>NC_079189.1:471649543-472853601 GCF_029499605.1 Hyla sarda
CTTGGCGTTGGTGTGCGGGCTCTGGTGTGTCCTTCATATAAGGATACACTGGCGAATGTCTCAATTTTAACATCAGTGTTGAGGGATAGCCAATGTATTGTTTACATCTACCACAGTAGTGCACCCATATTCCTGTATTGTATTCTAATTGTTACACATCCACACCGTTTATCTGGTGTAGGATTCTATTGTGGCACTTGTAGTCCGCTGCAGGCATCCTCCATTGTATGCATTTTTATGCTGGGGATCGCCCTTAGCAACGGACTACAAGGGCAGGATCTGCTCCCCCAGTATAAATGCACAACCGCATTTGGGGTTGAGCACCTCCAGCCATTTGAGACCACGTTTTTTGTTGTTTGTTTATATATATATATATATATATATATATATATATTATTTTTTTTTGTAGAGGTTGGGGTTAATTATTTTATAAATTGTTTATTTTTTTTTACTTTTTTTTAGATAGGATCTATGCAGAATACATTGCAATCTATGGGGACAGCAATGCACCCGTGGAGCCTCAGCAATAGTTATTCTGCCTGTAAATTCCTCAGTGTGAACCTAGCCTTTAATTTTTTATAAAGGGGACTTTTAACAGTGATCTTCAGATTGCTCTTATAATACACTGTAGTGTTATAGCCCAATATGGGAGCTATAACACTGCAAAAAAAAAGTGAAAAAAAAGTTAATAAAGGTCATTTAACCCCTTCCCTAATAAAATTTTGAATCAACCCCCTTTTCCCATAAAAAAAAAAAAAAAAAATGTGTGAATAAATATAAACATATGTGGTATCACTGCGTGCGTAAATGTCCAAACTATAAAAATATATTGTTAATTAAACCGCACGGTCAATGGCGTACGAAAATTCCAAAGTCCAAAATAGCGTATTTTTGGTCACTTTTTATATAATAAAAAAATGAATAAAAAGCAATCAAAAAGTCCAATCAATGCAAAAAGGGTACCGAAAAAAACTTCAGTACACGGCACAAAAAATGAGTCCTCATAATGGCCCATACGCATAAAAATAAAAAAAAGTTATAGGGGTCAGAAGATGACAATTTTAAACGTATAAATTTTCCTGCATGTAGATATAATTTTTTTCAGAAGTATGACAAAATCAAACCTATACAAGTAGGATATCATTTTAACCATATGGACCCACAGAATAAAGATAAGGTGTCATTTTTACCGAAAAATGCACTGCATAGAAATGGAAGCCCCCAAAAGTTACAAAATGTCATTTTTCTTCAATTTTGTCGCACAATGAATTTTTTTTCCGTTTCGCAGTGCATTTTTTTGTAAAATGACTAATGTCTCTGCAAAGTAGAATTGGTGGCGCAAAAAAAGCCATCATATGGAATTTTATGTGTAAAATTTAAAGCGCTATGATTTTTAGAAGGTGATGAGGAAAAAATGAAAATGCAAAAACGGAAAGTCCTTAAGGGGTTAATTCCTTCCCTAATACAAGTTTGAATCACCCCCCTTTTACCATTTAGAAAAAAAAACTGTGAATAAAAATAAACATAAGTGGTATTGCCACGTGCGGAAATGTCGGAATTCTAAAAATATATAATTAATTAAACCGCATGGTCAATGGCACACGCACAAATAAATTCCAAAGTCCAAAATAGAGTATTTTTTGGAACTATTTATTTCATGAAAAAATGTATGAAAAGCGATCAAAAAGTCCAATCAATACAAAAATGGTAACGCTAAAAACTTTAGATCACGGCACAAAAAATTAGCCCTAATACTGCCCCGTACACGAAAAAATAAAAAAAGTATAGGGGTCAGAAGATGACAATTTTAAAGGTATAAATTCCTGCATGTAGTTATGATTTTCTCCAGAAGTACGACAAAATCAAACCTATATAAGTAGGGTATCATTTTAATCGTATAGACCTACAGAAAAAAGAGAAGGTGTCCTTTTTACCGAAAAATGTACTGTGTAGAAACGGAAGCCCCCAAAATTGCAAAATGGTGTTTTTTCTTCAATTTTGTCGCACATTGTTTTTTTTCCCTTTTGCCACCGATTTTTTTGGGTGGGGCTATGATGTAACGAGGTCCTGATGCCTGCTCCAGTGTTCGGAACAGTTTGTTCCAAATGCTGAGCAGTGGAGTACCCCTTTAACTTTCTAACTATTCTGATTAATTTTTATTATTTCTGCCTTTCTATTTTTGTTTTTCCCATACGAGAACGACCTTTCACCACTGATCTGATCGTTTCTATGAAACACAACACCACTATTGTAGTGCAATGTATTATGCCTCTCAGCATTATGCTGACAGGCAGTGTATGGTTATGGTTATCGTTCTGTTTTTTTTATAGGGCTATAAAGTTTTTTGGGCATTTTTATATTTTTTTTCTTTTTTCTTAATTTTCTTATTTTAGGGATATTTTTGTTACGGCGGAGTTTTATTTATTTATTTATTTTTTTTTCATATTTTATTAGCCTTGGTTTTCTTCTGAATAGTTTTTAACTTTTCATATTAAGGGACTTAAAGCAGCCATCTTTCGATAGTTCTTATATTAACCCCTTCAGGACCAAGCCCATTTTGGCCTTAAGGACCAGAGCGTTTTTTGTACATCTGACCACTGTCACTTTAAACATTAATAACTCTGGAATGCTTTTAGTTATCATTCTGATTCCGAGATTGTTTTTTCGTGACATATTCTACTTTAACATGGTGGTAAATTTTTGTGGTAACTTGCATCCTTTCCTTGTGAAAAATCCTAAAATTTGATGAAAAATTAGAAAATTTTGCATTTTTCTAACTTTGAAGCTCTCTGCTTGTAAGGAAAATGTATATTACAAATAAAAAATTTTTTTATTCACATATACAATATGTCTACTTTATGTCTGCATCATAAAAGTGGCGAGTTTTTACTTTTGGAAGACACCAGAGGGCTTCAAAGTTCAGCAGCAATTTTCCAATTTTTCACAAAATTTTCAAACTCACTATTTTTCAGGGACCAGTTCAGGTTTTAAGTGGATTTGAAGGGTCTTCTTATTAGAAATACCCCACAAAAGACCCCATTATAAAAACTGCACCCCCCAAAGTATTCAAAATGACATTCAGTCATCATTTTAACCCTTTAGGTGTTTCACAGGAATAGAAGCAAAGTGAAGGAGAAAATTCACAATCTTCATTTTTTACACTCCCATGTTCTTGTAGACCCAATTTTTAAATTTTTACAAGGGGTAAAAGGAGAAAATGTATACTTATATTTGTAGCCTGATTTCTCTCGAGTAAGCACATACCTCATATGTCTATGTAAAGTGTTCGGCGGGCGCAGTAGAGGGCTCAGAAGGGAAAGAGCGATAAGGGGATTTTGGAGAGTACGTTTTTCTGAAATGGTTTTTGGGGGGCATGTTGCATTTAGGAAGCCCTTATGGTGCCAGAACAGCAAAAAACCCTCACATGGCATACCATTTTGGAAACTAGACCCCTTGAGGTACGTAACAAGGAATAAAGTGAGCCTTAATACCCCACAGGTGTTTCACGACTTTTGCATATGTAAAAAAAAAAAAAAAAATTTCCACTAAAATGTGTGTTTCCCCCCTAATTTCACCTTTTTGCAAGGGTTAATAGCAGGAAATACCCCCAATATTTGTAACCCCTTCTCTTCTGAGTATGGAGGTACCCCATAAGTTGACCTGAAGTGCACTATGGGCGAACTACAATGCTCAGAAGAGAAGGAGTCATATTTGGCTTTTTGAGAGCAAATTTTGCTCGGGGGGCATGTCGCATTTAGGAAGCCCCTATGGTGCCAGAACAGCAAAAAATATCCACATGGCATACCATTTTGGAAACTAGACCCCTTGAGGAATGTAATAAGGAATAAAGTGAGCCTTATTACCCCACAGGTGTTTCACGACTTTTGCATATGTAAAAAAAAAAAAAAAATTCCACTAAAATGTGTGTTTCCCCCCTAATTTCACCTTTTTGCAAGGGTTAATAGCAGAAAATACCCCCCAAAATTTGTAACCCCATCTCTTCTGAGTATGGAGGTACCCCATAAGTTGACCTGAAGTGCACTATGGGCGAACTACAATGCTCAGAAGAGAAGGAGTCATATTTGGCTTTTTGAGAGCAAATTTTGCTCGGGGAGCATGTCGCATTTAGGAAGCCCCTATGGTGCCAGAACAGCAAAAAATACCCACATGGCATACCATTTTGGAAACTAGACCCCTTGAGGAACGTAACAAGGGGTACAGTGAGCATTTGCCCCCCACTGGTGTCTGACAGATCTTTGGAACAGTGGGCTGTACAAGTTTTCATTTTCATGGACCACTGTTCCAAAGATCCGTCAGACACCTGTGGGGGGTAAATTCTCACTGCACCCCTCATTACATTCCGTGAGGGGTGTAGTTTCCGAAATGGGGTCACATGTGGGGTTTTGTTTTTTTTGCGTTTGTCAAAACCGCTGTAACGATCAGCCACCCCTGTGCAAATCACCTCAAATGTACATGGTGCGCTCTCCCTTCTGGGCCTTGTTGTGCGCCCCCAGAGCACTTTGCGCTCACATATGGGGTATCTCTGTAGTCGGGAGAAATTGCGTTATAAATTTTGGGGGGCTTTTTTCCCTTTTACCTCTTGTGAAAATGTAAAGTATAGGGCAACATCAGCATGTTAGTGTAAAAAATAAAAAATGTTTACACTAACATTCTGGTGTAGACTCCAACATTTCCTTTTCACGAAGGGTTAAAGAAGAAAAAGCCCCCCAAACCTTGTAACGCAATTTCTCCCGAGTACAGCGATACCACATATGTCGCCCTAAACTGTTGCCCTGAAATACGACAGGGCTCCAAAGTGAGAGCGCCATGTGCATTTGAGGCCTAAATTAGGGATTTGCATAGGGGTATTCTACGCCAGTGATTCCCAAACAGGGTGCCTCCAGCTGTTGCAAAACTCCCAGCATGCCTGGACAGTCAACGGCTGTCCGACAATACTGGGAGTTGTTGTTTTTCAACAGCTGGAGGCTCCGTTTTGGAAACAGTGGTGTACCGGACGTTCTTATTGGGGGAGGGGGGCTGTGTAAGGGTATGTGTATATGTAGTGTTTTTAACTTTTTGTTTTATTTTGTGTTAGTGTAGTGTAGTGTTTTTAGGGTACAGTCACATGGGCGGGGGATTACAGCGAGTTTCCCAGCGCAAAATTAGCTGCATCTCAAGATGCGAGAAACCCACTGTAAAAGCCTCGCCCATGTGAATGTACCCTGTACATTCACGGGGGTGGCGGGGCGGGGGGGGCTTGCATCAGCTGTTGCAAAACCACAACTCCCAGCATGCATGGTCTGTTAGTGCATGCTGGGAGTCATAGTTTTGCAACAGCTGGAGGCACACAGGTTAGGAAACACTGAGTTAGAAACAGACAATGTTTCCCAACCAGTGTGTCTCCATTTGTTGCAAAACTACAACTCCCAGCATGCCCAGACAGCTGAAGGGCATGCTGGGAGTTGTAGTTCGGCAACATCTGAAGGGCCAGATGTTGCTGAACTAAAACTCCCAGCATGCCTGGACAGTCAGTGCATACTGGGAGTTGTAGTTTTGCAACAGCTGGAAGAGCACAGATTGGAGACCATTATACAACGGTCTCCAAACTGGGGCCCTCCAGATGTTGCAAAACTACAACTCCCAGCATGCATGGTCTTTTAGTGCATGCTGGGAGTTATAGTTTTGCAACAGCTGGAGGCACACAGGTTAGGAAACACTGAGTTAGAAACAATGTTTCCCAACCAGTGTGTCTCCAGCTGTTGCAAAACTACAACTCCCAGCATGCCCAGACAGCTGAAGGGCATGCTGGGAGTTGTAGTTCGGCAACATCTGAAGGGCCAGATGTTGCTTAACTAAAACTCCCAGCATGCCTGGACAGTCAGTGCATGCTGGGAGTTGTAGCTTTGCAACAGCTGGAAGAGCACAGATTGGAGACCATTATACAATGGTCTCCAAACTGGGGCCCTCCAGATGTTGCAAAACTACAACTCCCAGCATGCCCAGACAGCCAAAGGCTGTCTAGGCATGCTGGGAGTTGTAGTTTTCAGACTCCTAGAAGCAGCAGTGAAGATCTTCACTGCTGCCTCTGAGGACTACATACTTACCTGCCGGTCCCGTCGCTGCTCGTCCACGTGGCCGGTCCTGCCGCTGATCCTCGGTCCTGCCGCTGCTCCAGGTAAGTCCGCCGGTCCCCACGTGTTCCCCCCGTGTGCCGCAGGTCCCCGCGAGCCCCTGCAGCCTTCGTCCCCCGTTCTGCCCGACTTCCAGGGGCGGGCAGTGCGGGGGATCTGAACTTTCACCCCAGATCACTGTGATTGGTCCACAGGGACCAATCACAGTGATCGCTGACCAGGACCATCAATTGATGGTCCTGGGGGTGAAGCAGAAGTTGTCCCCTGCTGGAAACAGCGGGACTTCTGCCAGTTAACCCGTGCGATGCTGCGCATCGCCGGGTTAACTGAGTGTCATTTATAAACGCCGGGATGCGCGAACGCACTGCACAACCCGGCGTTTATATATGACATTCTGCGGGAAGGGGTTAATAGACTGCAGTGGTATGACATTGTCTTTCTTATCCCTCTCGGTATTATTCTAAAAGGCAATGTATGGTTATGGTATTGTCAGGAATTTTATTGTGGGTTTTTTAAACCATGAGAGGGCTTTCACCAGCGATCTAGTGATTGCCTATATAATACATTGCACTAGTATTATAGTGCAGTGTATTATGGCTGTCAGCATTATGTTGCCAGCCAATGTTTAATGATGGCTAATGTGAGGGGAGGGTTGGGTTACTTTTAAAATTTTTGGGGTTACTTTTAATCTTTTTTCTTATCTATACATTTTTGTAGGGGTTGGGGTTGGGGTTAATTATTTTATAAATTGTTTAATTTTAGCTTTTTTTTTTTTTTTTAGATAAGATCCATGCAGAATACATTGCCATCTATGGGGACGGCAATGCACCCATGGAACGTCCGGCAATAATTATTCCAGCTAGAAATTCCTCAGTGAGAACCTAGCCTTTAATTTTTTATAAAGGGGACTTTTAACAGCGATCTTCAGATTGCTCATATAATACACTGCATTAGTATTAAAGTGCTGTGTATTATGCCCTTCAGCATCATGTTAACAGGCTATGTATTATTATGGCTATAGTCTTTGGCAATAATTATATATTTGAAGCAGAAAAAATATAGATTTTTCTTTACTTAGTATAGTTAAGTCTTAAATCTGCGGTCAGTCAGCAAACAGTCTAAGGTAAACTTGTAAACTCTGCAGTCAGCTCAGTTTATTGTATTAAATAACGAAAAAGGGGGTTCCTACAAATAAAACATAGAGAATTAGGATCATAAATGTTCCTAATCTCTGTACCTGAGATATGGTTGTGTTATATAAGAAGTGGTCTATAGACGATATACTTATTAACAACACACATATATCTTCATGCATAAGGGAGAGACTATGACATCTCTGCAGGTCTAGATTTTACATCTAGCCTGATTGTTATCAGTAATTAATATAAATATTAATTACCTGTCTCGTGGTTCCTTTCTTGCAGCTGACGAGGGTATATGTCACGTTCAACTTCTCACCGGGCATCAGTCATCTGTAAAAAGACACAGGTATGATAACATGTTCCTGATACATGCTACAGACGCAAATATATATAACATTCTAGGGCCAGAACTACTTATCTCAGGCATTATGAAACCGCATAAGAAAAAGGAACAAATAAAAGATGGAACACATTGGGATCTAGATTTGTTTTTTTACTTAAAATATAATGTACATTTTTAATATTTTTTTTTACTAAATATTTTATCTAAAAATGTTATATTATATACAAGAGTTAATCATGTAATGGGAATATATGCCTTTTAATTTTGAAAGGGGGGAGTTTGTATTATTTTATTAAATGAGTTATGCCTCTCACATTTATGCTATGAGTATAGCTGTGATAGATTTTTGGGGGGGTTATTTATAAAAAAATAAAAAAATTTATATTTTATTTTCTTAATTCTGAATTGTACATTTGATAACAAAAAAAGGATTTTTAAAGGGATGTTTTTGTGGGGCCGGGGGTTGATGTTTTTTTTTAAAATAATTTTATCTACCATTTGTCATATTTTTAAAGGGGTACAGCCATCATGCTCCTCCTATAGACTTGCATTGAGGTGAAGGGCGTGAAGTAATGAAGGGGTGGGGCTATGACATCATGAGCTCCCAACGCTGGCTCCAGCTTTTGGAAAAGTTTGTTCCAATCGCTGAGCAATGAAGTACCCCTTTAACTTTATAACTATTCTGATAATTTTTTATTATTTTATCGACCATTTCTTAATATTTTATACTTTTTTAACTAACCCTAATCAGTTTTATTTATTTATTTACTTCTTTTGTATTTATTATTCTTTTCTTTCATAGCATTTCTGCCTTTCTATTTTTGTTTTTCCCATATGAGAACGACCTTTCACCCCTGATCTGATCATTTCTATGAAACACTGCACCACTATTGTAGTGCAGTGTATTATGCCTCTCAGCATTATGCTGACAGGCAGTGTATGGTTATGGCTATCATTATTTTCTTTTTTTATGGGATTATAACATATTTTGGGCATTTTTATATATTTTTTTCTTAATTTTATATTTGATGCAAAACTGTTTTTAAAGGGATATTTTTATTAAGGCGGAGTTTTAGTTTATTTTAAATATTTTTTTAGCCTTGGTTTTCTTCTTGATAGTTTTTAACTTTTCATATTAAGGGACTTAAAGCAGCCATCTTTCGATAGCTCTTATATTAATAGACTGCAATGGTATTACATTGTCTTTCTTATGCCTCTCGGTATTATTCTAAAAGGCAATGTATGGTTAAGGTATTGTCAGGGATTTTATTGTTGGTTTTTTAAACCATGAGAGGGCTTTCACCAGCGATCTACTGATTGCCTATATAATACATTGCACTAGTATTACAGTGCAGTGTATTATGGCTGTCAGCATTATGTTGCCAGCCAATGTTTAATGATGGCTAATGTGAGGGGAGGGTTGGGTTACTTTTAACATTTTTGGGGTTACTTTTAATCTTTTTTCTTATCTATAAATTTTTGTAGGGGTTGGGGTTGGGGTTAATTATTTTATAAATTGTTACATTTTAGCTTTTTTTTTTTTTTTAGATAGGATCCATGCAGAATACATTTCCATCTATGGGGACGGCAATGCACCCATGGAACCTCCGGCAATAATTATTCCAGCTAGAAATTCCTCAGTGAGTACCTAGCCTTTAATTTTTTATAAAGGGGACTTTTAACAGCGATCTTCAGATTGCTCATATAATACACTGCATTAGTATTAAAGTGCTGTGTATTATGCCCTTCAGCATCATGTTAACAGGCTATGTATTATTATGGCTATAGTCTTTGGCATTAATTATATATTTGAAGCAGAAAAAATATAGATTTTTCTTTACTTAGTATAGTTAAGTCTTAAATCTGCGGTCAGTCAGCAGTCTAAGGTAAACTTGTAAACTCAGCAGTCAGCTCAGTTTATTGTATTAAATATCGAAAAAGGGGATTCCTACAAATAAAACATAGAGAATTAGGATCATTAATGTTCCTAATCTCTGTACCTGAGATATGGTTGTGTTATATAAGAAGTGGTCTATAGACGATATACTTATTGACAACACACATATATCTTCATGTATAAGGGAGAGTCTATGACATCTCTGCAGGTCTAGATTTTACATCTAGCCTGATTGTTATCAGTAATTAATATAAATATTAATTACCTGTCTCGTGGTTCCTTTCTTGCAGCTGACGAGGGTATATGTCACGTTCAACTTCTCACCGGGCATCAGTCATCTGTAAAAAGACACAGGTGTGATAACATGTTCCTGATACATGCTACAGACGCAAATATATATAACATTCTAGGGCCAGAACTACTCATCTCAGGCATTATGAAACCGCATAAGAAAAAGGAACAAATAAAAGATGGAACACATTGGGATCTAGATTAGTTTTTTTTACTTAAAATATAATGTACATTTTTAATATATTTTTTTTACTAAATATTTTATCTAAAAATGTTATATTATATACAAGAGTTAATCATGTAATGGGAATATATGCCTTTTAATTTTGAAAGGGGGGAGTTTGTATTATTTTATTAAATGAGTTATGCCTCTCACATTTATGCTATGAGTATAGCTGTGATAGATTTTTGGGGGGTTTATTTATAAAATAAAATGTTTTATATTTTCTTTTCTTTATTCTGAATTGTACATTTGATAACAAAAAAGGATTTTTAAAGGGATGTTTTTGTGGGGCCGGGGTTGATGTTTTTTTAAAAATAATTTTATCAACCATTTTTCATATTTTTAAAGGGGTACAGCCGTCACGCCCCTCCTATAAACTTGCAATGAGGTGAAGGGCGTGTAGTAATGAAGGGGTGGGGCTATGACGTCATGAGCTCCCAACGCCAGCTCCAGCTTTCAGAAAACTTGGTTCCAATCGCTGAGCAATGGAGTACCCCTTTAACTTTCTAACTATTCTGATAATTTTTTATTATTTTATCGACCGTTTCTTAATATTTTATACTTTTTTAACTAACCCTAATCAGTTTTATTTATTTACTTCTTTTGTATTTATTAATCTTTTTTTTCATAGCATTTCTGCCTTTCTATTTTTGTTTTTCCCATATGAGAACGACCTTTCACCCCTGATCTGATCATTTCTATGAAACACTGCCACACTATTGTAGTGCAGTGTATTATGCCTTTCAGCATTATGCTGACAGGCAGTGTATGGTTATGGCTATCATTATTTTCTTTTTTTATGGGATTATAACATATTTTGGGCATTTTTATATATTTTTTTCTTAATTTTATATTTGATACAAAAATGTTTTTAAAGGGATATTTTTATTAAGGCGGAGTTTTAGTTTATTTTAAATATTTTTTTAGCCTTGGTTTTCTTCTTGATAGTTTTTAACTTTTCATATTAAGGGACTTAAAGCAGCCATCTTTCGATAGCTCTTATATTAATAGACTGCACTGGTATGACATTGTCTTTCTTATGCCTCTCGGTATTATTCTAAAAGGCAATGTATTGTTAAGGTATTGTCAGGGATTTTATTGTTGGTTTTTTAAACCATGAGAGGGCTTTCACCAGCGATCTACTGATTGCCTATATAATACATTGCACTAGTATTACAGTGCAGTGTATTATGGTTGTCAGCATTATGTTGCCAGCCAATGTTTAATGATGGCTAATGTGAGGGGAGGGTTGGGTTACTTTTAAATTTTTGGGGTTACTTTTAATCTTTTTTCTTATCTATAAATTTTTGTAGGGGTTGGGGTTGGGGTTAATTATTTTATAAATTGTTACATTTTAGCTTTTTTTTTTTTAGATAGGATCCATGCAGAATACATTTCCATCTATGGGGACGGCAATGCACCCATGGAACCTCCGGCAATAATTATTCCAGCTAGAAATTCCTCAGTGAGTACCTAGCCTTTAATTTTTTATAAGGGGACTTTTAACAGCGATCTTCAGATTGCTCATATAATACACTGCATTAGTATTAAAGTGCTGTGTATTATGCCCTTCAGCATCATGTTAACAGGCTATGTATTATCGCTATAGTCTTTGGCAATAATTATATATTTGAAGCAGAAAAAATATAGATTTTTCTTTACTTAGTATAGTTAAGTCTTAAATCTGCGGTCAGTCAGCAGTCTAAGGTAAACTTGTAAACTCAGCAGTCAGCTCAGTTTATTGTATTAAATATCGAAAAAGGGGATTCCTACAAATAAAACATAGAGAATTAGGATCATTAATGTTCCTAATCTCTGTACCTGAGATATGGTTGTGTTATATAAGAAGTGGTCTATAGACGATATACTTATTGACAACACACATATATCTTCATGTATAAGGGAGAGTCTATGACATCTCTGCAGGTCTAGATTTTACATCTAGCCTGATTGTTATCAGTAATTAATATAAATATTAATTACCTGTCTCGTGGTTCCTTTCTTGCAGCTGACGAGGGTATATGTCACGTTCAACTTCTCACCGGGCATCAGTCATCTGTAAAAAGACACAGGTATGATAACATGTTCCTGATACATGCTACAGACACAAATATATATAACATTCTAGGGCCAGAACTACTCATCTCAGGCATTATGAAACCGCATAAGAAAAAGGAACAAATAAAAGATGGAACACATTGGGATCTAGATTAGTTTTTTTTACTTAAAATATAATGTACATTTTTAATATATTTTTTTTACTAAATATTTTATCTAAAAATGTTATATTATATACAAGAGTTAATCATGTAATGGGAATATATGCCTTTTAATTTTGAAAGGGGGGAGTTTGTATTATTTTATTAAATGAGTTATGCCTCTCACATTTATGCTATGAGTATAGCTGTGATAGATTTTTGGGGGGTTTATTTATAAAATAAAATGTTTTATATTTTCTTTTCTTTATTCTGAATTGTACATTTGATAACAAAAAAGGATTTTTAAAGGGATGTTTTTGTGGGGGCGGGGTTGATGTTTTTTTTTAAATAATTTTATCAACCATTTTTCATATTTTTAAAGGGGTACAGCCGTCACGCCCCTCCTATAAACTTGCAATGAGGTGAAGGGCGTGTAGTAATGAAGGGGTGGGGCTATGACGTCATGAGCTCCCAACGCCGGCTCCAGCATTCAGAAAACTTTGTTCCAATCGCTGAGCAATGGAGTACCCCTTTAACTTTCTAACTATTCTGATAATTTTTTATTATTTTATCGACCGTTTCTTAATATTTTATACTTTTTTAACTAACCCTAATCAGTTTTATTTATTTATTTACTTCTTTTGTATTTATTAATCTTTTTTTTCATAGCATTTCTGCCTTTCTATTTTTGTTTTTCCCATATGAGAACGACCTTTCACCCCTGATCTGATCATTTCTATGAAACACTGCACCACTATTGTAGTGCAGTGTATTATGCCTGTCAGCATTATGCTGAAAGGCAGTGTATGGTTATGGCTATCATTATTTTCTTTTTTTATGGGATTATAACATATTTTGGGCATTTTTATATCTTTTTTTCTTAATTTTATATTTGATACAAAAATGTTTTTAAAGGGATATTTTTGTTAAGGCGGAGTTTTAGTTTTTTTTTCAATATTTTTTTAGCCTTGGTTTTCTTCTTGATAGTTTTTAACTTTTCATATTAAGGGACTTAAAGCAGCCATCTTTCGATAGCTCTTATATTAATAGACTGCAGTGGTATGACATTGTCTTTCTTATGCCTCTCGGTATTATTCTAAAAGGCAATGAATGGTTATGGTATTGTCAGGGATTTTATTGTGGGTTTTTTAAACCATGAGAGGGCTTTTACCAGCGATCTACTGATTGCCTATATAATACATTGCACTAGTATTACAGTGCAGTGTATTATGGCTGTCAGCATTATGTTGCCAGCCAATGTTTAATGATGGCTAATGTGAGGGGAGGGTTGGGTTACTTTTAAAATTTTGGGGGTTACTTTTAATCTTTTTTCTTATCTATACATTTTTGTAGGGGTTGGGGTTGGGGTTAATTATTTAATAAATTGTTTAATTTTAGCTTTTTTTTTTTTAGATAGGATCCATGCAGAATACATTGCCATCTACGGGGACGGCAATGCACCAATGGAACCTACGGCAATAATTATTCCAGCTAGAAATTCCTCAGTGAGAACCTAGCCTTTAATTTTTTATTAAGGGGACTTTTAACAGCGATCTTCAGATTGCTCATTTAATACACTGCATTAGTGTTAAAGTGCTGTGTATTATGCTCTTCAGCATCATGTTAACAGGCTATTCATTATTATGGCTATAGTCTTTGGCAATAATTATATATTTGAAGCAGAAAAAATATAGATTTTTCTTTACTTAGTATAGTTAAGTCTTAAATCTGCGGTCAGTCAGCAGTCTAAGGTAAACTTGTAAACTCTGCAGTCAGCTCAGTTTATTGTATTAAATATCGAAAAAGGGGATTCCTACAAATAAAACATAGAGAATTAGGATCATTAATGTTCCTAATCTATGTACCTGAGATATGGTTGTGTTATATAAGAATTGGTCTATAGACGATATACTTATTGACAACACACATATATCTTCATGTATAAGGGAGAGACTATGACATCTCTGCAGGTCTAGATTTTACATCTAACCTGATTGTTATCAGTAATTAATATAAATATTAATTACCTGTCTCGTGGTTCCTTTCTTGCAGCTGACGAGGGTATATGTCACGTTCAACTTTTCACCGGGCATCAGTCATCTGTAAAAAGACACAGGTATGATAAAATGTTCCTGATACATGCTACAGACACAAATATATATATAACATTCTAGGGCCAGAACTACTCATCTCAGGCATTATGAAACCGCATAAGAAATAGGAACAAATAAAAGATGGAACACATTGGGATCTAGATTTGTTTTTTTACTTAAAATATAATGTACATTTTTTATATTTTTTTACTAAATATTTTATCTAAAAATGTTATATTATATACAAGAATGAATCATGTAATGGGAATATATGCCTTTTAATTTTGAAAGGGGGGGTTTGTATTATTTTATTAAATGAGTTATGCCTCTCACATTTATGCTATGAGTATAGCTGTGATAGATTTTTGGGGGGGTTATTTATAAAAAAAAAATTATATTTTCTTTTCTTAATTCTGAATTGTACATTTGATAACAAAAAAGGATTTTTAAAGGGATGTTTTTGTGGGGCCGGGGTTGATGTTTTTTTTAAATAATTTTATCAACCATTTTTCATATTTTTAAAGGGGTACAGCCGTCACGCCCCTCCTATAAACTTGCAATGAGGTGAAGGGCATGTAGTAATGAAGGGGTGGGGCTATGACGTCATGAGCTCCCAACGCCGGCTCCAGCGTTCAGAAAACTTTGTTCCAATCCCTGAGCAATGGAGTACCCCTTTAACTTTCTAACTATTCTGAAAATTTTTTATTATTTTATCGACCGTTTCTTAATATTTTATACTTTTTTAACTAACCTTAATCAGTTTTATTTATTTATTTCTTTTGTATTTATTAATCTTTTTTTTCATAGCATTTCTGCCTTTCTATTTTTGTTTTTCCCATATGAGAACGACCTTTCACCCCTGATCTGATCATTTCTATGAAACACTGCACCACTATTGTAGTGCAGTGTATTATGCCTCTCAGAATTATGCTGACAGGCAGTGTATGGTTATGGCTATCATTATTTTCTTTTTTTATGGGATTATAACATATTTTTATATATTTTTTTCTTAATTTTATATTTGATACAAAACTGTTTTTAAAGGGATATTTTTATTAAGGCGGAGTTTTAGTTTATTTTAAATATTTTTTTAGCCTTGGTTTTCTTCTTGATAGTTTTTAACTTTTCATATTAAGGGACTTAAAGCAGCCATCTTTCGATAGCTCTTATATTAATAGACTGCAATGGTATGACATTGTCTTTCTTATGCCTCTCGGTATTATTCTAAAAGGCAATGTATGGTTAAGGTATTGTCAGGGATTTTATTGTTGGTTTTTTAAACCATGAGAGGGCTTTCACCAGCGATCTACTGATTGCCTATATAATACATTGCACTAGTATTACAGTGCAGTGTATTATGGCTGTCAGCATTATGTTGCCAGCCAATGTTTAATGATGGCTAATGTGAGGGGAGGGTTGGGTTACTTTTAAAATTTTTGGGGTTACTTTTAATCTTTTTTCTTATCTATAAATTCTTGTAGGGGTTGGGGTTAATTATTTTATAAATTGTTATATTTTAGCTTTTTTTTTTTTTAGATAGGATCCATGCAGAATACATTTCCATCTATGGGGACGTCAATGCACCCATGGAACCTCCGGCAATAATTATTCCAGCTAGAAATTCCTCAGTGAGTACCTAGCCTTTAATTTTTTATAAAGGGGACTTTTAACAGCGATCTTCAGATTGCTCATATAATACACTGCATTAGTATTAAAGTGCTGTGTATTATGCCCTTCAGCATCATGTTAACAGGCTATGTATTATTATGGCTATAGTCTTTGGCATTAATTATATATTTGAAGCAGAAAAAATATAGATTTTTCTTTACTTAGTATAGTTAAGTCTTAAATCTGCGGTCAGTCAGCAGTCTAAGGTAAACTTGTAAACTCAGCAGTCAGCTCAGTTTATTGTATTAAATATCGAAAAAGGGGATTCCTACAAATAAAACATAGAGAATTAGGATCATTAATGTTCCTAATCTCTGTACCTGAGATATGGTTGTGTTATATAAGAAGTGGTCTATAGACGATATACTTATTGACAACACACATATATCTTCATGTATAAGGGAGAGTCTATAACATCTCTGCAGGTCTAGATTTTACATCTAGCCTGATTGTTATCAGTAATTAATATAAATATTAATTACCTGTCTCGTGGTTCCTTTCTTGCAGCTGACGAGGGTATATGTCACGTTCAACTTCTCACCGGGCATCAGTCATCTGTAAAAAGACACAGGTATGATAACATGTTCCTGATACATGCTACAGACACAAATATATATAACATTCTAGGGCCAGAACTACTCATCTCAGGCATTATGAAACCGCATAAGAAAAAGGAACAAATAAAAGATGGAACACATTGGGATCTAGATTTGTTTTTTTACTTAAAATATAATGTACATTTTTTATATTTTTTTATTAAATATTTTATCTAAAAATGTTATATTATATACAAGAATTAATCATGTAATGGGAATATATGCCTTTTAATTTTGAAAGGGGGGGGGTTGTATTATTTTATTAAATGAGTTATGCCTCTCACATTTATGCTATGAGTATAGCTGTGATAGATTTTTGGGGGGGTTATTTATAAAAAAAAATTATATTTTCTTTTCTTTGTTCTGAATTGTACATTTGATAACAAAAAAGGATTTTTAAAGGGATGTTTTTGTGGGGCCGGGGTTGATGTTTTTTTAAAAATAATTTTATCAACCATTTTTCATATTTTTAAAGGGGTACAGCCGTCACGCCCCTCCTATAAACTTGCAATGAGGTGAAGGGCGTGTAGTAATGAAGGGGTGGGGCTATGACGTCATGAGCTCCCAACGCCGGCTCCAGCTTTCAGAAAACTTGGTTCCAATCGCTGAGCAATGGAGTACCCCTTTAACTTTCTAACTATTCTGATAATTTTTTATTATTTTATCGACCGTTTCTTAATATTTTATACTTTTTTAACCAACCCTAATCAGTTTTATTTATTTACTTCTTTTGTATTTATTAATCTTTTTTTTCATAGCATTTCTGCCTTTCTATTTTTGTTTTTTCCATATGAGAACGACCTTTCACCCCTGATCTGATCATTTCTATGAAACACTGCCACACTATTGTAGTGCAGTGTATTATGCCTCTCAGCATTATGCTGACAGGCAGTGTATGGTTATGGCTATCATTATTTTCTTTTTTTATGGGATTATAACATATTTTGGGCATTTTTATATATTTTTTTCTTAATTTTATATTTGATACAAAAATGTTTTTAAAGGGATATTTTTGTTAAGGCGGAGTTTTAGTTTATTTTAAATATTTTTTTAGCCTTGGTTTTCTTCTTGATAGTTTTTAACTTTTCATATTAAGGGACTTAAAGCAGCCATCTTTCGATAGCTCTTATATTAATAGACTGCAGTGGTATGATATTGTCTTTCTTATGCCTCTCGGTATTATTCTAAAAGGCAATGTATGGTTATGGTATTGTCAGGGATTTTATTGTGGGTTTTTTAAACCATGAGAGGGCTTTCACCAGCGATCTACTGATTGCCTATATAATACATTGCACTAGTATTACAGTGCAGTGTATTATGGCTGTCAGCATTATTTTGCCAGCCAATGTTTAATGATGGCTAATGTGAGGGGAGGGTTGGGTTACTTTTAAAATTTTGGGGGTTACTTTTAATCTTTTTTCTTATCTATACATTTTTGTAGGGGTTGGGGTTGGGGTTGGGGTCAATTATTTTATAAATTGTTTAATTTTAGCTTTTTTTTTTTTAGATAGGATCCATGCAGAATACATTGCCATCTATGGGGACGGCAATGCACCCATGGAACCTCCGGCAATAAATATTCCAGCTAGAAATTCCTCAGTGAGAACCTAGCCTTTAATTTTTTATAAAGGGGACTTTTAACAGCGATCTTCAGATTGCTCATATAATACACTGCATTAGTATTAAAGTGCTGTGTATTATGCCCTTCAGCATCATGTTAACAGGCTATGTATTATCGCTATAGTCTTTGGCAATAATTATATATTTGAAGCAGAAAAAATATAGATTTTTCTTTACTTAGTATAGTTAAGTCTTAAATCTGCGGTCAGTCAGCAGTCTAAGGTAAACTTGTAAACTCTGCAGTCGGCTCAGTTTATTGTATTAAATATCGAAAAAGGGGATTCCTACAAATAAAACATAGAGAATTAGGATCATTAATGTTCCTAATCTCTGTACCTGAGATATGGTTGTGGTATATAAGAAGTGGTCTATAGACGATATGCTTATTGACAACACACATATATCTTCATGTATAAGGGAGAGTCTATGACATCTCTGCAGGTCTAGATTTTACATCTAGCCTGATTGTTATCAGTAATTAATATAAATATTAATTACCTGTCTCGTGGTTCCTTTCTTGCAGCTGACGAGGGTATATGTCACGTTCAACTTCTCACCGGGCATCAGTCATCTGTAAAAAGACACAGGTATGATAACATGTTCCTGATACATGCTACAGACGCAAATATATATAACATTCTAGGGCCAGAACTACTCATCTCAGGCATTATGAAACCGCATAAGAAAAAGGAACAAATAAAAGATGGAACACAATGGGATCTACATTTGTTTTTTTTTACTTAAAATATATTGTACATTTTTAATATTTTTTTTTTACTAAATATTTTATCTAAAAATGTTATATTATATACAAGAGTTAATCATGTAATGGGAATATATGCCTTTTAATTTTGAAAGGGGGGAGTTTGTATTATTTTATTAAATGAGTTATGCCTCTCACATTTATGCTATGAGTATAGCTGTGATAGATTTTTGGGGGGTTTATTTATAAAATAAAATGTTTTATATTTTCTTTTCTTTATTCTGAATTGTACATTTGATAACAAAAAAGGATTTTTAAAGGGATGTTTTTGTGGGGGCGGGGTTGATGTTTTTTTTAAAATAATTTTATCAACCATTTTTCATATTTTTAAAGGGGTACAGCCGTCACGCCCCTCCTATAAACTTGCAATGAGGTGAAGGGCGTGTAGTAATGAAGGGGTGGGGCTATGACGTCATGAGCTCCCAACGCCGGCTCCAGCGTTCAGAAAACTTGGTTCCAATCGCTGAGCAATGGAGTACCCCTTTAACTTTCTAACTATTCTGATAATTTTTTATTATTTTATCGACCGTTTCTTAATATTTTATACTTTTTTAACTAACCCTAATCAGTTTTATTTATTTACTTCTTTTGTATTTATTAATCTTTTTTTTCATAGCATTTCTGCCTTTCTATTTTTGTTTTTCCCATATGAGAACGACCTTTCACCCCTGATCTGATCATTTCTATGAAACACTGCCACACTATTGTAGTGCAGTGTATTATGCCTCTCAGCATTATGCTGACAGGCAGTGTATGGTTATGGCTATCATTATTTTCTTTTTTTATGGGATTATAACATATTTTGGGCATTTTTATATATTTTTTTCTTAATTTTATATTTGATACAAAAATGTTTTTAAAGGGATATTTTTGTTAAGGCGGAGTTTTAGTTTATTTTAAATATTTTTTTAGCCTTGGTTTTCTTCTTGATAGTTTTTAACTTTTCATATTAAGGGACTTAAAGCAGCCATCTTTCGATAGCTCTTATATTAATAGACTGCAGTGGTATGATATTGTCTTTCTTATGCCTCTCGGTATTATTCTAAAAGGCAATGTATGGTTATGGTATTGTCAGGGATTTTATTGTGGGTTTTTTAAACCATGAGAGGGCTTTCACCAGCGATCTACTGATTGCCTATATAATACATTGCACTAGTATTACAGTGCAGTGTATTATGGCTGTCAGCATTATTTTGCCAGCCAATGTTTAATGATGGCTAATGCGAGGGGAGGGTTGGGTTACTTTTAAAATTTTGGGGGTTACTTTTAATCTTTTTTATCGACCGTTTCTTAATATTTTATACTTTTTTAACTAACCCTAATCAGTTTTATTTATTTACTTCTTTTGTATTTATTAATCTTTTTTTTCATAGCATTTCTGCCTTTCTATTTTTGTTTTTCCCATATGAGAACGACCTTTCACCCCTGATCTGATCATTTCTATGAAACACTGCCACACTATTGTAGTGCAGTGTATTATGCTTCTCAGCATTATGCTGACAGGCAGTGTATGGTTATGGCTATCATTATTTTCTTTTTTTATGGGATTATAACATATTTTGGGCATTTTTATATATTTTTTTCTTAATTTTATATTTGATACAAAAATGTTTTTAAAGGGATATTTTTTTTAAGGCGGAGTTTAAGTTTATTTTAAATATTTTTTTAGCCTTGGTTTTCTTCTTGATAGTTTTTAACTTTTCATATTAAGGGACTTAAAGCAGCCATCTTTCGATAGCTCTTATATTAATAGACTGCAGTGGTATGATATTGTCTTTCTTATGCCTCTCGGTATTATTCTAAAAGGCAATGTATGGTTATGGTATTGTCAGGGATTTTATTGTGGGTTTTTTAAACCATGAGAGGGCTTTCACCAGCGATCTACTGATTGCCTATATAATACATTGCACTAGTATTACAGTGCAGTGTATTATGGCTGTCAGCATTATTTTGCCAGCCAATGTTTAATGATGGCTAATGTGAGGGGAGGGTTGGGTTACTTTTAAAATTTTGGGGGTTACTTTTAATCTTTTTTCTTATCTATACATTTTTGTAGGGGTTGGGGTTGGGGTCAATTATTTTATAAATTGTTTAATTTTAGCTTTTTTTTTTTTAGATAGGATCCATGCAGAATACATTGCCATCTATGGGGACGGCAATGCACCCATGGAACCTCTGGCAATAATTATTCCAGCTAGAAATTCCTCAGTGAGAACCTAGCCTTTAATTTTTTATAAAGGGGACTTTTAACAGCGATCTTCAGATTGCTCATATAATACACTGCATTAGTATTAAAGTGCTTTGTATTATGCCCTTCAGCATCATGTTAACAGGCTATGTATTATGGCTATAGTCTTTGGCAATAATTATATATTTGAAGCAGAAAAAATATAGATTTTTCTTTACTTAGTATAGTTAAGTCTTAAATCTGCGGTCAGTCAGCAGTCTAAGGTAAACTTGTAAACTCTGCAGTCAACTCAGTTTATTGTATTAAATATCGAAAAAGGGGATTCCTACAAATAAAACATAGAGAATTAGGATCTTTAATGTTCCTAATCTCTGTACCTGAGATATGGTTGTGTTATATAAGAAGTGGTCTATAGACGATATACTTTTTGACAACACACATATATCTTCATGTATAAGGGAGAGACTATGACATCTCTGCAGGTCTAGATTTTACATCTAGCCTGATTGTTATCAGTAATTAATATAAATATTAATTACCTGTCTTGTGGTTCCTTTCTTGCAGCTGACGAGGGTATATGTCACGTTCAACTTCTCACCGGGCATTAGTCATCTGTAAAAAGACACAGGTATGATAACATGTTCCTGATACATGCTACAGACGCAAATATATATAACATTCTAGGGCCAGAACTACTCATCTCAGGCATTATGAAACCGCATAAGAAAAAGGAACAAATAAAAGATGGAACACATTGGGATCTAGATTTGTTTTTTTACTTAAAATATAATGTAAATTTTTTATGTTTTTTTACTAAATATTTTATCTAAAAATTTTATATTATATACAAGAGTTAATCATGTAATGGGAATATATGCCTTTTAATTTTGAAAGGGGGGAGTTTGTATTATTTTATTAAATGAGTTATGCCTCTCACATTTATGCTATGAGTATAGCTGTGATAGATTTTTGGGGGGTTTATTTATAAAAAAAAAATGTTTTATATTTTCTTTTCTTTATTCTGAATTGTACATTTGATAAAAAAAAAGATTTTTAAAGGGATGTTTTTGTGGGGCCGGGGTTGATGTTTTGTTTTTTTTAATAATTTTATCTACCATTTTTCATATTTTTAAAGGGGTACAGCCATCATGCCCCTCCTATAGACTTGCATTGAGGTGAAGGGCGTGAAGTAATGAAGGGGTGGGGCTATGACATCATGAGCTCCCAACGCTGGCTCCAGCTTTTGGAAAAGTTTGTTCCAATCGCTGAGCAATGAAGTACCCCTTTAACTTTCTAACTATTCTGATATTTTTTTATCATTTTATCGACCGTTTCTTAATATTTTATACTTTTTTTAACTAACCCTAATCAGTTTTATTTATTTATTTACTTCTTTTGTATTTATTATTCTTTTCTTTCATAGCATTTCTGCCTTTCTATTTTTGTTTTTCCCATATGAGAACGACCTTTCACCCCTGATCTGATCATTTCTATGAAACACTGCACCACTATTGTAGTGCAGTGTTTTATGCCTCTCAGCATTATGCTGACAGGCAGTGTATGGTTATGGATATCATTATTTTCTTTTTTTATGGGGTTATAACATTTTTGGGGCATTTTTATGTATTTTTTTCTTTTTTCTTATTTTTATATTTGATACAAAAATGTTTTTAAAGGGATATTTTTGTTACGGCGGAGTTTTATTTTTTTTTATTTTTTTATATTTTATTAGCCTTGGTTTTCTTCTGAATATTTTTTAACTTTTCATATTAAGGGACTTAAAGCAGCCATCTTTCAATAGTTGTTATATTAATAGACTGCAGTGGTATGACAGTGTCTTTCTTATCCCTCTCGGTATTATTCTAAAAGGCAATGTATGGTTATGGTATTGTCAGGGATTTTATTGTGGGTTTTTAAACCATGAGAGGGCTTTCACCAGTGATCTACTGATTGCCTATATAATACATTGCACTTGTATTACAGTGCAGTGTATGGCTATCATTATTTTCTTTTTTTATGGGGTTATAACATTTTTTGGGCATTTTTATGTATTTTTTTCTTTTTTCTTAATTTTATATTTGATACAAAAATGTTTTTAAAGGGATATTTTTGTTAAGGCGGAGTTTTGGGTTTTTTAAACCATGAGAGGGCTTTCACCAGCGATCTACTGATTGCCTATATAATACATTGCACTAGTATTACAGTGCAGTGTATTATGGCTGTCAGCATTATTTTGCCAGCCAATGTTTAATGATGGCTAATGTGAGGGGAGGGTTGGGTTACTTTTAAAATTTTGGGGGTTACTTTTAATCTTTTTTCTTATCTATACATTTTTGTAGGGGTTGGGGTTGGGGTTAATTATTTTATAAATTGTTTAATTTTAGCTTTTTTTTTTTTTTTTTTAGATAGGATCCATGCAGAATACATTGCCATCTATGGGGACGGCAATGCACCCATGAAACCTCCGGCAATAATTATTCCAGCTAGAAATTCCTCAAAGAGAACCTAGCCTTTAATTTTTTAAAAAGGGAACTTTTAACAGTGATCTTCAGATTGCTCATATAATACACTGCTTTAGTATTAAAGTGCTGTGTATTATGCCCTTCAGCATCATCTTAACAGGCTATGTATTATTATGGCTATAGTCTTTGGCAATAATTATATATTTGAAGCAGAAAAAATATAGATTTTTATTTACTTAGTATAGTTAAGTCTTAAATCTGCGGTCAGTCAGCAGTGTAAGGTAAACTTGTAAACTCAGCAGTCAGCTCAGTTTATTGTATTAAATATCGAAAAAGGGGATTCCTACAAATAAAACATAGAGAATTAGGATCATTAATGTTCCTAATCTCTGTACCTGAGATATGGTTGTGTTATATAAGTAGTGGTCTATAGACGATATACTTATTGACAACACACATATATCTTCATGTATGAGGGAGAGTCTATGACATCTCTGCAGATCTAGATTTTACATCTAGCCTGATTGTTATCAGTAATTAATATAAATATTAATTACCTGTCTCGTGGTCCCTTTCTTGCAGCTGACAAGGGTATATGTCACGTTCAACTTCTCACCGGGCATCAGTCATCTGTAAAAAGACACAGGTATGATAACATGTTCCTGATACATGCTACAGACGCAAATATATATAACATTCTAGGGCCAGAACTACTCATCTCAGGCATTATGAAACCGCATAAGAAAAAGGAACAAATAAAAGATGGAACACATTGGGATCTAGATTAGTTTTTTTACTTAAAATATAATGTACATTTTTAATATTTTTTTTTACTAAATATTTTATCTAAAAATGTTATATTATATACAAGAGTTAATCATGTAATGGGAATATATGCCTTTTAATTTTGAAAGGGGGGAGTTTGTATTATTTTATTAAATGAGTTATACCTCTCACATTTATGCTATGAGTATAGCTGTGATAGATTTTTGGGGGGTTTATTAATAAAAAAAAAAAAAAATTATATTTTCTTTTCTTTATTCTGAATTGTACATTTGATAACAAAAAAGGATTTTTAAAGGGATGTTTTTGTGGGGGCGGGGTTGATGTTTTTTTAAAAATAATTTTATCAACCATTTTTCATATTTTTAAAGGGGTACAGCCGTCACGCCCCTCCTATAAACTTGCAATGAGGTGAAGGGCGTGTAGTAATGAAGGGGTGGGGCTATGACGTCATGAGCTCCCAACGCCGGCTCCAGCGTTCAGAAAACTTGGTTCCAATCGCTGAGCAATGGAGTACCCCTTTAACTTTCTAACTATTCTGATAATTTTTTATTATTTTATCGACCGTTTCTTAATATTTTATACTTTTTTAACTAACCCTAATCAGTTTTATTTATTTACTTCTTTTGTATTTATTAATCTTTTTTTTTCATAGCATTTCTGCCTTTCTATTTTTGTTTTTCCCATATGAGAACGACCTTTCACCCCTGATCTGATCATTTCTATGAAACACTGCCACACTATTGTAGTGCAGTGTATTATGCCTCTCAGCATTATGCTGACAGGCAGTGTATGGTTATGGCTATCATTATTTTCTTTTTTTATGGGATTATAACATATTTTGGGCATTTTTATATCTTTTTTTCTTAATTTTATATTTGATACAAAAATGTTTTTAAAGGGATATTTTTGTTAAGGCGGAGTTTTAGTTTATTTTAAATATTTTTTTAGCCTTGGTTTTCTTCTTGATAGTTTTTAACTTTTCATATTAAGGGACTTAAAGCAGCCATCTTTCGATAGCTCTTATATTAATAGACTGCAGTGGTATGATATTGTCTTTCTTATGCCTCTCGGTATTATTCTAAAAGGCAATGTATGGTTATGGTATTGTCAGGGATTTTATTGTGGGTTTTTTAAACCATGAGAGGGCTTTCACCAGCGATCTACTGATTGCCTATATAATACATTGCACTAGTATTACAGTGCAGTGTATTATGGCTGTCAGCATTATTTTGCCAGCCAATGTTTAATGATGGCTAATGTGAGGGGAGGGTTGGGTTACTTTTAAAATTTTGGGGGTTACTTTTAATCTTTTTTCTTATCTATACATTTTTGTAGGGGTTGGGGTTGGGGTTGGGGTCAATTATTTTATAAATTGTTTAATTTTAGCTTTTTTTTTTTTTTAGATAGGATCCATGCAGAATACATTGCCATCTATGGGGACGGCAATGCACCCATGAAACCTCCGGCAATAATTATTCCAGCTAGAAATTCCTCAAAGAGAACCTAGCCTTTAATTTTTTAAAAAGGGAACTTTTAACAGTGATCTTCAGATTGCTCATATAATACACTGCTTTAGTATTAAAGTGCTGTGTATTATGCCCTTCAGCATCATCTTAACAGGCTATGTATTATTATGGCTATAGTCTTTGGCAATAATTATATATTTGAAGCAGAAAAAATATAGATTTTTATTTACTTAGTATAGTTAAGTCTTAAATCTGCGGTCAGTCAGCAGTGTAAGGTAAACTTGTAAACTCAGCAGTCAGCTCAGTTTATTGTATTAAATATCGAAAAAGGGGATTCCTACAAATAAAACATAGAGAATTAGGATCATTAATGTTCCTAATCTCTGTACCTGAGATATGGTTGTGTTATATAAGAAGTGGTCTATAGACGATATACTTATTGACAACACACATATATCTTCATGTATGAGGGAGAGTCTATGACATCTCTGCAGATCTAGATTTTACATCTAGCCTGATTGTTATCAGTAATTAATATAAATATTAATTACCTGTCTCGTGGTCCCTTTCTTGCAGCTGACAAGGGTATATGTCACGTTCAACTTCTCACCGGGCATCAGTCATCTGTAAAAAGACACAGGTATGATAACATGTTCCTGATACATGCTACAGACGCAAATATATATAACATTCTAGGGCCAGAACTACTCATCTCAGGCATTATGAAACCGCATAAGAAAAAGGAACAAATAAAAGATGGAACACAATGGGATCTAGATTTGTTTTTTTACTTAAAATATAATGTACATTTTTTATATTTTTTTATTAAATATTTTATCTAAAAATGTTATATTATATACAAGAATTAATCATGTAATGGGAATATATGCCTTTTAATTTTGAAAGGGGGGGGGGGGTTGTATTATTTTATTAAATGAGTTATGCCTCTCACATTTATGCTATGAGTATAGCTGTGATAGATTTTTGGGGGGGGTTATTTATAAAAAAAAAAATTATATTTTCTTTTCTTAATTCTGAATTGTACATTTGATAACAAAAAAGGATTTTTAACCCCTTAAGGACTGGAGGTTTTTCCGATTTTGCATTTTCGTTTTTTGCTCCTTGCCTTTAAAAAATCATAACTCTTTCAAATTTACACCTAAAAATCCATATGATGGCTTATTTTTTGCGCCACCAATTATACTTTGTAATGACGTCAGTCATTTTGCCCAAAAATCTATGGTGAAGCGGGAAAAAAAATCATTGTGCGACAAAATTGAAAAAAAAAAGCTGTTTTGTAACTTTTGGGGGCTTCCGTTTCTACGTAGTACATTTTTCGGTAAAAATGACACCTGATATGTATTCTGTAGGTCCATACGATGAAAATGATACCCTACTTATATAGGTTTGATTTTGTCGGACTTCTGGAAAAAATCATAACTACATGCAGGAAAATTAATACGTTTAAAATTGTCATCTTCTGACCCCTATAACTTTTTTATTTTTCCGTGTATGGGGCGTTATGAGGGCTCATTTTTTTGCGCCGTGATCTGAAGTTTTTAACGGTACCATTTTTGCATTGATAGGACTTATTGATCACTTTTTATTCATTTTTAAATGATATAAAAAGTGACCAAAAATGCACTATTTTGGACTTTGGAATTTTTTTGCGCGCACGCCATTGATCAAGCGGTTTAATTAATGATATATTTTTATAATTCGGACATTTCCGCATGCGGTGATACCACATATGTTTATTTTTATTTTTATTTACACTGTGTTTTTTTTTTATTGGAAAAGGGGGGTGATTCAAACTTTTAATAGGGGAGGAGTTAAATGATCTTTATTCACTTTTTTTTCACTTTTTTTTTGCAGTGTTATAGGTCCCATTGGGACCTATAACACTGCACACACTGATCTTCTATGTTGATCACTGGTTTCTCATAAGAAACCAGTGATCAACGATTCTGCCGGATGACTGCTCATGCCTGGATCTCAGGCACTGAGCAGTCATTCGGCGATCGGACAGCGAGGAGGCAGGAAGGGGCCCTCCCGCTGTCCTGTCAGCTGTTCGGGATGCCGCGATTAGCCGCGGCTATCCCGAACAGCTCGACTGAGCTAGTCGGGAACTTTCACTTTCACTTTTAGCCGCACGGCTCAGCTGAGCGCGCAGCTAAAGGGTTAATAGCGCGCGGCGCCGCGATCGGCGCTGTGCGCTATTAGAGGCGGGTCCCGGCTTCACTATGACGCCGGGCCCGCCATGATATGATGCGGGGTTACTGTGTAACCCCGCGTTATATCAGAAGAGCAGGACCAAGGACGTACTGGTACGTCCTTGGTCCTTAAGGGGTTAAAGGGATGTTTTTGTGGGGCCGGGGTTGATGTTTTTTTAAAATAATTTTATCAACCATTTTTCATATTTTTAAAGGGGTACAGCCGTCACGCCCCTCCTATAAACTTGCAATGAGGTGAAGGGCGTGTAGTAATGAAGGGGTGGGGCTATGACGTCATGAGCTCCCAACGCCGGCTCCAGCGTTCAGAAAACTTGGTTCCAATCGCTGAGCAATGGAGTACCCCTTTAACTTTCTAACTATTCTGAAAAAATTTTATTATTTTATCGAACGTTTCTTAATATTTTATACTTTTTTAACTAACCCTAATCAGTTTTATTTATTTATTTATTTCTTTTGTATTTATTAATATTTTTTTTCATAGCATTTCTGCCTTTCTATTTTTGTTTTTCCCATATGAGAACGACCTATCACCCCTGATCTGATCATTTCTATGAAACACTGCACCACTATTGTAGTGCATTGTATTGTGCCTCTCAGAATTACGCTGACAGGCAGTGTATGGTTATGGCTATCATTATTTTCTTTTTTTTATGGGATTATAACATATTTTGGGCATTTTTATATATTTTTTTCTTAATTTTATATTTGATACAAAAATGTTTTTAAAGGGATATTTTTATTAAGGCGGAGTTTTAGTTTATTTTAAATATTTTTTTAGCCTTGGTTTTCTTCTTGATAGTTTTTAACTTTTCATATTAAGGGACTTAAAGCAGCCATCTTTCGATAGCTCTTATATTAATAGACTGCACTGGTATGACATTGTCTTTCTTATGCCTCTCGGTATTATTCTAAAAGGCAATGTATGGTTAAGGTATTGTCAGGGATTTTATTGTTGGTTTTTTAAACCATGAGAGGGCTTTCACCAGCGATCTACTGATTGCCTATATAATACATTGCACTAGTATTACAGTGCAGTGTATTATGGTTGTCAGCATTATGTTGCCAGCCAATGTTTAATGATGGCTAATGTGAGGGGAGGGTTGGGTTACTTTTAAAATTTTTGGGGTTACTTTTAATCTTTTTTCTTATCTATAAATTTTTGTAGGGGTTGGGGTTGGGGTTAATTATTTTATAAATTGTTACATTTTAGCTTTTTTTTTTTAGATAGGATCCATGCAGAATACATTTCCATCTATGGGGACGGCAATGCACCCATGGAACCTCCGGCAATAATTATTCCAGCTAGAAATTCCTCAGTGAGTACCTAGCCTTTAATTTTTTATAAAGGGGACTTTTAACAGCGATCTTCAGATTTCTCATATAATACACTGCATTAGTATTAAAGTGCTGTGTATTATGCCCTTCAGCATCATGTTAACAGGCTATGTATTATCGCTATAGTCTTTGGCAATAATTATATATTTGAAGCAGAAAAAATATAGATTTTTCTTTACTTAGTATAGTTAAGTCTTAAATCTGCGGTCAGTCAGCAGTCTAAGGTAAACTTGTAAACTCAGCAGTCAGCTCAGTTTATTGTATTAAATATCGAAAAAGGGGATTCCTACAAATAAAACATAGAGAATTAGGATCATTAATGTTCCTAATCTCTGTACCTGAGATATGGTTGTGTTATATAAGAAGTGGTCTATAGACGATATACTTATTGACAACACACATATATCTTCATG
Source organism: Hyla sarda (assembly GCF_029499605.1). Taxonomy (NCBI): domain Eukaryota; kingdom Metazoa; phylum Chordata; class Amphibia; order Anura; family Hylidae; genus Hyla; species Hyla sarda. Next base: position 471,679,393 of record NC_079189.1, read on the forward strand.
TATAAGGGAGAGTCTATGACATCTCTGCAGGTCTAGATTTTACATCTAGCCTGATTGTTATCAGTAATTAATATAAATATTAATTACCTGTCTCGTGGTTCCTTTCTTGCAGCTGACGAGGGTATATGTCACGTTCAACTTCTCACCGGGCATCAGTCATCTGTAAAAAGACACAGGTATGATAACATGTTCCTGATACATGCTACAGACGCAAATATATATAACATTCTAGGGCCAGAACTACTCATCTCAGGCATTATGAAACCGCATAAGAAAAAGGAACAAATAAAAGATGGAACACATTGGGATCTAGATTAGTTTTTTTTACTTAAAATATAATGTACATTTTTAATATATTTTTTTTACTAAATATTTTATCTAAAAATGTTATATTATATACAAGAGTTAATCATGTAATGGGAATATATGCCTTTTAATTTTGAAAGGGGGGAGTTTGTATTATTTTATTAAATGAGTTATGCCTCTCACATTTATGCTATGAGTATAGCTGTGATAGATTTTTGGGGGGTTTATTTATAAAATAAAATGTTTTATATTTTCTTTTCTTTATTCTGAATTGTACATTTGATAACAAAAAAGGATTTTTAAAGGGATGTTTTTGTGGGGCCGGGGTTGATGTTTTAAAAAAAATAATTTTATCAACCATTTTTCATATTTTTAAAGGGGTACAGCCGTCACGCCCCTCCTATAAACTTGCAATGAGGTGAAGGGCGTGTAGTAATGAAGGGGTGGGGCTATGACGTCATGAGCTCCCAACGCCGGCTCCTGCTTTCAGAAAACTTGGTTCCAATCGCTGAGCAATGGAGTACCCCTTTAACTTTCTAACTATTCTGATAATTTTTTATTATTTTATCGACCGTTTCTTAATATTTTATACTTTTTTAACTAACCCTAATCAGTTTTATTTATTTACTTCTTTTGTATTTATTAATCTTTTTTTTCATAGCATTTCTGCCTTTCTATTTTTGTTTTTCCCATATGAGAACGACCTTTCACCCCTGATCTGATCATTTCTATGAAACACTGCCACACTATTGTAGTGCAGTGTATTATGCCTCTCAGCATTATGCTGACAGGCAGTGTATGGTTATGGCTATCATTATTTTCTTTTTTTATGGGATTATAACATATTTTGGGCATTTTTATATATTTTTTTCTTAATTTTATATTTGATACAAAAATGTTTTTAAAGGGATATTTTTGTTAAGGCGGAGTTTTAGTTTATTTTAAATATTTTTTTAGCCTTGGTTTTCTTCTTGATAGTTTTTAACTTTTCATATTAAGGGACTTAAAGCAGCCATCTTTCGATAGCTCTTATATTAATAGACTGCAGTGGTATGATATTGTCTTTCTTATGCCTCTCGGTATTATTCTAAAAGGCAATGTATGGTCATGGTATTGTCAGGGATTTTATTGTGGGTTTTTTAAACCATGAGAGGGCTTTCACCAGCGATCTACTGATTGCCTATATAATACATTGCACTAGTATTACAGTGCAGTGTATTATGGCTGTCAGCATTATTTTGCCAGCCAATGTTTAATGATGGCTAATGTGAGGGGAGGGTTGGGTTACTTTTAAAATTTTGGGGGTTACTTTTAATCTTTTTTCTTATCTATACATTTTTGTAGGGGTTGGGGTTGGGGTTGGGGTCAATTATTTTATAAATTGTTTAATTTTAGCTTTTTTTTTTTTTTAGATAGGATCCATGCAGAATACATTGCCATCTATGGGGACGGCAATGCACCCATGAAACCTCCGGCAATAATTATTCCAGCTAGAAATTCCTCAAAGAGAACCTAGCCTTTAATTTTTTAAAAAGGGAACTTTTAACAGTGATCTTCAGATTGCTCATATAATACACTGCTTTAGTATTAAAGTGCTGTGTATTATGCCCTTCAGCATCATCTTAACAGGCTATGTATTATTATGGCTATAGTCTTTGGCAATAATTATATATTTGAAGCAGAAAAAATATAGATTTTTATTTACTTAGTATAGTTAAGTCTTAAATCTGCGGTCAGTCAGCAGTGTAAGGTAAACTTGTAAACTCAGCAGTCAGCTCAGTTTATTGTATTAAATATCGAAAAAGGGGATTCCTACAAATAAAACATAGAGAATTAGGATCATTAATGTTCCTAATCTCTGTACCTGAGATATGGTTGTGTTATATAAGAAGTGGTCTATAGACGATATACTTATTGACAACACACATATATCTTCATGTATGAGGGAGAGTCTATGACATCTCTGCAGATCTAGATTTTACATCTAGCCTGATTGTTATCAGTAATTAATATAAATATTAATTACCTGTCTCGTGGTCCCTTTCTTGCAGCTGACAAGGGTATATGTCACGTTCAACTTCTCACCGGGCATCAGTCATCTGTAAAAAGACACAGGTATGATAACATGTTCCTGATACATGCTACAGACGCAAATATATATAACATTCTAGGGCCAGAACTACTCATCTCAGGCATTATGAAACCGCATAAGAAAAAGGAACAAATAAAAGATGGAACACAATGGGATCTAGATTTGTTTTTTTACTTAAAATATAATGTACATTTTTTATATTTTTTTATTAAATATTTTATCTAAAAATGTTATATTATATACAAGAATTAATCATGTAATGGGAATATATGCCTTTTAATTTTGAAAGGGGGGGGGGGGGGTTGTATTATTTTATTAAATGAGTTATGCCTCTCACATTTATGCTATGAGTATAGCTGTGATAGATTTTTGGGGGGGGTTATTTATAAAAAAAAAAATTATATTTTCTTTTCTTAATTCTGAATTGTACATTTGATAACAAAAAAGGATTTTTAACCCCTTAAGGACTGGAGGTTTTTCCGATTTTGCATTTTCGTTTTTTGCTCCTTGCCTTTAAAAAATCATAACTCTTTCAAATTTACACCTAAAAATCCATATGATGGCTTATTTTTTGCGCCACCAATTATACTTTGTAATGACGTCAGTCATTTTGCCCAAAAATCTATGGTGAAGCGGGAAAAAAAATCATTGTGCGACAAAATTGAAAAAAAAAAGCTGTTTTGTAACTTTTGGGGGCTTCCGTTTCTACGTAGTACATTTTTCGGTAAAAATGACACCTGATATGTATTCTGTAGGTCCATACGATGAAAATGATACCCTACTTATATAGGTTTGATTTTGTCGGACTTCTGGAAAAAATCATAACTACATGCAGGAAAATTAATACGTTTAAAATTGTCATCTTCTGACCCCTATAACTTTTTTATTTTTCCGTGTATGGGGCGTTATGAGGGCTCATTTTTTTGCGCCGTGATCTGAAGTTTTTAACGGTACCATTTTTGCATTGATAGGACTTATTGATCACTTTTTATTCATTTTTAAATGATATAAAAAGTGACCAAAAATGCACTATTTTGGACTTTGGAATTTTTTTGCGCGCACGCCATTGATCAAGCGGTTTAATTAATGATATATTTTTATAATTCGGACATTTCCGCATGCGGTGATACCACATATGTTTATTTTTATTTTTATTTACACTGTGTTTTTTTTTTATTGGAAAAGGGGGGTGATTCAAACTTTTAATAGGGGAGGAGTTAAATGATCTTTATTCACTTTTTTTTTCACTTTTTTTTTGCAGTGTTATAGGTCCCATTGGGACCTATAACACTGCACACACTGATCTTCTATGTTGATCACTGGTTTCTCATAAGAAACCAGTGATCAACGATTCTGCCGGATGACTGCTCATGCCTGGATCTCAGGCACTGAGCAGTCATTCGGCGATCGGACAGCGAGGAGGCAGGAAGGGGCCCTCCCGCTGTCCTGTCAGCTGTTCGGGATGCCGCGATTAGCCGCGGCTATCCCGAACAGCTCGACTGAGCTAGTCGGGAACTTTCACTTTCACTTTTAGCCGCACGGCTCAGCTGAGCGCGCAGCTAAAGGGTTAATAGCGCGCGGCGCCGCGATCGGCGCTGTGCGCTATTAGAGGCGGGTCCCGGCTTCACTATGACGCCGGGCCCGCCATGATATGATGCGGGGTTACTGTGTAACCCCGCGTTATATCAGAAGAGCAGGACCAAGGACGTACTGGTACGTCCTTGGTCCTTAAGGGGTTAAAGGGATGTTTTTGTGGGGCCGGGGTTGATGTTTTTTTAAAATAATTTTATCAACCATTTTTCATATTTTTAAAGGGGTACAGCCGTCACGCCCCTCCTATAAACTTGCAATGAGGTGAAGGGCGTGTAGTAATGAAGGGGTGGGGCTATGACGTCATGAGCTCCCAACGCCGGCTCCAGCGTTCAGAAAACTTGGTTCCAATCGCTGAGCAATGGAGTACCCCTTTAACTTTCTAACTATTCTGAAAAAATTTTATTATTTTATCGAACGTTTCTTAATATTTTATACTTTTTTAACTAACCCTAATCAGTTTTATTTATTTATTTATTTCTTTTGTATTTATTAATATTTTTTTTCATAGCATTTCTGCCTTTCTATTTTTGTTTTTCCCATATGAGAACGACCTATCACCCCTGATCTGATCATTTCTATGAAACACTGCACCACTATTGTAGTGCATTGTATTGTGCCTCTCAGAATTACGCTGACAGGCAGTGTATGGTTATGGCTATCATTATTTTCTTTTTTTTATGGGATTATAACATATTTTGGGCATTTTTATATATTTTTTTCTTAATTTTATATTTGATACAAAAATGTTTTTAAAGGGATATTTTTATTAAGGCGGAGTTTTAGTTTATTTTAAATATTTTTTTAGCCTTGGTTTTCTTCTTGATAGTTTTTAACTTTTCATATTAAGGGACTTAAAGCAGCCATCTTTCGATAGCTCTTATATTAATAGACTGCACTGGTATGACATTGTCTTTCTTATGCCTCTCGGTATTATTCTAAAAGGCAATGTATGGTTAAGGTATTGTCAGGGATTTTATTGTTGGTTTTTTAAACCATGAGAGGGCTTTCACCAGCGATCTACTGATTGCCTATATAATACATTGCACTAGTATTACAGTGCAGTGTATTATGGTTGTCAGCATTATGTTGCCAGCCAATGTTTAATGATGGCTAATGTGAGGGGAGGGTTGGGTTACTTTTAAAATTTTTGGGGTTACTTTTAATCTTTTTTCTTATCTATAAATTTTTGTAGGGGTTGGGGTTGGGGTTAATTATTTTATAAATTGTTACATTTTAGCTTTTTTTTTTTAGATAGGATCCATGCAGAATACATTTCCATCTATGGGGACGGCAATGCACCCATGGAACCTCCGGCAATAATTATTCCAGCTAGAAATTCCTCAGTGAGTACCTAGCCTTTAATTTTTTATAAAGGGGACTTTTAACAGCGATCTTCAGATTTCTCATATAATACACTGCATTAGTATTAAAGTGCTGTGTATTATGCCCTTCAGCATCATGTTAACAGGCTATGTATTATCGCTATAGTCTTTGGCAATAATTATATATTTGAAGCAGAAAAAATATAGATTTTTCTTTACTTAGTATAGTTAAGTCTTAAATCTGCGGTCAGTCAGCAGTCTAAGGTAAACTTGTAAACTCAGCAGTCAGCTCAGTTTATTGTATTAAATATCGAAAAAGGGGATTCCTACAAATAAAACATAGAGAATTAGGATCATTAATGTTCCTAATCTCTGTACCTGAGATATGGTTGTGTTATATAAGAAGTGGTCTATAGACGATATACTTATTGACAACACACATATATCTTCATGTATAAGGGAGAGTCTATGACATCTCTGCAGGTCTAGATTTTACATCTAGCCTGATTGTTATCAGTAATTAATATAAATATTAATTACCTGTCTCGTGGTTCCTTTCTTGCAGCTGACGAGGGTATATGTCACGTTCAACTTCTCACCGGGCATCAGTCATCTGTAAAAAGACACAGGTATGATAACATGTTCCTGATACATGCTACAGACGCAAATATATATAACATTCTAGGGCCAGAACTACTCATCTCAGGCATTATGAAACCGCATAAGAAAAAGGAACAAATAAAAGATGGAACACATTGGGATCTAGATTAGTTTTTTTTACTTAAAATATAATGTACATTTTTAATATATTTTTTTTACTAAATATTTTATCTAAAAATGTTATATTATATACAAGAGTTAATCATGTAATGGGAATATATGCCTTTTAATTTTGAAAGGGGGGAGTTTGTATTATTTTATTAAATGAGTTATGCCTCTCACATTTATGCTATGAGTATAGCTGTGATAGATTTTTGGGGGGTTTATTTATAAAATAAAATGTTTTATATTTTCTTTTCTTTATTCTGAATTGTACATTTGATAACAAAAAAGGATTTTTAAAGGGATGTTTTTGTGGGGCCGGGGTTGATGTTTTAAAAAAAATAATTTTATCAACCATTTTTCATATTTTTAAAGGGGTACAGCCGTCACGCCCCTCCTATAAACTTGCAATGAGGTGAAGGGCGTGTAGTAATGAAGGGGTGGGGCTATGACGTCATGAGCTCCCAACGCCGGCTCCTGCTTTCAGAAAACTTGGTTCCAATCGCTGAGCAATGGAGTACCCCTTTAACTTTCTAACTATTCTGATAATTTTTTATTATTTTATCGACCGTTTCTTAATATTTTATACTTTTTTAACTAACCCTAATCAGTTTTATTTATTTACTTCTTTTGTATTTATTAATCTTTTTTTTCATAGCATTTCTGCCTTTCTATTTTTGTTTTTCCCATATGAGAACGACCTTTCACCCCTGATCTGATCATTTCTATGAAACACTGCCACACTATTGTAGTGCAGTGTATTATGCCTCTCAGCATTATGCTGACAGGCAGTGTATGGTTATGGCTATCATTATTTTCTTTTTTTATGGGATTATAACATATTTTGGGCATTTTTATATATTTTTTTCTTAATTTTATATTTGATACAAAAATGTTTTTAAAGGGATATTTTTGTTAAGGCGGAGTTTTAGTTTATTTTAAATATTTTTTTAGCCTTGGTTTTCTTCTTGATAGTTTTTAACTTTTCATATTAAGGGACTTAAAGCAGCCATCTTTCGATAGCTCTTATATTAATAGACTGCAGTGGTATGATATTGTCTTTCTTATGCCTCTCGGTATTATTCTAAAAGGCAATGTATGGTTATGGTATTGTCAGGGATTTTATTGTGGGTTTTTTAAACCATGAGAGGGCTTTCACCAGCGATCTACTGATTGCCTATATAATACATTGCACTAGTATTACAGTGCAGTGTATTATGGCTGTCAGCATTATTTTGCCAGCCAATGTTTAATGATGGCTAATGTGAGGGGAGGGTTGGGTTACTTTTAAAATTTTGGGGGTTACTTTTAATCTTTTTTCTTATCTATACATTTTTGTAGGGGTTGGGGTTGGGGTCAATTATTTTATAAATTGTTTAATTTTAGCTTTTTTTTTTTTAGATAGGATCCATGCAGAATACATTGCCATCTATGGGGACGGCAATGCACCCATGGAACCTCCGGCAATAATTATTCCAGCTAGAAATTCCTCAGTGAGAACCTAGCCTTTAATTTTTTATAAAGGGGACTTTTAACAGCGATCTTCAGATTGCTCATATAATACACTGCATTAGTATTAAAGTGCTGTGTATTATGCCCTTCAGCATCATGTTAACAGGCTATGTATTATCGCTATAGTCTTTGGCAATAATTATATATTTGAAGCAGAAAAAATATAGATTTTTCTTTACTTAGTATAGTTAAGTCTTAAATCTGCGGTCAGTCAGCAGTCTAAGGTAAACTTGTAAACTCTGCAGTCAGCTCAGTTTATTGTATTAAATATCGAAAAAGGGGATTCCTACAAATAAAACATAGAGAATTAGGTTCATTAATGTTCCTAATCTCTGTACCTGAGATATGGTTGTGTTATATAAGAAGTGGTCTATAGACGATATGCTTATTGACAACACACATATATCTTCATGTATAAGGGAGAGTCTATGACATCTCTGCAGGTCTAGATTTTACATCTAGCCTGATTGTTATCAGTAATTAATATAAATATTAATTACCTGTCTCGTGGTTCCTTTCTTGCAGCTGACGAGGGTATATGTCACGTTCAACTTCTCACTGGGCATCAGTCATCTGTAAAAAGACACAGGTATGATAACATGTTCCTGATACATGCTACAGACGCAAATATATATAACATTCTAGGGCCAGAACTACTCATCTCAGGCATTATGAAACCGCATAAGAAAAAGGAACAAATAAAAGATGGAACACAATGGGATCTAGATTTGTTTTTTTTTACTTAAAATATATTGTACATTTTTAATATTTTTTTTTAACTAAATATTTTATCTAAAAATGTTATATTATATACAAGAGTTAATCATGTAATGGGAATATATGCCTTTTAATTTTGAAAGGGGGGAGTTTGTATTATTTTATTAAATGAGTTATGCCTCTCACATTTATGCTATGAGTATAGCTGTGATAGATTTTTGGGGGGTTTATTTATAAAATAAAATGTTTTATATTTTCTTTTCTTTATTCTGAATTGTACATTTGATAACAAAAAAGGATTTTTAAAGGGATGTTTTTGTGGGGGCGGGGTTGATGTTTTTTTTTAAATAATTTTATCAACCATTTTTCATATTTTTAAAGGGGTACAGCCGTCACGCCCCTCCTATAAACTTGCAATGAGGTGAAGGGCGTGTAGTAATGAAGGGGTGGGGCTATGACGTCATGAGCTCCCAACGCCGGCTCCAGCGTTCAGAAAACTTGGTTCCAATCGCTGAGCAATGGAGTACCCCTTTAACTTTCTAACTATTCTGATAATTTTTTCTTATTTTATCGACCGTTTCTTAATATTTTATACTTTTTTAACTAACCCTAATCAGTTTTATTTATTTACTTCTTTTGTATTTATTAATCTTTTTTTTCATAGCATTTCTGCCTTTCTATTTTTGTTTTTCCCATATGAGAACGACCTTTCACCCCTGATCTGATCATTTCTATGAAACACTGCCACACTATTGTAGTGCAGTGTATTATGCCTCTCAGCATTATGCTGACAGGCAGTGTATGGTTATGACTATCATTATTTTCTTTTTTTATGGGATTATAACATATTTTGGGCATTTTTATATATTTTTTTCTTAATTTTATATTTGATACAAAAATGTTTTTAAAGGGATATTTTTGTTAAGGCGGAGTTTTAGTTTATTTTAAATATTTTTTTAGCCTTGGTTTTCTTCTTGATAGTTTTTAACTTTTCATATTAAGGGACTTAAAGCAGCCATCTTTCGATAGCTCTTATATTAATAGACTGCAGTGGTATGATATTGTCTTTCTTATGCCTCTCGGTATTATTCTAAAAGGCAATGTATGGTTATGGTATTGTCCGGGATTTTATTGTGGGTTTTTTAAACCATGAGAGGGCTTTCACCAGCGATCTACTGATTGCCTATATAATACATTGCACTAGTATTACAGTGCAGTGTATTATGGCTGTCAGCATTATTTTGCCAGCCAATGTTTAATGATGGCTAATGTGAGGGGAGGGTTGGGTTACTTTTAAAATTTTGGGGGTTACTTTTAATCTTTTTTCTTATCTATACATTTTTGTAGGGGTTGGGGTTGGGGTCAATTATTTTATAAATTGTTTAATTTTAGCTTTTTTTTTTTTTTTAGATAGGATCCATGCAGAATACATTGCCATCTATGGGGACGGCAATGCACCCATGGAACCTCTGGCAATAATTATTCCAGCTAGAAATTCCTCAGTGAGAACCTAGCCTTTAATATTTTATAAAGGGGACTTTTAACAGCGATCTTCAGATTGCTCATATAATACACTGCATTAGTATTAAAGTGCTTTGTATTATGCCCTTCAGCATCATGTTAACAGGCTATGTATTATGGCTATAGTCTTTGGCAATAATTATATATTTGAAGCAGAAAAAATATAGATTTTTCTTTACTTAGTATAGTTAAGTCTTAAATCTGCGGTCAGTCAGCAGTCTAAGGTAAACTTGTAAACTCTGCAGTCAACTCAGTTTATTGTATTAAATATCGAAAAAGGGGATTCCTACAAATAAAACATAGAGAATTAGGATCTTTAATGTTCCTAATCTCTGTACCTGAGATATGGTTGTGTTATATAAGAAGTGGTCTATAGACGATATACTTTTTGACAACACACATATATCTTCATGTATAAGGGAGAGACTATGACATCTCTGCAGGTCTAGATTTTACATCTAGCCTGATTGTTATCAGTAATTAATATAAATATTAATTACCTGTCTTGTGGTTCCTTTCTTGCAGCTGACGAGGGTATATGTCACGTTCAACTTCTCACCGGGCATCAGTCATCTGTAAAAAGACACAGGTATGATAACATGTTCCTGATACATGCTACAGACGCAAATATATATAACATTCTAGGGCCAGAACTACTCATCTCAGGCATTATGAAACCGCATAAGAAAAAGGAACAAATAAAAGATGGAACACATTGGGATCTAGATTTGTTTTTTTACTTAAAATATAATGTAAATTTTTTATGTTTTTTTACTAAATATTTTATCTAAAAATTTTATATTATATACAAGAGTTAATCATGTAATGGGAATATATGCCTTTTAATTTTGAAAGGGGGGAGTTTGTATTATTTTATTTAATGAGTTATGCCTCTCACATTTATGCTATGAGTATAGCTGTGATAGATTTTTGGGGGGTTTATTTATAAAAAAAAAATGTTTTATATTTTCTTTTCTTTATTCTGAATTGTACATTTGATAAAAAAAAAAGATTTTTAAAGGGATGTTTTTGTGGGGCCGGGGTTGATGTTTTGTTTTTTTTAATAATTTTATCTACCATTTTTCATATTTTTAAAGGGATACAGCCATCATGCCCCTCCTATAGACTTGCATTGAGGTGAAGGGCGTGAAGTAATGAAGGGGTGGGGCTATGACATCATGAGCTCCCAACGCTGGCTCCAGCTTTTGGAAAAGTTTGTTCCAATCGCTGAGCAATGAAGTACCCCTTTAACTTTCTAACTATTCTGATATTTTTTTATCATTTTATCGACCGTTTCTTAATATTTTATACTTTTTTTAACTAACCCTAATCAGTTTTATTTATTTATTTACTTCTTTTGTATTTATTATTCTTTTCTTTCATAGCATTTCTGCCTTTCTATTTTTGTTTTTCCCATATGAGAACGACCTTTCACCCCTGATCTGATCATTTCTATGAAACACTGCACCACTATTGTAGTGCAGTGTTTTATGCCTCTCAGCATTATGCTGACAGGCAGTGTATGGTTATGGATATCATTATTTTCTTTTTTTATGGGGTTATAACATTTTTGGGGCATTTTTATGTATTTTTTTATTTTTTCTTATTTTTATATTTGATACAAAAATGTTTTTAAAGGGATATTTTTGTTACGGCGGAGTTTTATTTTTTTTTATTTTTTTATATTTTATTAGCCTTGGTTTTCTTCTGAATATTTTTTAACTTTTCATATTAAGGGACTTAAAGCAGCCATCTTTCAATAGTTGTTATATTAATAGACTGCAGTGGTATGACAGTGTCTTTCTTATCCCTCTCGGTATTATTCTAAAAGGCAATGTATGGTTATGGTATTGTCAGGGATTTTATTGTGGGTTTTTAAACCATGAGAGGGCTTTCACCAGTGATCTACTGATTGCCTATATAATACATTGCACTTGTATTACAGTGCAGTGTATGGCTATCATTATTTTCTTTTTTTATGGGGTTATAACATTTTTTGGGCATTTTTATGTATTTTTTTCTTTTTTCTTAATTTTATATTTGATACAAAAATGTTTTTAAAGGGATATTTTTGTTAAGGCGGAGTTTTAGTTTATTTTAAATATTTTTTTAGCCTTGGTTTTCTTCTTGATAGTTTTTAACTTTTCATATTAAGGGACTTAAAGCAGCCATCTTTCGATAACTCTTATATTAATAGACTGCAGTGGTATGATATTGTCTTTCTTATGCCTCTCGGTATTATTCTAAAAGGCAATGTATGGTTATGGTATTGTCAGGGATTTTATTGTGGGTTTTTTAAACCATGAGAGGGCTTTCACCAGCGATCTACTGATTGCCTATATAATACATTGCACTAGTATTACAGTGCAGTGTATTATGGCTGTCAGCATTATTTTGCCAGCCAATGTTTAATGATGGCTAATGTGAGGGGAGGGTTGGGTTACTTTTAAAATTTTGGGGGTTACTTTTAATCTTTTTTCTTATCTATACATTTTTGTAGGGGTTGGGGTTGGGGTTAATTATTTTATAAATTGTTTAATTTTAGCTTTTTTTTTTTTTTTTTAGATAGGATCCATGCAGAATACATTGCCATCTATGGGGACGGCAATGCACCCATGAAACCTCCGGCAATAATTATTCCAGCTAGAAATTCCTCAAAGAGAACCTAGCCTTTAATTTTTTAAAAAGGGAACTTTTAACAGTGATCTTCAGATTGCTCATATAATACACTGCTTTAGTATTAAAGTGCTGTGTATTATGCCCTTCAGCATCATCTTAACAGGCTATGTATTATTATGGCTATAGTCTTTGGCAATAATTATATATTTGAAGCAGAAAAAATATAGATTTTTATTTACTTAGTATAGTTAAGTCTTAAATCTGCGGTCAGTCAGCAGTGTAAGGTAAACTTGTAAACTCAGCAGTCAGCTCAGTTTATTGTATTAAATATCGAAAAAGGGGATTCCTACAAATAAAACATAGAGAATTAGGATCATTAATGTTCCTAATCTCTGTACCTGAGATATGGTTGTGTTATATAAGTAGTGGTCTATAGACGATATACTTATTGACAACACACATATATCTTCATGTATGAGGGAGAGTCTATGACATCTCTGCAGATCTAGATTTTACATCTAGCCTGATTGTTATCAGTAATTAATATAAATATTAATTACCTGTCTCGTGGTCCCTTTCTTGCAGCTGACAAGGGTATATGTCACGTTCAACTTCTCACCGGGCATCAGTCATCTGTAAAAAGACACAGGTATGATAACATGTTCCTGATACATGCTACAGACGCAAATATATATAACATTCTAGGGCCAGAACTACTCATCTCAGGCATTATGAAACCGCATAAGAAAAAGGAACAAATAAAAGATGGAACACATTGGGATCTAGATTAGTTTTTTTACTTAAAATATAATGTACATTTTTAATATTTTTTTTTACTAAATATTTTATCTAAAAATGTTATATTATATACAAGAGTTAATCATGTAATGGGAATATATGCCTTTTAATTTTGAAAGGGGGGAGTTTGTATTATTTTATTAAATGAGTTATACCTCTCACATTTATGCTATGAGTATAGCTGTGATAGATTTTTGGGGGGTTTATTAATAAAAAAAAAAAAAAAAATATTTTCTTTTCTTTATTCTGAATTGTACATTTGATAACAAAAAAGGATTTTTAAAGGGATGTTTTTGTGGGGGCGGGGTTGATGTTTTTTTAAAAATAATTTTATCAACCATTTTTCATATTTTTAAAGGGGTACAGCCGTCACGCCCCTCCTATAAACTTGCAATGAGGTGAAGGGCGTGTAGTAATGAAGGGGTGGGGCTATGACGTCATGAGCTCCCAACGCCGGCTCCAGCGTTCAGAAAACTTGGTTCCAATCGCTGAGCAATGGAGTACCCCTTTAACTTTCTAACTATTCTGATAATTTTTTATTATTTTATCGCCCGTTTCTTAATATTTTATACTTTTTTAACTAACCCTAATCAGTTTTATTTATTTACTTCTTTTGTATTTATTAATCTTTTTTTTTCATAGCATTTCTGCCTTTCTATTTTTGTTTTTCCCATATGAGAACGACCTTTCACCCCTGATCTGATCATTTCTATGAAACACTGCCACACTATTGTAGTGCAGTGTATTATGCCTCTCAGCATTATGCTGACAGGCAGTGTATGGTTATGGCTATCATTATTTTCTTTTTTTATGGGATTATAACATATTTTGGGCATTTTTATATCTTTTTTTCTTAATTTTATATTTGATACAAAAATGTTTTTAAAGGGATATTTTTGTTAAGGCGGAGTTTTAGTTTATTTTAAATATTTTTTTAGCCTTGGTTTTCTTCTTGATAGTTTTTAACTTTTCATATTAAGGGACTTAAAGCAGCCATCTTTCGATAGCTCTTATATTAATAGACTGCAGTGGTATGATATTGTCTTTCTTATGCCTCTCGGTATTATTCTAAAAGGCAATGTATGGTTATGGTATTGTCAGGGATTTTATTGTGGGTTTTTTAAACCATGAGAGGGCTTTCACCAGCGATCTACTGATTGCCTATATAATACATTGCACTAGTATTACAGTGCAGTGTATTATGGCTGTCAGCATTATTTTGCCAGCCAATGTTTAATGATGGCTAATGTGAGGGGAGGGTTGGGTTACTTTTAAAATTTTGGGGGTTACTTTTAATCTTTTTTCTTATCTATACATTTTTGTAGGGGTTGGGGTTGGGGTTGGGGTCAATTATTTTATAAATTGTTTAATTTTAGCTTTTTTTTTTTTTTAGATAGGATCCATGCAGAATACATTGCCATCTATGGGGACGGCAATGCACCCATGGAACCTCCGGCAATAATTATTCCAGCTAGAAATTCCTCAGTGAGAACCTAGCCTTTAATTTTTTATAAAGGGGACTTTTAACAGCGATCTTCAGATTGCTCATATAATACACTGCATTAGTATTAAAGTGCTGTGTATTATGCCCTTCAGCATCATGTTAACAGGCTATGTATTATCGCTATAGTCTTGGGCAATAATTATATATTTGAAGCAGAAAAAATATAGATTTTTCTTTACTTAGTATAGTTAAGTCTTAAATCTGCGGTCAGTCAGCAGTCTAAGGTAAACTTGTAAACTCTGCAGTCAGCTCAGTTTATTGTATTAAATATCGAAAAAGGGGATTCCTACAAATAAAACATAGAGAATTAGGATCATTAATGTTCCTAATCTCTGTACCTGAGATATGGTTGTGTTATATAAGAAGTGGTCTATAGACGATATGCTTATTGACAACACACATATATCTTCATGTATAAGGGAGAGTCTATGACATCTCTGCAGGTCTAGATTTTACATCTATCCTGATTGTTATCAGTAATTAATATAAATATTAATTACCTGTCTCGTGGTTCCTTTCTTGCAGCTGACGAGGGTATATGTCACGTTCAACTTCTCACCGGGCATCAGTCATCTGTAAAAAGACACAGGTATGATAACATGTTCCTGATACATGCTACAGACGCAAATATATATAACATTCTAGGGCCAGAACTACTCATCTCAGGCATTATGAAACCGCATAAGAAAAAGGAACAAATAAAAGATGGAACACAATGGGATCTAGATTTGTTTTTTTTTACTTAAAATATATTGTACATTTTTAATATTTTTTTTTACTAAATATTTTATCTAAAAATGTTATATTATATACAAGAGTTAATCATGTAATGGGAATATATGCCTTTTAATTTTGAAAGGGGGGAGTTTGTATTATTTTATTAAATGAGTTATGCCTCTCACATTTATGCTATGAGTATAGCTGTGATAGATTTTTGGGGGGTTTATTTATAAAATAAAATGTTTTATATTTTCTTTTCTTTATTCTGAATTGTACATTTGATAACAAAAAAGGATTTTTAAAGGGATGTTTTTGTGGGGGCGGGGTTGATGTTTTTTTTAAAATAATTTTATCAACCATTTTTCATATTTTTAAAGGGGTACAGCCGTCACTCCCCTCCTATAAACTTGCAATGAGGTGAAGGGCGTGTAGTAATGAAGGGTAGGGGCTATGACGTCATGAGCTCCCAACGCCGGCTCCAGCGTTCAGAAAACTTAGTTCCAATCGCTGAGCAATGGAGTACCCCTTTAACTTTCTAACTATTCTGATAATTTTTTATTATTTTATCGACCGTTTCTTAATATTTTATACGTTTTTAACTAACCCTAATCAGTTTTATTTATTTACTTCTTTTGTATTTATTAATCTTTTTTTTCATAGCATTTCTGCCTTTCTATTTTTGTTTTTCCCATATGAGAACGACCTTTCACCCCTGATCTGATAATTTCTATGAAACACTGCCACACTATTGTAGTGCAGTGTATTATGCCTCTCAGCATTATGCTGACAGGCAGTGTATGGTTATGGCTATCATTATTTTCTTTTTTTATGGGATTATAACATATTTTGGGCATTTTTATATATTTTTTTCTTAATTTTATATTTGATACAAAAATGTTTTTAAAGGGATATTTTTGTTAAGGCGGAGTTTTAGTTTATTTTAAATATTTTTTTAGCCTTGGTTTTCTTCTTGATAGTTTTTAACTTTTCATATTAAGGGACTTAAAGCAGCCATCTTTCGATAGCTCTTATATTAATAGACTGCAGTGGTATGATATTGTCTTTCTTATGCCTCTCGGTATTATTCTAAAAGGCAATGTATGGTTATGGTATTGTCAGGGATTTTATTGTGGGTTTTTTAAACCATGAGAGGGCTTTCACCAGCGATCTACTGATTGCCTATATAATACATTGCACTAGTATTACAGTGCAGTGTATTATGGCTGTCAGCATTATTTTGCCAGCCAATGTTTAATGATGGCTAATGTGAGGGGAGGGTTAGGTTACTTTTAAAATTTTGGGGGTTACTTTTAATCTTTTTTCTTATCTATACATTTTTGTAGGGGTTGGGGTTGGGGTCAATTATTTTATAAATTGTTTAATTTTAGCTTTTTTTTTTTTAGATAGGATCCATGCAGAATACATTGCCATCTATGGGGACGGCAATGCACCCATGGAACCTCCGGCAATAATTATTCCAGCTAGAAATTCCTCAGTGAGAACCTAGCCTTTAATTTTTTATAAAGGGGACTTTTAACAGCGATCTTCAGATTGCTCATATAATACACTGCATTAGTATTAAAGTGCTGTGTATTATGCCCTTCAGCATCATGTTAACAGGCTAAGTATTATCGCTATAGTCTTGGGCAATAATTATATATTTGAAGCAGAAAAAATATAGATTTTTCTTTACTTAGTATAGTTAAGTCTTAAATCTGCGGTCAGTCAGCAGTCTAAGGTAAACTTGTAAACTCTGCAGTCAGCTCAGTTTATTGTATTAAATATCGAAAAAGGGGATTCCTACAAATAAAACATAGAGAATTAGGATCATTAATGTTCCTAATCTCTGTACCTGAGATATGGTTGTGTTATATAAGAAGTGGTCTATAGACGATATGCTTATTGACAACACACATATATCTTCATGTATAAGGGAGAGTCTATGACATCTCTGCAGGTCTAGATTTTACATCTAGCCTGATTGTTATCAGTAATTAATATAAATATTAATTACCTGTCTCGTGGTTCCTTTCTTGCAGCTGACGAGGGTATATGTCACGTTCAACTTCTCACCGGGCATCAGTCATCTGTAAAAAGACACAGGTATGATAACATGTTCCTGATACATGCTACAGACGCAAATATATATAACATTCTAGGGCCAGAACTACTCATCTCAGGCATTATGAAACCGCATAAGAAAAAGGAACAAATAAAAGATGGAACACAATGGGATCTAGATTTGTTTTTTTTTACTTAAAATATATTGTACATTTTTAATATTTTTTTTACTAAATATTTTATCTAAAAATGTTATATTATATACAAGAGTTAATCATGTAATGGGAATATATGCCTTTTAATTTTGAAAGGGGGGAGTTTGTATTATTTTATTAAATGAGTTATGCCTCTCACATTTATGCTATGAGTATAGCTGTGATAGATTTTTGGGGGGTTTATTTATAAAATAAAATGTTTTATATTTTCTTTATTCTGAATTGAACATTTGATAACAAAAAAGGATTTTTAAAGGGATGTTTTTGTGGGGGCGGGGTTGATGTTTTTTTTAAAATAATTTTATCAACCATTTTTCATATTTTTAAAGGGGTACAGCCGTCACGCCCCTCCTATAAACTTGCAATGAGGTGAAGGGCGTGTAGTAATGAAGGGTAGGGGCTATGACGTCATGAGCTCCCAACGCCGGCTCCAGCGTTCAGAAAACTTAGTTCCAATCGCTGAGCAATGGAGTACCCCTTTAACTTTCTAACTATTCTGATAATTTTTTATTATTTTATCGACCGTTTCTTAATATTTTATACGTTTTTAACTAACCCTAATCAGTTTTATTTATTTACTTCTTTTGTATTTATTAATCTTTTTTTTCATAGCATTTCTGCCTTTCTATTTTTGTTTTTCCCATATGAGAACGACCTTTCACCCCTGATCTGATAATTTCTATGAAACACTGCCACACTATTGTAGTGCAGTGTATTATGCCTCTCAGCATTATGCTGACAGGCAGTGTATGGTTATGGCTATCATTATTTTCTTTTTTTATGGGATTATAACATATTTTGGGCATTTTTATATATTTTTTTCTTAATTTTATATTTGATACAAAAATGTTTTTAAAGGGATATTTTTGTTAAGGCGGAGTTTTAGTTTATTTTAAATATTTTTTTAGCCTTGGTTTTCTTCTTGATAGTTTTTAACTTTTCATATTAAGGGACTTAAAGCAGCCATCTTTCGATAGCTCTTATATTAATAGACTGCAGTGGTATGATATTGTCTTTCTTATGCCTCTCGGTATTATTCTAAAAGGCAATGTATGGTTATGGTATTGTCAGGGATTTTATTGTGGGTTTTTTAAACCATGAGAGGGCTTTCACCAGCGATCTACTGATTGCCTATATAATACATTGCACTAGTATTACAGTGCAGTGTATTATGGCTGTCAGCATTATTTTGCCAGCCAATGTTTAATGATGGCTAATGTGAGGGGAGGGTTAGGTTACTTTTAAAATTTTGGGGGTTACTTTTAATCTTTTTTCTTATCTATACATTTTTGTAGGGGTTGGGGTTGGGGTCAATTATTTTATAAATTGTTTAATTTTAGCTTTTTTTTTTTTAGATAGGATCCATGCAGAATACATTGCCATCTATGGGGACGGCAATGCACCCATGGAACCTCCGGCAATAATTATTCCAGCTAGAAATTCCTCAGTGAGAACCTAGCCTTTAATTTTTTATAAAGGGGACTTTTAACAGCGATCTTCAGATTGCTCATATAATACACTGCATTAGTATTAAAGTGCTGTGTATTATGCCCTTCAGCATCATGTTAACAGGCTAAGTATTATCGCTATAGTCTTGGGCAATAATTATATATTTGAAGCAGAAAAAATATAGATTTTTCTTTACTTAGTATAGTTAAGTCTTAAATCTGCGGTCAGTCAGCAGTCTAAGGTAAACTTGTAAACTCTGCAGTCAGCTCAGTTTATTGTATTAAATATCGAAAAAGGGGATTCCTACAAATAAAACATAGAGAATTAGGATCATTAATGTTCCTAATCTCTGTACCTGAGATATGGTTGTGTTATATAAGAAGTGGTCTATAGACGATATGCTTATTGACAACACACATATATCTTCATGTATAAGGGAGAGTCTATGACATCTCTGCAGGTCTAGATTTTACATCTAGCCTGATTGTTATCAGTAATTAATATAAATATTAATTACCTGTCTCGTGGTTCCTTTCTTGCAGCTGACGAGGGTATATGTCACGTTCAACTTCTCACCGGGCATCAGTCATCTGTAAAAAGACACAGGTATGATAACATGTTCCTGATACATGCTACAGACGCAAATATATATAACATTCTAGGGCCAGAACTACTCATCTCAGGCATTATGAAACCGCATAAGAAAAAGGAACAAATAAAAGATGGAACACAATGGGATCTAGATTTGTTTTTTTTTACTTAAAATATATTGTACATTTTTAATATTTTTTTTACTAAATATTTTATCTAAAAATGTTATATTATATACAAGAGTTAATCATGTAATGGGAATATATGCCTTTTAATTTTGAAAGGGGGGAGTTTGTATTATTTTATTAAATGAGTTATGCCTCTCACATTTATGCTATGAGTATAGCTGTGATAGATTTTTGGGGGGTTTATTTATAAAATAAAATGTTTTATATTTTCTTTATTCTGAATTGAACATTTGATAACAAAAAAGGATTTTTAAAGGGATGTTTTTGTGGGGGCGGGGTTGATGTTTTTTTTAAAATAATTTTATCAACCATTTTTCATATTTTTAAAGGGGTACAGCCGTCACGCCCCTCCTATAAACTTGCAATGAGGTGAAGGGCGTGTAGTAATGAAGGGTAGGGGCTATGACGTCATGAGCTCCCAACGCCGGCTCCAGCGTTCAGAAAACTTAGTTCCAATCGCTGAGCAATGGAGTACCCCTTTAACTTTCTAACTATTCTGATAATTTTTTATTATTTTATCGACCGTTTCTTAATATTTTATACGTTTTTAACTAACCCTAATCAGTTTTATTTATTTACTTCTTTTGTATTTATTAATCTTTTTTTTCATAGCATTTCTGCCTTTCTATTTTTGTTTTTCCCATATGAGAACGACCTTTCACCCCTGATCTGATAATTTCTATGAAACACTGCCACACTATTGTAGTGCAGTGTATTATGCCTCTCAGCATTATGCTGACAGGCAGTGTATGGTTATGGCTATCATTATTTTCTTTTTTTATGGGATTATAACATATTTTGGGCATTTTTATATATTTTTTTCTTAATTTTATATTTGATACAAAAATGTTTTTAAAGGGATATTTTTGTTAAGGCGGAGTTTTAGTTTATTTTAAATATTTTTTTAGCCTTGGTTTTCTTCTTGATAGTTTTTAACTTTTCATATTAAGGGACTTAAAGCAGCCATCTTTCGATAGCTCTTATATTAATAGACTGCAGTGGTATGATATTGTCTTTCTTATGCCTCTCGGTATTATTCTAAAAGGCAATGTATGGTTATGGTATTGTCAGGGATTTTATTGTGGGTTTTTTAAACCATGAGAGGGATTTCACCAGCGATCTACTGATTGCCTATATAATACATTGCACTAGTATTACAGTGCAGTGTATTATGGCTGTCAGCATTATTTTGCCAGCCAATGTTTAATGATGGCTAATGTGAGGGGAGGGTTGGGTTACTTTTAAAATTTTGGGGGTTACTTTTAATCTTTTTTCTTATCTATACATTTTTGTAGGGGTTGGGGTTGGGGTTGGGGTCAATTATTTTATAAATTGTTTAATTTTAGCTTCTTTTTTTTTTAGATAGGATCCATGCAGAATACATTGCCATCTATGGGGACGGCAATGCACCCATGGAACCTCCGGCAATAATTATTCCAGCTAGAAATTCCTCAGTGAGAACCTAGCCTTTAATTTTTTATAAAGGGGACTTTTAACAGCGGTCTTCAGATTGCTCTTATAATACACTGCATTAGTATTAAAGTGCTTTGTATTATGCCCTTCAGCATCATGTTAACAGGCTATGTATTATGGCTATAGTCTTTGGCAATAATTATATATTTGAAGCAGAAAAAATATAGATTTTTCTTTACTTAGTATAGTTAAGTCTTAAATCTGCGGTCAGTCAGCAGTCTAAGGTAAACTTGTAAACTCTGCAGTCAGCTCAGTTTATTGTATTAAATATCGAAAAAGGGGATTCCTACAAATAAAACATAGAGAATTAGGATCATTAATGTTCCTAATCTCTGTACCTGAGATATGGTTGTGTTATATAAGAAGTGGTCTATAGACGATATACTTATTGACAACACACATATATCTTCATGTATAAGGGAGAGACTATGACATCTCTGCAGGTCTAGATTTTACATCTAGCCTGATTGTTATCAGTAATTAATATAAATATTAATTACCTGTCTCGTGGTTCCTTTCTTGCAGCTGACGAGGGTATATGTCACGTTCAACTTCTCACCGGGCATCAGTCATCTGTAAAAAGACACATGTATGATAACATGTTCCTGATACATGCTACAGACACAAATATATATAATATTCTAGGGCCAGAACTACTCATCTCAGGCATTATGAAACCGCATAAGAAAAAGGAACAAATAAAAGATGGAACACATTGGGATCTAGATTTGTTTTTTTACTTAAAATATAATGTACATTTTTTATATTTTTTTACTAAATATTTTATCTAAAAATGTTATATTATATACAAGAATTAATCATGTAATGGGAATATATGCCTTTTAATTTTGAAAGGGGGGGTTTGTATTATTTTATTAAATGAGTTATGCCTCTCACATTTATGCTATGAGTATAGCTGTGATAGATTTTTGGGGGGGTTATTTATAAAAAAAAAATTATATTTTCTTTTCTTAATTCTGAATTGTACATTTGATAACAAAAAAGGATTTTTAAAGGGATGTTTTTGTGGGGGCGGGGTTGATGTTTTTTTAAAAATAATTTTATCAACCATTTTTCATATTTTTAAAGGGGTACAGCCGTCACGCCCCTCCTATAAACTTGCAATGAGGTGAAGGGCGTGTAGTAATGAAGGGGTGGGGCTATGACGTCATGAGCTCCCAACGCCGGCTCCAGCGTTCAGAAAACTTGGTTCCAATCGCTGAGCAATGGAGTACCCCTTTAACTTTCTAACTATTCTGATAATTTTTTATTATTTTATCGACCGTTTCTTAATATTTTATACTTTTTTAACTAACCCTAATCAGTTTTATTTATTTACTTCTTTTGTATTTATTAATCTTTTTTTTCATAGCATTTCTGCCTTTCTATTTTTGTTTTTCCCATATGAGAACGACCTTTCACCCCTGATCTGATCATTTCTATGAAACACTGCTACACTATTGTAGTGCAGTGTATTATGCCTCTCAACATTATGCTGACAGGCAGTGTATGGTTATGGCTATCATTATTTTCTTTTTTTATGGGATTATAACATATTTTGGGCATTTTTATATATTTTTTTCTTAATTTTATATTTGATACAAAAATGTTTTTAAAGGGATATTTTTGTTAAGGCGGAGTTTTAGTTTATTTTAAATATTTTTTTAGCCTTGGTTTTCTTCTTGATAGTTTTTAACTTTTCATATTAAGGGACTTAAAGCAGCCATCTTTCGATAGCTCTTATATTAATAGACTGCAGTGGTATGATATTGTCTTTCTTATGCCTCTCGGTATTATTCTAAAAGGCAATGTATGGTTATGGTATTGTCAGGGATTTTATTGTGGGTTTTTTAAACCATGAGAGGGCTTTCACCAGCGATCTCCTGATTGCCTATATAATACATTGCACTAGTATTACAGTGCAGTGTATTATGGCTGTCAGCATTATTTTGCCAGCCAATGTTTAATGATGGCTAATGTGAGGGGAGGGTTGGGTTACTTTTAAAATTCATGGGGTTACTTTTAATCTTTTTTCTTATCTATACATTTTTGTAGGGGTTGGGGTTGGGGTCAATTATTTTATAAATTGTTTAATTTTAGCTTTTTTTTTTTTTAGATAGGATCCATGCAGAATACATTGCCATCTATGGGGACGGCAATGCACCCATGGAACCTCCGGCAATAATTATTCCAGCTAGAAATTCCTCAGTGAGAACCTAGCCTTTAATTTTTTATAAAGGGGACTTTTAACAGCGATCTTCAGATTGCTCATATAATACACTGCATTAGTATTAAAGTGCTGTGTATTATGCCCTTCAGCATCATGTTAACAGGCTATGTATTATCGCTATAGTCTTTGGCAATAATTATATATTTGAAGCAGAAAAAATATAGATTTTTCTTTACTTAGTATAGTTAAGTCTTAAATCTGCGGTCAGTCAGCAGTCTAAGGTAAACTTGTAAACTCTGCAGTCAGCTCAGTTTATTGTATTAAATATCGAAAAAGGGGATTCCTACAAATAAAACATAGAGAATTAGGATCAATAATGTTCCTAATCTCTGTACCTGAGATATGGTTGTGTTATATAAGAAGTGGTCTATAGACGATATGCTTATTGACAACACACATATATCTTCATGTATAAGGGAGAGTCTATGACATCTCTGCAGGTCTAGATTTTACATCTAGCCTGATTGTTATCAGTAATTAATATAAATATTAATTACCTGTCTCGTGGTTCCTTTCTTGCAGCTGACGAGGGTATATGTCACGTTCAACTTCTCACCGGGCATCAGTCATCTGTAAAAAGACACAGGTATGATAACATGTTCCTGATACATGCTACAGACGCAAATATATATAACATTCTAGGGCCAGAACTACTCATCTCAGGCATTATGAAACCGCATAAGAAAAAGGAACAAATAAAAGATGGAACACATTGGGATCTAGATTTGTTTTTTTACTTAAAATATATTGTACATTTTTAATAATTCTTTTTTACTAAATATTTTATCTAAAAATGTTATATTATATACAAGAGTTAATCATGTAATGGGAATATATGCCTTTTAATTTTGAAAGGGGGGAGTTTGTATTATTTTATTAAATGAGTTATGCCTCTCACATTTATGCTATGAGTATAGCTGTGATAGATTTTTGGGGGGTTTATTTATAAAATAAAATGTTTTATATTTTCTTTTCTTTATTCTGAATTGTACATTTGATAACAAAAAAGGATTTTTAAAGGGATGTTTTTGTGGGGGCGGGGTTGATGTTTTTTTAAAAATAATTTTATCAACCATTTTTCATATTTTTAAAGGGGTACAGCCGTCACGCCCCTCCTATAAACTTGCAATGAGGTGAAGGGCGTGTAGTAATGAAGGGGTGGGGCTATGACGTCATGAGCTCCCAACGCCGGCTCCAGCGTTCAGAAAACTTGGTTCCAATCGCTGAGCAATGGAGTACCCCTTTAACTTTCTAACTATTCTGATAATTTTTTATTATTTTATCGACCGTTTCTTAATATTTTATACGTTTTTAACTAACCCTAATCAGTTTTATTTATTTACTTCTTTTGTATTTATTAATCTTTTTTTTCATAGCATTTCTGCCTTTCTATTTTTGTTTTTCCCATATGAGAACGACCTTTCACCCCTGATCTGATCATTTCTATGAAACACTGCCACACTATTGTAGTGCAGTGTATTATGCCTCTCAGCATTATGCTGACAGGCAGTGTATGGTTATGGCTATCATTATTTTCTTTTTTTATGGGATTATAACATATTTTGGGCATTTTTATATATTTTTTTCTTAATTTTATATTTGATACAAAAATGTTTTTAAAGGGATATTTTTGTTAAGGCGGAGTTTTAGTTTATTTTAAATATTTTTTTAGCCTTGGTTTTCTTCTTGATAGTTTTTAACTTTTCATATTAAGGGACTTAAAACAGCCATCTTTCGATAGCTCTTATATTAATAGACTGCAGTGGTATGACATTGTCTTTCTTATGCCTCTCGGTATTATTCTAAAAGGCAATGTATGGTTATGGTATTGTCAGGGATTTTATTGTGGGTTTTTTAAACCATGAGAGGGCTTTCACCAGCGATCTACTGATTGCCTATATAATACATTGCACTAGTATTACAGTGCAGTGTATTATGGCTGTCAGCATTATTTTGCCAGCCAATGTTTAATGATGGCTAATGTGAGGGGAGGGTTGGGTTACTTTTAAAATTTATGGGGTTACTTTTAATCTTTTTTCTTATCTATACATTTTTGTAGGGGTTGGGGTTGGGGTTAATTATTTTATAAATTGTTTAATTTTAGCTTCTTTTTTTTTTAGATAGGATCCATGCAGAATACATTGCCATCTATGGGGACGGCAATGCACCCATGGAACCTCCGGCAATAATTATTCCAGCTAGAAATTCCTCAGTGAGAACCTAGCCTTTAATTTTTTATAAAGGGGACTTTTAACAGCGGTCTTCAGATTGCTCTTATAATACACTGCATTAGTATTAAAGTGCTTTGTATTATGCCCTTCAGCATCATGTTAACAGGCTATGTATTATGGCTATAGTCTTTGGCAATAATTATATATTTGAAGCAGAAAAAATATAGATTTTTCTTTACTTAGTATAGTTAAGTCTTAAATCTGCGGTCAGTCAGCAGTCTAAGGTAAACTTGTAAACTCTGCAGTCAGCTCAGTTTATTGTATTAAATATCGAAAAAGGGGATTCCTACAAATAAAACATAGAGAATTAGGATCATTAATGTTCCTAATCTCTGTACCTGAGATATGGTTGTGTTATATAAGAAGTGGTCTATAGACGATATACTTATTGACAACACACATATATCTTCATGTATAAGGGAGAGACTATGACATCTCTGCAGGTCTAGATTTTACATCTAGCCTGATTGTTATCAGTAATTAATATAAATATTAATTACCTGTCTCGTGGTTCCTTTCTTGCAGCTGACGAGGGTATATGTCACGTTCAACTTCTCACCGGGCATCAGTCATCTGTAAAAAGACACAGGTATGATAACATGTTCCTGATACATGCTACAGACACAAATATATATAATATTCTAGGGCCAGAACTACTCATCTCAGGCATTATGAAACCGCATAAGAAAAAGGAACAAATAAAAGATGGAACACATTGGGATCTAGATTTGTTTTTTTACTTAAAATATAATGTACATTTTTTATATTTTTTTACTAAATATTTTATCTAAAAATGTTATATTATATACAAGAATTAATCATGTAATGGGAATATATGCCTTTTAATTTTGAAAGGGGGGGTTTGTATTATTTTATTAAATGAGTTATGCCTCTCACATTTATGCTATGAGTATAGCTGTGATAGATTTTTGGGGGGGTTATTTATAAAAAAAAAATTATATTTTCTTTTCTTAATTCTGAATTGTACATTTGATAACAAAAAAGGATTTTTAAAGGGATGTTTTTGTGGGGCCGGGGTTGATGTTTTTTTTTAAATAATTTTATCAACCATTTTTCATATTTTTAAAGGAGTACAGCCGTCACGCCCCTCCTATAAACTTGCAATGAGGTGAAGGGCATGTAGTAATGAAGGGGTGGGGCTATGACGTCATGAGCTCCCAACGCCGGCTCCAGCGTTCAGAAAACTTGGTTCCAATCGCTGAGCAATGGAGTACCCCTTTAACTTTCTAACTATTCTGATAATTTTTTATTATTTTATCGACCGTTTCTTAATATTTTATACTTTTTTAACTAACCCTAATCAGTTTTATTTATTTACTTCTTTTGTATTTATTAATCTTTTTTTTCATAGCATTTCTGCCTTTCTATTTTTGTTTTTCCCATATGAGAACGACCTTTCACCCCTGATCTGATCATTTCTATGAAACACTGCACCACTATTGTAGTGCAGTGTATTATGCCTCTCAGAATTATGCTGACAGGCAGTGTATGGTTATGGCTATCATTATTTTCTTTTTTTTATGGGATTATAACATATTTTGGGCATTTTTATATATTTTTTTCTTAATTTTATATTTGATGCAAATCTGTTTTTTAAGGGATATTTTTATTAAGGCGGAGTTTTAGTTTATTTTAAATATTTTTTTAGCCTTGGTTTTCTTCTTGATAGTTTTTAACTTTTCATATTAAGGGACTTAAAGCAGCCATCTTTCGATAGCTCTTATATTAATAGACTGCAATGGTATGACATTGTCTTTCTTATGCCTCTCGGTATTATTCTAAAAGGCAATGTATGGTTAAGGTATTGTCAGGGATTTTATTGTTGGTTTTTTAAACCATGAGAGGGCTTTCACCAGCGATCTACTGATTGCCTATATAATACATTGCACTAGTATTACAGTGCAGTGTATTATGGCTGTCAGCATTATGTTGCCAGCCAATGTTTAATGATGGCTAATGTGAGGGGAGGGTTGGGTTACTTTTAACATTTTTGGGGTTACTTTTAATCTTTTTTCTTATCTATAAATTTTTGTAGGGGTTGGGGTTGGGGTTAATTATTTTATAAATTGTTACATTTTAGCTTTTTTTTTTTTAGATAGGATCCATGCAGAATACATTTCCATCTATGGGGACGGCAATGCACCCATGGAACCTCCGGCAATAATTATTCCAGCTAGAAATTCCTCAGTGAGTACCTAGCCTTTAATTTTTTATAAAGGGGACTTTTAACAGCGATCTTCAGATTGCTCATATAATACACTGCATTAGTATTAAAGTGCTGTGTATTATGCCCTTCAGCATCATGTTAACAGGCTATGTATTATCGCTATAGTCTTTGGCAATAATTATATATTTGAAGCAGAAAAAATATAGATTTTTCTTTACTTAGTATAGTTAAGTCTTAAATCTGCGGTCAGTCAGCAGTCTAAGGTAAACTTGTAAACTCTGCAGTCAGCTCAGTTTATTGTATTAAATATCGAAAAAGGGGATTCCTACAAATAAAACATAGAGAATTAGGATCATTAATGTTCCTAATCTCTGTACCTGAGATATGGTTGTGTTATATAAGAAGTGGTCTATAGACGATATACTTATTGACAACACACATATATCTTCATGTATAAGGGAGAGTCTATGACATCTCTGCAGGTCTAGATTTTACATCTAGCCTGATTGTTATCAGTAATTAATATAAATATTAATTACCTGTCTCGTGGTTCCTTTCTTGCAGCTGACGAGGGTATATGTCACGTTCAACTTCTCACCGGGCATCAGTCATCTGTAAAAAGACACAGGTATGATAACATGTTCCTGATACATGCTACAGACGCAAATATATATAACATTCTAGGGCCAGAACTACTCATCTCAGGCATTATGAAACCGCATAAGAAAAAGGAACAAATAAAAGATGGAACACATTGGGATCTAGATTAGTTTTTTTACTTAAAATATAATGTACATTTTTAATATATTTTTTTACTAAATATTTTATCTAAAAATGTTATATTATATACAAGAGTTAATCATGTAATGGGAATATATGCCTTTTAATTTTGAAAGGGGGGAGTTTGTATTATTTTATTAAATGAGTTATGCCTCTCACATTTATGCTATGAGTATAGCTGTGATAGATTTTTGGGGGGTTTATTTATAAAATAAAATGTTTTATATTTTCTTTTCTTTATTCTGAATTGTACATTTGATAACAAAAAAGGATTTTTAAAGGGATGTTTTTGTGGGGCCGGGGTTGATGTTTTTTTTAAAATAATTTTATCAACCATTTTTCATATTTTTAAAGGGGTACAGCCGTCACGCCCCTCCTATAAACTTGCAATGAGGTGAAGGGCGTGTAGTAATGAAGGGGTGGGGCTATGACGTCATGAGCTCCCAACGCCGGCTCCAGCGTTCAGAAAACTTGGTTCCAATCGCTGAGCAATGGAGTACCCCTTTAACTTTCTAACTATTCTGATAATTTTTTATTATTTTATCGACCGTTTCTTAATATTTTATACTTTTTTAACTAACCCTAATCAGTTTTATTTATTTACTTCTTTTGTATTTATTAATCTTTTTTTTCATAGCATTTCTGCCTTTCTATTTTTGTTTTTCCCATATGAGAACGACCTTTCACCCCTGATCTGATCATTTCTATGAAACACTGCCACACTATTGTAGTGCAGTGTATTATGCCTCTCAGCATTATGCTGACAGGCAGTGTATGGTTATGGCTATCATTATTTTCTTTTTTTATGGGATTATAACATATTTTGGGCATTTTTATATATTTTTTTCTTAATTTTATATTTGATACAAAAATGTTTTTAAAGGGATATTTTTGTTAAGGCGGAGTTTTAGTTTATTTTAAATATTTTTTTAGCCTTGGTTTTCTTCTTGATAGTTTTTAACTTTTCATATTAAGGGACTTAAAGCAGCCATCTTTCGATAGCTCTTATATTAATAGACTGCAGTGGTATGATATTGTCTTTCTTATGCCTCTCGGTATTATTCTAAAAGGCAATGTATGGTTATGGTATTGTCAGGGATTTTATTGTGGGTTTTTTAAACCATGAGAGGGCTTTCACCAGCGATCTCCTGATTGCCTATATAATACATTGCACTAGTATTACAGTGCAGTGTATTATGGCTGTCAGCATTATTTTGCCAGCCAATGTTTAATGATGGCTAATGTGAGGGGAGGGTTGGGTTACTTTTAAAATTCATGGGGTTACTTTTAATCTTTTTTCTTATCTATACATTTTTGTAGGGGTTGGGGTTGGGGTCAATTATTTTATAAATTGTTTAATTTTAGCTTTTTTTTTTTTTAGATAGGATCCATGCAGAATACATTGCCATCTATGGGGACGGCAATGCACCCATGGAACCTCCGGCAATAATTATTCCAGCTAGAAATTCCTCAGTGAGAACCTAGCCTTTAATTTTTTATAAAGGGGACTTTTAACAGCGATCTTCAGATTGCTCATATAATACACTGCATTAGTATTAAAGTGCTGTGTATTATGCCCTTCAGCATCATGTTAACAGGCTATGTATTATCGCTATAGTCTTTGGCAATAATTATATATTTGAAGCAGAAAAAATATAGATTTTTCTTTACTTAGTATAGTTAAGTCTTAAATCTGCGGTCAGTCAGCAGTCTAAGGTAAACTTGTAAACTCTGCAGTCAGCTCAGTTTATTGTATTAAATATCGAAAAAGGGGATTCCTACAAATAAAACATAGAGAATTAGGATCAATAATGTTCCTAATCTCTGTACCTGAGATATGGTTGTGTTATATAAGAAGTGGTCTATAGACGATATGCTTATTGACAACACACATATATCTTCATGTATAAGGGAGAGTCTATGACATCTCTGCAGGTCTAGATTTTACATCTAGCCTGATTGTTATCAGTAATTAATATAAATATTAATTACCTGTCTCGTGGTTCCTTTCTTGCAGCTGACGAGGGTATATGTCACGTTCAACTTCTCACCGGGCATCAGTCATCTGTAAAAAGACACAGGTATGATAACATGTTCCTGATACATGCTACAGACGCAAATATATATAACATTCTAGGGCCAGAACTACTCATCTCAGGCATTATGAAACCGCATAAGAAAAAGGAACAAATAAAAGATGGAACACATTGGGATCTAGATTTGTTTTTTTACTTAAAATATATTGTACATTTTTAATAATTTTTTTTACTAAATATTTTATCTAAAAATGTTATATTATATACAAGAGTTAATCATGTAATGGGAATATATGCCTTTTAATTTTGAAAGGGGGGAGTTTGTATTATTTTATTAAATGAGTTATGCCTCTCACATTTATGCTATGAGTATAGCTGTGATAGATTTTTGGGGGGTTTATTTATAAAATAAAATGTTTTATATTTTCTTTTCTTTATTCTGAATTGTACATTTGATAACAAAAAAGGATTTTTAAAGGGATGTTTTTGTGGGGGCGGGGTTGATGTTTTTTTAAAAATAATTTTATCAACCATTTTTCATATTTTTAAAGGGGTACAGCCGTCACGCCCCTCCTATAAACTTGCAATGAGGTGAAGGGCGTGTAGTAATGAAGGGGTGGGGCTATGACGTCATGAGCTCCCAACGGCGGCTCCAGCGTTCAGAAAACTTGGTTCCAATCGCTGAGCAATGGAGTACCCCTTTAACTTTCTAACTATTCTGATAATTTTTTATTATTTTATCGCCCGTTTCTTAATATTTTATACGTTTTTAACTAACCCTAATCAGTTTTATTTATTTACTTCTTTTGTATTTATTAATCTTTTTTTTCATAGCATTTCTGCCTTTCTATTTTTGTTTTTCCCATATGAGAACGACCTTTCACCCCTGATCTGATCATTTCTATGAAACACTGCCACACTATTGTAGTGCAGTGTATTATGCCTCTCAGCATTATGCTGACAGGCAGTGTATGGTTATGGCTATCATTATTTTCTTTTTTTATGGGATTATAACATATTTTGGGCATTTTTATATATTTTTTTCTTAATTTTATATTTGATACAAAAATGTTTTTAAAGGGATATTTTTGTTAAGGCGGAGTTTTAGTTTATTTTAAATATTTTTTTAGCCTTGGTTTTCTTCTTGATAGTTTTTAACTTTTCATATTAAGGGACTTAAAACAGCCATCTTTCGATAGCTCTTATATTAATAGACTGCAGTGGTATGACATTGTCTTTCTTATGCCTCTCGGTATTATTCTAAAAGGCAATGTATGGTTATGGTATTGTCAGGGATTTTATTGTGGGTTTTTTAAACCATGAGAGGGCTTTCACCAGCGATCTACTGATTGCCTATATAATACATTGCACTAGTATTACAGTGCAGTGTATTATGGCTGTCAGCATTATTTTGCCAGCCAATGTTTAATGATGGCTAATGTGAGGGGAGGGTTGGGTTACTTTTAAAATTTATGGGGTTACTTTTAATCTTTTTTCTTATCTATACATTTTTGTAGGGGTTGGGGTTGGGGTTAATTATTTTATAAATTGTTTAATTTTAGCTTCTTTTTTTTTTAGATAGGATCCATGCAGAATACATTGCCATCTATGGGGACGGCAATGCACCCATGGAACCTCCGGCAATAATTATTCCAGCTAGAAATTCCTCAGTGAGAACCTAGCCTTTAATTTTTTATAAAGGGGACTTTTAACAGCGGTCTTCAGATTGCTCTTATAATACACTGCATTAGTATTAAAGTGCTTTGTATTATGCCCTTCAGCATCATGTTAACAGGCTATGTATTATGGCTATAGTCTTTGGCAATAATTATATATTTGAAGCAGAAAAAATATAGATTTTTCTTTACTTAGTATAGTTAAGTCTTAAATCTGCGGTCAGTCAGCAGTCTAAGGTAAACTTGTAAACTCTGCAGTCAGCTCAGTTTATTGTATTAAATATCGAAAAAGGGGATTCCTACAAATAAAACATAGAGAATTAGGATCATTAATGTTCCTAATCTCTGTACCTGAGATATGGTTGTGTTATATAAGAAGTGGTCTATAGACGATATACTTATTGACAACACACATATATCTTCATGTATAAGGGAGAGACTATGACATCTCTGCAGGTCTAGATTTTACATCTAGCCTGATTGTTATCAGTAATTAATATAAATATTAATTACCTGTCTCGTGGTTCCTTTCTTGCAGCTGACGAGGGTATATGTCACGTTCAACTTCTCACCGGGCATCAGTCATCTGTAAAAAGACACAGGTATGATAACATGTTCCTGATACATGCTACAGACACAAATATATATAATATTCTAGGGCCAGAACTACTCATCTCAGGCATTATGAAACCGCATAAGAAAAAGGAACAAATAAAAGATGGAACACATTGGGATCTAGATTTGTTTTTTTACTTAAAATATAATGTACATTTTTTATATTTTTTTACTAAATATTTTATCTAAAAATGTTATATTATATACAAGAATTAATCATGTAATGGGAATATATGCCTTTTAATTTTGAAAGGGGGGGGTTTGTATTATTTTATTAAATGAGTTATGCCTCTCACATTTATGCTATGAGTATAGCTGTGATAGATTTTTGGGGGGGTTATTTATAAAAAAAAAAATTATATTTTCTTTTCTTAATTCTGAATTGTACATTTGATAACAAAAAAGGATTTTTAAAGGGATGTTTTTGTGGGGCCGGGGTTGATGTTTTTTTTTAAATAATTTTATCAACCATTTTTCATATTTTTAAAGGGGTACAGCCGTCACGCCCCTCCTATAAACTTGCAATGAGGTGAAGGGCATGTAGTAATGAAGGGGTGGGGCTATGACGTCATGAGCTCCCAACGCCGGCTCCAGCGTTCAGAAAACTTGGTTCCAATCGCTGAGCAATGGAGTACCC
The DNA here is from genome assembly GCF_029499605.1 of Hyla sarda. NCBI lineage: Eukaryota > Metazoa > Chordata > Amphibia > Anura > Hylidae > Hyla > Hyla sarda. Next base: position 471,713,229 of record NC_079189.1, read on the forward strand.
CTTTAACTTTCTAACTATTCTGATAATTTTTTATTATTTTATCGACCGTTTCTTAATATTTTATACTTTTTTAACTAACCCTAATCAGTTTTATTTATTTACTTCTTTTGTATTTATTAATCTTTTTTTTCATAGCATTTCTGCCTTTCTATTTTTGTTTTTCCCATATGAGAACGACCTTTCACCCCTGATCTGATCATTTCTATGAAACACTGCACCACTATTGTAGTGCAGTGTATTATGCCTCTCAGAATTATGCTGACAGGCAGTGTATGGTTATGGCTATCATTATTTTCTTTTTTTTATGGGATTATAACATATTTTGGGCATTTTTATATATTTTTTTCTTAATTTTATATTTGATGCAAAACTGTTTTTTAAGGGATATTTTTATTAAGGCGGAGTTTTAGTTTATTTTAAATATTTTTTTAGCCTTGGTTTTCTTCTTGATAGTTTTTAACTTTTCATATTAAGGGACTTAAAGCAGCCATCTTTCGATAGCTCTTATATTAATAGACTGCAATGGTATGACATTGTCTTTCTTATGCCTCTCGGTATTATTCTAAAAGGCAATGTATGGTTAAGGTATTGTCAGGGATTTTATTGTTGGTTTTTTAAACCATGAGAGGGCTTTCACCAGCGATCTACTGATTGCCTATATAATACATTGCACTAGTATTACAGTGCAGTGTATTATGGCTGTCAGCATTATGTTGCCAGCCAATGTTTAATGATGGCTAATGTGAGGGGAGGGTTGGGTTACTTTTAACATTTTTGGGGTTACTTTTAATCTTTTTTCTTATCTATAAATTTTTGTAGGGGTTGGGGTTGGGGTTAATTATTTTATAAATTGTTACATTTTAGCTTTTTTTTTTTTAGATAGGATCCATGCAGAATACATTTCCATCTATGGGGACGGCAATGCACCCATGGAACCTCCGGCAATAATTATTCCAGCTAGAAATTCCTCAGTGAGTACCTAGCCTTTAATTTTTTATAAAGGGGACTTTTAACAGCGATCTTCAGATTGCTCATATAATACACTGCATTAGTATTAAAGTGCTGTGTATTATGCCCTTCAGCATCATGTTAACAGGCTATGTATTATCGCTATAGTCTTTGGCAATAATTATATATTTGAAGCAGAAAAAATATAGATTTTTCTTTACTTAGTATAGTTAAGTCTTAAATCTGCGGTCAGTCAGCAGTCTAAGGTAAACTTGTAAACTCTGCAGTCAGCTCAGTTTATTGTATTAAATATCGAAAAAGGGGATTCCTACAAATAAAACATAGAGAATTAGGATCATTAATGTTCCTAATCTCTGTACCTGAGATATGGTTGTGTTATATAAGAAGTGGTCTATAGACGATATACTTATTGACAACACACATATATCTTCATGTATAAGGGAGAGTCTATGACATCTCTGCAGGTCTAGATTTTACATCTAGCCTGATTGTTATCAGTAATTAATATAAATATTAATTACCTGTCTCGTGGTTCCTTTCTTGCAGCTGACGAGGGTATATGTCACGTTCAACTTCTCACCGGGCATCAGTCATCTGTAAAAAGACACAGGTATGATAACATGTTCCTGATACATGCTACAGACGCAAATATATATAACATTCTAGGGCCAGAACTACTCATCTCAGGCATTATGAAACCGCATAAGAAAAAGGAACAAATAAAAGATGGAACACATTGGGATCTAGATTAGTTTTTTTACTTAAAATATAATGTACATTTTTAATATATTTTTTTACTAAATATTTTATCTAAAAATGTTATATTATATACAAGAGTTAATCATGTAATGGGAATATATGCCTTTTAATTTTGAAAGGGGGGAGTTTGTATTATTTTATTAAATGAGTTATGCCTCTCACATTTATGCTATGAGTATAGCTGTGATAGATTTTTGGGGGGTTTATTTATAAAATAAAATGTTTTATATTTTCTTTTCTTTATTCTGAATTGTACATTTGATAACAAAAAAGGATTTTTAAAGGGATGTTTTTGTGGGGGCGGGGTTGATGTTTTTTTAAAAATAATTTTATCAACCATTTTTCATATTTTTAAAGGGGTACAGCCGTCACGCCCCTCCTATAAACTTGCAATGAGGTGAAGGGCGTGTAGTAATGAAGGGGTGGGGCTATGACGTCATGAGCTCCCAACGCCGGCTCCAGCGTTCAGAAAACTTGGTTCCAATCGCTGAGCAATGGAGTACCCCTTTAACTTTCTAACTATTCTGATAATTTTTTATTATTTTATCGACCGTTTCTTAATATTTTATACTTTTTTAACTAACCCTAATCAGTTTTATTTATTTACTTCTTTTGTATTTATTAATCTTTTTTTTCATAGCATTTCTGCCTTTCTATTTTTGTTTTTCCCATATGAGAACGACCTTTCACCCCTGATCTGATCATTTCTATGAAACACTGCCACACTATTGTAGTGCAGTGTATTATGCCTCTCAGCATTATGCTGACAGGCAGTGTATGGTTATGGCTATCATTATTTTCTTTTTTTATGGGATTATAACATATTTTGGGCATTTTTATATATTTTTTTCTTAATTTTATATTTGATACAAAAATGTTTTTAAAGGGATATTTTTGTTAAGGCGGAGTTTTAGTTTATTTTAAATATTTTTTTAGCCTTGGTTTTCTTCTTGATAGTTTTTAACTTTTCATATTAAGGGACTTAAAGCAGCCATCTTTCGATAGCTCTTATATTAATAGACTGCAGTGGTATGATATTGTCTTTCTTATGCCTCTCGGTATTATTCTAAAAGGCAATGTATGGTTATGGTATTGTCAGGGATTTTATTGTGGGTTTTTTAAACCATGAGAGGGCTTTCACCAGCGATCTCCTGATTGCCTATATAATACATTGCACTAGTATTACAGTGCAGTGTATTATGGCTGTCAGCATTATTTTGCCAGCCAATGTTTAATGATGGCTAATGTGAGGGGAGGGTTGGGTTACTTTTAAAATTCATGGGGTTACTTTTAATCTTTTTTCTTATCTATACATTTTTGTAGGGGTTGGGGTTGGGGTCAATTATTTTATAAATTGTTTAATTTTAGCTTTTTTTTTTTTTAGATAGGATCCATGCAGAATACATTGCCATCTATGGGGACGGCAATGCACCCATGGAACCTCCGGCAATAATTATTCCAGCTAGAAATTCCTCAGTGAGAACCTAGCCTTTAATTTTTTATAAAGGGGACTTTTAACAGCGATCTTCAGATTGCTCATATAATACACTGCATTAGTATTAAAGTGCTGTGTATTATGCCCTTCAGCATCATGTTAACAGGCTATGTATTATCGCTATAGTCTTTGGCAATAATTATATATTTGAAGCAGAAAAAATATAGATTTTTCTTTACTTAGTATAGTTAAGTCTTAAATCTGCGGTCAGTCAGCAGTCTAAGGTAAACTTGTAAACTCTGCAGTCAGCTCAGTTTATTGTATTAAATATCGAAAAAGGGGATTCCTACAAATAAAACATAGAGAATTAGGATCAATAATGTTCCTAATCTCTGTACCTGAGATATGGTTGTGTTATATAAGAAGTGGTCTATAGACGATATGCTTATTGACAACACACATATATCTTCATGTATAAGGGAGAGTCTATGACATCTCTGCAGGTCTAGATTTTACATCTAGCCTGATTGTTATCAGTAATTAATATAAATATTAATTACCTGTCTCGTGGTTCCTTTCTTGCAGCTGACGAGGGTATATGTCACGTTCAACTTCTCACCGGGCATCAGTCATCTGTAAAAAGACACAGGTATGATAACATGTTCCTGATACATGCTACAGACGCAAATATATATAACATTCTAGGGCCAGAACTACTCATCTCAGGCATTATGAAACCGCATAAGAAAAAGGAACAAATAAAAGATGGAACACATTGGGATCTAGATTTGTTTTTTTACTTAAAATATATTGTACATTTTTAATAATTTTTTTTACTAAATATTTTATCTAAAAATGTTATATTATATACAAGAGTTAATCATGTAATGGGAATATATGCCTTTTAATTTTGAAAGGGGGGAGTTTGTATTATTTTATTAAATGAGTTATGCCTCTCACATTTATGCTATGAGTATAGCTGTGATAGATTTTTGGGGGGTTTATTTATAAAATAAAATGTTTTATATTTTCTTTTCTTTATTCTGAATTGTACATTTGATAACAAAAAAGGATTTTTAAAGGGATGTTTTTGTGGGGGCGGGGTTGATGTTTTTTTAAAAATAATTTTATCAACCATTTTTCATATTTTTAAAGGGGTACAGCCGTCACGCCCCTCCTATAAACTTGCAATGAGGTGAAGGGCGTGTAGTAATGAAGGGGTGGGGCTATGACGTCATGAGCTCCCAACGCCGGCTCCAGCGTTCAGAAAACTTGGTTCCAATCGCTGAGCAATGGAGTACCCCTTTAACTTTCTAACTATTCTGATAATTTTTTATTATTTTATCGACCGTTTCTTAATATTTTATACGTTTTTAACTAACCCTAATCAGTTTTATTTATTTACTTCTTTTGTATTTATTAATCTTTTTTTTCATAGCATTTCTGCCTTTCTATTTTTGTTTTTCCCATATGAGAACGACCTTTCACCCCTGATCTGATCATTTCTATGAAACACTGCCACACTATTGTAGTGCAGTGTATTATGCCTCTCAGCATTATGCTGACAGGCAGTGTATGGTTATGGCTATCATTATTTTCTTTTTTTATGGGATTATAACATATTTTGGGCATTTTTATATATTTTTTTCTTAATTTTAAATTTGATACAAAAATGTTTTTAAAGGGATATTTTTGTTAAGGCGGAGTTTTAGTTTATTTTAAATATTTTTTTAGCCTTGGTTTTCTTCTTGATAGTTTTTAACTTTTCATATTAAGGGACTTAAAACAGCCATCTTTCGATAGCTCTTATATTAATAGACTGCAGTGGTATGATATTGTCTTTCTTATGCCTCTCGGTATTATTCTAAAAGGCAATGTATGGTTATGGTATTGTCAGGGATTTTATTGTGGGTTTTTTAAACCATGAGAGGGCTTTCACCAGCGATCTACTGATTGCCTATATAATACATTGCACTAGTATTACAGTGCAGTGTATTATGGCTGTCAGCATTATTTTGCCAGCCAATGTTTAATGATGGCTAATGTGAGGGGAGGGTTGGGTTACTTTTAAAATTCATGGGGTTACTTTTAATCTTTTTTCTTATCTATACATTTTTGTAGGGGTTGGGGTTGGGGTTAATTATTTTATAAATTGTTTAATTTTAGCTTCTTTTTTTTTTAGATAGGATCCATGCAGAATACATTGCCATCTATGGGGACGGCAATGCACCCATGGAACCTCCGGCAATAATTATTCCAGCTAGAAATTCCTCAGTGAGAACCTAGCCTTTAATTTTTTATAAAGGGGACTTTTAACAGCGATCTTCAGATTGCTCTTATAATACACTGCATTAGTATTAAAGTGCTTTGTATTATGCCCTTCAGCATCATGTTAACAGGCTATGTATTATGGCTATAGTCTTTGGCAATAATTATATATTTGAAGCAGAAAAAATATAGATTTTTCTTTACTTAGTATAGTTAAGTCTTAAATCTGCGGTCAGTCAGCAGTCTAAGGTAAACTTGTAAACTCTGCAGTCAGCTCAGTTTATTGTATTAAATATCGAAAAAGGGGATTCCTACAAATAAAACATAGAGAATTAGGATCATTAATGTTCCTAATCTCTGTACCTGAGATATGGTTGTGTTATATAAGAAGTGGTCTATAGACGATATGCTTATTGACAACACACATATATCTTCATGTATAAGGGAGAGTCTATGACATCTCTGCAGGTCTAGATTTTACATCTAGCCTGATTGTTATCAGTAATTAATATAAATATTAATTACCTGTCTCGTGGTTCCTTTCTTGCAGCTGACGAGGGTATATGTCACGTTCAACTTCTCACCGGGCATCAGTCATCTGTAAAAAGACACAGGTATGATAACATGTTCCTGATACATGCTACAGACGCAAATATATATAACATTCTAGGGCCAGAACTACTCATCTCAGGCATTATGAAACCGCATAAGAAAAAGGAACAAATAAAAGATGGAACACAATGGGATCTAGATTTGTTTTTTTTTACTTAAAATATATTGTACATTTTTAATATTTTTTTTTACTAAATATTTTATCTAAAAATGTTATATTATATACAAGAGTTAATCATGTAATGGGAATATATGCCTTTTAATTTTGAAAGGGGGGAGTTTGTATTATTTTATTAAATGAGTTATGCCTCTCACATTTATGCTATGAGTATAGCTGTGATAGATTTTTGGGGGGTTTATTTATAAAATAAAATGTTTTATATTTTCTTTTCTTTATTCTGAATTGTACATTTGATAACAAAAAAGGATTTTTAAAGGGATGTTTTTGTGGGGGTGGGGTTGATGTTTTTTTTTAAATAATTTTATCAACCATTTTTCATATTTTTAAAGGGGTACAGCCGTCACGCCCCTCCTATAAACTTGCAATGAGGTGAAGGGCGTGTAGTAATGAAGGGGTGGGGCTATGACGTCATGAGCTCCCAACGCCGGCTCCAGCGTTCAGAAAACTTGGTTCCAATCGCTGAGCAATGGAGTACCCCTTTAACTTTCTAACTATTCTGATAATTTTTTATTATTTTATCGACCGTTTCTTAATATTTTATACGTTTTTAACTAACCCTAATCAGTTTTATTTATTTACTTCTTTTGTATTTATTAATCTTTTTTTTCATAGCATTTCTGCCTTTCTATTTTTGTTTTTCCCATATGAGAACGACCTTTCACCCCTGATCTGATAATTTCTATGAAACACTGCCACACTATTGTAGTGCAGTGTATTATGCCTCTCAGCATTATGCTGACAGGCAGTGTATGGTTATGGCTATCATTATTTTCTTTTTTTATGGGATTATAACATATTTTGGGCATTTTTATATATTTTTTTCTTAATTTTATATTTGATACAAAAATGTTTTTAAAGGGATATTTTTGTTAAGGCGGAGTTTTAGTTTATTTTAAATATTTTTTTAGCCTTGGTTTTCTTCTTGATAGTTTTTAACTTTTCATATTAAGGGACTTAAAGCAGCCATCTTTCGATAGCTCTTATATTAATAGACTGCAGTGGTATGATATTGTCTTTCTTATGCCTCTCGGTATTATTCTAAAAGGCAATGTATGGTTATGGTATTGTCAGGGATTTTATTGTGGGTTTTTTAAACCATGAGAGGGCTTTCACCAGCGATCTACTGATTGCCTATATAATACATTGCACTAGTATTACAGTGCAGTGTATTATGGCTGTCAGCATTATGTTGCCAGCCAATGTTTAATGATGGCTAATGTGAGGGGAGGGTTGGGTTACTTTAAACATTTTTGGGGTTACTTTTAATCTTTTTTCTTATCTATAAATTTTTGTAGGGGTTGGGGTTGGGGTTAATTATTTTATAAATTGTTACATTTTAGCTTTTTTTTTTTTAGATAGGATCCATGCAGAATACATTTCCATCTATGGGGATGGCAATGCACCCATGGAACCTCCGGCAATAATTATTCCAGCTAGAAATTCCTCAGTGAGTACCTAGCCTTTAATTTTTTATAAAGGGGACTTTTAACAGCGATCTTCAGATTGCTCATATAATACACTGCATTAGTATTAAAGTGCTGTGTATTATGCCCTTCAGCATCATGTTAACAGGCTATGTATTATCGCTATAGTCTTTGGCAATAATTATATATTTGAAGCAGAAAAAATATAGATTTTTCTTTACTTAGTATAGTTAAGTCTTAAATCTGCGGTCAGTCAGCAGTCTAAGGTAAACTTGTAAACTCAGCAGTCAGCTCAGTTTATTGTATTAAATATCGAAAAAGGGGATTCCTACAAATAAAACATAGAGAATTAGGATCATTAATGTTCCTAATCTCTGTACCTGAGATATGGTTGTGTTATATAAGAAGTGGTCTATAGACGATATACTTATTGACAACACACATATATCTTCATGTATAAGGGAGAGTCTATGACATCTCTGCAGGTCTAGATTTTACATCTAGCCTGATTGTTATCAGTAATTAATATAAATATTAATTACCTGTCTCGTGGTTCCTTTCTTGCAGCTGACGAGGGTATATGTCACGTTCAACTTCTCACCGGGCATCAGTCATCTGTAAAAAGACACAGGTATGATAACATGTTCCTGATACATGCTACAGACGCAAATATATAACATTCTAGGGCCAGAACTACTCATCTCAGGCATTATGAAACCGCATAAGAAAAAGGAACAAATAAAAGATGGAACACATTGGGATCTAGATTAGTTTTTTTACTTAAAATATAATGAACATTTTTAATATATTTTTTTACTAAATATTTTATCTAAAAATGTTATATTATATACAAGAGTTAATCATGTAATGGGAATATATGCCTTTTAATTTTGAAAGGGGGGAGTTTGTATTATTTTATTAAATGAGTTATGCCTCTCACATTTATGCTATGAGTATAGCTGTGATAGATTTTTGGGGGGTTTATTTATAAAATAAAATGTTTTATATTTTCTTTTCTTTATTCTGAATTGTACATTTGATAACAAAAAAGGATTTTTAAAGGGATGTTTTTGTGGGGCCGGGGTTGATGTTTTTAAAAAAATAATTTTATCAACCATTTTTCATATTTTTAAAGGGGTACAGCCGTCACGCCCCTCCTATAAACTTGCAATGAGGTGAAGGGCGTGTAGTAATGAAGGGGTGGGGCTATGACGTCATGAGCTCCCAACGCCGGCTCCAGCGTTCAGAAAACTTGGTTCCAATCGCTGAGCAATGGAGTACCCCTTTAACTTTCTAACTATTCTGATAATTTTTTATTATTTTATCGACCGTTTCTTAATATTTTATACTTTTTTAACTAACCCTAATCAGATTTATTTACTTCTTTTGTATTTATTAATCTTTTTTGTCATAGCATTTCTGCCTTTCTATTTTTGTTTTTCCCATATGAGAACGACCTTTCACCCCTGATCTGATCATTTCTATGAAACACTGCCACACTATTGTAGTGCAGTGTATTATGCCTCTCAGCATTATGCTGACAGGCAGTGTATGGTTATGGCTATCATTATTTTCTTTTTTTATGGGATTATAACATATTTTGGGCATTTTTATATATTTTTTTCTTAATTTTATATTTGATACAAAAATGTTTTTAAAGGGATATTTTTGTTAAGGCGGAGTTTTAGTTTATTTTAAATATTTTTTTAGCCTTGGTTTTCTTCTTGATAGTTTTTAACTTTTCATATTAAGGGACTTAAAGCAGCCATCTTTCGATAGCTCTTATATTAATAGACTGCAGTGGTATGATATTGTCTTTCTTATGCCTCTCGGTATTATTCTAAAAGGCAATGTATGGTTATGGTATTGTCAGGGATTTTATTGTGGGTTTTTTAAACCATGAGAGGGCTTTCACCAGCGATCTCCTGATTGCCTATATAATACATTGCACTAGTATTACAGTGCAGTGTATTATGGCTGTCAGCATTATTTTGCCAGCCAATGTTTAATGATGGCTAATGTGAGGGGAGGGTTGGGTTACTTTTAAAATTCATGGGGTTACTTTTAATCTTTTTTCTTATCTATACATTTTTGTAGGGGTTGGGGTTGGGGTCAATTATTTTATAAATTGTTTAATTTTAGCTTTTTTTTTTTTTAGATAGGATCCATGCAGAATACATTGCCATCTATGGGGACGGCAATGCACCCATGGAACCTCCGGCAATAATTATTCCAGCTAGAAATTCCTCAGTGAGAACCTAGCCTTTAATTTTTTATAAAGGGGACTTTTAACAGCGATCTTCAGATTGCTCATATAATACACTGCATTAGTATTAAAGTGCTGTGTATTATGCCCTTCAGCATCATGTTAACAGGCTATGTATTATCGCTATAGTCTTTGGCAATAATTATATATTTGAAGCAGAAAAAATATAGATTTTTCTTTACTTAGTATAGTTAAGTCTTAAATCTGCGGTCAGTCAGCAGTCTAAGGTAAACTTGTAAACTCTGCAGTCAGCTCAGTTTATTGTATTAAATATCGAAAAAGGGGATTCCTACAAATAAAACATAGAGAATTAGGATCAATAATGTTCCTAATCTCTGTACCTGAGATATGGTTGTGTTATATAAGAAGTGGTCTATAGACGATATGCTTATTGACAACACACATATATCTTCATGTATAAGGGAGAGTCTATGACATCTCTGCAGGTCTAGATTTTACATCTAGCCTGATTGTTATCAGTAATTAATATAAATATTAATTACCTGTCTCGTGGTTCCTTTCTTGCAGCTGACGAGGGTATATGTCACGTTCAACTTCTCACCGGGCATCAGTCATCTGTAAAAAGACACAGGTATGATAACATGTTCCTGATACATGCTACAGACGCAAATATATATAACATTCTAGGGCCAGAACTACTCATCTCAGGCATTATGAAACCGCATAAGAAAAAGGAACAAATAAAAGATGGAACACATTGGGATCTAGATTTGTTTTTTTACTTAAAATATATTGTACATTTTTAATAATTTTTTTTACTAAATATTTTATCTAAAAATGTTATATTATATACAAGAGTTAATCATGTAATGGGAATATATGCCTTTTAATTTTGAAAGGGGGGAGTTTGTATTATTTTATTAAATGAGTTATGCCTCTCACATTTATGCTATGAGTATAGCTGTGATAGATTTTTGGGGGGTTTATTTATAAAATAAAATGTTTTATATTTTCTTTTCTTTATTCTGAATTGTACATTTGATAACAAAAAAGGATTTTTAAAGGGATGTTTTTGTGGGGGCGGGGTTGATGTTTTTTTAAAAATAATTTTATCAACCATTTTTCATATTTTTAAAGGGGTACAGCCGTCACGCCCCTCCTATAAACTTGCAATGAGGTGAAGGGCGTGTAGTAATGAAGGGGTGGGGCTATGACGTCATGAGCTCCCAACGCCGGCTCCAGCGTTCAGAAAACTTGGTTCCAATCGCTGAGCAATGGAGTACCCCTTTAACTTTCTAACTATTCTGATAATTTTTTATTATTTTATCGACCGTTTCTTAATATTTTATACGTTTTTAACTAACCCTAATCAGTTTTATTTATTTACTTCTTTTGTATTTATTAATCTTTTTTTTCATAGCATTTCTGCCTTTCTATTTTTGTTTTTCCCATATGAGAACGACCTTTCACCCCTGATCTGATCATTTCTATGAAACACTGCCACACTATTGTAGTGCAGTGTATTATGCCTCTCAGCATTATGCTGACAGGCAGTGTATGGTTATGGCTATCATTATTTTCTTTTTTTATGGGATTATAACATATTTTGGGCATTTTTATATATTTTTTTCTTAATTTTAAATTTGATACAAAAATGTTTTTAAAGGGATATTTTTGTTAAGGCGGAGTTTTAGTTTATTTTAAATATTTTTTTAGCCTTGGTTTTCTTCTTGATAGTTTTTAACTTTTCATATTAAGGGACTTAAAACAGCCATCTTTCGATAGCTCTTATATTAATAGACTGCAGTGGTATGATATTGTCTTTCTTATGCCTCTCGGTATTATTCTAAAAGGCAATGTATGGTTATGGTATTGTCAGGGATTTTATTGTGGGTTTTTTAAACCATGAGAGGGCTTTCACCAGCGATCTACTGATTGCCTATATAATACATTGCACTAGTATTACAGTGCAGTGTATTATGGCTGTCAGCATTATTTTGCCAGCCAATGTTTAATGATGGCTAATGTGAGGGGAGGGTTGGGTTACTTTTAAAATTCATGGGGTTACTTTTAATCTTTTTTCTTATCTATACATTTTTGTAGGGGTTGGGGTTGGGGTTAATTATTTTATAAATTGTTTAATTTTAGCTTCTTTTTTTTTTAGATAGGATCCATGCAGAATACATTGCCATCTATGGGGACGGCAATGCACCCATGGAACCTCCGGCAATAATTATTCCAGCTAGAAATTCCTCAGTGAGAACCTAGCCTTTAATTTTTTATAAAGGGGACTTTTAACAGCGATCTTCAGATTGCTCTTATAATACACTGCATTAGTATTAAAGTGCTTTGTATTATGCCCTTCAGCATCATGTTAACAGGCTATGTATTATGGCTATAGTCTTTGGCAATAATTATATATTTGAAGCAGAAAAAATATAGATTTTTCTTTACTTAGTATAGTTAAGTCTTAAATCTGCGGTCAGTCAGCAGTCTAAGGTAAACTTGTAAACTCTGCAGTCAGCTCAGTTTATTGTATTAAATATCGAAAAAGGGGATTCCTACAAATAAAACATAGAGAATTAGGATCATTAATGTTCCTAATCTCTGTACCTGAGATATGGTTGTGTTATATAAGAAGTGGTCTATAGACGATATGCTTATTGACAACACACATATATCTTCATGTATAAGGGAGAGTCTATGACATCTCTGCAGGTCTAGATTTTACATCTAGCCTGATTGTTATCAGTAATTAATATAAATATTAATTACCTGTCTCGTGGTTCCTTTCTTGCAGCTGACGAGGGTATATGTCACGTTCAACTTCTCACCGGGCATCAGTCATCTGTAAAAAGACACAGGTATGATAACATGTTCCTGATACATGCTACAGACGCAAATATATATAACATTCTAGGGCCAGAACTACTCATCTCAGGCATTATGAAACCGCATAAGAAAAAGGAACAAATAAAAGATGGAACACAATGGGATCTAGATTTGTTTTTTTTTACTTAAAATATATTGTACATTTTTAATATTTTTTTTTACTAAATATTTTATCTAAAAATGTTATATTATATACAAGAGTTAATCATGTAATGGGAATATATGCCTTTTAATTTTGAAAGGGGGGAGTTTGTATTATTTTATTAAATGAGTTATGCCTCTCACATTTATGCTATGAGTATAGCTGTGATAGATTTTTGGGGGGTTTATTTATAAAATAAAATGTTTTATATTTTCTTTTCTTTATTCTGAATTGTACATTTGATAACAAAAAAGGATTTTTAAAGGGATGTTTTTGTGGGGGTGGGGTTGATGTTTTTTTTTAAATAATTTTATCAACCATTTTTCATATTTTTAAAGGGGTACAGCCGTCACGCCCCTCCTATAAACTTGCAATGAGGTGAAGGGCGTGTAGTAATGAAGGGGTGGGGCTATGACGTCATGAGCTCCCAACGCCGGCTCCAGCGTTCAGAAAACTTGGTTCCAATCGCTGAGCAATGGAGTACCCCTTTAACTTTCTAACTATTCTGATAATTTTTTATTATTTTATCGACCGTTTCTTAATATTTTATACGTTTTTAACTAACCCTAATCAGTTTTATTTATTTACTTCTTTTGTATTTATTAATCTTTTTTTTCATAGCATTTCTGCCTTTCTATTTTTGTTTTTCCCATATGAGAACGACCTTTCACCCCTGATCTGATAATTTCTATGAAACACTGCCACACTATTGTAGTGCAGTGTATTATGCCTCTCAGCATTATGCTGACAGGCAGTGTATGGTTATGGCTATCATTATTTTCTTTTTTTATGGGATTATAACATATTTTGGGCATTTTTATATATTTTTTTCTTAATTTTATATTTGATACAAAAATGTTTTTAAAGGGATATTTTTGTTAAGGCGGAGTTTTAGTTTATTTTAAATATTTTTTTAGCCTTGGTTTTCTTCTTGATAGTTTTTAACTTTTCATATTAAGGGACTTAAAGCAGCCATCTTTCGATAGCTCTTATATTAATAGACTGCAGTGGTATGATATTGTCTTTCTTATGCCTCTCGGTATTATTCTAAAAGGCAATGTATGGTTATGGTATTGTCAGGGATTTTATTGTGGGTTTTTTAAACCATGAGAGGGCTTTCACCAGCGATCTACTGATTGCCTATATAATACATTGCACTAGTATTACAGTGCAGTGTATTATGGCTGTCAGCATTATGTTGCCAGCCAATGTTTAATGATGGCTAATGTGAGGGGAGGGTTGGGTTACTTTAAACATTTTTGGGGTTACTTTTAATCTTTTTTCTTATCTATAAATTTTTGTAGGGGTTGGGGTTGGGGTTAATTATTTTATAAATTGTTACATTTTAGCTTTTTTTTTTTTAGATAGGATCCATGCAGAATACATTTCCATCTATGGGGATGGCAATGCACCCATGGAACCTCCGGCAATAATTATTCCAGCTAGAAATTCCTCAGTGAGTACCTAGCCTTTAATTTTTTATAAAGGGGACTTTTAACAGCGATCTTCAGATTGCTCATATAATACACTGCATTAGTATTAAAGTGCTGTGTATTATGCCCTTCAGCATCATGTTAACAGGCTATGTATTATCGCTATAGTCTTTGGCAATAATTATATATTTGAAGCAGAAAAAATATAGATTTTTCTTTACTTAGTATAGTTAAGTCTTAAATCTGCGGTCAGTCAGCAGTCTAAGGTAAACTTGTAAACTCAGCAGTCAGCTCAGTTTATTGTATTAAATATCGAAAAAGGGGATTCCTACAAATAAAACATAGAGAATTAGGATCATTAATGTTCCTAATCTCTGTACCTGAGATATGGTTGTGTTATATAAGAAGTGGTCTATAGACGATATACTTATTGACAACACACATATATCTTCATGTATAAGGGAGAGTCTATGACATCTCTGCAGGTCTAGATTTTACATCTAGCCTGATTGTTATCAGTAATTAATATAAATATTAATTACCTGTCTCGTGGTTCCTTTCTTGCAGCTGACGAGGGTATATGTCACGTTCAACTTCTCACCGGGCATCAGTCATCTGTAAAAAGACACAGGTATGATAACATGTTCCTGATACATGCTACAGACGCAAATATATAACATTCTAGGGCCAGAACTACTCATCTCAGGCATTATGAAACCGCATAAGAAAAAGGAACAAATAAAAGATGGAACACATTGGGATCTAGATTAGTTTTTTTACTTAAAATATAATGAACATTTTTAATATATTTTTTTACTAAATATTTTATCTAAAAATGTTATATTATATACAAGAGTTAATCATGTAATGGGAATATATGCCTTTTAATTTTGAAAGGGGGGAGTTTGTATTATTTTATTAAATGAGTTATGCCTCTCACATTTATGCTATGAGTATAGCTGTGATAGATTTTTGGGGGGTTTATTTATAAAATAAAATGTTTTATATTTTCTTTTCTTTATTCTGAATTGTACATTTGATAACAAAAAAGGATTTTTAAAGGGATGTTTTTGTGGGGCCGGGGTTGATGTTTTTAAAAAAATAATTTTATCAACCATTTTTCATATTTTTAAAGGGGTACAGCCGTCACGCCCCTCCTATAAACTTGCAATGAGGTGAAGGGCGTGTAGTAATGAAGGGGTGGGGCTATGACGTCATGAGCTCCCAACGCCGGCTCCAGCGTTCAGAAAACTTGGTTCCAATCGCTGAGCAATGGAGTACCCCTTTAACTTTCTAACTATTCTGATAATTTTTTATTATTTTATCGACCGTTTCTTAATATTTTATACTTTTTTAACTAACCCTAATCAGATTTATTTACTTCTTTTGTATTTATTAATCTTTTTTGTCATAGCATTTCTGCCTTTCTATTTTTGTTTTTCCCATATGAGAACGACCTTTCACCCCTGATCTGATCATTTCTATGAAACACTGCCACACTATTGTAGTGCAGTGTATTATGCCTCTCAGCATTATGCTGACAGGCAGTGTATGGTTATGGCTATCATTATTTTCTTTTTTTATGGGATTATAACATATTTTGGGCATTTTTATATCTTTTTTTCTTAATTTTATATTTGATACAAAAATGTTTTTAAAGGGATATTTTTGTTAAGGCGGAGTTTTAGTTTATTTTAAATATTTTTTTAGCCTTGGTTTTCTTCTTGATAGTTTTTAACTTTTCATATTAAGGGACTTAAAGCAGCCATCTTTCGATAGCTCTTATATTAATAGACTGCAGTGGTATGATATTGTCTTTCTTATGCCTCTCGGTATTATTGTAAAAGGCAATGTATGGTTATGGTATTGTCAGGGATTTTATTGTGGGTTTTTTAAACCATGAGAGGGCTTTCACCAGCGATCTACTGATTGCCTATATAATACATTGCACTAGTATTACAGTGCAGTGTATTATGGCTGTCAGCATTATTTTGCCAGCCAATGTTTAATGATGGCTAATGTGAGGGGAGGGTTGGGTTATTTTTAAAATTTTGGGGGTTACTTTTAATCTTTTTTCTTATCTATACATTTTTGTAGGGGTTGGGATTCGGGTTGGGGTCAATTATTTTATAAATTGTTTAATTTTAGCTTTTTTTTTTTTTTTAGATAGGATCCATGCAGAATACATTGCCATCTATGGGGACGGCAATGCACCCATGGAACCTCCGGCAATAATTATTCCAGCTAGAAATTCCTCAGTGAGAACCTAGCCTTTAATTTTTTATAAAGGGGACTTTTAACAGCGATCTTCAGATTGCTCATATAATACACTGCATTAGTATTAAAGTGCTGTGTATTATGCCCTTCAGCATCATGTTAACAGGCTATGTATTATCGCTATAGTCTTGGGCAATAATTATATATTTGAAGCAGAAAAAATATAGATTTTTCTTTACTTAGTATAGTTAAGTCTTAAATCTGCGGTCAGTTAGCAGTCTAAGGTAAACTTGTAAACTCTGCAGTCAGCTCAGTTTATTGTATTAAATATCGAAAAAGGGGATTCCTACAAATAAAACATAGAGAATTAGGATCATTAATGTTCCTAATCTCTGTACCTGAGATATGGTTGTGTTATATAAGAAGTGGTCTATAGACGATATGCTTATTGACAACACACATATATCTTCATGTATAAGGGAGAGTCTATGACATCTCTGCAGGTCTAGATTTTACATCTAGCCTGATTGTTATCAGTAATTAATATAAATATTAATTACCTGTCTCGTGGTTCCTTTCTTGCAGCTGACGAGGGTATATGTCACGTTCAACTTCTCACCGGGCATCAGTCATCTGTAAAAAGACACAGGTATGATAACATGTTCCTGATACATGCTACAGACGCAAATATATATAACATTCTAGGGCCAGAACTACTCATCTCAGGCAT
The DNA here is from genome assembly GCF_029499605.1 of Hyla sarda. NCBI lineage: Eukaryota > Metazoa > Chordata > Amphibia > Anura > Hylidae > Hyla > Hyla sarda. The sequence goes on from NC_079189.1 coordinate 471,730,518, forward strand.
TATGAAACCGCATAAGAAAAAGGAACAAATAAAAGATGGAACACAATGGGATCTAGATTTGTTTTTTTTTACTTAAAATATATTGTACATTTTTAATATTTTTTTTTTACTAAATATTTTATCTAAAAATGTTATATTATATACAAGAGTTAATCATGTAATGGGAATATATGCCTTTTAATTTTGAAAGGGGGGAGTTTGTATTATTTTATTAAATGAGTTATGCCTCTCACATTTATGCTATGAGTATAGCTGTGATAGATTTTTGGGGGGTTTATTTATAAAATAAAATGTTTTATATTTTCTTTTCTTTATTCTGAATTGTACATTTGATAACAAAGAAGGATTTTTAAAGGGATGTTTTTGTGGGGGCGGGGTTGATGTTTATTTTAAAATAATTTTATCAACCATTTTTCATATTTTTAAAGGGGTACAACCGTTACGCCCCTCCGATAAACTTGCAATGAGGTGAAGGGCGTGTAGTAATGAAGGGGTGGGGCTATGACGTCATGAGCTCCCAACGCCGGCTCCAGCGTTCAGAAAACTTGGTTCCAATCGCTGAGCAATGGAGTACCCCTTTAACTTTCTAACTATTCTGATAATTTTTTATTATTTTATCGACCGTTTCTTAATATTTTATACGTTTTTAACTAACCCTAATCAGTTTTATTTATTTACTTCTTTTGTATTTATTAATCTTTTTTTTCATAGCATTTCTGCCTTTCTATTTTTGTTTTTCCCATATGAGAACGACCTTTCACCCCTGATCTGATAATTTCTATGAAACACTGCCACACTATTGTAGTGCAGTGTATTATGCCTCTCAGAATTATGCTGACAGGCAGTGTATGGTTATGGCTATCATTATTTTCTTTTTTTATGGGATTATAACATATTTTGGGCATTTTTATATATTTTTTTCTTAATTTTATATTTGATACAAAAATGTTTTTAAAGGGATATTTTTGTTAAGGCGGAGTTTTAGTTTATTTTAAATATTTTTTTAGCCTTGGTTTTCTTCTTGATAGTTTTTAACTTTTCATATTAAGGGACTTAAAACAGCCATCTTTCGATAGCTCTTATATTAATAGACTGCAGTGGTATGATATTGTCTTTCTTATGCCTCTCGGTATTATTCTAAAAGGCAATGTATGGTTATGGTATTGTCAGGGATTTTATTGTGGGTTTTTTAAACCATGAGAGGGCTTTCACCAGCGATCTACTGATTGCCTATATAATACATTGCACTAGTATTACAGTGCAGTGTATTATGGCTGTCAGCATTATTTTGCCAGCCAATGTTTAATGATGGCTAATGTGAGGGGAGGGTTGGGTTACTTTTAAAATTTATGGGGTTACTTTTAATCTTTTTTCTTATCTATACATTTTTGTAGGGGTTGGGGTTGGGGTTAATTATTTTATAAATTGTTTAATTTTAGCTTCTTTTTTTTTTAGATAGGATCCATGCAGAATACATTGCCATCTATGGGGACGGCAATGCACCCATGGAACCTCCGGCAATAATTATTCCAGCTAGAAATTCCTCAGTGAGAACCTAGCCTTTAATTTTTTATAAAGGGGACTTTTAACAGCGGTCTTCAGATTGCTCTTATAATACACTGCATTAGTATTAAAGTGCTTTGTATTATGCCCTTCAGCATCATGTTAACAGGCTATGTATTATGGCTATAGTCTTTGGCAATAATTATATATTTGAAGCAGAAAAAATATAGATTTTTCTTTACTTAGTATAGTTAAGTCTTAAATCTGCGGTCAGTCAGCAGTCTAAGGTAAACTTGTAAACTCTGCAGTCAGCTCAGTTTATTGTATTAAATATCAAAAAAGGGGATTCCTACAAATAAAACATAGAGAATTAGGATCATTAATGTTCCTAATCTCTGTACCTGAGATATGGTTGTGTTATATAAGAAGTGGTCTATAGACGATATACTTATTGACAACACACATATATCTTCATGTATAAGGGAGAGACTATGACATCTCTGCAGGTCTAGATTTTACATCTAGCCTGATTGTTATCAGTAATTAATATAAATATTAATTACCTGTCTCGTGGTTCCTTTCTTGCAGCTGACGAGGGTATATGTCACGTTCAACTTCTCACCGGGCATCAGTCATCTGTAAAAAGACACAGGTATGATAACATGTTCCTGATACATGCTACAGACACAAATATATATAATATTCTAGGGCCAGAACTACTCATCTCAGGCATTATGAAACCGCATAAGAAAAAGGAACAAATAAAAGATGGAACACATTGGGATCTAGATTTGTTTTTTTACTTAAAATATAATGTACATTTTTTATATTTTTTTACTAAATATTTTATCTAAAAATGTTATATTATATACAAGAATTAATCATGTAATGGGAATATATGCCTTTTAATTTTGAAAGGGGGGGTTTGTATTATTTTATTAAATGAGTTATGCCTCTCACATTTATGCTATGAGTATAGCTGTGATAGATTTTTGGGGGGGTTATTTATAAAAAAATAAATTATATTTTCTTTTCTTAATTCTGAATTGTACATTTGATAACAAAAAAGGATTTTTAAAGGGATGTTTTTGTGGGGCCGGGGTTGATGTTTTTTTTAAAATAATTTTATCAACCATTTTTCATATTTTTAAAGGGGTACAGCCCTCCTATAAACTTGCAATGAGGTGAAGGGCATGTAGTAATGAAGGGGTGGGGCTATGACGTCATGAGCTCCCAACGCCGGCTCCAGCGTTCAGAAAACTTGGTTCCAATCGCTGAGCAATGGAGTACCCCTTTAACTTTCTAACTATTCTGATAATTTTTTATTATTTTATCGACCGTTTCTTAATATTTTATACTTTTTTGACTAACCCTAATCAGTTTTATTTATTTACTTCTTTTGTATTTATTAATCTTTTTTTTTCATAGCATTTCTTCCTTTCTATTTTTGTTTTTCCCATATGAGAACGACCTTTCACCCGTGATCTGATCATTTCTATGAAACACTGCACCACTATTGTAGTGCAGTGTATTATGCCTCTCAGAATTATGCTGACAGGCAGTGTATGGTTATGGCTATCATTATTTTCTTTTTTTTATGGGATTATAACATATTTTGGGCATTTTTATATATTTTTTTCTTAATTTTATATTTGATGCAAAACAGTTTTTTAAGGGATATTTTTATTAAGGCGGAGTTTTAGTTTATTTTAAATATTTTTTTAGCCTTGGTTTTCTTCTTGATAGTTTTTAACTTTTCATATTAAGGGACTTAAAGCAGCCATCTTTCGATAGCTCTTATATTAATAGACTGCAATGGTATGACATTGTCTTTCTTATGCCTCTCGGTATTATTCTAAAAGGCAATGTATGGTTAAGGTATTGTCAGGGATTTTATTGTTGGTTTTTTAAACCATGAGAGGGCTTTCACCAGCGATCTCCTGATTGCCTATATAATACATTGCACTAGTATTACAGTGCAGTGTATTATGGCTGTCAGCATTATGTTGCCAGCCAATGTTTAATGATGGCTAATGTGAGGGGAGGGTTGGGTTACTTTTAACATTTTTGGGGTTACTTTTAATCTTTTTTCTTATCTATAAATTTTTGTAGGGGTTGGGGTTGGGGTTAATTATTTTATAAATTGTTACATTTTAGCTTTTTTTTTTTTAGATAGGATCCATGCAGAATACATTTCCATCTATGGGGACGGCAATGCACCCATGGAACCTCCGGCAATAATTATTCCAGCTAGAAATTCCTCAGTGAGTACCTAGCCTTTAATTTTTTATAAAGGGGACTTTTAACAGCGATCTTCAGATTGCTCATATAATACACTGCATTAGTATTAAAGTGCTGTGTATTATGCCCTTCAGCATCATGTTAACAGGCTATGTATTATCGCTATAGTCTTTGGCAATAATTATATATTTGAAGCAGAAAAAATATAGATTTTTCTTTACTTAGTATAGTTAAGTCTTAAATCTGCGGTCAGTCAGCAGTCTAAGGTAAACTTGTAAACTCTGCAGTCAGCTCAGTTTATTGTATTAAATATCGAAAAAGGGGATTCCTACAAATAAAACATAGAGAATTAGGATCATTAATGTTCCTAATCTCTGTACCTGAGATATGGTTGTGTTATATAAGAAGTGGTCTATAGACGATATACTTATTGACAACACACATATATCTTCATGTATAAGGGAGAGTCTATGACATCTCTGCAGGTCTAGATTTTATATCTAGCCTGATTGTTATCAGTAATTAATATAAATATTAATTACCTGTCTCGTGGTTCCTTTCTTGCAGCTGACGAGGGTATATGTCACGTTCAACTTCTCACCGGGCATCAGTCATCTGTAAAAAGACACAGGTATGATAACATGTTCCTGATACATGCTACAGACGCAAATATATATAACATTCTAGGGCCAGAACTACTCATCTCAGGCATTATGAAACCGCATAAGAAAAAGGAACAAATAAAAGATGGAACACATTGGGATCTAGATTAGTTTTTTTACTTAAAATATAATGTACATTTTTAATATATTTTTTTACTAAATATTTTATCTAAAAATATTATATTATATACAAGAGTTAATCATGTAATGGGAATATATGCCTTTTAATTTTGAAAGGGGGGAGTTTGTATTATTTTATTAAATGAGTTATGCCTCTCACATTTATGCTATGAGTATAGCTGTGATAGATTTTTGGGGGGTTTATTTATAAAATAAAATGTTTTATATTTTCTTTTCTTTATTCTGAATTGTACATTTGATAACAAAAAAGGATTTTTAAAGGGATGTTTTTGTGGGGGCGGGGTTGATGTTTTTAAAAAAATAATTTTATCAACCATTTTTCATATTTTTAAAGGGGTACAGCCGTCACGCCCCTCCTATAAACTTGCAATGAGGTGAAGGGCGTGTAGTAATGAAGGGGTGGGGCTATGACGTCATGAGCTCCCAACGCCGGCTCCAGCGTTCAGAAAACTTGGTTCCAATCGCTGAGCAATGGAGTACCCCTTTAACTTTCTAACTATTCTGATAATTTTTTATTATTTTATCGACCGTTTCTTAATATTTTATACTTTTTTAACTAACCCTAATCAGTTTTATTTATTTACTTCTTTTGTATTTATTAATCTTTTTTTTCATAGCATTTCTGCCTTTCTATTTTTTGTTTTTCCCATATGAGAACGACCTTTCACCCCTGATCTGATCATTTCTATGAAACACTGCCACACTATTGTAGTGCAGTGTATTATGCCTCTCAGCATTATGCTGACAGGCAGTGTATGGTTATGGCTATCATTATTTTCTTTTTTTATGGGATTATAACATATTTTTGGCATTTTTATATATTTTTTTCTTAATTTTATATTTGATACAAAAATGTTTTTAAAGGGATATTTTTGTTAAGGCGGAGTTTTAGTTTATTTTAAATATTTTTTTAGCCTTGGTTTTCTTCTTGATAGTTTTTAACTTTTCATATTAAGGGACTTAAAGCAGCCATCTTTCGATAGCTCTTATATTAATAGACTGCAGTGGTATGATATTGTCTTTCTTATGCCTCTCGGTATTATTCTAAAAGGCAATGTATGGTTATGGTATTGTCAGGGATTTTATTGTGGGTTTTTTAAACCATGAGAGGGCTTTCACCAGCGATCTCCAGATTGCCTATATAATACATTGCACTAGTATTACAGTGCAGTGTATTATGGCTGTCAGCATTATTTTGCCAGCCAATGTTTAATGATGGCTAATGTGAGGGGAGGGTTGGGTTACTTTTAAAATTTTGGGGGTTACTTTTAATCTTTTTTCTTATCTATACATTTTTGTAGGGGTTGGGGTTGGGGTCAATTATTTTATAAATTGTTTAATTTTAGCTTTTTTTTTTTTTTAGATAGGATCCATGCAGAATACATTGCCATCTATGGGGACGGCAATGCACCCATGGAACCTCCGGCAATAATTATTCCAGCTAGAAATTCCTCAGTGAGAACCTAGCCTTTAATTTTTTATAAAGGGGACTTTTAACAGCGATCTTCAGATTGCTCATATAATACACTGCATTAGTATTAAAGTGCTGTGTATTATGCCCTTCAGCATCATGTTAACAGGCTATGTATTATGGCTATAGTCTTTGGCAATAATTATATATTTGAAGCAGAAAAAATATAGATTTTTCTTTACTTAGTATAGTTAAGTCTTAAATCTGCGGTCAGTCAGCAGTCTAAGGTAAACTTTAAACTCTGCAGTCAGCTCAGTTTATTGTATTAAATATCGAAAAAGGGGATTCCAACAAATAAAACATAGAGAATTAGGATCATTAATGTTCCTAATCTCTGTACCTGAGATATGGTTGTGTTATATAAGAAGTGGTCTATAGACGATATACTTATTGACAACACACATATATCTTCATGTATAAGGGAGAGACTATGACATCTCTGCAGGTCTAGATTTTACATCTAGCCTGATTGTTATCAGTAATTAATATAAATATTAATTACCTGTCTCGTGGTTCCTTTCTTGCAGCTGACGAGGGTATATGTCACGTTCAACTTCTCACCGGGCATCAGTCATCTGTAAAAAGACACAGGTATGATAACATGTTCCTGATACATGCTACAGACACAAATATATATAATATTCTAGGGCCAGAACTACTCATCTCAGGCATTATGAAACCGCATAAGAAAAAGGAACAAATAAAAGATGGAACACATTGGGATCTAGATTTGTTTTTTTACTTAAAATATAATGTACATTTTTTATATTTTTTTACTAAATATTTTATCTAAAAATGTTATATTATATACAAGAATTAATCATGTAATGGGAATATATGCCTTTTAATTTTGAAAGGGGGGGTTTGTATTATTTTATTAAATGAGTTATGCCTCTCACATTTATGCTATGAGTATAGCTGTGATAGATTTTTGGGGGGGTTATTTATAAAAAAAAAATTATATTTTCTTTTCTTAATTCTGAATTGTACATTTGATAACAAAAAAGGATTTTTAAAGGGATGTTTTTGTGGGGGCGGGGTTGATGTTTTTTAAAAAATAATTTTATCAACCATTTTTCATATTTTTAAAGGGGTACAGCCGTCACGCCCCTCCTATAAACTTGCAATGAGGTGAAGGGCGTGTAGTAATGAAGGGGTGGGGCTATGACGTCATGAGCTCCCAACGCCGGCTCCAGCGTTCAGAAAACTTGGTTCCAATCGCTGAGCAATGGAGTACCCCTTTAACTTTCTAACTATTCTGATAATTTTTTTATTATTTTATCGACCGTTTCTTAATATTTTATACTTTTTTAACTAACCCTAATCAGTTTTATTTATTTACTTCTTTTGTATTTATTAATCTTTTTTTTCATAGCATTTCTGCCTTTCTATTTTTGTTTTTTCCATATGAGAACGACCTTTCACCCCTGATCTGATCATTTCTATGAAACACTGCCACACTATTGTAGTGCAGTGTATTATGCCTCTCAGCATTATGCTGACAGGCAGTGTATGGTTATGGCTATCATTATTTTCTTTTTTTATGGGATTATAACATATTTTGGGCATTTTTATATATTTTTTTCTTAATTTTATATTTGATACAAAAATGTTTTTAAAGGGATATTTTTGTTAAGGCGGAGTTTTAGTTTATTTTAAATATTTTTTTAGCCTTGGTTTTCTTCTTGATAGTTTTTAACTTTTCATATTAAGGGACTTAAAGCAGCCATCTTTCGATAGCTCTTATATTAATAGACTGCAGTGGTATGATATTGTCTTTCTTATGCCTCTCGGTATTATTCTAAAAGGCAATGTATGGTTATGGTATTGTCAGGGATTTTATTGTGGGTTTTTTAAACCATGAGAGGGCTTTCACCAGCGATCTCCTGATTGCCTATATAATACATTGCACTAGTATTACAGTGCAGTGTATTATGGCTGTCAGCATTATTTTGCCAGCCAATGTTTAATGATGGCTAATGTGAGGGGAGGGTTGGGTTACTTTTAAAATTTTGGGGGTTACTTTTAATCTTTTTTCTTATCTATACATTTTTGTAGGGGTTGGGGTTGGGGTCAATTATTTTATAAATTGTTTAATTTTAGCTTTTTTTTTTTTAGATAGGATCCATGCAGAATACATTGCCATCTATGGGGACGGCAATGCACCCATGGAACCTCCGGCAATAATTATTCCAGCTAGAAATTCCTCAGTGAGAACCTAGCCTTTAATTTTTCATAAAGGGGACTTTTAACAGCGATCTTCAGATTGCTCATATAATACACTGCATTAGTATTAAAGTGCTGTGTATTATGCCCTTCAGCATCATGTTAACAGGCTATGTATTATCGCTATAGTCTTTGGCAATAATTATATATTTGAAGCAGAAAAAATATAGATTTTTCTTTACTTAGTATAGTTAAGTCTTAAATCTGCGGTCAGTCAGCAGTCTAAGGTAAACTTGTAAACTCTGCAGTCAGCTCAGTTTATTGTATTAAATATCGAAAAAGGGGATTCCTACAAATAAAACATAGAGAATTAGGATCAATAATGTTCCTAATCTCTGTACCTGAGATATGGTTGTGTTATATAAGAAGTGGTCTATAGACGATATACTTATTGACAACACACATATATCTTCATGTATAAGGGAGAGTCTATGACATCTCTGCAGGTCTAGATTTTACATCTAGCCTGATTGTTATCAGTAATTAATATAAATATTAATTACCTGTCTCGTGGTTCCTTTCTTGCAGCTGACGAGGGTATATGTCACGTTCAACTTCTCACCGGGCATCAGTCATCTGTAAAAAGACACAGGTATGATAACATGTTCCTGATACATGCTACAGACGCAAATATATATAACATTCTAGGGCCAGAACTACTCATCTCAGGCATTATGAAACCGCATAAGAAAAAGGAACAAATAAAAGATGGAACACAATGGGATCTAGATTTGTTTTTTTTTTTACTTAAAATATATTGTACATTTTTAATATTTTTTTTTACTAAATATTTTATCTAAAAATGTTATATTATATACAAGAATTAATCATGTAATGGGAATATATGCCTTTTAATTTTGAAAGGGGGGAGTTTGTATTATTTTATTAAATGAGTTATGCCTCTCACATTTATGCTATGAGTATAGCTGTGATAGATTTTTGGGGGGTTTATTTATAAAATAAAATGTTTTATATTTTCTTTTCTTTATTCTGAATTGTACATTTGATAACAAAAAAGGATTTTTAAAGGGATGTTTTTGTGGGGGCGGGGTTGATGTTTTTTTTAAAATAATTTTATCAACCATTTTTCATATTTTTAAAGGGGTACAGCCGTCACGCCCCTCCTATAAACTTGCAATGAGGTGAAGGGCGTGTAGTAATGAAGGGGTGGGGCTATGACGTCATGAGCTCCCAACGCCGGCTCCAGCGTTCAGAAAACTTGGTTCCAATCGCTGAGCAATGGAGTACCCCTTTAACTTTCTAACTATTCTGATAATTTTTTATTATTTTATCGACCGTTTCTTAATATTTTATACTTTTTTAACTAACCCTAATCAGTTTTATTTATTTACTTCTTTTGTATTTATTAATCTTTTTTTTCATAGCATTTCTGCCTTTCTATTTTTGTTTTTCCCATATGAGAACGACCTTTCACCCCTGATCTGATCATTTCTATGAAACACTGCCACACTATTGTAGTGCAGTGTATTATGCCTCTCAGCATTATGCTGACAGGCAGTGTATGGTTATGGCTATCATTATTTTCTTTTTTTATGGGATTATAACATATTTTGGGCATTTTTATATATTTTTTTCTTAATTTTATATTTGATACAAAAATGTTTTTAAAGGGATATTTTTGTTAAGGCGGAGTTTTAGTTTATTTTAAATATTTTTTTAGCCTTGGTTTTCTTCTTGATAGTTATTAACTTTTCATATTAAGGGACTTAAAGCAGCCATCTTTCGATAGCTCTTATATTAATAGACTGCAGTGGTATGATATTGTCTTTCTTATGCCTCTCGGTATTATTCTAAAATAGTGTTGCTCGTGAATATTCGTAATTCGAATATTATTCGCGAATATCGCATTTTCGCGAATTCGCGAATTTCGCGAATATAGCGCTATATATTCGTAATTACGAATATTCGTTTTTTTTTTTTCTTCACAGTACACATCACAGTGATCACCCCTCTCTGCTTCCAGCTTGTGTGGTGTAAAGAAGGCTGTAATACTACTGTGTGAGACTGGCGTGCGCAAATTCGCATATGCGAAAATTAGCATATGCTACTTTTCGCATATGCGAATTTTCGCATATGTTAATTTTCGCATGCGCGTATTTTCGTATACGCAAAAATAAAACGAGAATATAACGAATATGCGAATATTCGCGAATATATGACGAATATTCGTCCATATATTCGCGAATATTCGCGAATTCGAATATGGCCTATGCCGCTCAACACTATTCTAAAAGGCAATGTATGGTTATGGTATTGTCAGGGATTTTATTGTGGGTTTTTTAAACCATGAGAGGGCTTTTACCAGCGATCTACTGATTGCCTATATAATACATTGCACTAGTATTACAGTGCAGTGTATTATGGCTGTCAGCATTATGTTGCCAGCCAATGTTTAATGATGGCTAATGTGAGGGGAGGGTTGGGTTACTTTTAAAATTTTTGGGGTTACTTTTAATCTTTTTTCTTATCTATACATTTTTGTAGGGGTTGGGGTTGGGGTCAATTATTTTATAAATTGTTTAATTTTACCTTTTTTTATTTTTTAGATAGGATCGATGCAGAATACATTTCCATCTATGGGGATGGCAATGCACCCATGGAACCTCCGGCAATAATTATTCCAGCTAGAAATTCCTCAGTGAGTACCTAGCCTTTAATTTTTTATAAAGGGGACTTTTAACAGCGATCTTCAGATTGCTCATATAATACACTGCATTAGTATTAAAGTGCTGTGTATTATGCCCTTCAGCATCATGTTAACAGGCTATGTATTATCGCTATAGTCTTTGGCAATAATTATATATTTGAAGCAGAAAAAATATAGATTTTTCTTTACTTAGTATAGTTAAGTCTTAAATCTGCGGTCAGTCAGCAGTCTAAGGTAAACTTGTAAACTCTGCAGTCAGCTCAGTTTATTGTATTAAATATCGAAAAAGGGGATTCCTACAAATAAAACATAGAGAATTAGGATCATTAATGTTCCTAATCTCTGTACCTGAGATATGGTTATGTTATATAAGAAGTGGTCTATAGACGATATACTTATTGACAACACACATATATCTTCATGTATAAGGGAGAGTCTATGACATCTCTGCAGGTCTAGATTTTACATCTAGCCTGATTGTTATCAGTAATTAATATAAATATTAATTACCTGTCTCGTGGTTCCTTTCTTGCAGCTGACGAGGGTATATGTCACGTTCAACTTCTCACCGGGCATCAGTCATCTGTAAAAAGACACAGGTATGATAACATGTTCCTGATACATGCTACAGACGCAAATATATATAACATTCTAGGGCCAGAACTACTCATCTCAGGCATTATGAAACCGCATAAGAAAAAGGAACAAATAAAAGATGGAACACATTGGGATCTAGATTAGTTTTTTTACTTAAAATATAATGTACATTTTTAATATATTTTTTTACTAAATATTTTATCTAAAAATGTTATATTATATACAAGAGTTAATCATGTAATGGGAATATATGCCTTTTAATTTTGAAAGGGGGGAGTTTGTATTATTTTATTAAATGAGTTATGCCTCTCACATTTATGCTATGAGTATAGCTGTGATAGATTTTTGGGGGGTTTATTTATAAAATAAAATGTTTTATATTTTCTTTTCTTTATTCTGAATTGTACATTTGATAACAAAAAAGGATTTTTAAAGGGATGATTTTGTGGGGGCGGGGTTGATGTTTTTTAAAAAATAATTTTATCAACCATTTTTCATATTTTTAAAGGGGTACAGCCGTCACGCCCCTCCTATAAACTTGCAATGAGGTGAAGGGCGTGTAGTAATGAAGGGGTGGGGCTATGACGTCATGAGCTCCCAACGCCGGCTCCAGCGTTCAGAAAACTTGGTTCCAATCGCTGAGCAATGGAGTACCCCTTTAACTTTCTAACTATTCTGATAATTTTTTATTATTTTATCGACCGTTTCTTAATATTTTATACTTTTTTAACTAACCCTAATCAGTTTTATTTATTTACTTCTTTTGTATTTATTAATCTTTTTTTTCATAGCATTTCTGCCTTTCTATTTTTGTTTTTCCCATATGAGAACGACCTTTCACCCCTGATCTGATCATTTCTATGAAACACTGCCACACTATTGTAGTGCAGTGTATTATGCCTCTCAGCATTATGCTGACAGGCAGTGTATGGTTATGGCTATCATTATTTTCTTTTTTTATGGGATTATAACATATTTTGGGCATTTTTATATATTTTTTTCTTAATTTTATATTTGATACAAAAATGTTTTTAAAGGGATATTTTTGTTAAGGCGGAGTTTTAGTTTATTTTAAATATTTTTTTAGCCTTGGTTTTCTTCTTGATAGTTTTTAACTTTTCATATTAAGGGACTTAAAGCAGCCATCTTTCGATAGCTCTTATATTAATAGACTGCATTGGTATGATATTGTCTTTCTTATGCCTCTCGGTATTATTCTAAAAGGCAATGTATGGTTATGGTATTGTCAGGGATTTTATTGTGGGTTTTTTAAACCATGAGAGGGCTTTCACCAGCGATCTCCTGATTGCCTATATAATACATTGCACTAGTATTACAGTGCAGTGTATTATGGCTGTCAGCATTATTTTGCCAGCCAATGTTTAATGATGGCTAATGTGAGGGGAGGGTTGGGTTGCTTTTAAAATTTTGGGGGTTACTTTTAATCTTTTTTCTTATCTATACATTTTTGTAGGGGTTGGGGTTGGGGTCAATTATTTTATAAATTGTTTAATTTTAGCTTTTTTTTTTTTTAGATAGGATCCATGCAGAATACATTGCCATCTATGGGGACGGCAATGCACCCATGGAACCTCCGGCAATAATTATTCCAGCTAGAAATTCCTCAGTGAGAACCTAGCCTTTAATTTTTTATAAAGGGGACTTTTAACAGCGATCTTCAGATTGCTCATATAATACACTGCATTAGTATTAAAGTGCTGTGTATTATGCCCTTCAGCATCATGTTAACAGGCTATGTATTATCGCTATAGTCTTTGGCAATAATTATATATTTGAAGCAGAAAAAATATAGATTTTTCTTTACTTAGTATAGTTAAGTCTTAAATCTGCGGTCAGTCAGCAGTCTAAGGTAAACTTGTAAACTCTGCAGTCAGCTCAGTTTATTGTATTAAATATCGAAAAAGGGGATTCCTACAAATAAAACATAGAGATTTAGGATCAATAATGTTCCTAATCTCTGTACCTGAGATATGGTTGTGTTATATAAGAAGTGGTCTATAGACGATATACTTATTGACAACACACATATATCTTCATGTATAAGGGAGAGTCTATGACATCTCTGCAGGTCTAGATTTTACATCTAGCCTGATTGTTATCAGTAATTAATATAAATATTAATTACCTGTCTCGTGGTTCCTTTCTTGCAGCTGACGAGGGTATATGTCACGTTCAACTTCTCACCGGGCATCAGTCATCTGTAAAAAGACACAGGTATGATAACATGTTCCTGATACATGCTACAGACGCAAATATATATAACATTCTAGGGCCAGAACTACTCATCTCAGGCATTATGAAACCGCATAAGAAAAAGGAACAAATAAAAGATGGAACACAATGGGATCTAGATTTGTTTTTTTTTTACTTAAAATATATTGTACATTTTTTATATTTTTTTTTACTAAATATTTTATCTAAAAATGTTATATTATATACAAGAATTAATCATGTAATGGGAATATATGCCTTTTAATTTTGAAAGGGGGGAGTTTGTATTATTTTATTAAATGAGTTATGCCTCTCATATTTATGCTATGAGTATAGCTGTGATAGATTTTTGGGGGGTTTATTTCTAAAATAAAATGTTTTATATTTTCTTTTCTTTATTCTGAATTGTACATTTGATAACAAAAAAGGATTTTTAAAGGGATGTTTTCGTGGGGGCGGGGTTGATGTTTTTTTTTAAATAATTTTATCAACCATTTTTCATATTTTTAAAGGGGTACAGCCGTCACGCCCCTCCTATAAACTTGCAATGAGGTGAAGGGCGTGTAGTAATGAAGGGGTGGGGCTATGATGTCATGAGCTCCCAACGCCGGCTCCAGCGTTCAGAAAACTTGGTTCCAATCGCTGAGCAATGGAGTACCCCTTTAACTTTCTAACTATTCTGATAATTTTTTATTATTTTATCGACCGTTTCTTAATATTTTATACTTTTTTAACTAACCCTAATCAGTTTTATTTATTTACTTCTTTTGTGTTTATTAATCTTTTTTTTCATAGCATTTCTGCCTTTCTATTTTTGTTTTTCCCATATGAGAACGACCTTTCACCCCTGATCTGATCATTTCTATGAAACACTGCCACACTATTGTAGTGTAGTGTATTATGCCTCTCAGCATTATGCTGACAGGCAGTGTATGGTTATGGCTATCATTATTTTCTTTTTTTATGGGATTATAACATATTTTGGGCATTTTTATATATTTTTTTCTTAATTTTATATTTGATACAAAAATGTTTTTAAAGGGATATTTTTGTTAAGGCGGAGTTTTAGTTTATTTTAAATATTTTTTTAGCCTTGGTTTTCTTCTTGATAGTTTTTAACTTTTCATATTAAGGGACTTAAAGCAGCCATCTTTCGATAGCTCTTATATTAATAGACTGCAGTGGTATGATATTGTCTTTCTTATGCCTCTCGGTATTATTCTAAAAGGCAATGTATGGTTATGGTATTGTCAGGGATTTTATTGTGGGTTTTTTAAACCATGAGAGGGCTTTCACCAGCGATCTCCTGATTGCCTATATAATACATTGCACTAGTATTACAGTGCAGTGTATTATGGCTGTCAGCATTATTTTGCCAGCCAATGTTTAATGATGGCTAATGTGAGGGGAGGGTTGGGTTACTTTTAAAATTTTGGGGGTTACTTTTAATCTTTTTTCTTATCTATACATTTTTGTAGGGGTTGGGGTTGGGGTCAATTATTTTATAAATTGTTTAATTTTAGCTTTTTTTTTTTTTAGATAGGATCCATGCAGAATACATTGCCATCTATGGGGACGGCAATGCACCCATGGAACCTCCGGCAATAATTATTCCAGCTAGAAATTCCTCAGTGAGAACCTAGCCTTTAATTTTTTATAAAGGGGACTTTTAACAGCGATCTTCAGATTGCTCATATAATACACTGCATTAGTATTAAAGTGCTGTGTATTATGCCCTTCAGCATCATGTTAACAGGCTATGTATTATCGCTATAGTCTTTGGCAATAATTATATATTTGAAGCAGAAAAAATATAGATTTTTCTTTACTTAGTATAGTTAAGTCTTAAATCTGCGGTCAGTCAGCAGTCTAAGGTAAACTTGTAAACTCTGCAGTCAGCTCAGTTTATTGTATTAAATATCGAAAAAGGGGATTCCTACAAATAAAACATAGAGAATTAGGATCATTAATGTTCCTAATCTCTGTACCTGAGATATGGTTGTGTTATATAAGAAGTGGTCTATAGACGATATACTTATTGACAACACACATATATCTTCATGTATAAGGGAGAGTCTATGACATCTCTGCAGGTCTAGATTTTACATCTAGCCTGATTGTTATCAGTAATTAATATAAATATTAATTACCTGTCTCGTGGTTCCTTTCTTGCAGCTGACGAGGGTATATGTCACGTTCAACTTCTCACCGGGCATCAGTCATCTGTAAAAAGACACAGGTATGATAACATGTTCCTGATACATGCTACAGACGCAAATATATATAACATTCTAGGGCCAGAACTACTCATCTCAGGCATTATGAAACCGCATAAGAAAAAGGAACAAATAAAAGATGGAACACATTGGGATCTAGATTAGTTTTTTTACTTAAAATATAATGTACATTTTTAATATATTTTTTTACTAAATATTTTATCTAAAAATGTTATATTATATACAAGAGTTAATCATGTAATGGGAATATATGCCTTTTAATTTTGAAAGGGGGGAGTTTGTATTATTTTATTAAATGAGTTATGCCTCTCACATTTATGCTATGAGTATAGCTGTGATAGATTTTTGGGGGGTTTATTTATAAAATAAAATGTTTTATATTTTCTTTTCTTTATTCTGAATTGTACATTTGATAACAAAAAAGGATTTTTAAAGGGATGTTTTTGTGGGGGCGGGGTTGATGTTTTTTTAAAAATAATTTTATCAACCATTTTTCATATTTTTAAAGGGGTACAGCCGTCACGCCCCTCCTATAAACTTGCAATGAGGTGAAGGGCGTGTAGTAATGAAGGGGTGGGGCTATGACGTCATGAGCTCCCAACGCCGGCTCCAGCGTTCAGAAAACTTGGTTCCAATCGCTGAGCAATGGAGTACCCCTTTAACTTTCTAACTATTCTGATAATTTTTTATTATTTTATCGACCGTTTCTTAATATTTTATACTTTTTTAACTAACCCTAATCAGTTTTATTTATTTACTTCTTTTGTATTTATTAATCTTTTTTTTCATAGCATTTCTGCCTTTCTATTTTTGTTTTTCCCATATGAGAACGACCTTTCACCCCTGATCTGATCATTTCTATGAAACACTGCCACACTATTGTAGTGCAGTGTATTATGCCTCTCAGCATTATGCTGACAGGCAGTGTATGGTTATGGCTATCATTATTTTCTTTTTTTATGGGATTATAACATATTTTGGGCATTTTTATATATTTTTTTCTTAATTTTATATTTGATACAAAAATGTTTTTAAAGGGATATTTTTGTTAAGGCGGAGTTTTAGTTTATTTTAAATATTTTTTTAGCCTTGGTTTTCTTCTTGATAGTTTTTAACTTTTCATATTAAGGGACTTAAAGCAGCCATCTTTCGATAGCTCTTATATTAATAGACTGCATTGGTATGATATTGTCTTTCTTATGCCTCTCGGTATTATTCTAAAAGGCAATGTATGGTTATGGTATTGTCAGGGATTTTATTGTGGTTTTTTTATACCATGAGAGGGCTTTCACCAGCGATCTCCTGATTGCCTATATAATACATTGCACTAGTATTACAGTGCAGTGTATTATGGCTGTCAGCATTATTTTGCCAGCCAATGTTTAATGATGGCTAATGTGAGGGGAGGGTTGGGTTACTTTTAAAATTTTGGGGGTTACTTTTAATCTTTTTTCTTATCTATACATTTTTGTAGGGGTTGGGGTTGGGGTCAATTATTTTATAAATTGTTTAATTTTAGCTTTTTTTTTTTTAGATAGGATCCATGCAGAATACATTGCCATCTATGGGGACGGCAATGCACCCATGGAACCTCCGGCAATAATTATTCCAGCTAGAAATTCCTCAGTGAGAACCTAGCCTTTAATTTTTTATAAAGGGGACTTTTAACAGCGATCTTCAGATTGCTCATATAATACACTGCATTAGTATTAAAGTGCTGTGTATTATGCCCTTCAGCATCATGTTAACAGGCTATGTATTATCGCTATAGTCTTTGGCAATAATTATATATTTGAAGCAGAAAAAATATAGATTTTTCTTTACTTAGTATACTTAAGTCTTAAATCTGCGGTCAGTCAGCAGTCTAAGGTAAACTTGTAAACTCTGCAGTCAGCTCAGTTTATTGTATTAAATATCGAAAAAGGGGATTCCTACAAATAAAACATAGAGAATTAGGATCAATAATGTTCCTAATCTCTGTACCTGAGATATGGTTGTGTTATATAAGAAGTGGTCTATAGACGATATACTTATTGACAACACACATATATCTTCATGTATAAGGGAGAGTCTATGACATCTCTGCAGGTCTAGATTTTACATCTAGCCTGATTGTTATCAGTAATTAATATAAATATTAATTACCTGTCTCGTGGTTCCTTTCTTGCAGCTGACGAGGGTATATGTCACGTTCAACTTCTCACCGGGCATCAGTCATCTGTAAAAAGACACAGGTATGATAACATGTTCCTGATACATGCTACAGACGCAAATATATATAACATTCTAGGGCCAGAACTACTCATCTCAGGCATTATGAAACCGCATAAGAAAAAGGAACAAATAAAAGATGGAACACAATGGGATCTAGATTTGTTTTTTTTTTACTTAAAATATATTGTACATTTTTAATATTTTTTTTTACTAAATATTTTATCTAAAAATGTTATATTATATACAAGAATTAATCATGTAATGGGAATATATGCCTTTTAATTTTGAAAGGGGGGAGTTTGTATTATTTTATTAAATGAGTTATGCCTCTCACATTTATGCTATGAGTATAGCTGTGATAGATTTTTGGGGGGTTTATTTATAAAAAATAATTTTTTTATATTTTCTTTTCTTTATTCTGAATTGTACATTTGATAACAAAAAAGGATTTTTAAAAGGATGTTTTTGTGGGGGCGGGGTTGATGTTTTTTTTTAAATAATTTTATCAACCATTTTTCATATTTTTAAAGGGGTACAGCCGTCACGCCCCTCCTTTTAACTTGCAATGAGGTGAAGGGCGTGTAGTAATGAAGGGGTGGGGCTATGACGTCATGAGCTCCCAACGCCGGCTCCAGCGTTCAGAAAACTTGGTTCCAATCGCTGAGCAATGGAGTACCCCTTTAACTTTCTAACTATTCTGATAATTTTTTATTATTTTATCGACCGTTTCTTAATATTTTATACTTTTTTAACTAACCCTAATCAGTTTTATTTATTTATTTACTTCTTTTGTATTTATTAATCTTTTTTTTCATAGCATTTCTGCCTTTCTATTTTTGTTTTTCCCATATGAGAACGACCTTTCACCCCTGATCTGATCATTTCTATGAAACACTGCACCACTATTGTAGTGCAGTGTATTATGCCTCTCAGCATTATGCTGACAGGCAGTGTATGGTTATGGCTATCATTATTTTCTTTTTTTATGGGATTATAACATATTTTGGGCATTTTTATATATTTTTTTCTTAATTTTATATTTGATACGAAAATGTTTTTAAAGGGATATTTTTGTTAAGGCGGAGTTTTAGTTTTTTTTTTAAATATTTTTTTAGCCTTGGTTTTCTTCTTGATAGTTTTTAACTTTTCATATTAAGTACTTAAAGCAGCCATCTTTCGATAGCTCTTATATTAATAGACTGCAGTGGTATGATATTGTCTTTCTTATGCCTCTCGGTATTATTCTAAAAGGCAATGTATGGTTATGGTATTGTCAGGGATTTTATTGTGGGTTTTTTAAACCATGAGAGGGCTTTCACCAGCGATCTACTGATTGCCTATATAATACATTGCACTAGTATTACAGTTCAGTGTATTATGGCTGTCAGCATTATTTTGCCAGCCAATGTTTAATGATGGCTAATGTGAGGGGAGGGTTGGGTTACTTTTAAAATTTTGGGGGTTACTTTTAATCTTTTTTCTTATCTATACATTTTTGTAGGGGTTGGGGTTGGGGTCAATTATTTTATAAATTGTTTAATTTTAGCTTTTTTTTTTTAGATAGAATCCATGCAGAATACATTGCCATCTATGGGGACGGCAATGCACCCATGGAACCTCCGGCAATAATTATTCCAGCTAGAAATTCCTCAGTGAGAACCTAGCCTTTAATTTTTTATAAAGAGGACTTTTAACAGCGATCTTCAGATTGCTCATATAATACACTGCTTTAGTATTAAAGTGCTTTGTATTATGCCCTTCAGCATCATGTTAACAGGCTATGTATTATGGCTATAGTCTTTGGCAATAATTATATATTTGAAGCAGAAAAAATATAGATTTTTCTTTACTTAGTATAGTTAAGTCTTAAATCTGCGGTCAGTCAGCAGTCTAAGGTAAACTTGTAAACTCTGCAGTCAGCTCAGTTTATTGTATTAAATATCGAAAAAGGGGATTCCTACAAATAAAACATAGAGAATTAGGATCATTAATGTTCCTAATCTCTGTACCTGAGATATGGTTGTGTTATATAAGAAGTGGTCTATAGACGATATACTTATTGACAACACACATATATCTTCATGTATAAGGGAGAGACTATGACATCTCTGCAGGTCTAGATTTTACATCTAGCCTGATTGTTATCAGTAATTAATATAAATATTAATTACCTGTCTCGTGGTTCCTTTCTTGCAGCTGACGAGGGTATATGTCACGTTCAACTTCTCACCGGGCATCAGTCATCTGTAAAAAGACACAGGTATGATAACATGTTCCTGATATATGCTACAGACACTAATATATATAACATTCTAGGGCCAGAACTACTCATCTCAGGCATTATGAAACCGCATAAGAAAAAGGAACAAATAAAAGATGGAACACATTGGGATCTAGATTTGTTTTTTTACTTAAAATATAATGTACATTTTTTATATTTTTTTACAAAATATTTTATCTAAAAATGTTATATTATATACAAGAATTAATAATGTAATGGGAATATATGCCTTTTAATTTTGAAAGGGGGGGGGGTTGTATTATTTTATTAAATGAGTTATGCCTCTCACATTTATGCTATGAGTATAGCTGTGATAGATTTTTGGGGGGTTATTTATAAAAAAAAAAATTATATTTTCTTTTCTTAATTCTGAATTGTACATTTGATAACAAAAAAGGATTTTTAAAGGGATGTTTTTGTGGGGCCGGGGTTGATGATTTTTAAAATAATTTTATCAACCATTTTTCATATTTTTAAAGGGGTACAGCCGTCACGCCCCTCCTATAAACTTGCAATGAGGTGAAGGGCATGTAGTAATGAAGGGGTGGGGCTATGACGTCATGAGCTCCCAACGCCGGCTCCAGCGTTCAGAAAACTTTGTTCCAATCGCCGAGCAATGGAGTACCCCTTTAACTTTCTAACTATTCTGACATTTTTTTATTATTTTATCGACCGTTTCTTAATATTTTATACTTTTTTAACTAACCCTAATCAGTTTTATTTATTTATTTCTTTTGTATTTATTAATCTTTTTTTTCATAGCATTTCTGCCTTTCTATTTTTGTTTTTCCCATATGAGAACGACCTTTCACCCCTGATCTGATCATTTCTATGAAACACTGCACCACTATTGTAGTGCAGTGTATTATGCCTCTCAGAATTATGCTGACAGGCAGTGTATGGTTATGGCTATCATTATTTTCTTTTTTTATGGGATTATAACATATTTTTATATATTTTTTTCTTAATTTTATATTTGATACAAAACTGTTTTTAAAGGGATATTTTTATTAAAGCGGAGTTTTAGTTTATTTTAAATATTTTTTTACCCTTGGTTTTCTTCTTGATAGTTTTTAACTTTTCATATTAAGGGACTTAAAGCAGCCATCTTTCGATAGCTCTTATATTAATAGACTGCAATGGTATGACATTGTCTTTCTTATGCCTCTCGGTATTATTCTAAAAGGCAATGTATGGTTAAGGTATTGTCAGGGATTTTATTGTTGGTTTTTTAAACCATGAGAGGGCTTTCACCAGCGATCTACTGATTGCCTATATAATACATTGCACTAGTATTACAGTGCAGTGTATTATGGCTGTCAGCATTATGTTGCCAGCCAATGTTTAATGATGACTAATGTGAGGGGAGGGTTGGGTTACTTTTAAAATTTTTAGGGTTACTTTTAATCTTTTTTCTTATCTATAAATTTTTGTAGGGGTTGGGGTTGGGGTTAATTATTTTATAAATTGTTACATTTTAAGCTTTTTTTTTTTAGATAGGATCCATGCAGAATACATTTCCATCTATGGGGACGGCAATGCACCCATGGAACCTCCGGCAATAATTATTCCAGCTAGAAATTCCGCAGTGAGTACCTAGCCTTTAATTTTTTATAAAGGGGACTTTTAACAGCGATCTTCAGATTGCTCATATAATACACTGCATTAGTATTAAAGTGCTGTGTATTATGCCCTTCAGCATCATGTTAACAGGCTATGTATTATCGCTATAGTCTTTGGCAATAATTATATATTTGAAGCAGAAAAAATATAGATTTTTCTTTACTTAGTATAGTTAAGTCTTAAATCTGCGGTCAGTCAGCAGTCTAAGGTAAACTTGTAAACTCTGCAGTCAGCTCAGTTTATTGTATTAAATATCGAAAAAGGGGATTCCTACAAATAAAACATAGAGAATTAGGATCATTAATGTTCCTAATCTCTGTACCTGAGATATGGTTGTGTTATATAAGAAGTGGTCTATAGACGATATACTTATTGACAACACACATATATCTTCATGTATAAGGGAGAGTCTATGACATCTCTGCAGGTCTAGATTTTACATCTAGCCTGATTGTTATCTGTAATTAATATAAATATTAATTACCTGTCTCGTGGTTCCTTTCTTGCAGCTGACGAGGGTATATGTCACGTTCAACTTCTCACCGGGCATCAGTCATCTGTAAAAAGACACAGGTATGATAACATGTTCCTGATACATGCTACAGACGCAAATATATATAACATTCTAGGGCCAGAACTACTCATCTCAGGCATTATGAAACCGCATAAGAAAAAGGAACAAATAAAAGATGGAACACATTGGGATCTAGATTAGTTTTTTTACTTAAAATATAATGTACATTTTTAATATATTTTTTTACTAAATATTTTATCTAAAAATGTTATATTATATACAAGAGTTAATCATGTAATGGGAATATATGCCTTTTAATTTTGAAAGGGGGGAGTTTGTATTATTTTATTAAATGAGTTATGCCTCTCACATTTATGCTATGAGTATAGCTGTGATAGATTTTTGGGGGGTTTATTTATAAAATAAAACGTTTTATATTTTCTTTTCTTTATTCTGAATTGTACATTTGATAACAAAAAAGGATTTTTAAAGGGATGTTTTTGTGGGGCCGGGGTTGATGTTTTTTTTAAAATAATTTTATCAACCATTTTTCATATTTTTAAAGGGGTACAGCCGTCACGCCCCTCCTATAAACTTGCAATGAGGTGAAGGGCGTGCAGTAATGAAGGGGTGGGGCTATGACGTCATGAGCTCCCAACGCCGGCTCCAGCGTTCAGAAAACTTGGTTCCAATCGCTGAGCAATGGAGTACCCCTTTAACTTTCTAACTATTCTGATAATTTTTTATTATTTTATCGACGGTTTCTTAATATTTTATACTTTTTTAACTAACCCTAATCAGTTTTATTTATTTACTTCTTTTGTATTTATTAATCTTTTTTTTCATAGCATTTCTGCCTTTCTATTTTTGTTTTTCCCATATGAGAACGACCTTTCACCCCTGATCTGATCATTTCTATGAAACACTGCCACACTATTGTAGTGCAGTGTATTATGCCTCTCAGCATTATGCTGACAGGCAGTGTATGGTTATGGCTATCATTATTTTCTTTTTTTATGGGATTATAACATATTTTGGGCATTTTTATATATTTTTTTCTTAATTTTATATTTGATACAAAAATGTTTTTAAAGGGATATTTTTGTTAAGGCGGAGTTTTAGTTTATTTTAAATATTTTTTTAGCCTTGGTTTTCTTCTTGATAGTTTTTAACTTTTCATATTAAGGGACTTAAAGCAGCCATCTTTCGATAGCTCTTATATTAATAGACTGCAGTGGTATGATATTGTCTTTCTTATGCCTCTCGGTATTATTCTAAAAGGCAATGTATGGTTATGGTATTGTCAGGGATTTTATTGTGGGTTTTTTAAACCATGAGAGGGCTTTCACCAGCGATCTACTGATTGCCTATATAATACATTGCACTAGTATTACAGTGCAGTGTATTATGGCTGTCAGCATTATTTTGCCAGCCAATGTTTAATGATGGCTAATGTGAAGGGAGGGTTGGGTTACTTTTAAAATTTTGGGGGTTACTTTTAATCTTTTTTCTTATCTATACATTTTTGTAGGGGTTGGGGTTGGGGTCAATTATTTTATAAATTGTTTAATTTTAGCTTTTTTTTTTTTTAGATAGGATCCATGCAGAATACATTGCCATCTATGGGGACGGCAATGCACCCATGGAACCTCCGGCAATAATTATTCCAGCTAGAAATTCCTCAGTGAGAACCTAGCCTTTAATTTTTTATAAAGGGGACTTTTAACAGCGATCTTCAGATTGCTCATATAATACACTGCATTAGTATTAAAGTGCTTTGTATTATGCCCTTCAGCATCATGTTAACAGGCTATTTATTATGGCTATAGTCTTTGGCAATAATTATATATTTGAAGCAGAAAAAATATAGATTTTTCTTTACTCAGTATAGTTAAGTCTTAAATCTGCGGTCAGTCAGCAGTCTAAGGTAAACTTGTAAACTCTGCAGTCAACTCAGTTTATTGTATTAAATATCGAAAAAGGGGATTCCTACAAATAAAACATAGATAATTAGGATCTTTAATGTTCCTAATCTCTGTACCTGAGATATGGTTGTGTTATATAAGAAGTGGTCTATAGACGATATACTTTTTGACAACACACATATATCTTCATGTATAAGGGAGAGACTATGACATCTCTGCAGGTCTAGATTTTACATCTAGCCTGATTGTTATCAGTAATTAATATAAATATTAATTACCTGTCTTGTGGTTCCTTTCTTGCAGCTGACGAGGGTATATGTCACGTTCAACTTCTCACCGGGCATCAGTCATCTGTAAAAAGACACAGGTATGATAACATGTTCCTGATACATGCTACAGACGCAAATATATATAACATTCTAGGGCCAGAACTACTCATCTCAGGCATTATGAAACCGCATAAGAAAAAGGAACAAATAAAAGATGGAACACATTGGGATCTAGAT
Source organism: Hyla sarda (assembly GCF_029499605.1). NCBI lineage: Eukaryota > Metazoa > Chordata > Amphibia > Anura > Hylidae > Hyla > Hyla sarda. Next base: position 471,755,559 of record NC_079189.1, read on the forward strand.
TTGTTTTTTTACTTAAAATATAATGTACATTTTTAATATTTTTTTTACTAAATATTTTATCTAAAAATGTTATATTATATACAAGAGTTAATCATGTAATGGGAATATATGCCTTTTAATTTTGAAAGGGGGGAGTTTGTATTATTTTATTAAATGAGTTATGCCTCTCACATTTATGCTATGAGTATAGCTGTGATAGATTTTTGGGGGGGTTATTTATAAAAAAAAAAATGATATTTTCTTTTCTTAATTCTGAATTGTACATTTGATAACAAAAAAGGATTTTTAAAGGGATGTTTTTGTGGGGCCGGGGTTGATGTTTTTTTTTTTTTAATAATTTTATCTACCATTTGTCATATTTTTAAAGGGGTACAGCCATCATGCTCCTCCTATAGACTTGCATTGAGGTGAAGGGCGTGAAGTAATGAAGGGGTGGGGCTATGACATCATGAGCTCCCAACGCTGGCTCCAGCTTTTGGAAAAGTTTGTTCCAATCGCTGAGCAATGAAGTACCCCTTTAACTTTCTAACTATTCTGATATTTTTTTTATTATTTTATCGACCGTTTCTTAATATTTTATACTTTTTTTAACTAACCCTAATCAGTTTTATTTATTTATTTACTTCTTTTGTATTTATTATTCTTTTCTTTCATAGCATTTCTGCCTTTCTATTTTTGTTTTTCCCATATGAGAACGACCTTTCACCCCTGATCTGATCATTTCTATGAAACACTGCACCACTATTGTAGTGCAGTGTTTTATGCCTCTCATCATTATGCTGACAGGCAGTGTATGGTTATGGCTATCATTATTTTCTTTTTTTATGGGGTTATAACATTTTTTGGGCAATTTTATATATTTTTTTCTTTTTTCTTATTTTTATATTTGATACAAAAATGTTTTTAAAGGGATATTTTTGTTACGGCGGAGTTTTTTTTATTTTTATTTTTTTTATATTTTATTAGCCTTGGTTTTCTTCTGAATAGTTTTTAACTTTTCATATTAAGGGACTTAAAGCAGCCATGTTTCAATAGTTCTTATATTAATAGACTGCAGTGGTATGACAGCGTCTTTCTTATCCCTCTCGGTATTATTCTAAAAGGCAATGTATGGTTATGGTATTGTCAGGGATTTTATTGTGGGTTTTTAAACCATGAGAGGACTTTCACCAGTGATCTACTGATTGCCTATATAATACATTGCACTTGTATTACAGTGCAGTGTATTATGGCTGTCAGCATTATGTTGCCAGCCAATGTTTAATGATGGCTAATGTGAGGGCAGGGTTGGGTTACTTTTAAAATTTATGGGGTTACTTTTTAATCTTTTTTCTTATCTATACATTTTTGTAGGGGTTGGGGTTGGGGTTAGGGTTAATTATTTTATAAATTGTTTAATTTTAGCTTCTTTTTTTTTTAGATAGGATCCATGCAGAATACATTGCCATCTATGGGGACGGCAATGCACCCATGGAACCTCCGGCAATAATTATTCCAGCTAGAAATTCCTCAGTGAGAACCTAGCCTTTAATTTTTTATAAAGGGGACTTTTAACAGCGATCTTCAGATTGCTCATATAATACACTGCATTAGTATTAAAGTGCTTTGTATTATGCCCTTCAGCATCATGTTAACAGGCTATGTATTATGGCTATAGTCTTTGGCAATAATTATATATTTGAAGCAGAAAAAATATAGATTTTTCTTTACTTAGTATAGTTAAGTCTTAAATCTGCGGTCAGTCAGCAGTCTAAGGTAAACTTGTAAACTCTGCAGTCAGCTCAGTTTATTGTATTAAATATCGAAAAAGGGGATTCCTACAAATAAAACATAGAGAATTAGGATCATTAATGTTCCTAATCTCTGTACCTGAGATATGGTTGTGTTATATAAGAAGTGGTCTATAGACGATATACTTATTGACAACACACATATATCTTCATGTATAAGGGAGAGACTATGACATCTCTGCAGGTCTAGATTTTACATCTAGCCTGATTGTTATCAGTAATTAATATAAATATTAATTACCTGTCTCGTGGTTCCTTTCTTGCAGCTGACGAGGGTATATGTCACGTTCAACTTCTCACCGGGCATCAGTCATCTGTAAAAAGACACAGGTATGATAACATGTTCCTGATACATGCTACAGACACAAATATATATAACATTCTAGGGCCAGAACAACTCATCTCAGGCATTATGAAACCGCATAAGAAAAAGGAACAAATAAAAGATGGAACACATTGGGATCTAGATTTGTTTTTTTTACTTAAAATATCATGTACATTTTTTATATTTTTTTACTAAATATTTTATCTAAAAATGTTATATTATATACAAGAATTAATCATGTAATGGGAATATATGCCTTTTAATTTTGAAAGGGGGGGTTTGTATTATTTTATTAAATGAGTTATGCCTCTCACATTTATGCTATGAGTATAGCTGTGATAGATTTTTGGGGGGGTTATTTATAAAAAAAAAAATTATATTTTCTTTTCTTAATTCTGAATTGTACATTTGATAACAAAAAAGGATTTTTAAAGGGATGTTTTTGTGGGGCCGGGGTTGATGTTTTTTTTAAAATAATTTTATCAACCATTTTTCATATTTTTAAAGGGGTACAGCCGTCACGCCCCTCCTATAAACTTGCAATGAGGTGAAGGGCATGTAGTAATGAAGGGGTGGGGCTATGACGTCATGAGCTCCCAACGCCGGCTCCAGCGTTCAGAAAACTTGGTTCCAATCGCTGAGCAATGGAGTACCCCTTTAACTTTCTAACTATTCTGAAAAAATTTTATTATTTTATCGACCGTTTCTTAATATTTTATACTTTTTTAACTAACCCTAATCAGTTTTATTTATTTATTTCTTTTGTATTTATTAATCTTTTTTTCATAGCATTTCTGCCTTTCTATTTTTGTTTTTCCCATATGAGAACGACCTTTCACCCCTGATCTGATCATTTCTATGAAACACTGCACCACTATTGTAGTGCAGTGTATTATGCCTCTCAGAATTATGCTGACAGGCAGTGTATGGTTATGGCTATCATTATTTTCTTTTTTTATGGGATTATAACATATTTTGGGCATTTTTATATATTTTTTTCTTAATTTTATATTTGATACAAAACTGTTTTTAAAGGGATATTTTTATTAAGGCGGAGTTTTAGTTTATTTTAAATATTTTTTTAGCTTTGGTTTTCTTCTTGATAGTTTTTAACTTTTCATATTAAGGGACTTAAAGCAGCCATCTTTCGATAGCTCTTATTTTAATAGACTGCAATGGTATGACATTGTCTTTCTTATGCCTCTCGGTATTATTCTAAAAGGCAATGTATGGTTAAGGTATTGTCAGGGATTTTATTGTTGGTTTTTTAAACCATGAGAGGGCTTTCACCAGCGATCTACTGATTGCCTATATAATACATTGCACTAGTATTACAGTGCAGTGTATTATGGCTGTCAGCATTATGTTGCCAGCCAATGTTTAATGATGGCTAATGTGAGGGGAGGGTTGGGTTACTTTTAAAATTTTTGGGGTTACTTTTAATCTTTTTTCTTATCTATACATTTTTGTAGGGGTTGGGGTGGGGGTTAATTATTTTATAAATTGTTACATTTTAGCTTTTTTTTTTTTTTAGATAGGATCCATGCAGAATACATTTCCATCTATGGGGACGGCAATGCACCCATGGAACCTCCGGCAATAATTATTCCAGCTGGAAATTCCTCAGTGAGTACCTAGCCTTTAATTTTTTATAAAGGGGACTTTTAACAGCGATCTTCAGATTGCTCATATAATACACTGCATTAGTATTAAAGTGCTGTGTATTATGTATGCCCTTCAGCATCATGTTAATAGGCTATGTATTATCGCTATAGTCTTTGGCAATAATTATATATTTGAAGCAGAAAAAATATAGATTTTCCTTTACTTAGTATAGTTAAGTCTTAAATCTGCGGTCAGTCAGCAGTCTAAGGTAAACTTGTAAACTCTGCAGTCAGCTCAGTTTATTGTATTAAATATCGAAAAAGGGGATTCCTACAAATAAAACATAGAGAATTAGGATCCTTAATGTTCCTAATCTCTGTACCTGAGATATGGTTGTGTTATATAAGAAGTGGTCTATAGACGATATACTTATTGACAACACACATATATCTTCATGTATAAGGGAGAGTCTATGACATCTCTGCAGGTCTAGATTTTACATCTAGCCTGATTGTTATCAGTAATTAATATAAATATTAATTACCTGTCTCGTGGTTCCTTTCTTGCAGCTGACGAGGGTATATGTCACGTTCAACTTCTCACCGGGCATCAGTCATCTGTAAAAAGACACAGGTATGATAACATGTTCCTGATACATGCTACAGACGCAAATATATATAACATTCTAGGGCCAGAACTACTCATCTCAGGCATTATGAAACCGCATAAGAAAAAGGAACAAATAAAAGATGGAACACAATGGGATCTAGATTTGTTTTTTTTTACTTAAAATATATTGTACATTTTTTATATTTTTTTTTACTAAATATTTTATCTAAAAATGTTATATTATATACAAGAGTTAATCATGTAATGGGAATATATGCCTTTTAATTTTGAAAGGGGGGAGTTTGTATTATTTTATTAAATGAGTTATGCCTCTCACATTTATGCTATGAGTATAGCTGTGATAGATTTTTGGGGGGTTTATTTATAAAATAAAATGTTTTATATTTTCTTTTCTTTATTCTGAATTGTAGATTTGATAACAAAAAAGGATTTTTAAAGGGATGTTTTTGTGGGGGCGGGGTTGATGTTTTTTTAAAAATAATTTTATTAACCATTTTTCATATTTTTAAAGGGGTACAGCCGTCACGCCCCTCCTATAAACTTGCAATGAGGTGAAGGGTGTGTAGTAATGAAGGGGTGGGGCTATGACGTCATGAGCTCCCAACGCCGGCTCCAGCGTTCAGAAAACTTTGTTCCAATCGCTGAGCAATGGAGTACTCCTTTAACTTTCGAACTATTCTGATAATTTTTTATTATTTTATCGACCGTTTCTTAATATTTTATACTTTTTTTAACTAACCCTAATCAGTTTTATTTATTTATTTGCTTCTTTTGTATTTATTAATCTTTTTTTTCATAGCATTTCTGCCTTTCTATTTTTGTTTTTCCCATATGAGAACGACCTTTCACCCCTGATCTGATCATTTCTATGAAACACTGCACCACTATTGTAGTGCAGTGTATTTTGCCTCTCAGCATTATGCTGACAGGCAGTGTATGGTTATGGCTATCATTATTTTCTTTTTTTATGGGATTATAACATATTTTGGGCATTTTTATATATTTTTTTCTTAATTTTATATTTGATACAAAAAATGTTTTTAAAGCGATATTTTTGTTAAGGCGGAGTTTTAGTTTTTTTTTTAAATATTTTTTTAGCCTTGGTTTTCTTCTTGATAGTTTTTAACTTTTCATATTAAGGGACTTAAAGCAGCCATCTTTCGATAGCTCTTATATTAATAGACTGCAGGGGTATGACATTGTCTTTCTTATGCCTCTCTGTATTATTCTAAAGGGCAATGTATGGTTATGGTATTGTCAGGGATTTTATTGTGGGTTTTTTAAACCATGAGAGGGCTTTTACCAGCGATCTACTGATTGCCTATATAATACATTGCACTAGTATTACAGTGCAGTGTATTATGGCTGTCAGCATTATGTGTCCAGCCAATGTTTAATGATGGCTAATGTGAGGGGAGGGTTGGGTTACTTTAAAAATTTTTGGGGTTACTTTTAATCTTTTTTCTTATCTATACATTTTTGTAGGGGTTGGGGTTAGGGTTTATTATTTAATAAATTGTTTAATTTTAGCTTATTTTTTTATTTTTTTTTTAGATAGGATCCATGCAGAATACATTGCCATCTACGGGGACGGCAATGCACCAATGGAACCTCCGGCAATAATTATTCCAGCTAGAAATTCCTCAGTGAGAACCTAGCCTTTAATTTTTTATAAAGGGGACTTTTAACAGCGATCTTCAGATTGCTCATATAATACACTGCATTAGTATTAAAGTGTTTTGTATTATGCCCTTCAGCATCATGTTAAAAGGCTATGTATTATGGCTATAGTCTTTGGCAATAATTATATATTTGAAGCAGAAGAAATATAGATTTTTCTTTACTTAGTATAGTTAAGTCTTAAATCTGCGGTCAGTCAGCAGTCTAAGGTAAACTTGTAAACTCTGCAGTCAACTCAGTTTATTGTATTAAATATCGAAAAAGGGGATTCCTACAAATAAAACATAGAGAATTAGGATCATTAATGTTCCTAATCTCTGTACCTGAGATATGGTTGTGTTATATAAGAAGTGATCTATAGACGATATACTTTTTGACAACACACATATATCTTCATGTATAAGGGAGAGACTATGACATCTCTGCAGGTCTAGATTTTACATCTAGCCTGATTGTTATCAGTAATTAATATAAATATTAATTACCTGTCTCGTGGTTCCTTTCTTGCAGCTGACGAGGGTATATGTCACGTTCAACTTCTCACCGGGCATCAGTCATCTGTAAAAACACACAGGTATGATAACATGTTCCTGATACATGCTACAGACGCAAATATATATAACATTCTAGGGCCAGAACTACTCATCTCAGGCATTATGAAACCGCATAAGAAAAAGGAACAAATAAAAGATGGAACACATTGGGATCTAGATTTGTTTTTTTACTTAAAATATAATGTACATTTTTTATATTTTTTTACTAAATATTTTATCTAAAAATGTTATATTATATACAAGAATTAATCATGTAATGGGAATATATGCCTTTTAATTTTGAAAGGGGGGAGTTTGTATTATTTTATTAAATGAGTTATGCCTCTCACATTTATGCTATGAGTATAGCTGTGATAGATTTTTGGGGGGGTTATTTATAAAAAAAAAAATTATATTTTCTTTTCTTAATTCTGAATTGTACATTTGATAACAAAAAGATTTTTAAAGGGATGTTTTTGTGGGGCCGGGGTTGATGTTTTTTTTTTTTTAACAATTTTATCTACCATTTGTCATATTTTTAAAGGGGTACAGCTATCATGCTCCTCCTATAGACTTGCATTGAGGTGAAGGGCGTGAAGTAATGAAGGGGTGGGGCTATGACATCATGAGCTCCCAACGCTGGCTCCAGCTTTTGGAAAAGTTTGTTCCAATCGCTGAGCAATGAAGTACCCCTTTAACTTTCTAACTATTCTGATATTTTTTTTTATTATTTTATCGACCGTTTCTTAATATTTTATACTTTTTTAACTAACCCTAATCAGTTTTATTTATTTATTTATTAATTCTTTTGTATTTATTATTCTTTTCTTTCATAGCATTTCTGCCTTTCTATTTTTGTTTTTCCCATATGAGAACGACCTTTCACCCCTGATTTGATCATTTCTATGAAACACTGCACCACTATTGTAGTGCAGTGTTTTATGCCTCTCATCATTATGCTGACAGGCAGTGTATGGTTATGGCTATCATTATTTTCTTTTTTTATGGGGTTATAACATTTTTTGGGCAATTTTATATATTTTTTTCTTTTTTCTTATTTTAATATTTGATACAAAAATGTTTTTAAAGGGATATTTTTGTTACGGCGGAGTTTTATTTTTTTTAATTTTTTTTTATATTTTATTAGCCTTGGTTTTCTTCTGAATAGTTTTTAACTTTTCATATTAAGGGACTTAAAGCAGCCATGTTTCAATAGTTCTTATATTAATAGACTGCAGTGGTATGACAGTGTCTTTCTTATCCCTCTCGGTATTATTCTAAAAGGCAATGTATGGTTATGGTATTGTCAGGGATTTTATTGTGGGTTTTTAAACCATGAGAGGACTTTCACCAGTGATCTACTGATTGCCTATATAATACATTGCACTAGTTTTACAGTGCAGTGTATTATGGCTGTCAGCATTATGTTGCCAGCCAATGTTTAATGATGGCTAATGTGAGGGCAGGGTTGGGTTACTTTTAAAATTTATGGGGTTACTTTTAATCTTTTTTCTTATCTATACATTTTTTTAGGGGTTGGGGTTGGGGTTAATTGTTTTATAAATTGTTTAATTTTAGCTTCTTTTTTTTTTTAGATAGGATCCATGCAGAATACATTGCCATCTATGGGGACGGCAATGCACCCATGGAACCTCCGGCAATAATTATTCCAGCTAGAAATTCCTCAGTGAGAACCTAGCCTTTAATTTTTTATAAAGGGGACTTTTAACAGCGATCTTCAGATTGCTCATATAATACACTGCATTAGTATTAAAGTGCTGTGTATTATGCCCTTCAGCATCATGTTAACAGGCTATGTATTATGGCTATAGTCTTTGGCAATAATTATATATTTGAAGCAGAAAAAATATAGATTTTTCTTTACTTAGTATAGTTACGTCTTAAATCTGCGGTCAGTCAGCAGTCTAAGGTAAACTTGTAAACTCTGCAGTCAGCTCAGTTTATTGTATTAAATATCAAAAAAGGGGATTCCTACAAATAAAACATAGAGAATTAAGATCATTAATGTTCCTAATCTCTGTACCTGAGATATGGTTGTGTTATATAAGAAGTGGTCTATAGACGATATACTTATTGACAACACACATATATCTTCATGTATAAGGGAGAGACTATGACATCTCTGCAGGTCTAGATTTTACATCTAGCCTGATTGTTATCAGTAATTAATATAAATATTAATTACCTGTCTCATGGTTCCTTTCTTGCAGCTGACGAGGGTATATGTCACGTTCAACTTCTCACCGGGCATCAGTCATCTGTAAAAAGACACAGGTATGATAACATGTTCCTGATACATGCTACAGACGCAAATATATATAACATTCTAGGGCCAGAAATACTTATCTCAGGCATTATGAAACCGCATAAAAAAAGGAACAAATAAAAGATGGAACACATTGGGATCTAGATTAGTTTTTTTAATATTTTTTCAACTAAATATTTTATCTAAAAATGTTATATTATATACAAGAGTTAATCATGTAATGGGAATATATGCCTTTTAATTTTGAAAGGGGGAGTTTGTATTATTTTATTAAACGATTTATGCCTCTCACATTTATGCTATGAGTATAGCTGTGATAGATTTTTGGAGGGTTTACTTATAAAAAAAATGTTTTATATTTTCTTTTCTTTATTCTGAATTGTACATTTGATAACAAAAAAGGATTTTTAAAGGGATGTTTTTGTGGGGGCGGGGTTGATGTTTTTTAAAATAATTTTATCTACCATTTTTCATATTTTTAAAGGGGTACAGCCGTCACGCCCCTCCTATAGACTTGCATTGAGGTGAAGGGCGTGAAGTAATGAAAGGGTGGGGCTATGACGTCATGAGCTCCCAACGCCGGCTCCAGCGTTCGGAAAAGTTTGTTCCAATCGCTGAGCAATGGAGTACCCCCTTAACTTTCTAACTATTCTGCTAATCTTTTATTATTTTATCGACCGTTTCTTAATATTTTATACTTTTTTAACTAACCCTAATCAGTTTTATTTATTTATTTACTTCTTTTGTATTTATGAATCTGTTTTTTCATAGCATTTCTGCCTTGCACCACTATTGTAGTGCAGTGTATTATTTTTCTACAAAAAACGTTTTTTAAAGGAATATTTTTGTTCAGGCGGAGGTTTAGTTTTTTTGAAATATTTTATTAGCCTTGTTTTACTTCTTATTAGTTTCCAACTATTCCCATTAAGGGACTTAAAGCAGCCATCTTTCGATAGCTCTTATATTAATAGACTGCAGTGGTATGACAGTGTCTTTCTTATGCCTCTCGGTATAATTCTAAAAGGCAATATATGGTTATGGTATTGTCAGGGGTTTTATTGTGGGTTTTTCTCTATCGGCTCCATTGGGGGGACACAGACCTTGGGTATATGCTGTTGTTGCTAGGAGACTTGACACTATGGAAACCAAAAAGGTCGGCTCCTCCCAGCAGGATATACCCACCTACAGAGCCTGAGGTAATCAGTTTTAGCTTAGTGTCTGCAGGAGAAAGACCTGGTCAAACATTTTTTATTTTCCTGATTAGGGACGTTTAGTTTCTTATTCCCTTTTCTATACCTGTCTTTAGGTTGGGACACAGGAACATAGCGTTCACTGTTTCCCCATTTGCGATTAAGGGGGCACAGGCATCGTGGACGTACTGTTAACCCCCTCTCGCCAACGGTCAGCGCCTGGGGTTGTACCTCATGGGTTCGGGTCCCCCACTTTTCCCTGCTCGTCTCGCTGTTACAGCTCGGCATGATGAGGTGACTAAAAGTTGACTGAAGACTTCATTGGGTAAGTTCTTCTAAATGAGGTGAGTATTTCCCCCCCTTTTCTTACAGGTTTTAGGGACTTTCAACCTCTGGAGACCCCCTGTTTTGGGCCCACTCCTCTTTATTATTGCCTAAGGATGTGGGGACCTTTTTCAATGAGGTGGGTCTGTTAACCCACCTTTTTTCTTACTTTCCCGGAATCTCCCTACCACAGGAACTGGTCTGGGGCCAAAAGGTATTTGTCAGTGGTATAGGACTGTCTCGGCTCCTGTCTGTTCAGGCGCCGATGCTTAACCACTTGCAGTTTTTTTTCCTCAGCAGCCGCGGCTGCCCACTTCTCCCTTCCCCGCTCTCACATGTGCACCGGCATCGGATCCGGCCGCATCATGTGTCAATGCGACGGGGGTTTAGAGAGCGGGTGCCATTATCACCAGCCATGTTATTATCTTTGCGCCGGGCATTTGCAGACTCTAGCTCTGCCCACCCGCGGCCGGTGGGGATCGCGCTCTATGAGGTACAGGCGCACAAATTACTTCTGCCAATTTGCGAAGTGGGTGTGAGAGGGGCTCTAGGACCAATCAGAGGCACCCTAGTCTAATCCTGCCCCACTTCTCATTGGTCCTGCTTGCCCCTGCCTCTCTCTCTCAGCAGCTGACTAAAGTTCTCCTCACAGCAGCTGCCCTGTTAGAGACACAGACGCTGGTGAGACTGTTTAATTTTTTACTATGTCTGAGCCAAGAACTGTTCCTCCATCTAAGCAGGTAACTGGGACCCTGGTCACCTATTATACTTGCTGCAACACTAAAATGTCTTGTTCTGCTGAACCCACTTGTTCCGCCTGCACCACTGCACCCCCTGACCCCCCTGGTTTTTCTACTCAGGATGCTCCCCAAGACCCAGTGGGCTTGGCTATCCCCCCAGGTTGGGTGTCCTCCCTCTCCCAGTCTATTTCCAACTTGGCGCAGGTCTCCCGTTCCATGATGACTGCCTTGGAGAGGTCCTCCTTACACCGGAGACCCGCTCTCTTTCTTACTATGCTTAATGCTCTCACAAGCGTCATAGGGGTATTTCCTTGGACTCATCCCCAGACTCTAGCAGACGCAGGCGCTCCCCTCACAGGTGTCGCCCCTCTGCTCCAGCTTCCTACACGCATCTCTCTTCCAGAGGACGCTCCTCTGGTCACCATTCTGGATCTCAGGATCAGAGTACCAGGTCAGAGTTGCCTTCTTCCAAGGCTGCCTCCACTCGTTCCCACTCTCCTGGAGAACTTGTAGATGAGGCTTCTGATTCTGCCTCTGACTAAGAGGACCGAACAGATACAACGGACAGGGTGGACACACTGGTTTCGGCCATAAGGGACACCTTCCATCTAGAGGACCCAGGAACTTCAACGTAGCTCCAGAAGTTTCCTTTCACCGTGCCCGACCGGCACCAAAGGTTTTCAGCTCTCATGCTGAATTTGAAGCCTTACTGGAATCTGCCTGGAGGTACCCTGATAAGAAGTTTCAGGAAGCAAAGAAGGTTCAAGCGCAGTATCCCTTCGCCATGGACCTCATTACTCGGTGGACCTCCCCTCCAATTGTGGATCCCCCGATCTCCCACCTGTCAAAGACGACTATTCTGCCGTTAGCTGATGCAGCCTCCTTCAAGGACCCGGCGGACAAGAAAGTGGAGACCTTGGAAAAATTTGCCTTTGAAACAGCCGGTTCTTCACTCCTTCCTGAATTTGCTTCTGCCTGGGTATCTAAAGCCCTTTCAGTCTGGGCTTCCCAACTCCGCCAGGGTATCCTTTCTGGGTCTCCTGCGGAGGACTTGGCTGATTTAGCTCTCCAACTTTCCAAAGCTGAAGACTTTCTGTGTTCTGCTTCCATGCAGTCGGCCCGCTGTGCTGCCTTTGCCACAGGCAACCTGGTGGCCGATCCATGTGGCTCAAAGCCTGGGATGCGGACGCCACTTCCAAGAAGTCTCTGACTGAACTTCCCTTTACTGGTTCTCGGCTCTTTGGTAAGCGCCTAGATGAAATTATCTCAGAGGCGACTGGGGGTAAAAGTTCCTTACTACCTCAGAATAAGGCTCGCAGTACTGCTTCCCGTCGCAAGTCAACCTCCTTTTGGTCCTTTCGGACCTTTGCTGCCAATAAGGGGGCCAGGCAGGCACCTTCACGGGACAAGAAGGCTTCCTCCTTCCAAACCCGTCCTGCTGGATAAACAGCAGCACTCCACTGTCGGGAAAAAAGTGGTGTTTACTTTACCCAAACATGAGGCGACATTTCGGCTAGCTCACCCAGCCATTTTCAAACCGCTTGATAATGGCTGGGTGAGCTAGCCGAAACGTTGTTTCATGTTTGAGCGAAATAAACACCACTTTTTTCACGGCACTGGAGTGCCTCTATTTTTTAAAATTTTTCTATCTATCTATTTATCCATCTATCTTTATCAGTGTTTCCTAACGCTGTGTCCCTCAAACACCTACCCACAGATCATCCCTGCCCCCCCCCCTTTTTTCAGCACTATCCCTGTAGCCACCCCCTCTCCCCCCCCCCCAGTACCATCCCTGCTCACCCCTCACTTTCTTACCAGGGTTCCTCCAGCTGTTACAAAACTACAACTACCAGCATGTTGGGAGGGTTGGGAAACATTGATAAAGATAGCTAGATAGATAGCTAGATAGATAGATCAGTGTTTCCTGAAGAGGGTGCCTCCAGCTGTTGCAAAACTACAATTTCCAGCATGCTGGAGTCACCCTGGCTACGAACCATTGATCTATGTCCTATATCTATTCCCTATCTATCTATCCATATATCTGTCTATGTCAGTGTTTCCCAACCATGGTGCCTCCAGTGGTAGCAAGATTTTTTTTTTTTTTAAGAGTCGAGGAAGGTAGCAAGACTACAACTCCAAGCATGCTGGCAGTTGTAGTTTTTCAACTGCTGAAGGCAATCTGTTCAGGAAACACTGATCCATGCCCTATCTATCTATCTCAGTGAGAGATATAAGATTACTAATCCTCCATGTACCTGCATTGTTTTGATAACTGTTGCCCTTGGTTACGGCCTACTATGGCAGGGTAACACATGCTCAGTTCACCTGCAGTCTCCTGAAGGTAATGGCAGTTTGTCTCCACTGTGCTTATAAGCAAGGGGGATTGTGGGAAGTATGCTCTGCCTGGCAACAGAAGGGTTAGGGCTCAGAGGAAATTTGGTGATCAGATCCATGGGGGAGAAGAACTCTACAGGGATGTAAGTTATTTTCCTTAAAAACAGCACATTTGTTTCCCTTTACATATATTTATGGGGCACAAATCTGATTTTACTCAATTTGTTCTGTGGGACAATCCTGTTAAAGAAAATTCATTGTATGCATTCCTTTTTATGATTCAGTATTAATAGTCATACATGAAATCTAGCATTATAATAGTGAAATATACATTATTCCAGCCTAAATTCTTGTTTTAGGTTATAACAGAAGGTCATGTTAAAGGTCAGAGATCTCTTATATTACTTCCCTGTTACCCCCATTAGTAGGTCACATACACTGAACATATGGGTGTGTTTTAGACATTTAGGTGCTTTTCCCTTTCTATGTATGGAAAACTATAGATATAGGGGGAGATTTAGCAAAACCAGTGCAGAGGAAAAGTTGACCAGTTGCCAGTAGCAACCAACAAGATTGCTTCTTTCATTTTTAAAAAAAGGCTTCTGAAAACTGAAAGAATCAATCTGATTGGTTGCTATGTGCAAAGGCTCCACTCTTCCTCTACACAGATTTTGATGATTCTCCCTCATAGACTCAATGGCCCTTATTTACTAAGAGTGTTGTGTAGGTTTATTTGTGGGTTTTGATTCCCTACAATTTTTTCCCCACAGTATTTACTAAGGTTTCCCTACATTTTGCTTTTTTTTACACATGCTCTGATCTGTCTGGTTTTCCTCAGCTCATATCCACTATGTTTTCTGTGGAAACCTTAGTAAATATGTTGGGTTTTTATGAAAATGTCAGGAACACGCCCCTTTTCTGTGACCACTGTCCCTTTTCTCAACAGCTATGCCCCTTTTTTGGGATTTCTCAGTAAAATGGAGAGTTGGTCGGGTTTTTCATATCTTGCACAAAAAGAATTCTGGCGCAAAAAGACAGAATTCTGGCGCAGATTCTGGCGCAGACAGAATTTCTGGCGCCCAACCCGACAAAATATGTTGGGTTTACAATAGTAAATCAGGACCGATATACTTACACCCCCAACTCTTTGTCTAATAGAATTGAATAAACAGTATATACTTGGTCTATTGTGAACATCAGCAAAGTGTCTAATTAAATAATTAGATTTAATACAATTTACATTATTATTTTGACACGTTATATTTAATAGATCTAGTCATCATTTGCAAGTCTAGAACTCTAGATGTATTCTGACCAATATTTAGGATTTATGTACCTCTCCGGTGTCATCTTGTCCTCTTCCTCATCTCCTGCTCCTTGTGTGCGCTCCCTCTGATAGCTAAAGCCTGAACTGTACTAGTGGCTGGTACAGATAACTCCAAACACTTGATGACGTCACATGTGTGATGTCATAAGGGAAGATTAACAAAGAAAGTTGGCAAGGCCACTGTATGATTCTATATGGTTAGTTTTAATGGGCTCTGTCAGGCTTCCATTATCTAACATTTTAGAGGAGCATTTTAGACAATTTAAAGGAGCGGCGGCATCGGAGGTGAGTGATCATCACTGTGGCCTGCTAGAAGTTACAAAACTACAACTCCCAGCATGCTGTGGTCTCCAAACTGTGGTTTCCAGATGTTGCAAAACTACTCTCAGGCATGCTGGGAGTTGTAGTTCTGTAACATCTGGCCCTTCAGATGTTGCAGAACTAAAACTCCCAGCATGTCTGCACAGTCTTGGCATGCTGGTAGTTGTCGTTTTGCAACATCTGGAGGGGCACTGTTTGAAGACCACTATACAGATGTTGCAAACTACAAATCCCAGCATGCCCAGACAGTCAGGCTTGCTGGGCGTTGTAGTTCTGCAACATCTGGCCCTTCAGATGTTGCCGAACTACCACTCCAACCATGCCTGGACAGTGTTTCTTAACTCTGTGCCCCCCCAAACACCCCCCACACAGACACCATCCCTGCCCCCCGCTCCCCAGCACCATCCCTGCTTACCCCCATCCCTGCTCACAAGAAAATTCAATGTATGCACTTCTTTTTATGATTCAGTATTGCTATGTGCAACTGCTCCACTCTTCCTCTACACAGATTTTGATAATTATCCCTCATAGACTTAATATACGCATACAGTACTTACACCCCTTAACTCTTTGTGTAATAGAATTGAATAAACAGTATATACTTGATCATTTGTGAACATCAGCAAAGTGTCTAGTTAAATAATTAAAAAAATTAGGAGCAAAGCAGCACTATCCACTCCAAGTAAGATGATGAAGTGGTGCCCGCAGAGTCCAGACCTTGGTCAGGGGTCCATATAAAAATAGAAGAAATATCCGCAGCACACACGTATTAGTGAAAAATCAAACGGTGGTTTATTCCATCAGAAAAAACATGAGCGGAGGGAACTTCCCTACACTCATGTTTTTTCTGATGGAATAAACCACCGTTTGATTTTTCACTAATACGTGTGTGCTGCGGATATTTCTTCTAGTTAAATAATTAGATTTAATACAATTTACATTATTATTTTGACACGTTATATTTAATAGATCTAGTCATCATTTGCAAGTCTAGAACTCTAGATGTATTCTGACCAATATTTAGGATTTATGTACCTCTCCGGTGTCATCTTGTCCTCTTCCTCATCTCCTGCTCCTTGTGTGCGCTCCCTCTGATAGCTAAAGCCTGAACTGTACTAGTGGCTGGTACAGATAGCTCCAAACACTTGATGACGTCACGTGTGATGTCATAAGGGAAGATTAACAAAGAAAGTTGGCAAGGCCACTGTATGATTCTATATGGTTAGTTTTAATGGGATCTGTCAGGCTTCCATTATCTAACATTTTAGAGGAGCATTTTAGACAATTTAAAGAAGCGGCGGCATCGGAGGTGAGTGATCATCACTGTGGCCTGCTAGAAGTTACAAAACTACAACTCCCAGCATGCAGTGGTCTCCAAACTGTGGTTTCCAGATGTTGCAAAACTACTCTCAGGCATGCTGGGAGTTGTAGTTCTGTAACATCTGGCCCTTCAGATGTTGCAGAACTAAAACTCCCAGCATGTCTGCACAGTCTTGGCATGCTGGTAGTTGTCGTTTTGCAACATCTGGAGGGGCACGGTTTGAAGACCACTATACAGATGTTGCAAACTACAATTCCCAGCATGCCCAGACAGTCAGGCTTGCTGGGCGTTGTAGTTCTGCAACATCTGGCCCTTCAGATGTTGCCGAACTACCACTCCAACCATGCCTGGACAGTGTTTCTTAACTCTGTGCCCCCCAAACACCCCCCACACAGACACCATCCCTGCCCCCCGCTCCCCAGCACCATCCCTGCTTACCCCCATCCCTGCTCACAAGAAAATTCAATGTATGCACTTCTTTTTTTGATTCAGTATTGCTATGTGCAACTGCTCCACTCTTCCTCTACACAGATTTTGATAATTATCCCTCATAGACTTAACATACGCATACAGTACTTACACCCCTTAACTCTTTGTTTAATAGAATTGAATAAACAGTATATACTTGGTCATTTGTGAACATAAGCAAAGTGTCAAGTTAATGTCTAGTAAAAAAATTAATAAAACTTTTGTTATAAAAAAGATAAATTTCATTAAATACAATTTTTTCCATCACTACTGTTTCTTTTTTATTATTTTTTTTTTAAGGTACCCTACGAAATTTTAATAAAAAAGGTATCTCCATCACTTTTTTGGATCGCTAAAGTCCAAAAAAGAATAAAAACCGCCTGAAAAAAAAAACAAAGTTAAAACCCACATGGCGTTTTTCTTGGCGTTTTTTCACTCCCATAGACTTCTATGGGAGGAAAACGCCAAGATTTTCCAGAAAAAAACGCCAAGGTCTCGACAAGAGGTCTTTTTTTAAAAACTGCCAAGGAGCCCAAAAAGATTAAAAAAAAGCCAAACTGAAAAACGCCAAGTAGATTTGGCATTTTGCAGTTCCCTATTAACTTGCAGCTAACATCTGGCCGCAGCGTTTTTTCACAAAAAAAAAACAAAAAAAAACGTCATGCGGCAGAATGGGCATTCTGATTAAGAATTTTTCGTGAAAATTTGGTAAATTGCTGCTATACTTTGAAGCTCTCTAATGTGTTCAAAAAGTAAAAACATGTCAACTTTATGACTCCAACATAAAGTAGACGTATTATATATGTGAATCAATATATCATTTATTTGTCATGTCCATTTTCCTTACAAGCAGAGAGTTTAAAAGTTAGAAAATGCTAATTTTTTGCACAAAGAAATGATGCTAGTATCGACGAAAAATTTCCACTAACATAAAGTAGAATATGTCACGAAAAAAATTGAATGTCGGAATCAAATTCATAAGTAAAAGCATCCCAGAGGTATTAATGCATAAAGTGACAGAGATCAGATTTGCAAAAAATGCTCTGGCCCTTAGAGTCAAAATGGGCTCCGTCCCCAAGGGGTTAAGGAATGTTGTGCTATAAATAAAAAAATCCCCATGACTCTGTTGGTGGAAAAATATAAAAGTTATCTTAGAAGGTGGGGAGGAAGAAAAAAAAAGAAAAGCGATGAAATGGGAAAAGTTTAATAGGGTCTGTAACATTTCTGGCTCACAGGGCTAAATTTTCAACCAGGAACCTTGGGGGGCAGCATTAAAAAAATGATAAATACTTTATGATGTAGCTGCTGCCGCCATGCTGTGTCCCAGAGAAAAATAATGAACAGTAGTTAAATCCAAATGAGTCGGAATAGCCGCTCATTATGTTGTAGATTTGTGACTGATTTCCCCACTTTCTGTGTTTAGGGTGAGATCCAAAGTGAATCTGCAACAAAATCCGCAAGTAATGCATGCAGTTGTTGCTGCATATTTGTGACAGATCTGCATTATAAAATAGGGTGTGAGGTGGATTTCCATCAGCAGAAGTCTACTGCTAAAAATTTGGCACGGAGATCCTGCCCCCTTTCAAACTCACAGCAGGAAACATGGGGTTAGCTGTCTGGGCATGCTGAAAGTTGTAGTTTTGCAACATCTGGAGGGCCACAGTTTGGAGACCACTGTGCATAGGTCTCTGTACTGTGACCTTCCATATGGCGTTTCTGGGCCAATCGGGTCTCTGGTGACCTGGTGGGCTGGAAAAATTTTTTGACTGGTGGTATCTGAGACAGCATCAATCACCCTTGGCCAGCAACAGCTAGAGCACACGGGCGGGTTTTCAGTAAGTTTCTTGCTCCGAGTTTGAGTTGCGGGAAATCTGTGTGTACGTACCAAAAAAAAACACCTACACTACACTAACACAAAAATAAAGAGTAAAACACTACATATACACAGGGCCGGACTGGGGATAAAAACCAGCCCTGGAAATAACTGCATACCAGCCCCACTTGTCAACTGGCACAGCCACAATGTAAATGACAGAAGCCTAGTAAATCAAAAACC
Organism: Hyla sarda; assembly: GCF_029499605.1. Classification (NCBI taxonomy): domain Eukaryota; kingdom Metazoa; phylum Chordata; class Amphibia; order Anura; family Hylidae; genus Hyla; species Hyla sarda. Next base: position 471,774,490 of record NC_079189.1, read on the forward strand.
AAGCTTTTACTACACCCCTTATTATTATTATAATTTTTTTTTCAAATCAACAGGCTCCCTCCAGAAAGTTAAAAAAAATTGTAAATTACTTCTATTAAAAAATCTTAATCCTTCCAGTACTTATCAGCTGCTGTATGCTCCACAGGAAGTTGTGTAGGTCTTTCCAGTCTGACCACAGTGCTCTCTGCTGACACCTCTGTCCATGTCAGGAACTGTCCAGAGCAGGAGAAGTTTGCTATGGGAACTACACAACTTCCTCTGTAGCATACAGCAGCTGATAAGTACTAGAAGGATTATGATTTTTAAATAGACGTATATATATATATATATATATATATATTTGAAAAAAAAAAGATATATATTTTCCACCGGAGTAACCCTTTAATGACCAGGCACTTTTTTTTTTTTTTTTATAATTTTACATGTGTCTCCTTAAATGGTAATAACTTTAGAACACTTTTTCTGAGCGGAGCTTTTTCTGAGATTGTTTTTCGTGACGTATTGTACTTTATATAAGTGGTGCAGCATTTTTTGTGAAAAACTCCAAGATATTGCGAAATATGACCCAAACGGGTAGACAGTAGGTAATGCCCCAGTAGGTAGTGCCCCAAGGTAGTAGTGCTCCCAGGTAGGTAATGTGCCCAGTAGATAGTGCCCCCCCAAGTAGATAATGCTCTTAGTAGGTAGGTCCCTCAACAGGTAGTGCCCTAGGTATGTAATGCCCCCCAGTAGAAAGAGTCCCTAGGTAGATCATGCCTCCAGATAGATCAGTTCCCGGCATGCCTGGACAGCCAAAGTCATGCTGGGAGTTGTAGTTTTACAACAGCTTGAGGCCCCCTGGTCAGGAAACACTGAGATCTAACATAGATATAGATAGATAGACATTAGAGAGATAGATAGATATGAGATAGATAGATAGATATGAGATAGATATGAGATAGATAGATATGAGATAGATATGAGATAGATAGATAGATTGATAGATATGAGATAGATAGATCAGTGTTTCCCAACCAAGGAGCCTCCAACTGTTACAAAACAATAACTCTCAGCATGCCCGGACAACCAAAGGCATGCTGGGAGTTGTAGTTTTACAACAGCTGGAGGCCACCTGGTCGGGAAACACTGAGATATAACATAGATATAGATAGATGGACATAAGAGAGATATAAGCTATATAGGAGAGATAGATAGATAGATAGATAGATAGATAGATATGAGAGATAGATAGATAGATAGATAGATATGAGAGATAGATAGATGATAGATAGATAGATATGAGATAGATATGAGATGATTGATAGATATGAGATAGATAGATATGAGATAGATAGATCGACAGATCGATATGAGAGAGAAAGGAGATAGATAGATATGAGATAGATAGATATGAGATAGATAGATAGTAGATAGATAGATATGAGATAGATAGATAGATAAAGTCCAAATATGAGCAGCACATCAAGAAAGATAGGTAGTTTTGAACGGGGTGCAAGCATACTTGGAGCCTCGGTCGCCGGTTCCTCAATCCATAAAGTACAAATAGATGCAGCACACCACAACTTGAAGATCACGGTGCAAAATTTATTCCATAGTGTATTCCAATAGACAACGTTTCACCAGCCTCACGCTGGCTTGAAAAAGTGTATTGGAATACACTATGGAATAAATTTTGCACCGTGATCTTCAAGTTGTGGTGTGCTGCATCTATTTGTACTTTATAGATAGATAGATAGATAGATAGATATGAGAGAGAAAGGAGATAGATAGATAGATATGAGATAAATAGATATGAGAGAGAAAGGACATAGATAGATATGATAGAGATAGATAGATATGAGAGAGAGAGATATGAGATAGATAGATATGAGAGCGAAAGGAGATAGATATGAGATAGATAGATAGATATGAGATAGATATATAGATAGATATATATGATAGAGATAGATATGAGATAAATAGACATGAGAGAGAGATAGATAGATATGAGATAGATAGATAGATAGATAGATAGATATGAGATAGATAGATAGATATGAGATAGATAGATATGAGATAGATATGAGATAGATAGATATGAGATAGATATGAGAGAGAGAGAGAGAGATAGATATGAGATAGATAGATATGAGATAGATAGATATGAGATAGATAGATAGATATGAGATAGATAGATATGAGATAGATAGATATGAGATAGATATGAGAGAGAGATAGATAGATAGATATGAGATAGATAGATAAATAGATAGATAGATAGATAGGAGATAGATAGAGAGAAAGATCAGTGTTTCTCAACCAAGGTGCCTCCAGCTGTTGCAAAATTACAGCTCCCAGCATGCATGGATGGCCAAAGGCATGCTGGGAGTTGTAGTTTTGCAACAGCTGGGGGCACCCTGTTCAAGAAACATTGAGAAATCCCCCACTGACCCCTAAACAGCAATTTGTGTATTTGTGTAGATAGATATGAGAGATAGATAGATAGATATGAGAGATAGATAGATGATAGATAGATAGATATGAGATGATTGATAGATATGAGATAGATAGATAGATAGATAGATATGAGATAGATAGATCGACAGATCGAAATGAGAGAGAAAGGAGATAGATAGATATGAGATAGATATATAGATAGATAGATAGTGGATAGATAGATATGAGATAGATAGATAGATAGATATGAGAGAGAAAGTAGATAGACATGAGATAAATAGATATGAGAGAGAAAGGACATAGATAGATATGATAGAGATAGATATGAGAGAGAGAGATATGAGATAGATAGATATGAGAGCGAAAGGAGATAGATATGAGATAGATATGAGATAGATAGATAGATATGAGATAGATAGATATATAGATAGATATATATGATAGAGATAGATATGAGATAAATAGACATGAGAGAGAGATAGATAGATATGAGATAGATAGATAGATAGATAGATATGAGATAGATAGATAGATATGAGATAGATAGATATGAGATAGATATGAGATAGATAGATATGAGATAGATATGAGAGAGAGAGAGATAGATAGATATGAGATAGATAGATAGATAGATATGAGATAGATAGATATGAGATAGATAGATATGAGATAGATAGATAGATATGAGATAGATAGATATGAGATAGATAGATATGAGATAGATATGAGAGAGAGATAGATAGATAGATATGAGATAGATAGATAAATAGATAGATAGATAGGAGATAGATAGAGAGAAAGATCAGTGTTTCTCAACCAAGGTGCCTCCAGCTGTTGCAAAATTACAGCTCCCAGCATGCATGGATGGCCAAAGGCATGCTGGGAGTTGTAGTTTTGCAACAGCTGGGGGCACCCTGTTCAAGAAACATTGAGAAATCCCCCACTGACCCCTAAACAGCAATTTGTGTATTTGTGTAGATAGATATGAGAGATAGATAGATAGATAGATATGAGAGATAGATAGATGATAGATAGATAGATATGAGATGATTGATAGATATGAGATAGATAGATAGATAGATAGATAGATAGATAGATAGATATGAGATAGATAGATCGACAGATCGAAATGAGAGAGAAAGGAGATAGATAGATATGAGATAGATAGATAGATAGATAGATAGTGGATAGATAGATATGAGATAGATAGATAGATATGAGAGAGAAAGGAGATAGACATGAGATAAATAGATATGAGAGAAAGGACATAGATAGATATGATAGAGATAGATAGATATGAGAGAGAGAGATATGAGAGCGAAAGGAGATAGATATGAGATAGATATGAGATAGATAGATAGATATGAGATAGATATGAGATAGATAGATAGAGATTGATAGATATGATAGAGATAGATATGAGATAAATAGACATGAGAGAGAGATAGATAGATATGAGATAGATAGATAGATATGAGATAGATAGATAGATAGATATGAGATAGATAGATATGAGATAGATATGAGAGAGAGATAGATAGATATGAGATAGATAGATAGATAGATAGATAGACAGATAGGAGATAGATAGATATGAGAGAGATAGATAGATAGATATGAGATAGATAGATAGATATGAGATAGATAGATATGAGATAGATAGATATGAGATAGATATGAGATAGATAGATAGATAGACAGATAGGAGATAGATAGATAGATAGATATGAAATAGATAGATAGATAGATAGATATGAGATAGATAGATATGAGATAGATAGATAGATATGAGATAGATAGATATGAGATAGATAGATATGAGATAGATATGAGAGAGAGAGATAGATAGATATGAGATAGATAGATAGATAGATAGATAGACAGACAGATAGGAGATAGATAGATAGATAGATAGATATGAAATAGATAGATAGATAGATAGATAGATATGAGATAGATAGATATGAGATAGATAGATAGATATGAGATAGATAGATAGATATGAGATAGATAGATATGAGATAGATATGAGAGAGAGAGATAGATAGATATGAGATAGATAGATAGATAGATAGATAGACAGATAGGAGACAGATAGATAGATATGAGATAGATAGATAGATAGATAGATATGAGATAGATAGATATGAGATAGATAGATATGAGATAGATATGAGAGAGAGATAGATAGATATGAGATAGATAGATAAATAAATAAATAAATAGATAGATAGATAGGAGATAGATATGAGACAGATAGATAGATAGATATGAGAGATAGATAGATAGATAGATAGTAGATAGATAGATAGATAGATAGGAGATAGATATGAGATAGATAGATAGATAGATATGAGAGATAGATAGATAGTAGATAGATTGAGAGAAAGATCAGTGTTTCTCAACCAAGGTGCCTCCAGCTGTTGCAAAATTACAGCTCCCAGCATGCATGGATGGCCAAAGGCATGCTGGGAGTTGTAGTTTTGCAACAGCTGGGGGCACCCTGTTCAAGAAACATTGAGAAATCCCCCACTGACCCCTAAAAAGCAATTTGTGTTCTTCCCTCTTTCCCACCAGAAAGTTACCTTATTGATGGGCGGCCTCAGCACGGGTGGGTGTCGGAAACCTCCATGGAACAGGAAGCAAAGCATGGCCGTGCTCCTATTGGACTGCAGACTGCACGCAGAGGAGTGTGGGGGGAAGGGGAGGATCATCCCTCTGCTCTCCTCCCATAGAGTCAGTGCGGCCACAGCCCTGGCCCCTGCACTGACATTAAAGGCCGCAGGCTGAATATTTTAAAAGAAAATGGTGCTGCAGCAGCGGGCCCCCTCTCAGGCTGGAGGTCCCACCATCAGTCCAGCCCTTCTGTGCTACGCCCGCTGCAGGGGGGTACAGCAGGGCCCCGGTGCCCTTACTGGAGTACTGGCTGTACCCCCCTGATGGCGGCCCTACATCATACATTACATACATACATACATCCTACATACACACACAATAAAACATACACACAATACATATACGCACACATTAAACATACATATATACATCTAGCTTACACACATCTATCATTTATTACATACATAAACACACATCATACATACAAACATCATACATACACACATTATACATACAAACATCATACATACACACATTATACATACAAACATCATACATACACACATTATACATACACACATTATACATACAAACATCATACATACACACATTATACATACACACATTATACATACAAACATCATACATACACACATTATACATACAAACATCATACATACACACATTATACATACAAACATCATACATACACACATTATACATACAAACATCATACATACACACATTATACATACAAACATCATACATACACACATTATACATACAAACATCATACATACACACATTATACATACAAACATCATACATACACACATTATACATACAATCATCAAACATACACACAAATCATACAAACACATCATACATTAACACCTGGCCTCCTCACCTGCATCCACCCATGCCACTGCAGCACGGCCCGTGCAGCCCATGAGGGGGGGGGATCGGAGGGTGAAATGGTTAGGGGCCCCATCAGCGCCAGTCACCCGGCCAGCCCCACACTCACTAACTGCTGTGCCCCCACACAGCTCTGTGAGTAAGGGATTACGGCACAGCGCCCCAGCGTGGCAAGTGATTTTCTGCCCTCCTCGGTGCTGGGCCTGCGTAGTGACGCCGGCCCTGTCATTACGCAGCCGCTGTATCTGTAAAGAAGCCGCACTGCTTGTCATCTGAGGGAGGGGCCTCTGGCCTGCAGCCGGAGGTGTGTAAGCGAGCAAGGTCAGCGCAATGGATCAGAGGCAGAGCAGCTTTAGCCTCGGCCTCTGGCTCCTACACAGGCCCAATATTACTTACACAGCCCTGCCGGCCCATGGGGGGAGTGGCCTACCGGGGTTCCCTCTCAATATCCTGGTAGGCCAGTCCAGCCCTGCATATACACATACCCTTACACCGTTACCCCCCAACCCCCCAATAAGAATAACGGCTTTAATAACGTCTCGCACGGCACTGTTTCCTAAATGGACCCTTCAGCTATTGTAAAACAACAACTCCCAGCATGGCTGAACTGCCATTGACTATCCAAACATGCTGGGAGTTGTAGTGTTGCAACAACATGAGGCATCCTGTTTGGGAAACATTGCTGTAGGGTATTTTTGGTGGAGGAGGCAAGCACATTGCTTGCATACGAGTCAGCTCCTAGGCAAATCCCTAATTTAGGCCTCAAATGCGCATGGAGCTCTCTCCAGAGCCCTGTCATATTTCAAGGCAACAGTTTAGGGCCACATATGGGGTATTTCCGTACTCGGGAGAAATTGTGTTACAAATTTTTTGGGGCTTTTGCTACTTTTACTCCTTATGAAAAAGAAAATTTGGGGGCTACACCAGCATGTTAGTGTAAAAAAAAATATTCTTTTTACATTAACATGCTGGTGTTCCCCTATACTTTTTATTTTCACAAGGATGTAAAAGGAGAAAAAGACTTAAAATTTGTAACACAATTTCTCCAGAGTATGGAAATACTCCATATGTGGACGCAATGCGATCTGTGGGCGCACACAACATTGCTCAGGAGTTAGAGAGCACATGTACATTTGAAGCCTAAATTGGTCATTTGCACAGGCGTGGCTTCTGACATAAAATAAAAACACCACATGTGACCCCATTTTGGAAACTACACCCCTCATGGAATGTAACAAGGGGTACAGTGAGCATTTACACCCCACAGGTGTCTAAAAGATTTTTGGAACAGTGGTCCGTGAAAATGAAAAATGAAATTCAAATGCACAGGCCACTGTTCCAAAATTTTTTGCCAGTGGGGTGTAAATGCTCAATGCACCCCTTGCTACATTTCTTTAGGGGTGTAGTTTCCAAAATGGGGTGACTTGTGTTTTTTTTTGCTGTTCTGGCACCATTGGGGCTGTGTAAAGGGGACATGACCCCCAGACTTCAGTTCCAACCAAATCCTCTCTCCAAAATCCCAAAGTTCCTCCTTCCCTCCTGAGCCCTGTGGTGCAACCGCAAAACACTTTACATCCACATATGGGATATTTCCAGAATGGAGAGAAATTTGGTCACAAATACTGTGTGCTTTTTCTCTGTTAACCCCTTGTAAAAATTTAACTGTAACAAAAAATTAGCAAACACCTATTTGGTGTTATTACTCACTGTATCCCTTGTTACGCTCCATGAGGGGAGCAGTTTCCAAAATGGTGTCAAATATGGGGGGTATCTGCTGTTCTGGCACCATGGGGGCTTTGTAAAAGCCACATGGCCCCCGACTTCAATTCCAGACAAATCCTCTCTCCAACATCCCAAAGTTACTCCTTTCCTCCTGAGCCCTGTGTTGCGTCCACACAACACTTTACATCCACATATAGGGTATTTCCCGAATCGGGAGAAATTGGGTTACAAATTTTGTGGTGCTTTTTCTCTGTTACCTCTTTGTAAAAATGAAAAATCAGGGGTTGCACCAGTGTACAAATTTTATTTTTTTATTTTTTTAATGTTACGACCCACTTTAGCAAAAAATTGGCAAACACCTAGGGGATGTGTATACTCACTGTACCCCTTGTTACATTCCTTGAGGGGGTGTAGTTTCCAAAATAATGTCACATGTGGGGGGTTTTCAGCTGTTCTGGCACCATGGGGGCTTTGTAAAGGCGACATGGCCCCGACTAAAATTCCAGCCAAATCCTCTCTCCAAAATCCCAAAGTTGCTCATTCCCTCCTGAGCCATGTTGTGTGCCCTTATGACATTTTACGTCCACATATGGAGTATTTCCAGAATCGGGAGAAATTAGGTCACAAATTTTGTGGTTCTTTTTCTCCGTTAGCCCTTTGTAAAAATGAAAAATTTGGGGCAACAACATGCGAGTGTAAAAAGAGTGTAAGAGTTTCACAGGAACTTGCTGCTATTCCTGTGAAACACCTAAATGGTTTACAAACATTCTGAATGCCATTTTGAATACTTTTCTAACAAAAAGCCCTCTCAAATCTACTTCAAACTGAACTAGTCCTTAAAAATTTTTGAAATTGCCATGAATATTTGGAAAATTGCTACAAAATTTTAAAGCCTTCCAATGTCTTCAAAAGGTAAAAACATGTCCATTTTATGATACCAACATAAAGAAGACACATTGTATATGTGAAACAATATGTCTAGATATGAGCGAACTTTTGAAAAAATAGATTCGTCTGATTTGCCAAATTTTTCGAAAAAATTCGGTTAGATCTGAATTTATTTGCGGTGAATCTATTTTTAAAATGGCTATTTCTGGCCTACAGAGAGTCTCAATAGGGGTGTAGAATACTTTGCTGTGTTCTAACACACATATGGAGTGTGCTGGGGTAGTGAAATAATACTGTTATTCAGTAAGACATGCCGATTACAGGCATCGCTTTTAGAATCACCGCCGCAGAGCAGCACAATGACAGAGCCTGGAGGTGGCATCAGTATGAGGAGACCATATAGTGGCTGAATGACACAGCGTTTAGGTGTTGGCAGCACGAGGAGACCATATAGTGGCTGAATGACACAGCATGGAGCTGTTGGCAGCAAGAGGAGACCATATAATGGCTGAATGACACAGTGTGGAGGTGGCAGCAGCATGAGGAGACCATATAGTGGCTGAATGACACAGCCTGGGGCTGGCAGCAGCATGAGTAGACACTAGGGCTTCACAATCCTTAAGATTAAAAGATGAATTTTGAAATTTAAATTGAAGATTTATGGTAGCTAGTGCTACCATAAATTTTTTTTAGGTCCAGGCCCAGGCCCAGCAGCATCAGTAAACCATATATTGCCTGAATGACAAAGCCTGGAGTGTGCTGAAGCATGAGGAGACCATATAGTGTCTGAATGGCACAGCCAGGAGTTGGCAGCAGCATGAGTAGACACTAGGGCTTCACAATACCTAAGATTAAAAGATGAATTCTGAAATTTAAACTGAAGATTTTGGGTAGCTAGTCCTACCATAACAAAATGTTTATTACCAGACACAGGCCCAGCAGCATCAGTAAACCATATATTGCCTGAATGACACAGCCTGGAGTTGGCTGAAGCATGAGGAGACCATATAGTGTCTGAATGGCACAGCCTAGAGTTGGCAGCAGCATAAGACCATTGAAATTTATGATTTTTTTATTAAAATTTAAGAATTTTAAATTGAAATTAAGGGTTTTGAAATTGAAATTTCAATACTATGCCTGACATACTTATTGCGTATATGAGGGGAGTACAATATGCTTCATTTAGCATAAAACAGTATTTGTCTGGAACAGCAGCAGGTGTGTACTATTGGCTGTCCTTTCACAGTATATAGACCCTTGACAGTTTAACAGGTACAAAATAGTACACTAATTAGATGTAGGTATGTGGTATGCACTAATGAGTGCAGAAAAATGTGCTACAGTACGCTTAAAAATACTTATTTTTACCTGGGTCCCAGATTCCAAAATTCCTTTATAATCAGAAATTGACAGAATACCACCTCACATTCAAAATAATAAAATGATATATACATTCTCTGAAGAAAAGGATACTTCATTAGATGTCAATATGAGTGTTGTGTGTTCCAGTGACATTAGCTCATCGGAGGAAAAGGAAAAGATGATACAACTTATCTCTGCAACTGAAGAACCACAACAAAGAATGAACGACTTAAAGCAAACTGTAACTGAGGAACTTCAAAATGGTAAATCTACCACCTGGGATAGTCAGTCAATTCCAACAGCCGGTGGTCAGTATCCACAGTTCCCTGTTTCTGCTAGTCCTTGGCAATATTCCTTTTATTACTGGTATGGTATCAACATGGCAATAATGCTGGGAGAGTAACTCAAGGATAGCCACATGTTTCTTACAAAACAAAGTCAATATATGGAGACCTTATAGTGGCTGAATGACACAGCCTGGACGTGGCTAAAGCATGAAGAGACCATATAGTGTCTGAATGGCACAGCCTGGAAATTTAAGATTTTTAAATTGAAATTGAGGATTTTGAAACTGAACTTTTAACTCCCAAGTTTTAGTGTCCCGGGCCCCAGTGTGTGGGTACAAAGGACCAAATCTAACAAGAAGTCATATGTCACATGGCAGCACAATGACAGAGCCTGGAGGTGGCATCAGTATGAGGAGACCATATTAGTGGCTGAATGACTGCCTGGAGTTTGTGGCAGCATAGGGAGACCATATAGTGTCTGAATGGCACAGCCTGGAGGTGGCTGAAGCATGAGGAAACCATATAGTGTCTGAATGGCAAAGCCTGAAGGTGGCTGAAGCATGAGGAGACCATATAGTGGCTGAATGCCACAGCCTGGAGGTGGCTGAAGCATGAGGAGGCCATATAGTGGCTGGCTGAATGCCACAGCCTGGAGGTGGCATCAGGAGTCCTGAAAGTGACCCTAATGCAAGGAATTTCTGAAACTGAGGACCAGCACCTTAATTATGTTTTACATCCAAGGCAACACAATAAGAGAGCCTGGAGGTGGTAGCATCAGCAGGAGGAGACCATAGAGCAGCACAATTAGAGAGCCTGGAGGTGGCAGCATCAGCATGGAGACCATATGGTGGCACAATGACAGGGCCTGGAGGAGGTAGCATTAGCATGAGGGCCATGCCAACTTTGAGGAACCCACCGACTGTCAACTGGGGGTGTCGGTTGTCATTAGGGATGAAGTGGATGACCAAGTGAACCTCACTTGGGATGAAGTGGATGACTGAGCGAACCGATCAATCACGGCTGCTGGGTTGCTGGTCGTGACACGACTGCTAGCTGACACCGGGAGCTCAGACCACTCGCTGCGACTACAGCTGCCACACACCCCTACGCTGCAACCTCTGCCTGCACCTGATGAATTTAGGCCTCTGCCACTCCTCTGTGCATGTCCTGGCACTACTCTGCCTGACATACTTGTGTATATGAGGGGAGTACAATACGCTTCACTACGCTTAAAACAGTATTTGTCTAGAACAGCAGAGGGTGTGTACTATTGGCTGTCCTTTCACAGTATGTAGGCCCTTGATAGATTAACAGGTACAAAATAGTAAACTACTTAGATGTACGTATGCGGTATGCACTGATGAGGGCAGAAAAATGCGCTACAGTACTCTTAAAAAAACATATTTTTGTAAAACACCAGCAGTACACAACAGTGCTGCAGCTAAAAAAAAAAAGCTGTGTACTAAACACAAAATTGCACTCTGTCAAAGACTATTAGGAATGTACAGCTGGGTATTATACCGTCTATAGACTAGTATAAGCAGTAAATGATATTTTGTGGAACATAGACACTGAATTGCACTTAAAAATTATTCATGCCTCCTCTGCTAAGATTTATGAAGTTGATGCAGCTTGTTGAAATGTATGAGGCAACACACAGTTATGTGCCCCTCTCTGTAATACTATGGTGAAGAAAGTGATTGGGAGTTTAATGCCAGCAGCTGTAGTAAAAATCCTTTTCAGTGAAAAAAAACAATGCTTTCCATCCACGAGAACGCTGATGTGACTAGGAGGATGTTAAATGCTGCTAGACTGTGTTTTTCTCTGCTGTAACACACACACACAGGCACTGCGTCCTATGATCCTTTTGCAGTGTATTATAATTAGGTGACTGGCCGCAGGATGGCTGCTGATTATATAGGGCTGTGACATCACAGGGGTGACTGGCTGCTGATAGGCTGCATCCTGCATGTGATTCAGGGTCATCCCGCCTACTTCCCTTCCCGCTTTCCTTGCCCCATGTACTGACTGACATTTTAGATGCCCTGGAGCATGCACCGCAGTGAATGGAGTTAAATTAAACGATTTGCACGATAGAATCACGGCAATATTCGCATTCGTTGCAAATCGAATATTTCCTAAAATTCGTAACGAATTCGGGTTTGTCAGCTTTGATTCGCTCATCTCTAGCGTGTAATATCATTTTAATGTCGACGGATAGTTCGCGGTGACACTGATGCTCCCTGAGCCTGCAGGACAGCTTGAATATCTTTGGAACTTGTTTGGGACTGGTTATCCACCATCCGGACTATCCTGCGTTGACACCTTTCATAAATTTTTCTCTTCAATCCACACCCAGGGAGATTAGCTACAGTGCCATGGGTTGCAAACTTCTTGATAATGTTGCGCACTGTGGACAAAGGCAAATCTAGATCTCTGGAGAAGGACTTGTAACCTTGAGATTGTTGATATTTTTCCACAATTTTGGTTCAAGTCCTCAGACCGTTCTCCTCTTTATGTTGTCCATGCTTAGTGTGGCACACACAGACACACAATGCAAATACTAAGTGAACTTCTCTCCTTTTTATCTGCTTTCAGGTGTGATTTTTATATTGCCCACACCTATTACTTGCCCCAGGTGAGTTTAAAGGAGCATCACATGCTTGAATCAATCTTATTTTTCCACAATTTTGAAAGGGTGCCAATAATTTTGTCCAGCCTATTTTTGGAGTTCGGTTTGACATTATGTACAATTTGCTTTTTTTCCTCCCTTTTTTGGTTTAGTTCCAATACACACAAAGGGAATAAACATGTGTATAGCAAAACATGTTTGTTTTACTGCAATCTTTTTCTGCGAGAAATACTTCATTTCTTGAAAAATTGTGTGTATGTCTAGATAAATGTAAACATTTCAACAGCATGTTATTCGTCATGTAGATATGGTATCTTCATCCAAACAACCATCATTCTGTAAAGGCCTCTAAATGAAAACACATAAAAAATAATAGACATTTTAAATCCAAACATTACTAAACATTCCTACTGGGATTAGTGGTCCATTACTGAAGAGGGAAACATCCTGGAGATTATGTCATGTAAGCAATGGAAAAGTAAGAAAAGATCTGTAAATAATTGTGCCTGGCACCTTAACCTTTTACAGAGGTTGTAACCTCAAATGAAGCTCTCTCGTTCTGGGCCTTGTGAACCCAAATCTTTTTGGTTGTATTGTGACCCTAGCATTTTTATTCTTAGGGCAGTAAAAACTCATTTTATTTTTTATTTTTTTTATTTTTATTTTTTTATGGGAAAAGTCAGTCGTGGTTTTATTTTTGCATTTTCACCATATAGTAAAAATAAAATGCAAACAATTTGTCTTTTTTATAATGTTCTTTCAAATAATATTGTATTTATGTACACAATTTTCCTTCTTTCTCAAAAAAAATAAAATAATTGTATATTAGTCTTAGACAAGTGGCCAGATGTTAACTGCATGTCATATCCACTTGGCATTTTTAAGTTTAGTGGTTTTTTAAATCCTTTAGCTATTTATTTACCGTATTTATCGGCGTATAACACACACTTTTTAGGCAAACATTGTTAGCCTAAAGTCTGTGTGCGTGTTATACGCCGATACACCCCCAGGAAAGGCAGGGGGAGAGAGGCCGTCGCTGCCCGCTTCTCTCCCCCTGCCTTTCCTGGGGTCTAGAGCGCTGCTGTCGGCCCTTCTCACCCCCTGGTTATAGGCGCCGCTGCCCGTTCTGTCCCCTTGACTATCGGTGCCGGCGCCGATAGCCAGGGAGAGAGAAGCGGCGCCGACAGCCAGGGGGAGAGAAGGGGCAGCGGCACCCATTGCCGGCGCCGCTGCCCCGTTGCCTCCCCCCATCCCCGGTGGCATAATTACCTGAGTCCGGTCCGCGCTGCTCCAGGCCTCCGTCGTGCGTCCCCGGCGTCATTGCTATGCGCTGAACGGCGCGGCGCATGACGTCAGAGCGCCTCGCCGTGCATAGCAACGACGCTGGGGACGCACGACGGAGGCCTGGAGCAGCGCGGACCGGACTCAGGTAATTATGTCAACGGGGATGGGGGGAGGCAACGGGGCAGCGGCGCCGGCAATGGGTGCCGCTGCCCCTTCTCTCCCCCTGGCTATCGGCGCCGGCACCGATAGTCAGGGGGACAGAACGGGCAGCGGCGCCGATAACCAGGGGGTGAAAAGGGCCGACAGCAGCGCTCTAGACCCCATTAAAGGCAGGGGGGGAGAAGCGGGCAGCGACGGCCTCTCTCCCCCTGCCTTTCCTGGGGGTGTATCGGGGTATACAGGCGCACACACGCACCCTCATTTTATCATGGATATTTGGGTAAAAAACTTTTTTTACCCAAATATCCTTGGTAAAATGAGGGTGCGTGTTATAGGCCGGTGCGTGGTATACCCCGATAAATACGGTATTTATTTTAATTTTGGGCTCCTTGGCAGTTTTTGAAAAATGACCTCATGTTGAGACTTTGGCGTTTTTTCGGGAACATCTTGGCGTTTTTCTCCCTGAGAAGTCTATGGGAGTGAAAAAACGCCCCCCAAAAAAACATTGTTATTTTTGAGGGTGGTTTTTATTCTTTTTTTTACTTTAGCAATCTAAAAAAGCTTTTTTTTTTATTTTATTTTATTTTTTTAAATAAAATTTCATAGGTTACCATAAAAATAAAAAATACAGCTACAGTAGGGATAAAAAAAATAGTAGGGAACGAAATTTATGTATTTTTTAGAATTTTTTTAAAATTAATTTTAACCCCTTAAGGACTCAGCCCATTTGGGCCTTAAGGACAATTTTATTTTTACATTTTCGTTTTTTCCTCCTCGCCTTCAAAAAATCATTACTCTTTTATATTTTCATCCACAGACTAGTATGAGGGCTTGTTTTTTGCGTGACCAGTTATCCGTTGTAGTGCCATCGCTCACTTTACCATAAAATGTATGGCCCAACCAAAAAAAAATACTATTTGTGTGGGGAAATTAAAAAGAAAACTGCAATTTTGCCAATTTTGGAAGGTTTCGCTTTCACGCCGTACAATTTACAGTAAAAATAACATGTGTTCTTTGTTCTTTGGGTCAATACAATTAAAAACACAAACTGTTTAACCAAATTAGTATGTTTAAAATCCCCCTATTTTGAAGACCTATAACGCTTTAATTTTTCCGTATAAGCGGTGGTATGAGGGCTCATTTTTTATTGATATCATATTTGCTCATATAAAACTTTTAATACTTTTTTAAATAAATTTTTTGGGAATAAAATGTTATAAACAATCTGCTATTTTGGAATTTTTTTTTATGTTCACGCCGTTCACCATACGGTATCATTAACATTTTATTTTAATAATTGGGATATTTACGCACGCAGCGATACCAAATATGTATCTAAAAAATGTGTTTACACTTTTTGGGGGTGAAATAGGGAAAATGGGACAATTTACGTTTTTATTGGGGGAGGGGGGTTTTCACATTTTTTTTTACTTTTATTTTTACATTTTAATAGTCCCCATAGGGGACTATTTATAGCAATCATTCGATTGCTAATACTGTTCAGTGTTATGCCTAGGACATAGCACTGATCAGTATTATCGGTCATCTTCTGCTCTGGTCTGCTCGATCGCAGACCAGAGCAGAAGACCCGTGGAAGGCAGTGGTGGCAGGTGAGGGGACCTCCGGCTGCTATGCTGGATGATCGGATCGCCGCGGCAGCACTGCAGGCGATCCGATCATCCATTTTAGTGTCCGCAATGCTGCAGATGCCGTGATCTGTATTGATCAAGGCATCTGAGGGGTTAATGGCAGACATCCGTGCGATCACTGATGTCCGGCATTACGGGCGGGTACCTGGCTGCGGTTGCTTGCGGTTATGCATAGGACGTAAATGTACGTCCTGGTGCGTTAAGTACCAGCTCACCAGGACGTACATTTATGTCCTGCATCGTTAAGGGGTTAAATCAGGGACCAATTTATGTTAGCGGGCAAGGACATAAAAATGTAGCCGGCAATCTTAAAAATGTATAAAGGGGCCATGTAATTTTAAAAATAATATTTTTTTTTATAAATTTTGTGAAACTTTTTATTAATAATGTGTTTTAATATTACGTTTTATAAAATGTGTTTTATTTTTACTACTTTTCAACTTTATTTTTGACATTATTTAGGTACTATTACTCGACTGTTCCATGCTTGGAGCTGTAGCATGTGCACTAATAGAAAGATTGCAGTGGGTGTCACTCCTGACACCTGTTGCAATCATCCTTTATAATCTGGAGAAGTGCGCAGTACGCCTCTTCAGTCTTCTGCCTGGCACTGTACTGTGATGTGAAGTTCTCTTCCATTACAGATTTATATTTGGAGCTGAGAGTTGTTATTGGCTGGATGGCACCGGCCAATCACAACTCTCAGCGGCATATATGAATCTGTGGTGTAAAGAGAACTTCACATCACAACACAGTACAGTGTCGGGGAGTGTAGAAGTGCGGCTGCCCACTTCTCCAGATTATAAAGGATTATTGCAATGGGTGTCAGGAGTGACACCCGCTGCAATCTGTCTATTACTGCATGTACTACAGCTCCCAGCATGGGGCAGTGTGCGCTCCATGTTGGGAGCAGTAGTACCTGGAGTAAGGGGCAGATCACAGTGGGTGTCACTCCTGATACCCATTGCGATCGTTCTTTATATTCCTGAGATGCATCTCTGCTCTGTACTCCAGCCAGTACAGTTTCTGATTCATATTTGCCGCTGAGAGCGGTGATTGGCTGGATGCTGCTCCGCATCTCAGGAATATAAGGGACGATCGCAATGGGTGTCAGAAGCGCAGGTACTACAGTTCCCAGCATGGAACAGTCTGTTCCATGCTGGTAGTAGTAGTACCTAAATAATGTCAAAAATAGAGAGAATAAAGTTAAAAAGTAGTCAAAATAAAACACAATTTATAAAACACATCAGCATTATTAATAAACGTTTCACAAAATTTATTAAAAAAATATATATATAATTTTTTTTTTACAATTACATGGCCCCTTTATCCATTTTTAATATTGTCGGCTAGATTTTTATGTTCCTGGCCGCTTGCATAAATTGGTCCGATTGAAAATTAATAAAAATTTTGTTCTTAAATATATAAATTTCAATCCCTACAATTTATTCCATCCCTACTACATCATTTAATTATTTATTTCTTTTTTGTACCTAACAAAATTCTAAAAAAAAACACACCAGCAGGAAAACTCTGAAAGGGGCCAAAAAAAATGCAATTTCCAAAACGCTGGTGTTTAAAAAAAAACAAAAAAAAAACTGTAAAATAAAAAAAGAGCTGGGAAAAAAAAAGTGGAAATTTTGCCTTAATCTAATCTATTTAACTAGATCTTACACCAGAAAAAGAAATGAGTTCACATATACTTCTATTTCAAAGTATAAAACACACAAAATTGTATTAATTATTATTAAAATGCTGCTCTCTCACATTGAATTTTAGATACATAGATAGATATTAAATAGATCAATTCCATCTATTTAACCCCTTAAGGACCAATACAAATAAACCTTTACGCCCCTGAAAGACCAGGCCTGTTTTTTTCTCATCGGGGATGTCTGTCTTTATTAGAGAATAACTCTGGTAACGTTTTGCCAATCACAATAATTCTGACATTGTTTTTTTGTCACAAGTTGTCCTTCATGTACATAGTAAAAGTAATCCGATATCGTTTGTAGTTTGTTTTTTCCAATGCAAAAAATGATGACATTTTTGAAAAAATTAAGATTTTTTGCCATTTTAACACTAATAGGTTGCATATATTTATACTTCCTGACCAAATAGTTTATGAAACTTATACTTTCAGATGTCTACTTTATTTTGACAGCATTTTTTTTTGTTTTTAATTAACATTTTAAATTAATTAGAAGCCTAACAATTTAACTTGAAATTTAGAAAATTTAGAAAATTTGAAAAGTACTTTTTTTTTTATGTGCTATGCAAGGTTTGCAGAAATTTGAAGGGGGTAGAACATAAGAACCCCCCCCCCCCCCAAATGACTCCATTTTAAAAACTAGACCCCTCAAGGTATTCGCTAGGGGGTACAGTGAGTATTTTAACACCATAGTTTTTTGGCAGGAATTATTACAAAGTCAGTGTAAAAAATTCGAAATTTGCAATTTTTCACAAATGCATCATTTGTGGGGCATATTTTTTGTACATCACTTCTGATATTGCAAGAAATGCACCCTACATTTTATTAAGCTGCTCGGCTGGTGTTTGGAAATACCCCCGCTTAGGCCATATTTGATTCCTTGGTGTGGTAGGACCCCAAAAGAGAGGAGACCCCTTTGACTTTCAGGGCATCATTATATGAATAGTCCCCATTCATACTTTGTTTCTGCAGTACAGGTGTCCGTTGTCATGTCAAAAAAGGGATGCCAATGTATATTGTACCATCATATTCAGAAATGAATGGAGCTGCTACAGTGTACATCAGCATCACTCTTTTTGACATGATGCTGACGGATACCTCTAACATGGGATGCAGTGTAGGGTCACATAGAGCGCATCCGCAGCATATTTCACACCGCGGATGCCCCCCAGCAGTCACAAGGGCGACATCACTGCTGTGGCTGGGAAGCTCAGTGTGTCCGCTCATGACTTCCGGCGGGAAATCAGACGCTATAAATGGACACAAAAAAGCTACCCAGCCGCAGCAGGGAGCTCATTATTGTGACTGTTGGCGGGCATCCGCAGCACATAATATGCTGCGGATGTGCGCCGTGTGATCCTACACATACATTTTTATTTTTAATTATATTTATTTAATAAATATATTTTTATTTTATTTTTTTGACACTTTTTTTTGATACTTATTGTTGTTACACTTTTATTTATTTTATATTTTTTTCACTTTTTTTAATGCGGGGTGCTGCAGGGGTGACAGAGGGAGCTCCCTCACGCTGTCATAAAACTTACAGCCCGCGGTCAATTCCGACCGCGGCTTAAGGATTAAACTGCCGGGACCGAAGTTTACTTCGTTCCCGGCAGTGCTGCAGGGTCCCGGCTGTGTGTTACAGCTGAGTCCCCGCCGCAATCTCGTGGGTGCACTGGGCAGCACCCACGAGAAGCATGGACGAGTATAGACGTCCAGGTGCCGGAACGGCCGCCAACCTGGACGTCTATACTCGTCCGTGGTCGTTATTGGGTTAATATCTATCTATGTATCTAAAACTTAATGGGGGTAATTTATCAAAACTTGTGTAGAGGAAGAGTGGTGTAGTTGCCCATAGCAACTAATCAATTTGCTTCTATTAGTTTTCAGAAGTATTTTTTTTTTAAATAAATTAAGTAATCTGATTGGTTGCTATGGGCAATTGCCACAAATCTGTGACACCAAAAAGCAGTAAAAAAAAGCTTGATAAATGTAGCTCAATGTCTGTATGTTTCAGCATCACTTTCAAGCAGCTGGAGATTTCCTTGAAACTTGATACACGTTACTTATGTCACCTAAAAATATAGGATAGTAAAACTAACCCTAATCCATCCCCGTTTGTAAGGGTGCGTTCCCACTTGGTGTATGCATATTCCTTGCTCACTATACACACAGGGCTTTCCGGTGGCAGCCCTATGTGTGCAGTGAGTTTTGGAGGCGGAGCCGCACGTCACAGTCACAGTCACAGCCGCATATGGCCCCGCCTCCAAAACTCACTACACACATAGGGCTGCCGCCGGAAAACCCTGTGTGTATAGTGAGCAAGGACTACGCAGCGTATTTCCCTCTGCTGCCGTAAATTTTTCACAGCGTGAAATACGCTGCGTATACCCCAGGTGGGAACGCACCCTAAAGGTCAGGTTTTTTTTGTCTTAAGTCCCAAGCAAGTCTATGGGACTTCTGGTACCTTACTCCACAAGCTCTGCATCTCCTGGTGAGTGTCTGGCCAGCTTGCAAGCCATGCCCTTTCTACTTTCAGCACTTTTTATGGTTAATCTCAAAGCTAAAAACACAATTTTCCACTGATACACCCACATTGGTGTATCCTACTGTTGCCAGACAATCACTCTCTCTTCTTCACAGCTCATCCCCACCTTATTTCACAAGCTCCTCATCTCTGGGTGAATGTGTCAGTCCGACTTACAAAGCCACGCCCTCTTCTATTTTAACCTACAAACTCTCCATCACAGCTCAGCCCCATCTTAGTTCGGAATACGAGGTCAGAATGAGGACAAGAGTATCATTGTTGCTTTTCCTCTCTCACAATGTACAGGTAGTTAGACCAGGCAATACACACACACACACTTTATTATCCCCAATGTTCCTGAATTATTTTAACAACCTACTGCCCTTGGTTACGATTCCATAAGGTTGGTCAGGCATGTTAATTTTGTGGTGTCCCAGAGCAGAATACCTTGACTTTCTGAGCTCTGTTTGGGTGGTTGTTACCCCCACGGTGCCTGTCTCTGATCCTTATCTAAGTTTTAGTGTGTTCTGAAGTAAAAGTTTCTTAGTGTTTTTCAGCATTTATTACTACTCTGCCTTTAACTGGCTGAGGATTGTTGCTGTGGCTACTTACTAGTTCTCAAAGAGGAATCAGGACAAGTCAGTCCTGCCTCCACCCTAGTTCCCTGGGACAGGGAGGAGTTCAGCTAGTTAGTGTTGTCAGGTCTCGGCCAACAGTGTATGGACATTTCCCACAGTGTCTCCTACTCTCATACATCATGGGAGTACCTGCCTTGAATCAGCAAGAGTAACATACACACGCTATTGCACAATGGCAGGGCCTAGTATCAGTTTTTCTTTCTATGGTATTCCTTATGGGAGTAGGCCTCAGTCTATCTATCACCTGTCCAGAGCCTGTTGAAGTGCTTCTTTATGGATCCTGCTACTAGGGTGAGAACATCATCAAGTGGCACTTTAGGCGCCCTCTTGCACTTGGATAAATGTGTGGGCAATCCTTAGGGCAATTAACCAAACCCCAAGGCCGTGGCCTGGGGTGCAAAACACCTCAAATTTTTCCCCCTAAAACATAACTTTTAATGGTGTATATCTAAAAGGTAACAATTCCAGAAAGTGATAGTTAAAAAATGCAGATGTCACATGGGAGGGTAATAGTTATTGGAGCAGCATGGCTTCCAGTATACAGGGCTCTGCAGAAGCCCAAACTTCCCAATTGTGACACTAGTTAAAACACAAGATTGCCGCCTCTACATGTTTCGCCGTCACACGGCGTTCTCAAGAGGCAATATGTGGCAACATCACTCCAAAATGGCGGCAGGGGGTATTTATAGACCATTCCCCCATCATCATCAGTCAGCGACATCTCTATCTGGCCTATCACAATTATTCTAATATAGCTCCAATCACGATCCAATAGATATGAAGCACTTCCCGATTGCTTCCAATAGGGAGCCAATGGGAAAGCCTAGAGAGCTCCTTACCTCATCCTCCCCATCATTCCGATATGTCATGTGATCGGACTATGTAAGCGCATTCTCCCGCGTCATAACAGTGCGCCGCGCTCAATCCTTAGGGCCACATCATCCACATGTCAGACTCGTGCTTGGGGCTCCTCTGCCTGATGCTCTCCAAGAAGTGGTGTCCGGGCTTTGCCTGATGAAATGTAGGTGAGGGAGAGGGACTTTTCTAGCTTCCACAGACTGCCCCTGTGAAGACCCTTGTGGTATTCACAACTAAAAACACCTGACAATGAAGTAACCAGTTTGAGTCTGTATGACCCAGTCAACCTGTCTGCAGCGTAGTGATACAAAAATGTTTTTAAAGGGATATTTTTGTTAAGGCGGAGTTTTAGTTTATTTTTAAATATTTTTTTAGCCTTGGTTTTCTTCTTGATAGTTTTTAACTTTTCATATTAAGGGACTTAAAGCAGCCATCTTTCGATAGCTCTTATATTAATAGACTGCAGTGGTATGATATTGTCTTTCTTATGCCTCTCGGTATTATTCTAAAAGGCAATGTATGGTTATGGTATTGTCAGGGATTTTATTGTGGGTTTTTTAAACCATGAGAGGGCTTTCACCAGCGATCTACTGATTGCCTATATAATACATTGCACTAGTATTACAGTGCAGTGTATTATGGCTGTCAGCATTATTTTGCCAGCCAATGTTTAATGATGGCTAATGTGAGGGGAGGGTTGGGTTACTTTTAAAATTTTGGGGGTTACTTTTAATCTTTTTTCTTATCTATACATTTTTGTAGGGGTTGGGGTTGGGGTCAATTATTTTATAAATTGTTTAATTTTAGCTTTTTTTTTTTTAGATAGGATCCATGCAGAATACATTGCCATCTATGGGGACGGCAATGCACCCATGGAACCTCCGGCAATAATTATTCCAGCTAGAAATTCCTCAGTGAGAACCTAGCCTTTAATTTTTTATAAAGGGGACTTTTAATAGCGATCTTCAGATTGCTCATATAATACACTGCATTAGTATTAAAGTGCTTTGTATTATGCCCTTCAGCATCATGTTAACAGGCTATGTATTATGGCTATAGTCTTTGGCAATAATTATATATTTGAAGCAGAAAAAATATAGATTTTTCTTTACTTAGTATAGTTAAGTCTTAAATCTGCGGTAAGTCAGCAGTCTAAGGTAAACTCTGCAGTCAACTCAGTTTATTGTATTAAATATCGAAAAAGGGAATTCCTACAAATAAAACATAGAGAATTAGGATCTTTAATGCTCCTAATCTCTGTACCTGAGATATGGTTGTGTTATATAAGAAGTGGTCTATAGACGATATACTTTTTGACAACACACATATATCTTCATGTATAAGGGAGAGACTATGACATCTCTGCAGGTCTAGATTTTACATCTAGCCTGATTGTTATCAGTAATTAATATAAATATTAATTACCTGTCTTGTGGTTCCTTTCTTGCAGCTGACGAGGGGTATATGTCACGTTCAACTTCTCACCGGGCATCAGTCATCTGTAAAAAGACACAGGTATGATAACATGTTCCTGATACATGCTACAGACGCAAATATATATAACATTCTAGGGCCAGAACTACTCATCTCAGGCATTATGAAACCGCATAAGAAAAAGGAACAAATAAAAGATGGAACACATTGGGATCTAGATTCGTTTTTTTACTTAAAATATAATGTACATTTTTTATATTTTTTTACTAAATATTTTATCTAAAAATGTTATATTATATACAAGAGTTAATCATGTAATGGGAACATATGCCTTTTAATTTTGAAAGGGGGGGGTTTGTATTATTTTATTAAATGAGTTATGCCTCTCACATTTATGCTATGAGTATAGCTGTGATAGATTTTTGGGGGGGTTATTTATAAAAAAAAAAATTATATTTTCTTTTCTTAATTCTGAATTGTACATTTGATAACAAAAAAGGATTTTTAAAGGGATGTTTTTGTGGGGCCGGAGTTGATGTTTTTTTTTAAAATAATTTTATCTACCATTTTCCATATTTTTAAAGGGGTACAGCCATCATGCCCCTCCAATAGACGTGCATTGAGGTGAAGGGCGTGAAGTAATGAAGGGGTGGGGCTATGACATCATGAGCTCCCAACGCTGGCTCCAGCTTTTGGAAAAGTTTGTTCCAATCGCTGAGCAATGAAGTACCCCTTTAACTTTCTAACTATTCTGATATTTTTTATTATTTTATCGACCGTTTCTTAATATTTTATACTTTTTTAACTAACCCTAATCAGTTTTATTTATTTATTTACTTCTTTTGTATTTATTATTCTTTTCTTTCATAGCATTTCTGCCTTTCTATTTTTGTTTTTCCCATATGAGAACGACCTTTCACCCCTGATCTGATCATTTCTATGAAACACTGCACCACTATTGTAGTGCAGTGTTTTATGCCTCTCAGCATTATGCTGACAGGCAGTGTATGGTTATGGCTATCATTATTTTCTTTTTTTATGGGGTTATAACATTTTTTGGGCATTTTTATGTATTTTCTTCTTTTTTCTTATTTTTATATTTGATACAAAAATGTTTTTAAAGGGATATTTTTGTTACGGCGGAGTTTTTATTTTTATTTTTTTAAATATTTTATTAGCCTTGGTTTTCTTCTGAATATTTTTTAACTTTTCATATTAAGGGACTTAAAGCAGCCATCTTTCAATAGTTCTTATATTAATAGACTGCAGTGGTATGACAGTGTCTTTCTTATCCCTCTCGGTATTATTCTAAAAGGCAATGTATGGTTATGGTATTGTCAGGGATTTTATTGTGGGTTTTTTAAACCATGAGAGGGCTTTCACCAGTGATCTACTGATTGCCTATATAATACATTGCACTTGTATTACAGTGCAGTGTATTATGGCTGTCAGCATTATGTTGCCAGCCAATGTTTAATGATGGCTAATGTGAGGGGAGGGTTGGGTTACTTTTTAAATTTTGGGGGTTACTTTTAATCTTTTTTCTTATCCATACATTTTTGTAGGGGTTGGGGTTGGGGTTAATTATTTTCTAAATTGTTTATTTTTTGCTTTTTTTAATTTTTAGATGGGATCCATGCAGAATACATTGTCATCTATGGGGACGGCAATGCACCCATGGAACCTCCGGCAATAATTATTCCAGCTAGAAATTCCTCAAAGAGAACCTAGCCTTTAATTTTTTAAAGAGGGAACTTTTAACAGCGATCTTCAGATTGCTCATATAATACACTGCATTAGTATTAAAGTGCTGTGTATTATGCCCTTCAGCATCATGTTAACAGGCCATGTATTATGGCTATAGTCTTTGGCAATAATTATATATTTGAAGCAGAAAAAATATAGATTTTTCTTTACTTAGTATAGTTAAGTCTTAAATCTGCGGTCAGTCAGCAGTCTAAGGTAAACTTGTAAACTCTGCAGTCAGCTCAGTTTATTGTATTAAATATCGAAAAAGGGGATTCCTACAAATAAAACATAGAGAATTAGGATCATTAATGTTCCTAATCTCTGTACCTGAGATATGGTTGTGTTATATAAGAAGTGGTCTATAGACGATATACTTATTGACAACACACATATATCTTCATGTATAAGGGAGAGACTATGACATCTCTGCAGGTCTAGATTTTACATCTAGCCTGATTGTTATCAGTAATTAATATAAATATTAATTACCTGTCTCGTGGTTCCTTTCTTGCAGCTGACGAGGGTATATGTCACGTTCAACTTCTCACCGGGCATCAGTCATCTGTAAAAAGACACAGGTATGATAACATGTTCCTGATACATGCTACAGACGCAAATATATATAACATTCTAGGGCCAGAACTACTCATCTCAGGCATTATGAAACCGCATAAGAAAAAGGAACAAATAAAAGATGGAACACATTGGGATCTAGATTTGTTTTTTTACTTAAAATATAATGTACATTTTTTATATTTTTTTACTAAATATTTTATCTAAAAATGTTATATTATATACAAGAGTTAATCATGTAATGGGAATATATGCCTTTTAATTTTGAAAGGGGGGAGTTTGTATTATTTTATTAAATGAGTTATGCCTCTCACATTTATGCTATGAGTATAGCTGTGATAGATTTTTGGGGGGTTTATTAATAAAAAAAATTTTTTTTTATATTTTCTTTTCTTTATTCTGAATTGTACATTTGATAACAAAAAAGGATTTTTAAAGGGATGTTTTTGTGGGGGCGGGGTTGATGTTTTTTTTTAAATAATTTTATCAACCATTTTTTATATTTTTAAAGGGGTACAGCCGTCACGCCCCTCCTATAAACTTGCAATGAGGTGAAGGGCGTGTAGTAATGAAGGGGTGGGGCTATGACGTCATGAGCTCCCAACGCCGGCTCCAGCGTTCAGAAAACTTGGTTCCAATCGCTGAGCAATGGAGTACCCCTTTAACTTTCTAACTATTCTGATAATTTTTTATTATTTTATCGACCGTTTCTTAATATTTTATACTTTTTTAACTAACCCTAATCAGTTTTATTTATTTACTTCTTTTGTATTTATTAATATTTTTTTTCATAGCATTTCTGCCTTTCTATTTTTGTTTTTCCCATATGAGAACGACCTTTCACCCCTGATCTGATCATTTCTATGAAACACTGCACCACTATTGTAGTGCAGTGTATTATGCCTCTCAGAATTATGCTGACAGGCAGTGTATGGTTATGGCTATCATTATTTTCTTTTTTTATGGGATTATAACATATTTTGGGCATTTTTATATATTTTTTTCTTAATTTTATATTTGATACAAAACTGTTTTTAAAGGATATTTTTATTAAGGCGGAGTTTTAGTTTATTTTAAATATTTTTTTAGCCTTGGTTTTCTTCTTGATAGTTTTTAACTTTTCATATTAAGGAACTTAAAGCAGCCATCTTTCGATAGCTCTTATATTAATAGACTGCAGTGGTATGACATTGTCTTTCTTATGCCTCTCGGTATTATTCTAAAAGGCAATGTATGGTTAAGGTATTGTCAGGGATTTTATTGTTGGTTTTTTAAACCATGAGAGGGCTTTCACCAGCGATCTACTGATTGCCTATATAATACATTGCACTAGTATTACAGTGCAGTGTATTATGGCTGTCAGCATTATGTTGCCAGCCAATGTTTAATGATGGCTAATGTGAGGGGAGGGTTGGGTTACTTTTAACATTTTTGGGGTTACTTTTAATCTTTTTTCTTATCTATAAATTTTTGTAGGGGTTGGGGTTGGGGTTAATTATTTTATAAATTGTTACATTTTAGCTTTTATTTTTTTTTTTAGATAGGATCCATGCAGAATACATTTCCATCTATGGGGACGGCAATGCACCCATGGAACCTCCGGCAATAATTATTCCAGCTAGAAATTCCTCAGTGAGTACCTAGCCTTTAATTTTTTATAAAGGGGACTTTTAACAGCGATCTTCAGATTGCTCATATAATACACTGCATTAGTATTAAAGTGCTGTGTATTATGCCCTTCAGCATCATGTTAACAGGCTATGTATTATGGCTATAGTCTTTGGCAATAATTATATATTTGAAGCAGAAAAAATATAGATTTTTCTTTACTTAGTATAGTTAAGTCTTAAATCTGCGGTCAGTCAGCAGTCTAAGGTAAACTTGTAAACTCTGCAGTCAGCTCAGTTTATTGTATTAAATATCGAAAAAGGGGATTCCTACAAATAAAACATAGAGAATTAGGATCATTAATGTTCCTAATCTCTGTACCTGAGATATGGTTGTGTTATATAAGAAGTGGTCTATAGACGATATACTTATTGACAACACACATATATCTTCATGTATAAGGGAGAGTCTATGACATCTCTGCAGGTCTAGATTTTACATCTAGCCTGATTGTTATCAGTAATTAATATAAATATTAATTACCTGTCTCGTGGTTCCTTTCTTGCAGCTGACGAGGGTATATGTCACGTTCAACTTCTCACCGGGCATCAGTCATCTGTAAAAAGACACAGGTATGATAACATGTTCCTGATACATGCTACAGACGCAAATATATATAACATTCTAGGGCCAGAACTACTCATCTCAGGCATTATGAAACCGCATAAGAAAAAGGAACAAATAAAAGATGGAACACATTGGGATCTAGATTAGTTTTTTTACTTAAAATATAATGTACATTTTTAATATATTTTTTTACTAAATATTTTATCTAAAAATGTCATATTATATACAAGAGTTAATCATGTAATGGGAATATATGCCTTTTAATTTTGAAAGGGGGGAGTTTGTATTATTTTATTAAATGAGTTATGCCTCTCACATTTATGCTATGAGTATAGCTGTGATAGATTTTTGGGGGGTTTATTAATAAAAAAAAAAAAAATTATATTTTCTTTTCTTTATTCTGAATTGTACATTTGATAACAAAAAAGGATTTTTAAAGGGATGTTTTTGTGGGGGCGGGGTTGATGTTTTTTTTTAAATAATTTTATCAACCATTTTTCATATTTTTAAAGGGGTACAGCCGTCACGCCCCTCCTATAAACTTGCAATGAGGTGAAGGGCGTGTAGTAATGAAGGGGTGGGGCTATGACGTCATGAGCTCCCAACGCCGGCTCCAGCGTTCAGAAAACTTGGTTCCAATCGCTGAGCAATGGAGTACCCCTTTAACTTTCTAACTATTCTGATAATTTTTTATTATTTTATCGACCGTTTCTTAATATTTTATACTTTTTAACTAACCCTAATCAGTCTTATTTATTTACTTCTTTTGTATTTATTAATATTTTTTTTCATAGCATTTCTGCCTTTCTATTTTTGTTTTTCCCATATGAGAACGACCTTTCACCCCTGATCTGATCATTTCTATGAAACACTGCCACACTATTGTAGTGCAGTGTATTATGCCTCTCAGCATTATGCTGACAGGCAGTGTATGGTTATGGCTATCATTATTTTCTTTTTTTATGGGATTATAACATATTTTGGGCATTTTTATATATTTTTTTCTTAATTTTATATTTGATACAAAAATGTTTTTAAAGGGATATTTTTGTTAAGGCGGAGTTTTAGTTTATTTTAAATATTTTTTTAGCCTTGGTTTTCTTCTTGATAGTTTTTAACTTTTCATATTAAGGGACTTAAAGCAGCCATCTTTCGATAGCTCTTATACTAATAGACTGCAGTGGTATGATATTGTCTTTCTTATGCCTCTCGGTTTTATTCTAAAAGGCAATGTATGGTTATGGTATTGTCAGGGATTTTATTGTGGGTTTTTTAAACCATGAGAGGGCTTTCACCAGCGATCTACTGATTGCCTATATAATACATTGCACTAGTATTACAGTGCAGTGTATTATGGCTGTCAGCATTATTTTGCCAGCCAATGTTTAACCCCTTAAGGACTGAGCCCTTTTTCACCTTAAGGACTCGGCCATTTTTTGCAATTCTGACCACTGTCACTTTAAACATTAATAACTCTGGAATGCTTTTAGTTATCATTCTGATTCCGAGATTGTTTTTTCGTGACATATTCTACTTTAACTTAGTGGTAAAATTTTGTGGTAACTTGCATCCTTTCTTGGTGAAAAATCCCAAAATTTGATGAAAAATTTGAAAATTTTGCATTTTTCTAACTTTGAAGCTCTCTGCTTGTAAGGAAAATGGATATTCAAAATAATTTTTTTTTTTATTCACATATACAATATGTCTACTTTATGTTTGCATCATAAAATTGATGAGATTTTACTTTTGGAAGACATCAGAGGGCTTCAAAGTTCCGCAGCAATTTTCCAATTTTTCACAAAATTTTGAAACTCGCTTTTTTTCAGGGACCAGTTCAGGTTTGAAGTGGATTTGAAGGGTCTTCATATTAGAAATACCCCATAAATGACCCCATTATAAAAACTGCACCCCCCAAAGTATTCAAAATGACATTCAGTAAGCGTTTTAACCCTTTAGGTGTTTCACAGGAATAGCAGCAAAGTGAAGGAGAAAATACACAATCTTCATTTCTTACACTCGCATGTTCTTGTAGACCCATTTTTTGCATTTTTGCAAGGGGTAAAAAGGAGAAAATTTTTACTTGTATTTGAAACCCAATTTCTCTCGAGTAAGGACATACTTCATATTTCTATGTTAATTGTTCGGCGGGCGCAGTAGAGGGCTCAGAAGGGAAGGAGCGTCAAATGGTTTTTGGGGGGCATGTCACCTTTAGGAAGCCCCTATGGTGCCAGAACTGCAAAAAACCCCACATGGAATACCATTTTGGAAACTAGACCCCTCAGGGAACGTAACAAGGGGTAATGTGAACCTTAATACCCCACAGGTGATTCACGACTTTTGCATATGTAAAAAAAAAAAAAAAATTTTTTACCTAAAATGCTTGGTTTCCCTAAAGTTTTACATTTTTAAAAAGGGTAATAGCAGAAAATACACCCCAAAATTTGAAGCCCAATTTCTCCCGATTCAGAAAACACCCCATATGGGGGTGAAAAGTGCTCTGCTGGCGCACTACAGGTCTCAGAAGAGAAGGAGTCACATTTGGCTTTTTTGAAGGAAATTTTGCTCTGGGGGCATGCCGCATTTAGGAAGCCCCTATGGTGCCAGGACAGCAAAATATAAACACATGGCATACCATTTTGGAAACTAGACCCCTCGGGGAACGTAACAAGGGGTAAAGTGAACCTTAATACCCTACAGGTGTTTCACGACTTTTGCATATGTAAAAAAAAATTAAAAAAATGTACCTAAAATGCTTGGTTTCCCAAAAAATTTACATTTATACAAAGGGTTAAAGCAGAAAATACCCCCCAAAATTTGAAGCCCAATTTCTCCCGATTCAGAAAACACCCCATATGAGGGTGAAAAGTGCTCTGCTGGCGCACTACAGGTCTCAGAAGAGAAGGAGTCACATTTGGCTTTTTGAAAGCAAATTTTGCTCTGGGGGCATGCCGCATTTAGGAAGCCCCTATGGTGCCAGGACCGCAAAAAATACCCACATGGCATACCATTTTGGAAACTAGACCCCTCGGGGAACGTAACAAGGGGTTAAGTGAACCTTAATACCCCACAGGCGTTTCACGACTATTGCATATGTAAAAAAAATAAAAATAATTTTACCTAAAATGCTTCTTTTCCAAAAAACTTTACATTTTTAAAAAGGGTAAAAGCAGAAAATACCCCCCAAAATTTGAAGCCCAATTTCTCCCGAGTACGGCGATACCCCATATGTGACCCTTAACTGTTGCCTTGAAATACGACAGGGCTCCAAAGTGAGAGCGCCATGCGCATTTGAGGCCTAAATTAGGGATTGCATAGGGGTGGACATAGGGGTATTCTACGCCAGTGATTCCCAAACAGGGGGCCTCCAGCTGTTGCAAAACTCCCAGCATGCCTGGACAGTCAACGGCTGTCCGACAATACTGGGAGTTGTTGTTTTTGCAACAGCTGGAGGCTCCGTTTTGGAAACCATGGCGTACCAGATGTTTTTCATTTTTATTGGGGAGGGGAGGGGGGCTGTGTAGGGGTATGTGTATATGTAGTGTTTTTTACTTTTTATTTTATTTTTTGTGTTAGTGTAGTGTAGTGTTTTTAGGGTACAGTTGCACGGGCGGGGGGTTCACAGTAATTTCTCGCTGGCAGTTTGAGCTGTTGCAGAAAATTTGCTGCAGCTCAAACTTGCAGCCCGATACCTACTGTAATCCTCCGCCCATGTGAGTGTACCCTGTACATTCACATTGGGGGGGACCTCCAGCTGTTGCAAAACTAAAACTCCCAGCATGCGCTGACAGACTGTACATGCTGAGAGTTTTAGTTTTGCAACAGCTGTAGGCACACTGGTTATGTATCACGGAGTTTGTGACCTTACTCAGTGTTTCAAAACCAGTGTGCCTCCAGCTGTTGCAAAACTACAACTCCCAGCATGTACGGTGCATGGTGTAAGGTGACTGCTGGGAGTTGTAGTTTGCAACTGCTGGAGGCACACCGGTCGTGAAACACTGAGTTAGGTAAAAAAAAAAAACTCTAAGTTTCACAACCAGTGTGCCTTCAGCTGTTGCAAAACTACAACTCTCAGCAGTCACCGACAGCAAACGGGCATGCTGGGAGTTGTAGTTATGCAACCAGCAGATGCACCACTACAACTCCCAGCATGCACTTTAGCTGTTTGTGCAAGCTGGGAGTTGTAGTTATACAACAGTTGAAGGTACACTTTTCCATAGAAATAATGTGCCTCCAGCTGTTGCAAAACCATAAGTCCCAGCATGCCCATAAGGGAATGCTGGGAGTTGTGGTGGTCTGCCTCCTGCTGTTGCATAACTACAGCTCCCAGCATGCCCTTTTTGCATGCAGGGAGCTGTTGCTAAGCAACAGCAGGAGGCTGTCACTCACCTCCTGCTGTTGCTTCATCGCTGGACTGTCCCTCGCCGCCGCCGTCGCTCCTGGGGCCCCGATCCCAACATGGACGCCGGGGATCGGGGTCCCCAGCACCCGGGGTCGTCTTCCCGCACCCGCTCACGTCCTCCGGAAGAGGGGCGGAGCGGGTGCGGGAGTGACGCCCGCAGCAGGCGCCCTGATTGGTCGGCCGGTAATCCGGCCGACGAATCAGGGCGATCGTGAGGTGGCATCAGTGCCACCTCACCCCTGCAGGCTCTGGCTGTTCGGGGCCGTCAGAGACGGCCCCGATCAGCCAGTAATTCCGGGTCATCGGGTCACTGGAGACCCGATTGACCCGGAATCGCCGCAGATCGCTGGACTGAATTGTCCAGCGATCTGCGGCGATCGCCGACATGGGGGGGCATAATGACCCCCGTGGGCGATATGCCAGGATGCCTGCTGAACGATTTCAGCAGGCATCCGGCTCCGGTCCCCAACCGGCTAGCGGTGGGGGCCGGAATTCCCACGGGCGTATGGATACGCCCTGCGTCCTTAAGGACTCGGGATGCAGGGCGTATCCATACGCCCTGCGTCCTTAAGAGGTTAATGATGGCTAATGTGAGGGGAGGGTTGGGTTACTTTTAAAATTTTGGGGGTTACTTTTAATCTTTTTTCTTATCTATACATTTTTGTAGGGGTTGGGGTTGGGGTTGGGGTCAATTATTTTATAAATTGTTTAATTTTAGCTTTTTTTTTTTTTTAGATAGGATCCATGCAGAATACATTGCCATCTATGGGGACGGCAATGCACCCATGGAACCTCCGGCAATAATTATTCCAGCTAGAAATTCCTCAGTGAGAACCTAGCCTTCAATTTTTTATAAAGGGGACTTTTAACAGCGATCTTCAGATTGCTCATATAATACACTGCATTAGTATTAAAGTGCTTTGTATTATTCCCTTCAGCATCATGTTAACAGGCTATGTATTATGGCTATAGTCTTTGGCAATAATTATATATTTGAAGCAGAAAAAATATAGATTTTTCTTTACTTAGTATAGTTAAGTCTTAAATCTGCGGTCAGTCAGCAGTCTAAGGTAAACTTGTAAACTCTGCAGTCAACTCAGTTTATTGTATTAAATATCGAAAAAGGGGATTCCTACAAATAAAACATAGAGAATTAGGATCTTTAATGTTCCTAATCTCTGTACCTGAGATATGGTTGTGTTATATAAGAAGTGGTCTATAGACGATATACTTTTTGACAACACACATATATCTTCATGTATAAGGGAGAGACTATGACATCTCTGCAGGTCTAGATTTTACATCTAGCCTGATTGTTATCAGTAATTAATATAAATATTAATTACCTGTCTTGTGGTTCCTTTCTTGCAGCTGACGAGGGTATATGTCACGTTCAACTTCTCACCGGGCATCAGTCATCTGTAAAAAGACACAGGTATGATAACATGTTCCTGATACATGCTACAGACGCAAATATATATAACATTCTAGGGCCAGAACTACTCATCTCAGGCATTATGAAACCGCATAAGAAAAAGGAACAAATAAAAGATGGAACACATTGGGATCTAGATTAGTTTTTTTACTTAAAATATAATGTACATTTTTTATATTTTTTTACTAAATATTTTATCTAAAAATTTTATATTATATACAAGAATTAATCATGTAATGGGAATATATGCCTTTTAATTTTGAAAGGGGGGGGTTTGTATTATTTTATTAAATGAGTTATGCCTCTCACATTTATGCTATGAGTATAGCTGTGATAGATTTTTGGGGGGGTTATTTATAAAAAAAAAAAAATTATATTTTCTTTTCTTAATTCTGAATTGTACATTTGATAACAAAAAAGGATTTTTAAAGGGATGTTTTTGTGGGGCCGGGGTTGATGTTTTTTTAAAATAATTTTATCAACCATTTTTCATATTTTTAAAGGGGTACAGCCGTCACGCCCCTCCTATAAACTTGCAATGAGGTGAAGGGCATGTAGTAATGAAGGGGTGGGGCTATGACATCATGAGCTCCCAACGCCGGCTCCAGCGTTCAGAAAACTTTGTTCCAATCGCTGAGCAATGGAGTACCCCTTTAACTTTCTAACTATTCTGAAAATTTTTTATTATTTTATCGACCGTTTCTTAATATTTTATACTTTTTTAACTAACCCTAATCAGTTTTATTTATTTATTTCTTTTGTATTTATTAATCTTTTTTTTCATAGCATTTCTGCCTTTCTATTTTTGTTTTTCCCATATGAGAACGACCTTTCACCCCTGATCTGATCATTTCTATGAAACACTGCACCTTTATTGTAGTGCAGTGTATTATGCCTCTCAGAATTATGCTGACAGGCAGTGTATGGTTATGGCTATCATTATTTTCTTTTTTTATGGGATTATAACATATTTTGGGCATTTTTATATATTTTTTTCTTAATTTTATATTTGATACAAAACTGTTTTTAAAGGATATTTTTATTAAGGCGGAGTTTTAGTTTATTTTAAATAATTTTTTTAGCCTTGGTTTTCTTCTTGATAGTTTTTAACTTTTCATATTAGGGACTTAAAGCAGCCATCTTTCGATAGCTCTTATATTAATAGACTGCAATGGTATGACATTGTCTTTCTTATGCCTCTCGGTATTATTCTAAAAGGCAATGTATGGTTAAGGTATTGTCAGGGATTTTATTTTTGGTTTTTTAAACCATGAGAGGGCTTTCACCAGCGATCTACTGATTGCCTATATAATACATTGCACTAGTATTACAGTGCAGTGTATTATGGCTGTCAGCATTATGTTGCCAGCCAATGTTTAATGATGGCTAATGTGAGGGGAGGGTTGGGTTACTTTTAACATTTTTGGGGTTACTTTTAATCTTTTTTCTTATCTATAAATTTTTGTAGGGGTTGGGGTTAATTATTTTATAAATTGTTACATTTTAGCTTTTTTTTTTTTTTAGATAGGATCCATGCAGAATACATTTCCATCTATGGGGACGGCAATGCACCCATGGAACCTCCGGCAATAATTATTCCAGCTAGAAATTCCTCAGTGAGTACCTAGCCTTTAATTTTTTATAAAGGGGACTTTTAACAGCGATCTTCAGATTGCTCATATAATACACTGCATTAGTATTAAAGTGCTGTGTATTATGCCCTTCAGCATCATGTTAACAGGCTATGTATTATGGCTATAGTCTTTGGCAATAATTATATATTTGAAGCAGAAAAAATATAGATTTTCTTTACTTAGTATAGTTAAGTCTTAAATCTGCGGTCAGTCAGCAGTCTAAGGTAAACTTGTAAACTCTGCAGTCAGCTCAGTTTATTGTATTAAATATCGAAAAAGGGGATTCCTACAAATAAAACATAGAGAATTAGGATCATTAATGTTCCTAATCTCTGTACCTGAGATATGGTTGTGTTATATAAGAAGTGGTCTATAGACGATATACTTATTGACAACACACATATATCTTCATGTATAAGGGAGAGTCTATGATATCTCTGCAGGTCTAGATTTTACATCTAGCCTGATTGTTATCAGTAATTAATATAAATATTAATTACCTGTCTCGTGGTTCCTTTCTTGCAGCTGACGAGGGTATATGTCACGTTCAACTTCTCACCGGGCATCAGTCATCTGTAAAAAGACACAGGTATGATAACATGTTCCTGATACATGCTACAGACGCAAATATATATAACATTCTAGGGCCAGAACTACTCATCTC
The DNA here is from genome assembly GCF_029499605.1 of Hyla sarda. Classification (NCBI taxonomy): domain Eukaryota; kingdom Metazoa; phylum Chordata; class Amphibia; order Anura; family Hylidae; genus Hyla; species Hyla sarda. Next base: position 471,810,300 of record NC_079189.1, read on the forward strand.
AGGCATTATGAAACCGCATAAGAAAAAGGAACAAATAAAAGATGGAACACATTGGGATCTAGATTAGTTTTTTTACTTAAAATATAATGTACATTTTTAATATATTTTTTTACTAAATATTTTATCTAAAAATGTCATATTATATACAAGAGTTAATCATGTAATGGGAATATATGCCTTTTAATTTTGAAAGGGGGGAGTTTGTATTATTTTATTAAATGAGTTATGCCTCTCACATTTATGCTATGAGTATAGCTGTGATAGATTTTTGGGGGGTTTATTAATAAAAAAAAAAAAAATTATATTTTCTTTTCTTAATTCTGAATTGTACATTTGATAACAAAAAAGGATTTTTAAAGGGATGTTTTTGTGGGGCCGGGGTTGATGTTTTTTTAAAATAATTTTATCAACCATTTTTCATATTTTTAAAGGGGTACAGCCGTCACGCCCCTCCTATAAACTTGCAATGAGGTGAAGGGCATGTAGTAATGAAGGGGTGGGGCTATGACATCATGAGCTCCCAACGCCGGCTCCAGCGTTCAGAAAACTTTGTTCCAATCGCTGAGCAATGGAGTACCCCTTTAACTTTCTAACTATTCTGAAAATTTTTTATTATTTTATCGACCGTTTCTTAATATTTTATACTTTTTTAACTAACCCTAATCAGTTTTATTTATTTATTTCTTTTGTATTTATTAATCTTTTTTTTCATAGCATTTCTGCCTTTCTATTTTTGTTTTTCCCATATGAGAACGACCTTTCACCCCTGATCTGATCATTTCTATGAAACACTGCACCTTTATTGTAGTGCAGTGTATTATGCCTCTCAGAATTATGCTGACAGGCAGTGTATGGTTATGGCTATCATTATTTTCTTTTTTTATGGGATTATAACATATTTTGGGCATTTTTATATATTTTTTTCTTAATTTTATATTTGATACAAAACTGTTTTTAAAGGATATTTTTATTAAGGCGGAGTTTTAGTTTATTTTAAATAATTTTTTTAGCCTTGGTTTTCTTCTTGATAGTTTTTAACTTTTCATATTAGGGACTTAAAGCAGCCATCTTTCGATAGCTCTTATATTAATAGACTGCAATGGTATGACATTGTCTTTCTTATGCCTCTCGGTATTATTCTAAAAGGCAATGTATGGTTAAGGTATTGTCAGGGATTTTATTTTTGGTTTTTTAAACCATGAGAGGGCTTTCACCAGCGATCTACTGATTGCCTATATAATACATTGCACTAGTATTACAGTGCAGTGTATTATGGCTGTCAGCATTATGTTGCCAGCCAATGTTTAATGATGGCTAATGTGAGGGGAGGGTTGGGTTACTTTTAACATTTTTGGGGTTACTTTTAATCTTTTTTCTTATCTATAAATTTTTGTAGGGGTTGGGGTTGGGGTTAATTATTTTATAAATTGTTACATTTTAGCTTTTTTTTTTTTTTAGATAGGATCCATGCAGAATACATTTCCATCTATGGGGACGGCAATGCACCCATGGAACCTCCGGCAATAATTATTCCAGCTAGAAATTCCTCAGTGAGTACCTAGCCTTTAATTTTTTATAAAGGGGACTTTTAACAGCGATCTTCAGATTGCTCATATAATACACTGCATTAGTATTAAAGTGCTGTGTATTATGCCCTTCAGCATCATGTTAACAGGCTATGTATTATGGCTATAGTCTTTGGCAATAATTATATATTTGAAGCAGAAAAAATATAGATTTTTCTTTACTTAGTATAGTTAAGTCTTAAATCTGCGGTCAGTCAGCAGTCTAAGGTAAACTTGTAAACTCTGCAGTCAGCTCAGTTTATTGTATTAAATATCGAAAAAGGGGATTCCTACAAATAAAACATAGAGAATTAGGATCATTAATGTTCCTAATCTCTGTACCTGAGATATGGTTGTGTTATATAAGAAGTGGTCTATAGACGATATACTTATTGACAACACACATATATCTTCATGTATAAGGGAGAGTCTATGATATCTCTGCAGGTCTAGATTTTACATCTAGCCTGATTGTTATCAGTAATTAATATAAATATTAATTACCTGTCTCGTGGTTCCTTTCTTGCAGCTGACGAGGGTATATGTCACGTTCAACTTCTCACCGGGCATCAGTCATCTGTAAAAAGACACAGGTATGATAACATGTTCCTGATACATGCTACAGACGCAAATATATATAACATTCTAGGGCCAGAACTACTCATCTCAGGCATTATGAAACCGCATAAGAAAAAGGAACAAATAAAAGATGGAACACATTGGGATCTAGATTAGTTTTTTTACTTAAAATATAATGTACATTTTTAATATATTTTTTTACTAAATATTTTATCTAAAAATGTCATATTATATACAAGAGTTAATCATGTAATGGGAATATATGCCTTTTAATTTTGAAAGGGGGGAGTTTGTATTATTTTATTAAATGAGTTATGCCTCTCACATTTATGCTATGAGTATAGCTGTGATAGATTTTTGGGGGGTTTATTAATAAAAAAAAAAAAATTATATTTTCTTTTCTTAATTCTGAATTGTACATTTGATAACAAAAAAGGATTTTTAAAGGGATGTTTTTGTGGGGCCGGGGTTGATGTTTTTTTAAAATAATTTTATCAACCATTTTTCATATTTTTAAAGGGGTACAGCCGTCACGCCCCTCCTATAAACTTGCAATGAGGTGAAGGGCATGTAGTAATGAAGGGGTGGGGCTATGACATCATGAGCTCCCAACGCCGGCTCCAGCGTTCAGAAAACTTTGTTCCAATCGCTGAGCAATGGAGTACCCCTTTAACTTTCTAACTATTCTGAAAATTTTTTATTATTTTATCGACCGTTTCTTAATATTTTATACTTTTTTAACTAACCCTAATCAGTTTTATTTATTTATTTCTTTTGTATTTATTAATCTTTTTTTTCATAGCATTTCTGCCTTTCTATTTTTGTTTTTCCCATATGAGAACGACCTTTCACCCCTGATCTGATCATTTCTATGAAACACTGCACCTTTATTGTAGTGCAGTGTATTATGCCTCTCAGAATTATGCTGACAGGCAGTGTATGGTTATGGCTATCATTATTTTCTTTTTTTATGGGATTATAACATATTTTGGGCATTTTTATATATTTTTTTCTTAATTTTATATTTGATACAAAACTGTTTTTAAAGGATATTTTTATTAAGGCGGAGTTTTAGTTTATTTTAAATAATTTTTTTAGCCTTGGTTTTCTTCTTGATAGTTTTTAACTTTTCATATTAGGGACTTAAAGCAGCCATCTTTCGATAGCTCTTATATTAATAGACTGCAATGGTATGACATTGTCTTTCTTATGCCTCTCGGTATTATTCTAAAAGGCAATGTATGGTTAAGGTATTGTCAGGGATTTTATTTTTGGTTTTTTAAACCATGAGAGGGCTTTCACCAGCGATCTACTGATTGCCTATATAATACATTGCACTAGTATTACAGTGCAGTGTATTATGGCTGTCAGCATTATGTTGCCAGCCAATGTTTAATGATGGCTAATGTGAGGGGAGGGTTGGGTTACTTTTAACATTTTTGGGGTTACTTTTAATCTTTTTTCTTATCTATAAATTTTTGTAGGGGTTGGGGTTGGGGTTAATTATTTTATAAATTGTTACATTTTAGCTTTTTTTTTTTTTTAGATAGGATCCATGCAGAATACATTTCCATCTATGGGGACGGCAATGCACCCATGGAACCTCCGGCAATAATTATTCCAGCTAGAAATTCCTCAGTGAGTACCTAGCCTTTAATTTTTTATAAAGGGGACTTTTAACAGCGATCTTCAGATTGCTCATATAATACACTGCATTAGTATTAAAGTGCTGTGTATTATGCCCTTCAGCATCATGTTAACAGGCTATGTATTATGGCTATAGTCTTTGGCAATAATTATATATTTGAAGCAGAAAAAATATAGATTTTTCTTTACTTAGTATAGTTAAGTCTTAAATCTGCGGTCAGTCAGCAGTCTAAGGTAAACTTGTAAACTCTGCAGTCAGCTCAGTTTATTGTATTAAATATCGAAAAAGGGGATTCCTACAAATAAAACATAGAGAATTAGGATCATTAATGTTCCTAATCTCTGTACCTGAGATATGGTTGTGTTATATAAGAAGTGGTCTATAGACGATATACTTATTGACAACACACATATATCTTCATGTATAAGGGAGAGTCTATGACATCTCTGCAGGTCTAGATTTTACATCTAGCCTGATTGTTATCAGTTATTAATATAAATATTAATTACCTGTCTCGTGGTTCCTTTCTTGCAGCTGACGAGGGTATATGTCACGTTCAACTTCTCACCGGGCATCAGTCATCTGTAAAAAGACACAGGTATGATAACATGTTCCTGATACATGCTACAGACGCAAATATATATAACATTCTAGGGCCAGAACTACTCATCTCAGGCATTATGAAACCGCATAAGAAAAAGGAACAAATAAAAGATGGAACACATTGGGATCTAGATTAGTTTTTTTACTTAAAATATAATGTACATTTTTAATATATTTTTTTACTAAATATTTTATCTAAAAATGTCATATTATATACAAGAGTTAATCATGTAATGGGAATATATGCCTTTTAATTTTGAAAGGGGGGAGTTTGTATTATTTTATTAAATGAGTTATGCCTCTCACATTTATGCTATGAGTATAGCTGTGATAGATTTTTGGGGGGTTTATTAATAAAAAAAAATTTTTTTTAATATTTTCTTTTCTTTATTCTGAATTGTACATTTGATAACAAAAAAGGATTTTTAAAGGGATGTTTTTGAGGGGGCGGGGTTGATGTTTTTTTAAAAAAAATTTTATCAACCATTTTTCATATTTTTAAAGGGGTACAGCCGTCACGCCCCTCCTATAAACTTGCAATGAGGTGAAGGGCGTGTAGTAATGAAGGGGTGGGGCTATGACTTCATGAGCTCCCAACGCCGGCTCCAGCGTTCAGAAAACTTGGTTCCAATCGCTGAGCAATGGAGTACTCCTTTAACTTTCTAACTATTCTGATAATTTTTTATTATTTTATCGACCGTTTCTTAATATTTTATACTTTTTTAACTAACCCTAATCAGTTTTATTTATTTACTTCTTTTGTATTTATTAATCTTTTTTTTCATAGCATTTCTGCCTTTCTATTTTTGTTTTTCCCATATGAGAACGACCTTTCACCCCTGATCTGATCATTTCTATGAAACACTGCCACACTATTGTAGTGCAGTGTATTATGCCTCTCAGCATTATGCTGACAGGCAGTGTATGGTTATGGCTATCATTATTTTCTTTTTTTATGGGATTATAACATATTTTGGGCATTTTTATATATTTTTTTCCTTAATTTTATATTTGATACAAAAATGTTTTTAAAGGGATATTTTTGTTAAGGCGGAGTTTTAGTTTATTTTAAATATTTTTTTAGCCTTGGTTTTCTTCTTGATAGTTTTTAACTTTTCATATTAAGGGACTTAAAGCAGCCATCTTTCGATAGCTCTTATATTAATAGACTGCAGTGGTATGATATTTTCTTTCTTATGCCTCTCGATATTATTCTAAAAGGCAATGTATGGTTATGGTATTGTCAGGGATTTTATTGTGGGTTTTTTAAACCATGAGAGGGCTTTCACCAGCGATCTACTGATTGCCTATATAATACATTGCACTAGTATTACAGTGCAGTGTATTATGGCTGTCAGCATTATTTTGCCAGCCAATGTTTAATGGTGGCTAATGTGAGGGGAGGGTTGGGTTACTTTTAAAATTTTGGGGGTTACTTTTAATCTTTTTTCTTATCTATACATTTTTGTAGGGGTTGGGGTTGGGGTCAATTATTTTATAAATTGTTTAATTTTAGCTTTTTTTTTTTTAGATAGGATCCATGCAGAATACATTGCCATCTATGGGGACGGCAATGCACCCATGGAACCTCCGGCAATAATTATTCCAGCTAGAAATTCCTCAGTGAGAACCTAGCCTTCAATTTTTTATTAAGGGGACTTTTAACAGCGATCTTCAGATTGCTCATATAATACACTGCATTAGTATTAAAGTGCTTTGTATTATTCCCTTCAGCATCATGTTAACAGGCTATGTATTATGGCTATAGTCTTTGGCAATAATTATATATTTGAAGCAGAAAAAATATAGATTTTTCTTTACTTAGTATAGTTAAGTCTTAAATCTGCGGTCAGTCAGCAGTCTAAGGTAAACTTGTAAACTCTGCAGTCAACTCAGTTTATTGTATTAAATATCGAAAAAGGGGATTCCTACAAATAAAACATAGAGAATTAGGATCTTTAATGTTCCTAATCTCTGTACCTGAGATATGGTTGTGTTATATAAGAAGTGGTCTATAGACGATATACTTTTTGACAACACACATATATCTTCATGTATAAGGGAGAGACTATGACATCTCTGCAGGTCTAGATTTTACATCTAGCCTGATTGTTATCAGTAATTAATATAAATATTAATTACCTGTCTTGTGGTTCCTTTCTTGCAGCTGACGAGGGTATATGTCACGTTCAACTTCTCACCGGGCATCAGTCATCTGTAAAAAGACACAGGTATGATAACATGTTCCTGATACATGCTACAGAAGCAAATATATATAACATTCTATGGCCAGAACTACTCATCTCAGGCATTATGAAACCGCATAAGAAAAAGGAACAAATAAAAGATGGAACACATTGGGATCTAGATTAGTTTTTTTACTTAAAATATAATGTACATTTTTTATATTTTTTTACTAAATATTTTATCTAAAAATGTTATATTATATACAAGAATTAATCATGTAATGGGAATATATGCCTTTTAATTTTGAAAGGGGGGGTTTGTATTATTTTATTAAATGAGTTATGCCTCTCACATTTATGCTATGAGTATAGCTGTGATAGATTTTTGGGGGGGTTATTTATAAAAAAAAAAAATAAATTATATTTTCTTTTCTTAATTCTGAATTGTACATTTGATAACAAAAAAGGATTTTTAAAGGGATGTTTTTGTGGGGCCGGGGTTGATGTTTTTTTAAAATAATTTTATCAACCATTTTTCATATTTTTAAAGGGGTACAGCCGTCACGCCCCTCCTATAAACTTGCAATGAGGTGAAGGGCATGTAGTAATGAAGGGGTGGGGCTATGACATCATGAGCTCCCAACGCCGGCTCCAGCATTCAGAAAACTTTGTTCCAATCGCTGAGCAATGGAGTACCCCTTTAACTTTCTAACTATTCTGAAAATCTTTTATTATTTTATCGACCGTTTCTTAATATTTTATACTTTTTTAACTAACCCTAATCAGTTTTATTTATTTATTTCTTTTGTATTTATTAATCTTTTTTTTCATAGCATTTCTGCCTTTCTATTTTTGTTTTTCCCATATGAGAACGACCTTTCACCCCTGATCTGATCATTTCTATGAAACACTGCACCTTTATTGTAGTGCAGTGTATTATGCCTCTCAGAATTATGCTGACAGGCAGTGTATGGTTATGGCTATCATTATTTTCTTTTTTTATGGGATTATAACATATTTTGGGCATTTTTATATATTTTTTTCTTAATTTTATATTTGATACAAAACTGTTTTTAAAGGATATTTTTATTAAGGCGGAGTTTTAGTTTATTTTAAAAAATTTTTTTAGCCTTGGTTTTCTTCTTGATAGTTTTTAACTTTTCATATTAGGGACTTAAAGCAGCCATCTTTCGATAGCTCTTATATTAATAGACTGCAATGGTATGACATTGTCTTTCTTATGCCTCTCGGTATTATTCTAAAAGGCAATGTATGGTTAAGGTATTGTCAGGGATTTTATTGTTGGTTTTTTAAACCATGAGAGGGCTTTCACCAGCGATCTACTGATTGCCTATATAATACATTGCACTAGTATTACAGTGCAGTGTATTATGGCTGTCAGCATTATGTTGCCAGCCAATGTTTAATGATGGCTAATGTGAGGGGAGGGTTGGGTTACTTTTAACATTTTTGGGGTTACTTTTAATCTTTTTTCTTATCTATAAATTTTTGTAGGGGTTGGGGTTGGGGTTAATTATTTAATAAATTGTTACATTTTAGTTTTTTTTTTTTTTTAGATAGGATCCATGCAGAATACATTTCCATCTATGGGGACGGCAATGCACCCATGGAACCTCCGGCAATAATTATTCCAGCTAGAAATTCCTCAGTGAGTACCTAGCCTTTAATTTTTTATAAAGGGGACTTTTAACAGCGATCTTCAGATTGCTCATATAATACACTGCATTAGCATTAAAGTGCTGTGTATTATGCCCTTCAGCATCATGTTAACAGGCTATGTATTATGGCTATAGTCTTTGGCAATAATTATATATTTGAAGCAGAAAAAATATAGATTTTTCTTTACTTAGTATAGTTAAGTCTTAAATCTGCGGTCAGTCAGCAGTCTAAGGTAAACTTGTAAACTCTGCAGTCAGCTCAGTTTATTGTATTAAATATCGAAAAAGGGGATTCCTACAAATAAAACATAGAGAATTAGGATCATTAATGTTCCTAATCTCTGTACCTGAGATATGGTTGTGTTATATAAGAAGTGGTCTATAGACGATATACTTATTGACAACACACATATATCTTCATGTATAAGGGAGAGTCTATGACATCTCTGCAGGTCTAAATTTTACATCTAGCCTGATTGTTATCAGTAATTAATATAAATATTAATTACCTGTCTCGTGGTTCCTTTCTTGCAGCTGACGAGGGTATATGTCACGTTCAACTTCTCACCGGGCATCAGTCATCTGTAAAAAGACACAGGTATGATAACATGTTCCTGATACATGCTACAGACGCAAATATATATAACATTCTAGGGCCAGAACTACTCATCTCAGGCATTATGAAACCGCATAAGAAAAAGGAACAAATAAAAGATGGAACACATTGGGATCTAGATTAGTTTTTTTACTTAAAATATAATGTACATTTTTAATATATTTTTTTACTATATATTTTATCTAAAAATGTCATATTATATACAAGAGTTAATCATGTAATGGGAATATATGCCTTTTAATTTTGAAAGGGGGGAGTTTGTATTATTTTATTAAATGAGTTATGCCTCTCACATTTATGCTATGAGTATAGCTGTGATAGATTTTTGGGGGGTTTATTAATAAAAAAAAAAATTTTTTTATATTTTCTTTTCTTTATTCTGAATTGTACATTTGATAACAAAAAAGGATTTTTAAAGGGATGTTTTTGAGGGGGCGGGGTTGATGTTTTTTTAAAAAAAAATTTATCAACCATTTTTCATATTTTTAAAGGGGTACAGCCGTCACGCCCCTCCTATAAACTTGCAATGAGGTGAAGGGCGTGTAGTAATGAAGGGGTGGGGCTATGACGTCATGAGCTCCCAACGCCGGCTCCAGCGTTCAGAAAACTTGGTTCCAATCGCTGAGCAATGGAGTACTCCTTTAACTTTCTAACTATTCTGATAATTTTTTATTATTTTATCGACCGTTTCTTAATATTTTATACTTTTTTAACTAACCCTAATCAGTTTTATTTATTTACTTCTTTTGTATTTATTAATCTTTTTTTTCATAGCATTTCTGCCTTTCTATTTTTGTTTTTCCCATATGAGAACGACCTTTCACCCCTGATCTGATCATTTCTATGAAACACTGCCACACTATTGTAGTGCAGTGTATTATGCCTCTCAGCATTATGCTGACAGGCAGTGTATGGTTATGGCTATCATTATTTTCTTTTTTTATGGGATTATAACATATTTTGGGCATTTTTATGTATTTTTTTCCTTAATTTTATATTTGATACAAAAATGTTTTTAAAGGGATATTTTTGTTAAGGCGGAGTTTTAGTTTATTTTAAATATGTTTTTTAGCCTTGGTTTTCTTCTTGATAGTTTTTAACTTTTCATATTAAGGGACTTAAAGCAGCCATCTTTCGATAGCTCTTATATTAATAGACTGCAGTGGTATGATATTGTCTTTCTTATGCCTCTTGATATTATTCTAAAAGGCAATGTATGGTTATGGTATTGTCAGGGATTTTATTGTGGGTTTTTTAAACCATGAGAGGGCTTTCACCAGCGATCTACTGATTGCCTATATAATACATTGCACTAGTATTACAGTGCAGTGTATTATGGCTGTCAGCATTATTTTGCCAGCCAATGTTTAATGGTGGCTAATGTGAGGGGAGGGTTGGGTTACTTTTAAAATTTTGGGGGTTACTTTTAATCTTTTTTCTTATCTATACATTTTTGTAGGGGTTGGGGTTGGGGTCAATTATTTTATAAATTGTTTAATTTTAGCTTTTTTTTTTTAGATAGGATCCATGCAGAATACATTGCCATCTATGGGGACGGCAATGCACCCATGGAACCTCCGGCAATAATTATTCCAGCTAGAAATTCCTCAGTGAGAACCTAGCCTTCAATTTTTTATAAAGGGGACTTTTAACAGCGATCTTCAGATTGCTCATATAATACACTGCATTAGTATTAAAGTGCTTTGTATTATTCCCTTCAGCATCATGTTAACAGGCTATGTATTATGGCTATAGTCTTTGGCAATAATTATATATTTGAAGCAGAAAAAATATAGATTTTTCTTTACTTAGTATAGTTAAGTCTTAAATCTGCGGTCAGTCAGCAGTCTAAGGTAAACTTGTAAACTCTGCAGTCAACTCAGTTTATTGTATTAAATATCGAAAAAGGGGATTCCTACAAATAAAACATAGAGAATTAGGATCTTTAATGTTCCTAATCTCTGTACCTGAGATATGGTTGTGTTATATAAGAAGTGGTCTATAGACGATATACTTTTTGACAACACACATATATCTTCATGTATAAGGGAGAGACTATGACATCTCTGCAGGTCTAGATTTTACATCTAGCCTGATTGTTATCAGTAATTAATATAAATATTAATTACCTGTCTTGTGGTTCCTTTCTTGCAGCTGACGAGGGTATATGTCACGTTCAACTTCTCACCGGGCATCAGTCATCTGTAAAAAGACACAGGTATGATAACATGTTCCTGATACATGCTACAGACGCAAATATATATAACATTCTAGGGCCAGAACTACTCATCTCAGGCATTATGAAACCGCATAAGAAAAAGGAACAAATAAAAGATGGAACACATTGGGATCTAGATTAGTTTTTTTACTTAAAATATAATGTACATTTTTTATATTTTTTTACTAAATATTTTATCTAAAAATGTTATATTATATACAAGAATTAATCATGTAATGGGAATATATGCCTTTTAATTTTGAAAGGGGGGGTTTGTATTATTTTATTAAATGAGTTATGCCTCTCACATTTATGCTATGAGTATAGCTGTGATAGATTTTTGGGGGGGTTATTTATAAAAAAAAAAAAAATTATATTTTCTTTTCTTAATTCTGAATTGTACATTTGATAACAAAAAAGGATTTTTAAAGGGATGTTTTTGTGGGGCCGGGGTTGATGTTTTTTTAAAATAATTTTATCAACCATTTTTCATATTTTTAAAGGGGTACAGCCGTCACGCCCCTCCTATAAACTTGCAATGAGGTGAAGGGCATGTAGTAATGAGGGGGTGGGGCTATGACATCATGAGCTCCCAACGCCGGCTCCAGCGTTCAGAAAACTTTGTTCCAATCGCTGAGCAATGGAGTACCCCTTTAACTTTCTAACTATTCTGAAAATTTTTTATTATTTTATCGACCGTTTCTTAATATTTTATACTTTTTTAACTAACCCTAATCAGTTTTATTTATTTATTTCTTTTGTATTTATTAATCTTTTTTTTCATAGCATTTCTGCCTTTCTATTTTAGTTTTTCCCATATGAGAACGACCTTTCACCCCTGATCTGATCATTTCTATGAAACACTGCACCTTTATTGTAGTGCAGTGTATTATGCCTCTCAGAATTATGCTGACAGGCAGTGTATGGTTATGGCTATCATTATTTTCTTTTTTTATGGGATTATAACATATTTTGGGCATTTTTATATATTTTTTTCTTAATTTTATATTTGATACAAAACTGTTTTTAAAGGATATTTTTATTAAGGCGGAGTTTTAGTTTATTTTAAATATTTTTTTAGCCTTGGTTTTCTTCTTGATAGTTTTTAACTTTTCATATTAGGGACTTAAAGCAGCCATCTTTCGATAGCTCTTATATTAATAGACTGCAATGGTATGACATTGTCTTTCTTATGCCTCTCGGTATTATTCTAAAAGGCAATGTATGGTTAAGGTATTGTCAGGGATTTTATTGTTGGTTTTTTAAACCATGAGAGGGCTTTCACCAGCGATCTACTGATTGCCTATATAATACATTGCACTAGTATTACAGTGCAGTGTATTATGGCTGTCAGCATTATGTTGCCAGCCAATGTTTAATGATGGCTAATGTGAGGGGAGGGTTGGGTTACTTTTAACATTTTTGGGGTTACTTTTAATCTTTTTTCTTATCTATAAATTTTTGTAGGGGTTGGGGTTGGGGTTAATTATTTTATAAATTGTTACATTTTAGCTTTTTTTTTTTTTTAGATAGGATCCATGCAGAATACATTTCCATCTATGGGGACGGCAATGCACCCATGGAACCTCCGGCAATAATTATTCCAGCTAGAAATTCCTCAGTGAGTACCTAGCCTTTAATTTTTTATAAAGGGGACTTTTAACAGCGATCTTCAGATTGCTCATATAATACACTGCATTAGTATTAAAGTGCTGTGTATTATGCCCTTCAGCATCATGTTAACAGGCTATGTATTATGGCTATAGTCTTTGGCAATAATTATATATTTGAAGCAGAAAAAATATAGATTTTTCTTTACTTAGTATAGTTAAGTCTTAAATCTGCGGTCAGTCAGCAGTCTAAGGTAAACTTGTAAACTCTGCAGTCAGCTCAGTTTATTGTATTAAATATCGAAAAAGGGGATTCCTACAAATAAAACATAGAGAAGTAGGATCATTAATGTTCCTAATCTCTGTACCTGAGATATGGTTGTGTTATATAAGAAGTGGTCTATAGACGATATACTTATTGACAACACACATATATCTTCATGTATAAGGGAGAGTCTATGACATCTCTGCAGGTCTAGATTTTACATCTAGCCTGATTGTTATCAGTAATTAATATAAATATTAATTACCTGTCTCGTGGTTCCTTTCTTGCAGCTGACGAGGGTATATGTCACGTTCAACTTCTCACCGGGCATCAGTCATCTGTAAAAAGACACAGGTATGATAACATGTTCCTGATACATGCTACAGACGCAAATATATATAACATTCTAGGGCCAGAACTACTCATCTCAGGCATTATGAAACCGCATAAGAAAAAGGAACAAATAAAAGATGGAACACATTGGGATCTAGATTAGTTTTTTTACTTAAAATATAATGTACATTTTTAATATATTTTTTTACTAAATATTTTATCTAAAAATGTCATATTATATACAAGAGTTAATCATGTAATGGGAATATATGCCTTTTAATTTTGAAAGGGGGGAGTTTGTATTATTTTATTAAATGAGTTATGCCTCTCACATTTATGCTATGAGTATAGCTGTGATAGATTTTTGGGGGGTTTATTAATAAAAAAAAATTTTTTTTATATTTTCTTTTCTTTATTCTGAATTGTACATTTGATAACAAAAAAGGATTTTTAAAGGGATGTTTTTGAGGGGGCGGGGTTGATGTTTTTTTAAAAAGAATTTTATCAACCATTTTTCATATTTTTAAAGGGGTACAGCCGTCACGCCCCTCCTATAAACTTGCAATGAGGTGAAGGGCGTGTAGTAATGAAGGGGTGGGGCTATGACGTCATGAGCTCCCAACGCCGGCTCCAGCGTTCAGAAAACTTGGTTCCAATCGCTGAGCAATGGAGTACTCCTTTAACTTTCTAACTATTCTGATAATTTTTTATTATTTTATCGACCGTTTCTTAATATTTTATACTTTTTTAACTAACCCTAATCAGTTTTATTTATTTACTTCTTTTGTATTTATTAATCTTTTTTTTCATAGCATTTCTGCCTTTCTATTTTTGTTTTTCCCATATGAGAACGACCTTTCACCCCTGATCTGATCATTTCTATGAAACACTGCCACACTATTGTAGTGCAGTGTATTATGCCTCTCAGCATTATGCTGACAGGCAGTGTATGGTTATGGCTATCATTATTTTCTTTTTTTATGGGATTATAACATATTTTGGGCATTTTTATATATTTTTTTCCTTAATTTTATATTTGATACAAAAATGTTTTTAAAGGGATATTTTTGTTAAGGCGGAGTTTTAGTTTATTTTAAATATTTTTTTAGCCTTGGTTTTCTTCTTGATAGTTTTTAACTTTTCATATTAAGGGACTTAAAGCAGCCATCTTTCGATAGCTCTTATATTAATAGACTGCAGTGGTATGATATTGTCTTTCTTATGCCTCTTGATATTATTCTAAAAGGCAATGTATGGTTATGGTATTGTCAGGGATTTTATTGTGGGTTTTTTAAACCATGAGAGGGCTTTCACCAGCGATCTACTGATTGCCTATATAATACATTGCACTAGTATTACAGTGCAGTGTATTATGGCTGTCAGCATTATTTTGCCAGCCAATGTTTAATGGTGGCTAATGTGAGGGGAGGGTTGGGTTACTTTTAAAATTTTGGGGGTTACTTTTAATCTTTTTTCTTATCTATACATTTTTGTAGGGGTTGGGGTTGGGGTCAATTATTTTATAAATTGTTTAATTTTAGCTTTTTTTTTTTTAGATAGGATCCATGCAGAATACATTGCCATCTATGGGGACGGCAATGCACCCATGGAACCTCCGGCAATAATTATTCCAGCTAGAAATTCCTCAGTGAGAACCTAGCCTTCAATTTTTTATAAAGGGGACTTTTAACAGCGATCTTCAGATTGCTCATATAATACACTGCATTAGTATTAAAGTGCTTTGTATTATTCCCTTCAGCATCATGTTAACAGGCTATGTATTATGGCTATAGTCTTTGGCAATAATTATATATTTGAAGCAGAAAAAATATAGATTTTTCTTTACTTAGTATAGTTAAGTCTTAAATCTGCGGTCAGTCAGCAGTCTAAGGTAAACTTGTAAACTCTGCAGTCAACTCAGTTTATTGTATTAAATATCGAAAAAGGGGATTCCTACAAATAAAACATAGAGAATTAGGATCTTTAATGTTCCTAATCTCTGTACCTGAGATATGGTTGTGTTATATAAGAAGTGGTCTATAGACGATATACTTTTTGACAACACACATATATCTTCATGTATAAGGGAGAGACTATGACATCTCTGCAGGTCTAGATTTTACATCTAGCCTGATTGTTATCAGTAATTAATATAAATATTAATTACCTGTCTTGTGGTTCCATTCTTGCAGCTGACGAGGGTATATGTCACGTTCAACTTCTCACCGGGCATCAGTCATCTGTAAAAAGACACAGGTATGATAACATGTTCCTGATACATGCTACAGACGCAAATATATATAACATTCTAGGGCCAGAACTACTCATCTCAGGCATTATGAAACCGCATAAGAAAAAGGAACAAATAAAAGATGGAACACATTGGGATCTAGATTAGTTTTTTTACTTAAAATATAATGTACATTTTTTATATTTTTTTACTAAATATTTTATCTAAAAATGTTATATTATATACAAGAATTAATCATGTAATGGGAATATATGCCTTTTAATTTTGAAAGGGGGGGTTTGTATTATTTTATTAAATGAGTTATGCCTCTCACATTTATGCTATGAGTATAGCTGTGATAGATTTTTGGGGGGGTTATTTATAAAAAAAAAAAAAATTATATTTTCTTTTCTTAATTCTGAATTGTACATTTGATAACAAAAAAGGATTTTTAAAGGGATGTTTTTGTGGGGCCGGGGTTGATGTTTTTTTAAAATAATTTTATCAACCATTTTTCATATTTTTAAAGGGGTACAGCCGTCACGCCCCTCCTATAAACTTGCAATGAGGTGAAGGGCATGTAGTAATGAAGGGGTGGGGCTATGACATCATGAGCTCCCAACGCCGGCTCCAGCGTTCAGAAAACTTTGTTCCAATCGCTGAGCAATGGAGTACCCCTTTAACTTTCTAACTATTCTGAAAATTTTTTATTATTTTATCGACCGTTTCTTAATATTTTATACTTTTTTAACTAACCCTAATCAGTTTTATTTATTTATTTCTTTTGTATTTATTAATCTTTTTTTTCATAGCATTTCTGCCTTTCTATTTTTGTTTTTCCTATATGAGAACGACCTTTCACCCCTGATCTGATCATTTCTATGAAACACTGCACCTTTATTGTAGTGCAGTGTATTATGCCTCTCAGAATTATGCTGACAGGCAGTGTATGGTTATGGCTATCATTATTTTCTTTTTTTATGGGATTATAACATATTTTGGGCATTTTTATATATTTTTTTCTTAATTTTATATTTGATACAAAACTGTTTTTAAAGGATATTTTTATTAAGGCGGAGTTTTAGTTTATTTTAAATATTTTTTTAGCCTTGGTTTTCTTCTTGATAGTTTTTAACTTTTCATATTAGGGACTTAAAGCAGCCATCTTTCGATAGCTCTTATATTAATAGACTGCAATGGTATGACATTGTCTTTCTTATGCCTCTCGGTATTATTCTAAAAGGCAATGTATGGTTAAGGTATTGTCAGGGATTTTATTGTTGGTTTTTTAAACCATGAGAGGGCTTTCACCAGCGATCTACTGATTGCCTATATAATACATTGCACTAGTATTACAGTGCAGTGTATTATGGCTGTCAGCATTATGTTGCCAGCCAATGTTTAATGATGGCTAATGTGAGGGGAGGGTTGGGTTACTTTTAACATTTTTGGGGTTACTTTTAATCTTTTTTCTTATCTATAAATTTTTGTAGGGGTTGGGGTTGGGGTTAATTATTTTATAAATTGTTACATTTTAGCTTTTTTTTTTTTTTTAGATAGGATCCATGCAGAATACATTTCCATCTATGGGGACGGCAATGCACCCATGGAACCTCCGGCAATAATTATTCCAGCTAGAAATTCCTCAGTGAGTACCTAGCCTTTAATTTTTTATAAAGGGGACTTTTAACAGCGATCTTCAGATTGCTCATATAATACACTGCATTAGTATTAAAGTGCTGTGTATTATGCCCTTCAGCATCATGTTAACAGGCTATGTATTATGGCTATAGTCTTTGGCAATAATTATATATTTGAAGCAGAAAAAATATAGATTTTTCTTTACTTAGTATAGTTAAGTCTTAAATCTGCGGTCAGTCAGCAGTCTAAGGTAAACTTGTAAACTCTGCAGTCAGCTCAGTTTATTGTATTAAATATCGAAAAAGGGGATTCCTACAAATAAAACATAGAGAAGTAGGATCATTAATGTTCCTAATCTCTGTACCTGAGATATGGTTGTGTTATATAAGAAGTGGTCTATAGACGATATACTTATTGACAACACACATATATCTTCATGTATAAGGGAGAGTCTATGACATCTCTGCAGGTCTAGATTTTACATCTAGCCTGATTGTTATCAGTAATTAATATAAATATTAATTACCTGTCTCGTGGTTCCTTTCTTGCAGCTGACGAGGGTATATGTCACGTTCAACTTCTCACCGGGCATCAGTCATCAGTAAAAAGACACAGGTATGATAACATGTTCCTGATACATGCTACAGACGCAAATATATATAACATTCTAGGGCCAGAACTACTCATCTCAGGCATTATGAAACCGCATAAGAAAAAGGAACAAATAAAAGATGGAACACATTGGGATCTAGATTAGTTTTTTTACTTAAAATATAATGTACATTTTTAATATATTTTTTTACTAAATATTTTATCTAAAAATGTCATATTATATACAAGAGTTAATCATGTAATGGGAATATATGCCTTTTAATTTTGAAAGGGGGGAGTTTGTATTATTTTATTAAATGAGTTATGCCTCTCACATTTATGCTATGAGTATAGCTGTGATAGATTTTTGGGGGGTTTATTAATAAAAAAAAAATGTTTTTATATTTTCTTTTCTTTATTCTGAATTGTACATTTGATAACAAAAAAGGATTTTTAAAGGGATGTTTTTGAGGGGGCGGGGTTGATGTTTTTTTAAAAAGAATTTTATCAACCATTTTTCATATTTTTAAAGGGGTACAGCCGTCACGCCCCTCCTATAAACTTGCAATGAGGTGAAGGGCGTGTAGTAATGAAGGGGTGGGGCTATGACGTCATGAGCTCCCAACGCCGGCTCCAGCGTTCAGAAAACTTGGTTCCAATCGCTGAGCAATGGAGTACTCCTTTAACTTTCTAACTATTCTGATAATTTTTTATTATTTTATCGACCGTTTCTTAATATTTTATACTTTTTTAACTAACCCTAATCAGTTTTATTTATTTACTTCTTTTGTATTTATTAATCTTTTTTTTCATAGCATTTCTGCCTTTCTATTTTTGTTTTTCCCATATGAGAACGACCTTTCACCCCTGATCTGATCATTTCTATGAAACACTGCCACACTATTGTAGTGCAGTGTATTATGCCTCTCAGCATTATGCTGACAGGCAGTGTATGGTTATGGCTATCATTATTTTCTTTTTTTATGGGATTATAACATATTTTGGGCATTTTTATATATTTTTTTCCTTAATTTTATATTTGATACAAAAATTTTTTTAAAGGGATATTTTTGTTAAGGCGGAGTTTTAGTTTATTTTAAATATTTTTTTAGCCTTGGTTTTCTTCTTGATAGTTTTTAACTTTTCATATTAAGGGACTTAAAGCAGCCATCTTTCGATAGCTCTTATATTAATAGACTGCAGTGGTATGATATTGTCTTTCTTATGCCTCTCGATATTATTCTAAAAGGCAATGTATGGTTATGGTATTGTCAGGGATTTTATTGTGGGTTTTTTAAACCATGAGAGGGCTTTCACCAGCGATCTACTGATTGCCTATATAATACATTGCACTAGTATTACAGTGCAGTGTATTATGGCTGTCAGCATTATTTTGCCAGCCAATGTTTAATGGTGGCTAATGTGAGGGGAGGGTTGGGTTACTTTTAAAATTTTGGGGGTTACTTTTAATCTTTTTTCTTATCTATACATTTTTGTAGGGGTTGGGGTTGGGGTCAATTATTTTATAAATTGTTTAATTTTAGCTTTTTTTTTTTTTTAGATAGGATCCATGCAGAATACATTGCCATCTATGGGGACGGCAATGCACCCATGGAACCTCCGGCAATAATTATTCCAGCTAGAAATTCCTCAGTGAGAACCTAGCCTTCAATTTTTTATAAAGGGGACTTTTAACAGCGATCTTCAGATTGCTCATATAATACACTGCATTAGTATTAAAGTGCTTTGTATTATTCCCTTCAGCATCATGTTAACAGGCTATGTATTATTGCTATAGTCTTTGGCAATAATTATATATTTGAAGCAGAAAAAATATAGATTTTTCTTTACTTAGTATAGTTAAGTCTTAAATCTGCGGTCAGTCAGCAGTCTAAGGTAAACTTGTAAACTCTGCAGTCAACTCAGTTTATTGTATTAAATATCGAAAAAGGGGATTCCTACAAATAAAACATAGAGAATTAGGATCTTTAATGTTCCTAATCTCTGTACCTGAGATATGGTTGTGTTATATAAGAAGTGGTCTATAGACGATATACTTTTTGACAACACACATATATCTTCATGTATAAGGGAGAGACTATGACATCTCTGCAGGTCTAGATTTTACATCTAGCCTGATTGTTATCAGTAATTAATATAAATATTAATTACCTGTCTTGTGGTTCCTTTCTTGCAGCTGACGAGGGTATATGTCACGTTCAACTTCTCACCGGGCATCAGTCATCTGTAAAAAGACACAGGTATGATAACATGTTCCTGATACATGCTACAGACGCAAATATATATAACATTCTAGGGCCAGAACTACTCATCTCAGGCATTATGAAACCGCATAAGAAAAAGGAACAAATAAAAGATGGAACACATTGGGATCTAGATTTGTTTTTTTACTTAAAATATAATGTACATTTTTTATATTTTTTACTAAATATTTTATCTAAAAATGTTATATTATATACAAGAATTAATCATGTAATGGGAATATATGCCTTTTAATTTTGAAAGGGGGGGTTTGTATTATTTTATTAAATGAGTTATGCCTCTCACATTTATGCTATGAGTATAGCTGTGATAGATTTTTGGGGGGGTTATTTATAAAAAAAAAAAAATTATATTTTCTTTTCTTAATTCTGAATTGTACATTTGATAACAAAAAGGATTTTTAAAGGGATGTTTTTGTGGGGCCGGGGTTGATGTTTTTTTAAAATAATTTTATCAACCATTTTTCATATTTTTAAAGGGGTACAGCCGTCACGCCCCTCCTATAAACTTGCAATGAGGTGAAGGGCATGTAGTAATGAAGGGGTGGGGCTATGACGTCATGAGCTCCCAACGCCGGCTCCAGCGTTCAGAAAACTTTGTTCCAATCGCTGAGCAATGGAGTACCCCTTTAACTTTCTAACTATTCTGAAAATTTTTTATTATTTTATCGACCGTTTCTTAATATTTTATACTTTTTTAACTAACCCTAATCAGTTTTATTTATTTATTTCTTTTTTATTTATTAATCTTTTTTTTCATAGCATTTCTGCCTTTCTATTTTTGTTTTTCCCATATGAGAACGACCTTTCACCCCTGATCTGATCATTTCTATGAAACACTGCACCACTATTGTAGTGCAGTGTATTATGCCTCTCAGAATTATGCTGACAGGCAGTGTATGGTTATGGCTATCATTATTTTCTTTTTTTATGGGATTATAACATATTTTGGGCATTTTTATATATTTTTTTCTTAATTTTATATTTGATACAAAACAGTTTTTAAAGGGATATTTTTATTAAGGCGGAGTTTTAGTTTATTTTAAATATTTTTTTAGCCTTGGTTTTCTTCTTGATAGTTTTTAACTTTTCATATTAAGGGACTTAAAGCAGCCATCTTTCGATAGCTCTTATATTAATAGACTGCAATGGTATGACATTGTCTTTCTTATGCCTCTCGGTATTATTCTAAAAGGCAATGTATAGTTAAGGTATTGTCAGGGATTTTATTGTTGGTTTTTTAAACCATGAGAGGGCTTTCACCAGCGATCTACTGATTGCCTATATAATACATTGCACTAGTATTACAGTGCAGTGTATTATGGCTGTCAGCATTATGTTGCCAGCCAATGTTTAATGATGGCTAATGTGAGGGGAGGGTTGGGTTACTTTTAACATTTTTGGGGTTACTTTTAATCTTTTTTCTTATCTATAAATTTTTGTAGGGGTTGGGGTCAATTATTTTGTAAATTGTTACATTTTAGCTTTTTTTTTTTTAGATAGGATCCATGCAGAATACATTTCCATCTATGGGGACGGCAATGCACCCATGGAACCTCCGGCAATAATTATTCCAGCTAGAAATTCCTCAGTGAGTACCTAGCCTTTAATTTTTTATAAAGGGGACTTTTAACAGCGATCTTCAGATTGCTCATATAATACACTGCATTAGTATTAAAGTGCTTTGTATTATGCCCTTCAGCATCATGTTAACAGGCTATGTATTATCGCTATAGTCTTTGGCAATAATTATATATTTGAAGCAGAAAAAATATAAATTTTTCTTTACTTAGTATAGTTAAGTCTTAAATCTGCGGTCAGTCAGCAGTCAAAAGTAAACTTGTAAACTCTACAGTCAGCTCAGTTTATTGTATTAAATATCGAAAAAGGGGATTCCTACAAATAAAACATAGAGAATTAGGATCATTAATGTTCCTAATCTCTGTACCTGAGATATGGTTGTGTTATATAAGAAGTGGTCTATAGACGATATACTTATTGAACACACATATATCTTCATGTATAAGGGAGAGTCTATGACATCTCTGCAGGTCTAGATTTTACATCTAGCCTGATTGTTATCAGTAATTAATATAAATATTAATTACCTGTCTCGTGGTTCCTTTCTTGCAGCTGACGAGGGTATATGTCACGTTCAACTTCTCACCGGGCATCAGTCATCTGTGAAAAGACACAGGTATGATAACATGTTCCTGATACATGCTACAGACGCAAATATATATAACATTCTAGGGCCAGAACTACTCATCTCAGGCATTATGAAACCGCATAAGAAAAAGGAACAAATAAAAGATGGAACACATTGGGATCTAGATTAGTTTTTTTACTTAAAATATAATGTACATTTTTAATATATTTTTTTACTAAATATTTTATCTAAAAATTTTATATTATATACAAGAGTTAATCATGTAATGGGAATATATGCCTTTTAATTTTGAAAGGGGGGAGTTTGTATTATTTTATTAAATGAGTTATGCCTCTCACATTTATGCTATGAGTATAGCTGTGATAGATTTTTGGGGGGTTTATTAATAAAAAACAATTTTTTTTTTATATTTTCTTTTCTTTATTCTGAATTGTACATTTGATAACAAAAAAGGATTTTTAAAGGGATGTTTTTGTGGGGGCGGGGTTGATGTTTTTTTTTTATAATTTTATCAACCATTTTTCATATTTTTAAAGGGGTACAGCCGTCACGCCCCTCCTATAAACTTGCAATGAGGTGAAGGGCGTGTAGTAATGAAGGGGTGGGGCTATGACGTCATGAGCTCTCAACGCCGGCTCCAGCGTTCAGAAAACTTGGTTCCAATCGCTGAGCAATGGAGTACCCCTTTAACTTTCTAACTATTCTGATAATTTTTTATTATTTTATCGACCGTTTCTTAATATTTTATACTTTTTTAACTAACCCTAATCAGTTTTATTTATTTACTTCTTTTGTATTTATTAATCTTTTTTTTTTTCATAGTATTTCTGCCTTTCTATTTTTGTTTTTCCCATATGAGAACGACCTTTCACCCCTGATCTGATCATTTCTATGAAACACTGCCACACTATTGTAGTGCAGTGTATTATGCCTCTCAGCATTATGCTGACAGGCAGTGTATGGTTATGGCTATCATTATTTTCTTTTTTTATGGGATTATAACATATTTTGGGCATTTTTATATATTTTTTTCTTAATTTTATATTTGATACAAAAATGTTTTTAAAGGGATATTTTTGTTAAGGCGGAGTTTTAGTTTATTTTAAATATTTTTTTAGCCTTGGTTTTCTTCTTGATAGTTTTTAACTTTTCATATTAAGGGACTTAAAGCAGCCATCTTTCGATAGCTCTTATATTAATAGACTGCAGTGGTATGATATTGTCTTTCTTATGCCTCTCGGTATTATTCTAAAAGGCAATGTATGGTTATGGTATTGTCAGGGATTTTATTGTGGGTTTTTTAAACCATGAGAGGGCTTTCACCAGCAATCTACTGATTGCCTATATAATACATTGCACTAGTATTACAGTGCAGTGCATTATGGCTGTCAGCATTATTTTGCCAGCCAATGTTTAATGATGGCTAATGTGAGGGGAGGGTTGGGTTACTTTTAAAATTTTGGGGGTTACTTTTAATCTTTTTTCTTATCTATACATTTTTGTAGGGGTTGGGGTTGGGGTCAATTATTTTATAAATTGTTTAATTTTAGCTTTTTTTTTTTTTAGATAGGATCCATGCAGAATACATTGCCATCTATGGGGACGGCAATGCACCCATGGAACCTCCGGCAATAATTATTCCAGCTAGAAATTCCTCAGTGAGAACCTAGCCTTCAATTTTTTATAAAGGGGACTTTTAACAGCGATCTTCAGATTGCTCATATAATACACTGCATTAGTATTAAAGTGCTTTGTATTATTCCCTTCAGCATCATGTTAACAGGCTATGTATTATTGCTATAGTCTTTGGCAATAATTATATATTTGAAGCAGAAAAAATATAGATTTTTCTTTACTTAGTATAGTTAAGTCTTAAATCTGCGGTCAGTCAGCAGTCTAAGGTAAACTTGTAAACTCTGCAGTCAACTCAGTTTATTGTATTAAATATCGAAAAAGGGGATTCCTACAAATAAAACATAGAGAATTAGGATCTTTAATGTTCCTAATCTCTGTACCTGAGATATGGTTGTGTTATATAAGAATTGGTCTATAGACGATATACTTTTTGACAACACACATATATCTTCATGTATAAGGGAGAGACTATGACATCTCTGCAGGTCTAGATTTTACATCTAGCCTGATTGTTATCAGTAATTAATATAAATATTAATTACCTGTCTTGTGGTTCCTTTCTTGCAGCTGACGAGGGTATATGTCACGTTCAACTTCTCACCGGGCATCAGTCATCTGTAAAAAGACACAGGTATGATAACATGTTCCTGATACATGCTACAGACGCAAATATATATAACATTCTAGGGCCAGAACTACTCATCTCAGGCATTATGAAACCGCATAAGAAAAAGGAACAAATAAAAGATGGAACACATTGGGATCTAGATTTGTTTTTTTACTTAAAATATAATGTACATTTTTTATATTTTTTACTAAATATTTTATCTAAAAATGTTATATTATATACAAGAATTAATCATGTAATGGGAATATATGCCTTTTAATTTTGAAAGGGGGGGTTTGTATTATTTTATTAAATGAGTTATGCCTCTCACATTTATGCTATGAGTATAGCTGTGATAGATTTTTGGGGGGGTTATTTATAAAAAAAAAAAAAATTATATTTTCTTTTCTTAATTCTGAATTGTACATTTGATAACAAAAAGGATTTTTAAAGGGATGTTTTTGTGGGGCCGGGGTTGATGTTTTTTTAAAATAATTTTATCAACCATTTTTCATATTTTTAAAGGGGTACAGCCGTCACGCCCCTCCTATAAACTTGCAATGAGGTGAAGGGCATGTAGTAATGAAGGGGTGGGGCTATGACGTCATGAGCTCCCAACGCCGGCTCCAGCGTTCAGAAAACTTTGTTCCAATCGCTGAGCAATGGAGTACCCCTTTAACTTTCTAACTATTCTGAAAATTTTTTATTATTTTATCGACCGTTTCTTAATATTTTATACTTTTTTAACTAACCCTAATCAGTTTTATTTATTTATTTCTTTTTTATTTATTAATCTTTTTTTTCATAGCATTTCTGCCTTTCTATTTTTGTTTTTCCCATATGAGAACGACCTTTCACCCCTGATCTGATCATTTCTATGAAACACTGCACCACTATTGTAGTGCAGTGTATTATGCCTCTCAGAATTATGCTGACAGGCAGTGTATGGTTATGGCTATCATTATTTTCTTTTTTTATGGGATTATAACATATTTTGGGCATTTTTATATATTTTTTTCTTAATTTTATATTTGATACAAAACAGTTTTTAAAGGGATATTTTTATTAAGGCGGAGTTTTAGTTTATTTTAAATATTTTTTTAGCCTTGGTTTTCTTCTTGATAGTTTTTAACTTTTCATATTAAGGGACTTAAAGCAGCCATCTTTCGATAGCTCTTATATTAATAGACTGCAATTGTATGACATTGTCTTTCTTATGCCTCTCGGTATTATTCTAAAAGGCAATGTATAGTTAAGGTATTGTCAGGGATTTTATTGTTGGTTTTTTAAACCATGAGAGGGCTTTCACCAGCGATCTACTGATTGCCTATATAATACATTGCACTAGTATTACAGTGCAGTGTATTATGGCTGTCAGCATTATGTTGCCAGCCAATGTTTAATGATGGCTAATGTGAGGGGAGGGTTGGGTTACTTTTAACATTTTTGGGGTTACTTTTAATCTTTTTTCTTATCTATAAATTTTTGTAGGGGTTGGGGTCAATTATTTTGTAAATTGTTACATTTTAGCTTTTTTTTTTTTAGATAGGATCCATGCAGAATACATTTCCATCTATGGGGACGGCAATGCACCCATGGAACCTCCGGCAATAATTATTCCAGCTAGAAATTCCTCAGTGAGTACCTAGCCTTTAATTTTTTATAAAGGGGACTTTTAACAGCGATCTTCAGATTGCTCATATAATACACTGCATTAGTATTAAAGTGCTTTGTATTATGCCCTTCAGCATCATGTTAACAGGCTATGTATTATCGCTATAGTCTTTGGCAATAATTATATATTTGAAGCAGAAAAAATATAAATTTTTCTTTACTTAGTATAGTTAAGTCTTAAATCTGCGGTCAGTCAGCAGTCTAAAGTAAACTTGTAAACTCTACAGTCAGCTCAGTTTATTGTATTAAATATCGAAAAAGGGGATTCCTACAAATAAAACATAGAGAATTAGGATCATTAATGTTCCTAATCTCTGTACCTGAGATATGGTTGTGTTATATAAGAAGTGGTCTATAGACGATATACTTATTGAACACACATATATCTTCATGTATAAGGGAGAGTCTATGACATCTCTGCAGGTCTAGATTTTACATCTAGCCTGATTGTTATCAGTAATTAATATAAATATTAATTACCTGTCTCGTGGTTCCTTTCTTGCAGCTGACGAGGGTATATGTCACGTTCAACTTCTCACCGGGCATCAGTCATCTGTGAAAAGACACAGGTATGATAACATGTTCCTGATACATGCTACAGACGCAAATATATATAACATTCTAGGGCCAGAACTACTCATCTCAGGCATTATGAAACCGCATAAGAAAAAGGAACAAATAAAAGATGGAACACATTGGGATCTAGATTAGTTTTTTTACTTAAAATATAATGTACATTTTTAATATATTTTTTTACTAAATATTTTATCTAAAAATTTTATATTATATACAAGAGTTAATCATGTAATGGGAATATATGCCTTTTAATTTTGAAAGGGGGGAGTTTGTATTATTTTATTAAATGAGTTATGCCTCTCACATTTATGCTATGAGTATAGCTGTGATAGATTTTTGGGGGGTTTATTAATAAAAAACAATTTTTTTTTTATATTTTCTTTTCTTTATTCTGAATTGTACATTTGATAACAAAAAAGGATTTTTAAAGGGATGTTTTTGTGGGGGCGGGGTTGATGTTTTTTTTTTATAATTTTATCAACCATTTTTCATATTTTTAAAGGGGTACAGCCGTCACGCCCCTCCTATAAACTTGCAATGAGGTGAAGGGCGTGTAGTAATGAAGGGGTGGGGCTATGACGTCATGAGCTCTCAACGCCGGCTCCAGCGTTCAGAAAACTTGGTTCCAATCGCTGAGCAATGGAGTACCCCTTTAACTTTCTAACTATTCTGATAATTTTTTATTATTTTATCGACCGTTTCTTAATATTTTATACTTTTTTAACTAACCCTAATCAGTTTTATTTATTTACTTCTTTTGTATTTATTAATCTTTTTTTTTTTCATAGTATTTCTGCCTTTCTATTTTTGTTTTTCCCATATGAGAACGACCTTTCACCCCTGATCTGATCATTTCTATGAAACACTGCCACACTATTGTAGTGCAGTGTATTATGCCTCTCAGCATTATGCTGACAGGCAGTGTATGGTTATGGCTATCATTATTTTCTTTTTTTATGGGATTATAACATATTTTGGGCATTTTTATATATTTTTTTCTTAATTTTATATTTGATACAAAAATGTTTTTAAAGGGATATTTTTGTTAAGGCGGAGTTTTAGTTTATTTTAAATATTTTTTTAGCCTTGGTTTTCTTCTTGATAGTTTTTAACTTTTCATATTAAGGGACTTAAAGCAGCCATCTTTCGATAGCTCTTATATTAATAGACTGCAGTGGTATGATATTGTCTTTCTTATGCCTCTCGGTATTATTCTAAAAGGCAATGTATGGTTATGGTATTGTCAGGGATTTTATTGTGGGTTTTTTAAACCATGAGAGGGCTTTCACCAGCAATCTACTGATTGCCTATATAATACATTGCACTAGTATTACAGTGCAGTGTATTATGGCTGTCAGCATTATTTTGCCAGCCAATGTTTAATGATGGCTAATGTGAGGGGAGGGTTGGGTTACTTTTAAAATTTTGGGGGTTACTTTTAATCTTTTTTCTTATCTATACATTTTTGTAGGGGTTGGGGTTGGGGTCAATTATTTTATAAATTGTTTAATTTTAGCTTTTTTTTTTTTTAGATAGGATCCATGCAGAATACATTACCATCTATGGGGACGGCAATGCACCCATGGAACCTCCGGCAATAATTATTCCAGCTAGAAATTCCTCAGTGAGAACCTAGCCTTCAATTTTTTATAAAGGGGACTTTTAACAGCGATCTTCAGATTGCTCATATAATACACTGCATTAGTATTAAAGTGCTTTGTATTATTCCCTTCAGCATCATGTTAACAGGCTATGTATTATGGCTATAGTCTTTGGCAATAATTATATATTTGAAGCAGAAAAAATATACATTTTTCTTTACTTAGTATAGTTAAGTCTTAAATCTGCGGTCAGTCAGCAGTCTAAGGTAAACTTGTAAACTCTGCAGTCAACTCAGTTTATTGTATTAAATATCGAAAAAGGGGATTCCTACAAATAAAACATAGAGAATTAGGATCTTTAATGTTCCTAATCTCTGTACCTGAGATATGGTTGTGTTATATAAGAAGTGGTCTATAGACGATATACTTTTTGACAACACACATATATCTTCATGTATAAGGGAGAGACTATGACATCTCTGCAGGTCTAGATTTTACATCTAGCCTGATTGTTATCAGTAATTAATATAAATATTAATTACCTGTCTTGTGGTTCCTTTCTTGCAGTTGACGAGGGTATATGTCACGTTCAACTTCTCACCGGGCATCAGTCATCTGTAAAAAGACACAGGTATGATAACATGTTCCTGATACATGCTACAGATGCAAATATATATAACATTCTAGGGCCAGAACTACTCATCTCAGGCATTATGAAACCGCATAAGAAAAAGGAACAAATAAAAGATGGAACACATTGGGATCTAGATTTGTTTTTTTACTTAAAATATAATGTACATTTTTTATATTTTTTACTAAATATTTTATCTAAAAATGTTATATTATATACAAGAATTAATCATGTAATGGGAATATATGCCTTTTAATTTTGAAAGGGGGGGTTTGTATTATTTTATTAAATGAGTTATGCCTCTCACATTTATGCTATGAGTATAGCTGTGATAGATTTTTGGGGGGGTTATTTATAAAAAAAAAAAAAATTATATTTTCTTTTCTTAATTCTGAATTGTACATTTGATAACAAAAAAGGATTTTTAAAGGGATGTTTTTGTGGGGCCGGGGTTGATGTTTTTTTAAAATAATTTTATCAACCATTTTTCATATTTTTAAAGGGGTACAGCCGTCACGCCCCTCCTATAAACTTGCAATGAGGTGAAGGGCATGTAGTAATGAAGGGGTGGGGCTATGACGTCATGAGCTCCCAACGCCGGCTCCAGCGTTCAGAAAACTTTGTTCCAATCGCTGAGCAATGGAGTACCCCTTTAACTTTCTAACTATTCTGAAAATTTTTTATTATTTTATCGACCGTTTCTTAATATTTTATACTTTTTTAACTAACCCTAATCAGTTTTATTTATTTATTTCTTTTGTATTTATTAATCTTTTTTTTCATAGCATTTCTGCCTTTCTATTTTAGTTTTTCCCATATGAGAACGACCTTTCACCCCTGATCTAATCATTTCTATGAAACACTGCACCACTATTGTAGTGCAGTGTATTATGCCTCTCAGAATTATGCTGACAGGCAGTGTATGGTTATGGCTATCATTATTTTCTTTTTTTATGGGATTATAACATATTTTGGGCATTTTTATATATTTTTTTCTTAATTTTATATTTGATACAAAACAGTTTTTAAAGGGATATTTTTATTAAGGCGGAGTTTTAGTTTATTTTAAATATTTTTTTAGCCTTGGTTTTCTTCTTGATAGTTTTTAACTTTTCATATTAAGGGACTTAAAGCAGCCATCTTTCGATAGCTCTTATATTAATAGACTGCAATGGTATGACATTGTCTTTCTTATGCCTCTCGGTATTATTCTAAAAGGCAATGTATAGTTAAGGTATTGTCAGGGATTTTATTGTTGGTTTTTTAAACCATGAGAGGGCTTTCACCAGCGATCTACTGATTGCCTATATAATACATTGCACTAGTATTACAGTGCAGTGTATTATGGCTGTCAGCATTATGTTGCCAGCCAATGTTTAATGATGGCTAATGTGAGGGGAGGGTTGGGTTACTTTTAACATTTTTGGGGTTACTTTTAATCTTTTTTCTTATCTATAAATTTTTGTAGGGGTTGGGGTCAATTATTTTGTAAATTGTTACATTTTAGCTTTTTTTTTTTTAGATAGGATCCATGCAGAATACATTTCCATCTATGGGGACGGCAATGCACCCATGGAACCTCCGGCAATAATTATTCCAGCTAGAAATTCCTCAGTGAGTACCTAGCCTTTAATTTTTTATAAAGGGGACTTTTAACAGCGATCTTCAGATTGCTCATATAATACACTGCATTAGTATTAAAGTGCTTTGTATTATGCCCTTCAGCATCATGTTAACAGGCTATGTATTATCGCTATAGTCTTTGGCAATAATTATATATTTGAAGCAGAAAAAATATAAATTTTTCTTTACTTAGTATAGTTAAGTCTTAAATCTGCGGTCAGTCAGCAGTCTAAAGTAAACTTGTAAACTCTACAGTCAGCTCAGTTTATTGTATTAAATATCGAAAAAGGGGATTCCTACAAATAAAACATAGAGAATTAGGATCATTAATGTTCCTAATCTCTGTACCTGAGATATGGTTGTGTTATATAAGAAGTGGTCTATAGACGATATACTTATTGAACACACATATATCTTCATGTATAAGGGAGAGTCTATGACATCTCTGCAGGTCTAGATTTTACATCTAGCCTGATTGTTATCAGTAATTAATATAAATATTAATTACCTGTCTCGTGGTTCCTTTCTTGCAGCTGACGAGGGTATATGTCACGTTCAACTTCTCACCGGGCATCAGTCATCTGTGAAAAGACACAGGTATGATAACATGTTCCTGATACATGCTACAGACGCAAATATATATAACATTCTAGGGCCAGAACTACTCATCTCAGGCATTATGAAACCGCATAAGAAAAAGGAACAAATAAAAGATGGAACACATTGGGATCTAGATTAGTTTTTTTACTTAAAATATAATGTACATTTTTAATATATTTTTTTACTAAATATTTTATCTAAAAATTTTATATTATATACAAGAGTTAATCATGTAATGGGAATATATGCCTTTTAATTTTGAAAGGGGGGAGTTTGTATTATTTTATTAAATGAGTTATGCCTCTCACATTTATGCTATGAGTATAGCTGTGATAGATTTTTGGGGGGTTTATTAATAAAAAACAATTTTTTTTTTATATTTTCTTTTCTTTATTCTGAATTGTACATTTGATAACAAAAAAGGATTTTTAAAGGGATGTTTTTGTGGGGGCGGGGTTGATGTTTTTTTTTTTATAATTTTATCAACCATTTTTCATATTTTTAAAGGGGTACAGCCGTCACGCCCCTCCTATAAACTTGCAATGAGGTGAAGGGCGTGTAGTAATGAAGGGGTGGGGCTATGACGTCATGAGCTCTCAACGCCGGCTCCAGCGTTCAGAAAACTTGGTTCCAATCGCTGAGCAATGGAGTACCCCTTTAACTTTCTAACTATTCTGATAATTTTTTATTATTTTATCGACCGTTTCTTAATATTTTATACTTTTTTAACTAACCCTAATCAGTTTTATTTATTTACTTCTTTTGTATTTATTAATCTTTTTTTTTTTCATAGTATTTCTGCCTTTCTATTTTTGTTTTTCCCATATGAGAACGACCTTTCACCCCTGATCTGATCATTTCTATGAAACACTGCCACACTATTGTAGTGCAGTGTATTATGCCTCTCAGCATTATGCTGACAGGCAGTGTATGGTTATGGCTATCATTATTTTCTTTTTTTATGGGATTATAACATATTTTGGGCATTTTTATATATTTTTTTCTTAATTTTATATTTGATACAAAAATGTTTTTAAAGGGATATTTTTGTTAAGGCGGAGTTTTAGTTTATTTTAAATATTTTTTTAGCCTTGGTTTTCTTCTTGATAGTTTTTAACTTTTCATATTAAGGGACTTAAAGCAGCCATCTTTCGATAGCTCTTATATTAATAGACTGCAGTGGTATGATATTGTCTTTCTTATGCCTCTTGATATTATTCTAAAAGGCAATGTATGGTTATGGTATTGTCAGGGATTTTATTGTGGGTTTTTTAAACCATGAGAGGGCTTTCACCAGCGATCTACTGATTGCCTATATAATACATTGCACTAGTATTACAGTGCAGTGTATTATGGCTGTCAGCATTATTTTGCCAGCCAATGTTTAATGGTGGCTAATGTGAGGGGAGGGTTGGGTTACTTTTAAAATTTTGGGGGTTACTTTTAATCTTTTTTCTTATCTATACATTTTTGTAGGGGTTGGGGTTGGGGTCAATTATTTTATAAATTGTTTAATTTTAGCTTTTTTTTTTTTAGATAGGATCCATGCAGAATACATTGCCATCTATGGGGACGGCAATGCACCCATGGAACCTCCGGCAATAATTATTCCAGCTAGAAATTCCTCAGTGAGAACCTAGCCTTCAATTTTTTATAAAGGGGACTTTTAACAGCGATCTTCAGATTGCTCATATAATACACTGCATTAGTATTAAAGTGCTTTGTATTATTCCCTTCAGCATCATGTTAACAGGCTATGTATTATGGCTATAGTCTTTGGCAATAATTATATATTTGAAGCAGAAAAAATATAGATTTTTCTTTACTTAGTATAGTTAAGTCTTAAATCTGCGGTCAGTCAGCAGTCTAAGGTAAACTTGTAAACTCTGCAGTCAACTCAGTTTATTGTATTAAATATCGAAAAAGGGGATTCCTACAAATAAAACATAGAGAATTAGGATCTTTAATGTTCCTAATCTCTGTACCTGAGATATGGTTGTGTTATATAAGAAGTGGTCTATAGACGATATACTTTTTGACAACACACATATATCTTCATGTATAAGGGAGAGACTATGACATCTCTGCAGGTCTAGATTTTACATCTAGCCTGATTGTTATCAGTAATTAATATAAATATTAATTACCTGTCTTGTGGTTCCATTCTTGCAGCTGACGAGGGTATATGTCACGTTCAACTTCTCACCGGGCATCAGTCATCTGTAAAAAGACACAGGTATGATAACATGTTCCTGATACATGCTACAGACGCAAATATATATAACATTCTAGGGCCAGAACTACTCATCTCAGGCATTATGAAACCGCATAAGAAAAAGGAACAAATAAAAGATGGAACACATTGGGATCTAGATTAGTTTTTTTACTTAAAATATAATGTACATTTTTTATATTTTTTTACTAAATATTTTATCTAAAAATGTTATATTATATACAAGAATTAATCATGTAATGGGAATATATGCCTTTTAATTTTGAAAGGGGGGGTTTGTATTATTTTATTAAATGAGTTATGCCTCTCACATTTATGCTATGAGTATAGCTGTGATAGATTTTTGGGGGGGTTATTTATAAAAAAAAAAAAAATTATATTTTCTTTTCTTAATTCTGAATTGTACATTTGATAACAAAAAAGGATTTTTAAAGGGATGTTTTTGTGGGGCCGGGGTTGATGTTTTTTTAAAATAATTTTATCAACCATTTTTCATATTTTTAAAGGGGTACAGCCGTCACGCCCCTCCTATAAACTTGCAATGAGGTGAAGGGCATGTAGTAATGAAGGGGTGGGGCTATGACATCATGAGCTCCCAACGCCGGCTCCAGCGTTCAGAAAACTTTGTTCCAATCGCTGAGCAATGGAGTACCCCTTTAACTTTCTAACTATTCTGAAAATTTTTTATTATTTTATCGACCGTTTCTTAATATTTTATACTTTTTTAACTAACCCTAATCAGTTTTATTTATTTATTTCTTTTGTATTTATTAATCTTTTTTTTCATAGCATTTCTGCCTTTCTATTTTTGTTTTTCCTATATGAGAACGACCTTTCACCCCTGATCTGATCATTTCTATGAAACACTGCACCTTTATTGTAGTGCAGTGTATTATGCCTCTCAGAATTATGCTGACAGGCAGTGTATGGTTATGGCTATCATTATTTTCTTTTTTTATGGGATTATAACATATTTTGGGCATTTTTATATATTTTTTTCTTAATTTTATATTTGATACAAAACTGTTTTTAAAGGATATTTTTATTAAGGCGGAGTTTTAGTTTATTTTAAATATTTTTTTAGCCTTGGTTTTCTTCTTGATAGTTTTTAACTTTTCATATTAGGGACTTAAAGCAGCCATCTTTCGATAGCTCTTATATTAATAGACTGCAATGGTATGACATTGTCTTTCTTATGCCTCTCGGTATTATTCTAAAAGGCAATGTATGGTTAAGGTATTGTCAGGGATTTTATTGTTGGTTTTTTAAACCATGAGAGGGCTTTCACCAGCGATCTACTGATTGCCTATATAATACATTGCACTAGTATTACAGTGCAGTGTATTATGGCTGTCAGCATTATGTTGCCAGCCAATGTTTAATGATGGCTAATGTGAGGGGAGGGTTGGGTTACTTTTAACATTTTTGGGGTTACTTTTAATCTTTTTTCTTATCTATAAATTTTTGTAGGGGTTGGGGTTGGGGTTAATTATTTTATAAATTGTTACATTTTAGCTTTTTTTTTTTTTTTAGATAGGATCCATGCAGAATACATTTCCATCTATGGGGACGGCAATGCACCCATGGAACCTCCGGCAATAATTATTCCAGCTAGAAATTCCTCAGTGAGTACCTAGCCTTTAATTTTTTATAAAGGGGACTTTTAACAGCGATCTTCAGATTGCTCATATAATACACTGCATTAGTATTAAAGTGCTGTGTATTATGCCCTTCAGCATCATGTTAACAGGCTATGTATTATGGCTATAGTCTTTGGCAATAATTATATATTTGAAGCAGAAAAAATATAGATTTTTCTTTACTTAGTATAGTTAAGTCTTAAATCTGCGGTCAGTCAGCAGTCTAAGGTAAACTTGTAAACTCTGCAGTCAGCTCAGTTTATTGTATTAAATATCGAAAAAGGGGATTCCTACAAATAAAACATAGAGAAGTAGGATCATTAATGTTCCTAATCTCTGTACCTGAGATATGGTTGTGTTATATAAGAAGTGGTCTATAGACGATATACTTATTGACAACACACATATATCTTCATGTATAAGGGAGAGTCTATGACATCTCTGCAGGTCTAGATTTTACATCTAGCCTGATTGTTATCAGTAATTAATATAAATATTAATTACCTGTCTCGTGGTTCCTTTCTTGCAGCTGACGAGGGTATATGTCACGTTCAACTTCTCACCGGGCATCAGTCATCAGTAAAAAGACACAGGTATGATAACATGTTCCTGATACATGCTACAGACGCAAATATATATAACATTCTAGGGCCAGAACTACTCATCTCAGGCATTATGAAACCGCATAAGAAAAAGGAACAAATAAAAGATGGAACACATTGGGATCTAGATTAGTTTTTTTACTTAAAATATAATGTACATTTTTAATATATTTTTTTACTAAATATTTTATCTAAAAATGTCATATTATATACAAGAGTTAATCATGTAATGGGAATATATGCCTTTTAATTTTGAAAGGGGGGAGTTTGTATTATTTTATTAAATGAGTTATGCCTCTCACATTTATGCTATGAGTATAGCTGTGATAGATTTTTGGGGGGTTTATTAATAAAAAAAAAATGTTTTTATATTTTCTTTTCTTTATTCTGAATTGTACATTTGATAACAAAAAAGGATTTTTAAAGGGATGTTTTTGAGGGGGCGGGGTTGATGTTTTTTTAAAAAGAATTTTATCAACCATTTTTCATATTTTTAAAGGGGTACAGCCGTCACGCCCCTCCTATAAACTTGCAATGAGGTGAAGGGCGTGTAGTAATGAAGGGGTGGGGCTATGACGTCATGAGCTCCCAACGCCGGCTCCAGCGTTCAGAAAACTTGGTTCCAATCGCTGAGCAATGGAGTACTCCTTTAACTTTCTAACTATTCTGATAATTTTTTATTATTTTATCGACCGTTTCTTAATATTTTATACTTTTTTAACTAACCCTAATCAGTTTTATTTATTTACTTCTTTTGTATTTATTAATCTTTTTTTTCATAGCATTTCTGCCTTTCTATTTTTGTTTTTCCCATATGAGAACGACCTTTCACCCCTGATCTGATCATTTCTATGAAACACTGCCACACTATTGTAGTGCAGTGTATTATGCCTCTCAGCATTATGCTGACAGGCAGTGTATGGTTATGGCTATCATTATTTTCTTTTTTTATGGGATTATAACATATTTTGGGCATTTTTATATATTTTTTTCCTTAATTTTATATTTGATACAAAAATTTTTTTAAAGGGATATTTTTGTTAAGGCGGAGTTTTAGTTTATTTTAAATATTTTTTTAGCCTTGGTTTTCTTCTTGATAGTTTTTAACTTTTCATATTAAGGGACTTAAAGCAGCCATCTTTCGATAGCTCTTATATTAATAGACTGCAGTGGTATGATATTGTCTTTCTTATGCCTCTCGATATTATTCTAAAAGGCAATGTATGGTTATGGTATTGTCAGGGATTTTATTGTGGGTTTTTTAAACCATGAGAGGGCTTTCACCAGCGATCTACTGATTGCCTATATAATACATTGCACTAGTATTACAGTGCAGTGTATTATGGCTGTCAGCATTATTTTGCCAGCCAATGTTTAATGGTGGCTAATGTGAGGGGAGGGTTGGGTTACTTTTAAAATTTTGGGGGTTACTTTTAATCTTTTTTCTTATCTATACATTTTTGTAGGGGTTGGGGTTGGGGTCAATTATTTTATAAATTGTTTAATTTTAGCTTTTTTTTTTTTTTAGATAGGATCCATGCAGAATACATTGCCATCTATGGGGACGGCAATGCACCCATGGAACCTCCGGCAATAATTATTCCAGCTAGAAATTCCTCAGTGAGAACCTAGCCTTCAATTTTTTATAAAGGGGACTTTTAACAGCGATCTTCAGATTGCTCATATAATACACTGCATTAGTATTAAAGTGCTTTGTATTATTCCCTTCAGCATCATGTTAACAGGCTATGTATTATTGCTATAGTCTTTGGCAATAATTATATATTTGAAGCAGAAAAAATATAGATTTTTCTTTACTTAGTATAGTTAAGTCTTAAATCTGCGGTCAGTCAGCAGTCTAAGGTAAACTTGTAAACTCTGCAGTCAACTCAGTTTATTGTATTAAATATCGAAAAAGGGGATTCCTACAAATAAAACATAGAGAATTAGGATCTTTAATGTTCCTAATCTCTGTACCTGAGATATGGTTGTGTTATATAAGAAGTGGTCTATAGACGATATACTTTTTGACAACACACATATATCTTCATGTATAAGGGAGAGACTATGACATCTCTGCAGGTCTAGATTTTACATCTAGCCTGATTGTTATCAGTAATTAATATAAATATTAATTACCTGTCTTGTGGTTCCTTTCTTGCAGCTGACGAGGGTATATGTCACGTTCAACTTCTCACCGGGCATCAGTCATCTGTAAAAAGACACAGGTATGATAACATGTTCCTGATACATGCTACAGACGCAAATATATATAACATTCTAGGGCCAGAACTACTCATCTCAGGCATTATGAAACCGCATAAGAAAAAGGAACAAATAAAAGATGGAACACATTGGGATCTAGATTTGTTTTTTTACTTAAAATATAATGTACATTTTTTATATTTTTTACTAAATATTTTATCTAAAAATGTTATATTATATACAAGAATTAATCATGTAATGGGAATATATGCCTTTTAATTTTGAAAGGGGGGGTTTGTATTATTTTATTAAATGAGTTATGCCTCTCACATTTATGCTATGAGTATAGCTGTGATAGATTTTTGGGGGGGTTATTTATAAAAAAAAAAAAATTATATTTTCTTTTCTTAATTCTGAATTGTACATTTGATAACAAAAAGGATTTTTAAAGGGATGTTTTTGTGGGGCCGGGGTTGATGTTTTTTTAAAATAATTTTATCAACCATTTTTCATATTTTTAAAGGGGTACAGCCGTCACGCCCCTCCTATAAACTTGCAATGAGGTGAAGGGCATGTAGTAATGAAGGGGTGGGGCTATGACGTCATGAGCTCCCAACGCCGGCTCCAGCGTTCAGAAAACTTTGTTCCAATCGCTGAGCAATGGAGTACCCCTTTAACTTTCTAACTATTCTGAAAATTTTTTATTATTTTATCGACCGTTTCTTAATATTTTATACTTTTTTAACTAACCCTAATCAGTTTTATTTATTTATTTCTTTTTTATTTATTAATCTTTTTTTTCATAGCATTTCTGCCTTTCTATTTTTGTTTTTCCCATATGAGAACGACCTTTCACCCCTGATCTGATCATTTCTATGAAACACTGCACCACTATTGTAGTGCAGTGTATTATGCCTCTCAGAATTATGCTGACAGGCAGTGTATGGTTATGGCTATCATTATTTTCTTTTTTTATGGGATTATAACATATTTTGGGCATTTTTATATATTTTTTTCTTAATTTTATATTTGATACAAAACAGTTTTTAAAGGGATATTTTTATTAAGGCGGAGTTTTAGTTTATTTTAAATATTTTTTTAGCCTTGGTTTTCTTCTTGATAGTTTTTAACTTTTCATATTAAGGGACTTAAAGCAGCCATCTTTCGATAGCTCTTATATTAATAGACTGCAATGGTATGACATTGTCTTTCTTATGCCTCTCGGTATTATTCTAAAAGGCAATGTATAGTTAAGGTATTGTCAGGGATTTTATTGTTGGTTTTTTAAACCATGAGAGGGCTTTCACCAGCGATCTACTGATTGCCTATATAATACATTGCACTAGTATTACAGTGCAGTGTATTATGGCTGTCAGCATTATGTTGCCAGCCAATGTTTAATGATGGCTAATGTGAGGGGAGGGTTGGGTTACTTTTAACATTTTTGGGGTTACTTTTAATCTTTTTTCTTATCTATAAATTTTTGTAGGGGTTGGGGTCAATTATTTTGTAAATTGTTACATTTTAGCTTTTTTTTTTTTAGATAGGATCCATGCAGAATACATTTCCATCTATGGGGACGGCAATGCACCCATGGAACCTCCGGCAATAATTATTCCAGCTAGAAATTCCTCAGTGAGTACCTAGCCTTTAATTTTTTATAAAGGGGACTTTTAACAGCGATCTTCAGATTGCTCATATAATACACTGCATTAGTATTAAAGTGCTTTGTATTATGCCCTTCAGCATCATGTTAACAGGCTATGTATTATCGCTATAGTCTTTGGCAATAATTATATATTTGAAGCAGAAAAAATATAAATTTTTCTTTACTTAGTATAGTTAAGTCTTAAATCTGCGGTCAGTCAGCAGTCAAAAGTAAACTTGTAAACTCTACAGTCAGCTCAGTTTATTGTATTAAATATCGAAAAAGGGGATTCCTACAAATAAAACATAGAGAATTAGGATCATTAATGTTCCTAATCTCTGTACCTGAGATATGGTTGTGTTATATAAGAAGTGGTCTATAGACGATATACTTATTGAACACACATATATCTTCATGTATAAGGGAGAGTCTATGACATCTCTGCAGGTCTAGATTTTACATCTAGCCTGATTGTTATCAGTAATTAATATAAATATTAATTACCTGTCTCGTGGTTCCTTTCTTGCAGCTGACGAGGGTATATGTCACGTTCAACTTCTCACCGGGCATCAGTCATCTGTGAAAAGACACAGGTATGATAACATGTTCCTGATACATGCTACAGACGCAAATATATATAACATTCTAGGGCCAGAACTACTCATCTCAGGCATTATGAAACCGCATAAGAAAAAGGAACAAATAAAAGATGGAACACATTGGGATCTAGATTAGTTTTTTTACTTAAAATATAATGTACATTTTTAATATATTTTTTTACTAAATATTTTATCTAAAAATTTTATATTATATACAAGAGTTAATCATGTAATGGGAATATATGCCTTTTAATTTTGAAAGGGGGGAGTTTGTATTATTTTATTAAATGAGTTATGCCTCTCACATTTATGCTATGAGTATAGCTGTGATAGATTTTTGGGGGGTTTATTAATAAAAAACAATTTTTTTTTTATATTTTCTTTTCTTTATTCTGAATTGTACATTTGATAACAAAAAAGGATTTTTAAAGGGATGTTTTTGTGGGGGCGGGGTTGATGTTTTTTTTTTATAATTTTATCAACCATTTTTCATATTTTTAAAGGGGTACAGCCGTCACGCCCCTCCTATAAACTTGCAATGAGGTGAAGGGCGTGTAGTAATGAAGGGGTGGGGCTATGACGTCATGAGCTCTCAACGCCGGCTCCAGCGTTCAGAAAACTTGGTTCCAATCGCTGAGCAATGGAGTACCCCTTTAACTTTCTAACTATTCTGATAATTTTTTATTATTTTATCGACCGTTTCTTAATATTTTATACTTTTTTAACTAACCCTAATCAGTTTTATTTATTTACTTCTTTTGTATTTATTAATCTTTTTTTTTTTCATAGTATTTCTGCCTTTCTATTTTTGTTTTTCCCATATGAGAACGACCTTTCACCCCTGATCTGATCATTTCTATGAAACACTGCCACACTATTGTAGTGCAGTGTATTATGCCTCTCAGCATTATGCTGACAGGCAGTGTATGGTTATGGCTATCATTATTTTCTTTTTTTATGGGATTATAACATATTTTGGGCATTTTTATATATTTTTTTCTTAATTTTATATTTGATACAAAAATGTTTTTAAAGGGATATTTTTGTTAAGGCGGAGTTTTAGTTTATTTTAAATATTTTTTTAGCCTTGGTTTTCTTCTTGATAGTTTTTAACTTTTCATATTAAGGGACTTAAAGCAGCCATCTTTCGATAGCTCTTATATTAATAGACTGCAGTGGTATGATATTGTCTTTCTTATGCCTCTCGGTATTATTCTAAAAGGCAATGTATGGTTATGGTATTGTCAGGGATTTTATTGTGGGTTTTTTAAACCATGAGAGGGCTTTCACCAGCAATCTACTGATTGCCTATATAATACATTGCACTAGTATTACAGTGCAGTGCATTATGGCTGTCAGCATTATTTTGCCAGCCAATGTTTAATGATGGCTAATGTGAGGGGAGGGTTGGGTTACTTTTAAAATTTTGGGGGTTACTTTTAATCTTTTTTCTTATCTATACATTTTTGTAGGGGTTGGGGTTGGGGTCAATTATTTTATAAATTGTTTAATTTTAGCTTTTTTTTTTTTTAGATAGGATCCATGCAGAATACATTGCCATCTATGGGGACGGCAATGCACCCATGGAACCTCCGGCAATAATTATTCCAGCTAGAAATTCCTCAGTGAGAACCTAGCCTTCAATTTTTTATAAAGGGGACTTTTAACAGCGATCTTCAGATTGCTCATATAATACACTGCATTAGTATTAAAGTGCTTTGTATTATTCCCTTCAGCATCATGTTAACAGGCTATGTATTATTGCTATAGTCTTTGGCAATAATTATATATTTGAAGCAGAAAAAATATAGATTTTTCTTTACTTAGTATAGTTAAGTCTTAAATCTGCGGTCAGTCAGCAGTCTAAGGTAAACTTGTAAACTCTGCAGTCAACTCAGTTTATTGTATTAAATATCGAAAAAGGGGATTCCTACAAATAAAACATAGAGAATTAGGATCTTTAATGTTCCTAATCTCTGTACCTGAGATATGGTTGTGTTATATAAGAATTGGTCTATAGACGATATACTTTTTGACAACACACATATATCTTCATGTATAAGGGAGAGACTATGACATCTCTGCAGGTCTAGATTTTACATCTAGCCTGATTGTTATCAGTAATTAATATAAATATTAATTACCTGTCTTGTGGTTCCTTTCTTGCAGCTGACGAGGGTATATGTCACGTTCAACTTCTCACCGGGCATCAGTCATCTGTAAAAAGACACAGGTATGATAACATGTTCCTGATACATGCTACAGACGCAAATATATATAACATTCTAGGGCCAGAACTACTCATCTCAGGCATTATGAAACCGCATAAGAAAAAGGAACAAATAAAAGATGGAACACATTGGGATCTAGATTTGTTTTTTTACTTAAAATATAATGTACATTTTTTATATTTTTTACTAAATATTTTATCTAAAAATGTTATATTATATACAAGAATTAATCATGTAATGGGAATATATGCCTTTTAATTTTGAAAGGGGGGGTTTGTATTATTTTATTAAATGAGT
Source organism: Hyla sarda (assembly GCF_029499605.1). Classification (NCBI taxonomy): domain Eukaryota; kingdom Metazoa; phylum Chordata; class Amphibia; order Anura; family Hylidae; genus Hyla; species Hyla sarda. Next base: position 471,852,918 of record NC_079189.1, read on the forward strand.
TATGCCTCTCACATTTATGCTATGAGTATAGCTGTGATAGATTTTTGGGGGGGTTATTTATAAAAAAAAAAAAATTATATTTTCTTTTCTTAATTCTGAATTGTACATTTGATAACAAAAAGGATTTTTAAAGGGATGTTTTTGTGGGGCCGGGGTTGATGTTTTTTTAAAATAATTTTATCAACCATTTTTCATATTTTTAAAGGGGTACAGCCGTCACGCCCCTCCTATAAACTTGCAATGAGGTGAAGGGCATGTAGTAATGAAGGGGTGGGGCTATGACGTCATGAGCTCCCAACGCCGGCTCCAGCGTTCAGAAAACTTTGTTCCAATCGCTGAGCAATGGAGTACCCCTTTAACTTTCTAACTATTCTGAAAATTTTTTATTATTTTATCGACCGTTTCTTAATATTTTATACTTTTTTAACTAACCCTAATCAGTTTTATTTATTTATTTCTTTTTTATTTATTAATCTTTTTTTTCATAGCATTTCTGCCTTTCTATTTTTGTTTTTCCCATATGAGAACGACCTTTCACCCCTGATCTGATCATTTCTATGAAACACTGCACCACTATTGTAGTGCAGTGTATTATGCCTCTCAGAATTATGCTGACAGGCAGTGTATGGTTATGGCTATCATTATTTTCTTTTTTTATGGGATTATAACATATTTTGGGCATTTTTATATATTTTTTTCTTAATTTTATATTTGATACAAAACAGTTTTTAAAGGGATATTTTTATTAAGGCGGAGTTTTAGTTTATTTTAAATATTTTTTTAGCCTTGGTTTTCTTCTTGATAGTTTTTAACTTTTCATATTAAGGGACTTAAAGCAGCCATCTTTCGATAGCTCTTATATTAATAGACTGCAATTGTATGACATTGTCTTTCTTATGCCTCTCGGTATTATTCTAAAAGGCAATGTATAGTTAAGGTATTGTCAGGGATTTTATTGTTGGTTTTTTAAACCATGAGAGGGCTTTCACCAGCGATCTACTGATTGCCTATATAATACATTGCACTAGTATTACAGTGCAGTGTATTATGGCTGTCAGCATTATGTTGCCAGCCAATGTTTAATGATGGCTAATGTGAGGGGAGGGTTGGGTTACTTTTAACATTTTTGGGGTTACTTTTAATCTTTTTTCTTATCTATAAATTTTTGTAGGGGTTGGGGTCAATTATTTTGTAAATTGTTACATTTTAGCTTTTTTTTTTTTAGATAGGATCCATGCAGAATACATTTCCATCTATGGGGACGGCAATGCACCCATGGAACCTCCGGCAATAATTATTCCAGCTAGAAATTCCTCAGTGAGTACCTAGCCTTTAATTTTTTATAAAGGGGACTTTTAACAGCGATCTTCAGATTGCTCATATAATACACTGCATTAGTATTAAAGTGCTTTGTATTATGCCCTTCAGCATCATGTTAACAGGCTATGTATTATCGCTATAGTCTTTGGCAATAATTATATATTTGAAGCAGAAAAAATATAAATTTTTCTTTACTTAGTATAGTTAAGTCTTAAATCTGCGGTCAGTCAGCAGTCTAAAGTAAACTTGTAAACTCTACAGTCAGCTCAGTTTATTGTATTAAATATCGAAAAAGGGGATTCCTACAAATAAAACATAGAGAATTAGGATCATTAATGTTCCTAATCTCTGTACCTGAGATATGGTTGTGTTATATAAGAAGTGGTCTATAGACGATATACTTATTGAACACACATATATCTTCATGTATAAGGGAGAGTCTATGACATCTCTGCAGGTCTAGATTTTACATCTAGCCTGATTGTTATCAGTAATTAATATAAATATTAATTACCTGTCTCGTGGTTCCTTTCTTGCAGCTGACGAGGGTATATGTCACGTTCAACTTCTCACCGGGCATCAGTCATCTGTGAAAAGACACAGGTATGATAACATGTTCCTGATACATGCTACAGACGCAAATATATATAACATTCTAGGGCCAGAACTACTCATCTCAGGCATTATGAAACCGCATAAGAAAAAGGAACAAATAAAAGATGGAACACATTGGGATCTAGATTAGTTTTTTTACTTAAAATATAATGTACATTTTTAATATATTTTTTTACTAAATATTTTATCTAAAAATTTTATATTATATACAAGAGTTAATCATGTAATGGGAATATATGCCTTTTAATTTTGAAAGGGGGGAGTTTGTATTATTTTATTAAATGAGTTATGCCTCTCACATTTATGCTATGAGTATAGCTGTGATAGATTTTTGGGGGGTTTATTAATAAAAAAAAATTTTTTTTTTATATTTTCTTTTCTTTATTCTGAATTGTACATTTGATAACAAAAAAGGATTTTTAAAGGGATGTTTTTGTGGGGGCGGGGTTGATGTTTTTTTTTTATAATTTTATCAACCATTTTTCATATTTTTAAAGGGGTACAGCCGTCACGCCCCTCCTATAAACTTGCAATGAGGTGAAGGGCGTGTAGTAATGAAGGGGTGGGGCTATGACGTCATGAGCTCTCAACGCCGGCTCCAGCGTTCAGAAAACTTGGTTCCAATCGCTGAGCAATGGAGTACCCCTTTAACTTTCTAACTATTCTGATAATTTTTTATTATTTTATCGACCGTTTCTTAATATTTTATACTTTTTTAACTAACCCTAATCAGTTTTATTTATTTACTTCTTTTGTATTTATTAATCTTTTTTTTTTTCATAGTATTTCTGCCTTTCTATTTTTGTTTTTCCCATATGAGAACGACCTTTCACCCCTGATCTGATCATTTCTATGAAACACTGCCACACTATTGTAGTGCAGTGTATTATGCCTCTCAGCATTATGCTGACAGGCAGTGTATGGTTATGGCTATCATTATTTTCTTTTTTTATGGGATTATAACATATTTTGGGCATTTTTATATATTTTTTTCTTAATTTTATATTTGATACAAAAATGTTTTTAAAGGGATATTTTTGTTAAGGCGGAGTTTTAGTTTATTTTAAATATTTTTTTAGCCTTGGTTTTCTTCTTGATAGTTTTTAACTTTTCATATTAAGGGACTTAAAGCAGCCATCTTTCGATAGCTCTTATATTAATAGACTGCAGTGGTATGATATTGTCTTTCTTATGCCTCTCGGTATTATTCTAAAAGGCAATGTATGGTTATGGTATTGTCAGGGATTTTATTGTGGGTTTTTTAAACCATGAGAGGGCTTTCACCAGCAATCTACTGATTGCCTATATAATACATTGCACTAGTATTACAGTGCAGTGTATTATGGCTGTCAGCATTATTTTGCCAGCCAATGTTTAATGATGGCTAATGTGAGGGGAGGGTTGGGTTACTTTTAAAATTTTGGGGGTTACTTTTAATCTTTTTTCTTATCTATACATTTTTGTAGGGGTTGGGGTTGGGGTCAATTATTTTATAAATTGTTTAATTTTAGCTTTTTTTTTTTTTAGATAGGATCCATGCAGAATACATTACCATCTATGGGGACGGCAATGCACCCATGGAACCTCCGGCAATAATTATTCCAGCTAGAAATTCCTCAGTGAGAACCTAGCCTTCAATTTTTTATAAAGGGGACTTTTAACAGCGATCTTCAGATTGCTCATATAATACACTGCATTAGTATTAAAGTGCTTTGTATTATTCCCTTCAGCATCATGTTAACAGGCTATGTATTATGGCTATAGTCTTTGGCAATAATTATATATTTGAAGCAGAAAAAATATACATTTTTCTTTACTTAGTATAGTTAAGTCTTAAATCTGCGGTCAGTCAGCAGTCTAAGGTAAACTTGTAAACTCTGCAGTCAACTCAGTTTATTGTATTAAATATCGAAAAAGGGGATTCCTACAAATAAAACATAGAGAATTAGGATCTTTAATGTTCCTAATCTCTGTACCTGAGATATGGTTGTGTTATATAAGAAGTGGTCTATAGACGATATACTTTTTGACAACACACATATATCTTCATGTATAAGGGAGAGACTATGACATCTCTGCAGGTCTAGATTTTACATCTAGCCTGATTGTTATCAGTAATTAATATAAATATTAATTACCTGTCTTGTGGTTCCTTTCTTGCAGTTGACGAGGGTATATGTCACGTTCAACTTCTCACCGGGCATCAGTCATCTGTAAAAAGACACAGGTATGATAACATGTTCCTGATACATGCTACAGATGCAAATATATATAACATTCTAGGGCCAGAACTACTCATCTCAGGCATTATGAAACCGCATAAGAAAAAGGAACAAATAAAAGATGGAACACATTGGGATCTAGATTTGTTTTTTTACTTAAAATATAATGTACATTTTTTATATTTTTTACTAAATATTTTATCTAAAAATGTTATATTATATACAAGAATTAATCATGTAATGGGAATATATGCCTTTTAATTTTGAAAGGGGGGGTTTGTATTATTTTATTAAATGAGTTATGCCTCTCACATTTATGCTATGAGTATAGCTGTGATAGATTTTTGGGGGGGTTATTTATAAAAAAAAAAAAAATTATATTTTCTTTTCTTAATTCTGAATTGTACATTTGATAACAAAAAAGGATTTTTAAAGGGATGTTTTTGTGGGGCCGGGGTTGATGTTTTTTTAAAATAATTTTATCAACCATTTTTCATATTTTTAAAGGGGTACAGCCGTCACGCCCCTCCTATAAACTTGCAATGAGGTGAAGGGCATGTAGTAATGAAGGGGTGGGGCTATGACGTCATGAGCTCCCAACGCCGGCTCCAGCGTTCAGAAAACTTTGTTCCAATCGCTGAGCAATGGAGTACCCCTTTAACTTTCTAACTATTCTGAAAATTTTTTATTATTTTATCGACCGTTTCTTAATATTTTATACTTTTTTAACTAACCCTAATCAGTTTTATTTATTTATTTCTTTTGTATTTATTAATCTTTTTTTTCATAGCATTTCTGCCTTTCTATTTTAGTTTTTCCCATATGAGAACGACCTTTCACCCCTGATCTAATCATTTCTATGAAACACTGCACCACTATTGTAGTGCAGTGTATTATGCCTCTCAGAATTATGCTGACAGGCAGTGTATGGTTATGGCTATCATTATTTTCTTTTTTTATGGGATTATAACATATTTTGGGCATTTTTATATATTTTTTTCTTAATTTTATATTTGATACAAAACAGTTTTTAAAGGGATATTTTTATTAAGGCGGAGTTTTAGTTTATTTTAAATATTTTTTTAGCCTTGGTTTTCTTCTTGATAGTTTTTAACTTTTCATATTAAGGGACTTAAAGCAGCCATCTTTCGATAGCTCTTATATTAATAGACTGCAATGGTATGACATTGTCTTTCTTATGCCTCTCGGTATTATTCTAAAAGGCAATGTATAGTTAAGGTATTGTCAGGGATTTTATTGTTGGTTTTTTAAACCATGAGAGGGCTTTCACCAGCGATCTACTGATTGCCTATATAATACATTGCACTAGTATTACAGTGCAGTGTATTATGGCTGTCAGCATTATGTTGCCAGCCAATGTTTAATGATGGCTAATGTGAGGGGAGGGTTGGGTTACTTTTAACATTTTTGGGGTTACTTTTAATCTTTTTTCTTATCTATAAATTTTTGTAGGGGTTGGGGTCAATTATTTTGTAAATTGTTACATTTTAGCTTTTTTTTTTTTAGATAGGATCCATGCAGAATACATTTCCATCTATGGGGACGGCAATGCACCCATGGAACCTCCGGCAATAATTATTCCAGCTAGAAATTCCTCAGTGAGTACCTAGCCTTTAATTTTTTATAAAGGGGACTTTTAACAGCGATCTTCAGATTGCTCATATAATACACTGCATTAGTATTAAAGTGCTTTGTATTATGCCCTTCAGCATCATGTTAACAGGCTATGTATTATCGCTATAGTCTTTGGCAATAATTATATATTTGAAGCAGAAAAAATATAAATTTTTCTTTACTTAGTATAGTTAAGTCTTAAATCTGCGGTCAGTCAGCAGTCTAAAGTAAACTTGTAAACTCTACAGTCAGCTCAGTTTATTGTATTAAATATCGAAAAAGGGGATTCCTACAAATAAAACATAGAGAATTAGGATCATTAATGTTCCTAATCTCTGTACCTGAGATATGGTTGTGTTATATAAGAAGTGGTCTATAGACGATATACTTATTGAACACACATATATCTTCATGTATAAGGGAGAGTCTATGACATCTCTGCAGGTCTAGATTTTACATCTAGCCTGATTGTTATCAGTAATTAATATAAATATTAATTACCTGTCTCGTGGTTCCTTTCTTGCAGCTGACGAGGGTATATGTCACGTTCAACTTCTCACCGGGCATCAGTCATCTGTGAAAAGACACAGGTATGATAACATGTTCCTGATACATGCTACAGACGCAAATATATATAACATTCTAGGGCCAGAACTACTCATCTCAGGCATTATGAAACCGCATAAGAAAAAGGAACAAATAAAAGATGGAACACATTGGGATCTAGATTAGTTTTTTTACTTAAAATATAATGTACATTTTTAATATATTTTTTTACTAAATATTTTATCTAAAAATTTTATATTATATACAAGAGTTAATCATGTAATGGGAATATATGCCTTTTAATTTTGAAAGGGGGGAGTTTGTATTATTTTATTAAATGAGTTATGCCTCTCACATTTATGCTATGAGTATAGCTGTGATAGATTTTTGGGGGGTTTATTAATAAAAAACAATTTTTTTTTTATATTTTCTTTTCTTTATTCTGAATTGTACATTTGATAACAAAAAAGGATTTTTAAAGGGATGTTTTTGTGGGGGCGGGGTTGATGTTTTTTTTTTTATAATTTTATCAACCATTTTTCATATTTTTAAAGGGGTACAGCCGTCACGCCCCTCCTATAAACTTGCAATGAGGTGAAGGGCGTGTAGTAATGAAGGGGTGGGGCTATGACGTCATGAGCTCTCAACGCCGGCTCCAGCGTTCAGAAAACTTGGTTCCAATCGCTGAGCAATGGAGTACCCCTTTAACTTTCTAACTATTCTGATAATTTTTTATTATTTTATCGACCGTTTCTTAATATTTTATACTTTTTTAACTAACCCTAATCAGTTTTATTTATTTACTTCTTTTGTATTTATTAATCTTTTTTTTTTTCATAGTATTTCTGCCTTTCTATTTTTGTTTTTCCCATATGAGAACGACCTTTCACCCCTGATCTGATCATTTCTATGAAACACTGCCACACTATTGTAGTGCAGTGTATTATGCCTCTCAGCATTATGCTGACAGGCAGTGTATGGTTATGGCTATCATTATTTTCTTTTTTTATGGGATTATAACATATTTTGGGCATTTTTATATATTTTTTTCTTAATTTTATATTTGATACAAAAATGTTTTTAAAGGGATATTTTTGTTAAGGCGGAGTTTTAGTTTATTTTAAATATTTTTTTAGCCTTGGTTTTCTTCTTGATAGTTTTTAACTTTTCATATTAAGGGACTTAAAGCAGCCATCTTTCGATAGCTCTTATATTAATAGACTGCAGTGGTATGATATTGTCTTTCTTATGCCTCTCGGTATTATTCTAAAAGGCAATGTATGGTTATGGTATTGTCAGGGATTTTATTGTGGGTTTTTTAAACCATGAGAGGGCTTTCACCAGCAATCTACTGATTGCCTATATAATACATTGCACTAGTATTACAGTGCAGTGCATTATGGCTGTCAGCATTATTTTGCCAGCCAATGTTTAATGATGGCTAATGTGAGGGGAGGGTTGGGTTACTTTTAAAATTTTGGGGGTTACTTTTAATCTTTTTTCTTATCTATACATTTTTGTAGGGGTTGGGGTTGGGGTCAATTATTTTATAAATTGTTTAATTTTAGCTTTTTTTTTTTTTAGATAGGATCCATGCAGAATACATTGCCATCTATGGGGACGGCAATGCACCCATGGAACCTCCGGCAATAATTATTCCAGCTAGAAATTCCTCAGTGAGAACCTAGCCTTCAATTTTTTATAAAGGGGACTTTTAACAGCGATCTTCAGATTGCTCATATAATACACTGCATTAGTATTAAAGTGCTTTGTATTATTCCCTTCAGCATCATGTTAACAGGCTATGTATTATTGCTATAGTCTTTGGCAATAATTATATATTTGAAGCAGAAAAAATATAGATTTTTCTTTACTTAGTATAGTTAAGTCTTAAATCTGCGGTCAGTCAGCAGTCTAAGGTAAACTTGTAAACTCTGCAGTCAACTCAGTTTATTGTATTAAATATCGAAAAAGGGGATTCCTACAAATAAAACATAGAGAATTAGGATCTTTAATGTTCCTAATCTCTGTACCTGAGATATGGTTGTGTTATATAAGAATTGGTCTATAGACGATATACTTTTTGACAACACACATATATCTTCATGTATAAGGGAGAGACTATGACATCTCTGCAGGTCTAGATTTTACATCTAGCCTGATTGTTATCAGTAATTAATATAAATATTAATTACCTGTCTTGTGGTTCCTTTCTTGCAGCTGACGAGGGTATATGTCACGTTCAACTTCTCACCGGGCATCAGTCATCTGTAAAAAGACACAGGTATGATAACATGTTCCTGATACATGCTACAGACGCAAATATATATAACATTCTAGGGCCAGAACTACTCATCTCAGGCATTATGAAACCGCATAAGAAAAAGGAACAAATAAAAGATGGAACACATTGGGATCTAGATTTGTTTTTTTACTTAAAATATAATGTACATTTTTTATATTTTTTACTAAATATTTTATCTAAAAATGTTATATTATATACAAGAATTAATCATGTAATGGGAATATATGCCTTTTAATTTTGAAAGGGGGGGTTTGTATTATTTTATTAAATGAGTTATGCCTCTCACATTTATGCTATGAGTATAGCTGTGATAGATTTTTGGGGGGGTTATTTATAAAAAAAAAAAAATTATATTTTCTTTTCTTTATTCTGAATTGTACATTTGATAACAAAAAAGGATTTTTAAAGGGATGTTTTTGTGGGGGCGGGGTTGATGTTTTTTTAAAATAATTTTATCAACCATTTTTCATATTTTTAAAGGGGTACAGCCGTCACGCCCCTCCTATAAACTTGCAATGAGGTGAAGGGCGTGTAGTAATGAAGGGGTGGGGCTATGACGTCATGAGCTCTCAACGCCGGCTCCAGCGTTCAGAAAACTTGGTTCCAATCGCTGAGCAATGGAGTACCCCTTTAACTTTCTAACTATTCTGATAATTTTTTATTATTTTATCGACCGTTTCTTAATATTTTATACTTTTTTAACTAACCCTAATCAGTTTTATTTATTTATTTCTTTTGTATTTATTAATCTTTTTTTTCATAGCATTTCTGCCTTTTTTTTTTAGTTTTTCCCATATGAGAACGACCTTTCACCCCTGATCTAATCATTTCTATGAAACACTGCACCACTATTGTAGTGCAGTGTATTATGCCTCTCAGAATTATGCTGACAGGCAGTGTATGGTTATGGCTATCATTATTTTCTTTTTTTATGGGATTATAACATATTTTGGGCATTTTTATATATTTTTTTCTTAATTTTATATTTGATACAAAACAGTTTTTAAAGGGATATTTTTATTAAGGCGGAGTTTTAGTTTATTTTAAATATTTTTTTAGCCTTGGTTTTCTTCTTGATAGTTTTTAACTTTTCATATTAAGGGACTTAAAGCAGCCATCTTTCGATAGCTCTTATATTAATAGACTGCAATGGTATGACATTGTCTTTCTTATGCCTCTCGGTATTATTCTAAAAGGCAATGTATAGTTAAGGTATTGTCAGGGATTTTATTGTTGGTTTTTTAAACCATGAGAGGGCTTTCACCAGCGATCTACTGATTGCCTATATAATACATTGCACTAGTATTACAGTGCAGTGTATTATGGCTGTCAGCATTATGTTGCCAGCCAATGTTTAATGATGGCTAATGTGAGGGGAGGGTTGGGTTACTTTTAACATTTTTGGGGTTACTTTTAATCTTTTTTCTTATCTATAAATTTTTGTAGGGGTTGGGGTTGGGGTCAATTATTTTATAAATTGTTACATTTTAGCTTTTTTTTTTTTTAGATAGGATCCATGCAGAATACATTTCCATCTATGGGGACGGCAATGCACCCATGGAACCTCCGGCAATAATTATTCCAGCTAGAAATTCCTCAGTGAGTACCTAGCCTTTAATTTTTTATAAAGGGGACTTTTAACAGCGATCTTCAGATTGCTCATATAATACACTGCATTAGTATTAAAGTGCTTTGTATTATGCCCTTCAGCATCATGTTAACAGGCTATGTATTATCGCTATAGTCTTTGGCAATAATTATATATTTGAAGCAGAAAAAATATAGATTTTTCTTTACTTAGTATAGTTAAGTCTTAAATCTGCGGTCAGTCAGCAGTCTAAAGTAAACTTGTAAACTCTACAGTCAGCTCAGTTTATTGTATTAAATATCGAAAAAGGGGATTCCTACAAATAAAACATAGAGAATTAGGATCATTAATGTTCCTAATCTCTGTACCTGAGATATGGTTGTGTTATATAAGAAGTGGTCTATAGACGATATACTTATTGACAACACACATATATCTTCATGTATAAGGGAGAGTCTATGACATCTCTGCAGGTCTAGATTTTACATCTAGCCTGATTGTTATCAGTAATTAATATAAATATTAATTACCTGTCTCGTGGTTCCTTTCTTGCAGCTGACGAGGGTATATGTCACGTTCAACTTCTCACCGGGCATCAGTCATCTGTAAAAAGACACAGGTATGATAACATGTTCCTGATACATGCTACAGACGCAAATATATATAACATTCTAGGGCCAGAACTACTCATCTCAGGCATTATGAAACCGCATAAGAAAAAGGAACAAATAAAAGATGGAACACATTGGGATCTAGATTAGTTTTTTTACTTAAAATATAATGTACATTTTTTATATATTTTTTTACTAAATATTTTATCTAAAAATTTTATATTATATACAAGAGTTAATCATGTAATGGGAATATATGCCTTTTAATTTTGAAAGGGGGGAGTTTGTATTATTTTATTAAATGAGTTATGCCTCTCACATTTATGCTATGAGTATAGCTGTGATAGATTTTTGGGGGGTTTATTAATAAAAAACAATTTTTTTTTTATATTTTCTTTTCTTTATTCTGAATTGTACATTTGATAACAAAAAAGGATTTTTAAAGGGATGTTTTTGTGGGGGCGGGGTTGATGTTTTTTTTTTATAATTTTATCAACCATTTTTCATATTTTTAAAGGGGTACAGCCGTCACGCCCCTCCTATAAACTTGCAATGAGGTGAAGGGCGTGTAGTAATGAAGGGGTGGGGCTATGACGTCATGAGCTCCCAACGCCGGCTCCAGCGTTCAGAAAACTTGGTTCCAATCGCTGAGCAATGGAGTACCCCTTTAACTTTCTAACTATTTTGATAATTTTTTATTATTTTATCGACCGTTTCTTAATATTTTATACTTTTTTAACTAACCCTAATCAGTTTTATTTATTTACTTCTTTTGTATTTATTAATCTTTTTTTTTTTTCATAGTATTTCTGCCTTTCTATTTTTGTTTTTCCCATATGAGAAGGACCTTTCACCCCTGATCTGATCATTTCTATGAAACACTGCCACACTATTGTAGTGCAGTGTATTATGCCTCTCAGCATTATGCTGACAGCCAGTGTATGGTTATGGCTATCATTATTTTCTTTTTTATGGGATTATAACATATTTTGGGCATTTTTATATATTTTTTTCTTAATTTTATATTTGATACAAAAATGTTTTTAAAGGGATATTTTTGTTAAGGCGGAGTTTTAGTTTATTTTAAATATTTTTTTAGCCTTGGTTTTCTTCTTGACAGTTTTTAACTTTTCATATTAAGGGACTTAAAGCAGCCATCTTTCGATAGCTCTTATATTAATAGACTGCAGTGGTATGATATTGTCTTTCTTATGCCTCTCGGTATTATTCTAAAAGGCAATGTATGGTTATGGTATTGTCAGGGATTTTATTGTGGGTTTTTTAAACCATGAGAGGGCTTTCACCAGCGATCTACTGATTGCCTATATAATACATTGCACTAGTATTACAGTGCAGTGTATTATGGCTGTCAGCATTATTTTGCCAGCCAATGTTTAATGATGGCTAATGTGAGGGGAGGGTTGGGTTACTTTTAAAATTTTGGGGGTTACTTTTAATCTTTTTTCTTATCTATACATTTTTGTAGGGGTTGGGGTTGGGGTTGGGGTCAATTATTTTATAAATTGTTTAATTTTAGCTTTTTTTTTTTTTAGATAGGATCCATGCAGAATACATTGCCATCTATGGGGACGGCAATGCACCCATGGAACCTCCGGCAATAATTATTCCAGCTAGAAATTCCTCAGTGAGAACCTAGCCTTCAATTTTTTATAAAGGGGACTTTTAACAGCGATCTTCAGATTGCTCATATAATACACTGCATTAGTATTAAAGTGCTTTGTATTATTCCCTTCAGCATCATGTTAACAGGCTATGTATTATGGCTATAGTCTTTGGCAATAATTATATATTTGAAGCAGAAAAAATAGATTTTTCTTTACTTAGTATAGTTAAGTCTTAAATCTGCGGTCAGTCAGCAGTCTAAGGTAAACTTGTAAACTCTGCAGTCAACTCAGTTTATTGTATTAAATATCGAAAAAGGGGATTCCTACAAATAAAACATAGAGAATTAGGATCTTTAATGTTCCTAATCTCTGTACCTGAGATATGGTTGTGTTATATAAGAAGTGGTCTATAGACGATATACTTTTTGACAACACACATATATCTTCATGTATAAGGGAGAGACTATGACATCTCAGCAGGTCTAGATTTTACATCTAGCCTGATTGTTATCAGTAATTAATATAAATATTAATTACCTGTCTTGTGGTTCCTTTCTTGCAGTTGACGAGGGTATATGTCACGTTCAACTTCTCACCGGGCATCAGTCATCTGTAAAAAGACACAGGTATGATAACATGTTCCTGATACATGCTACAGACGCAAATATATATAACATTCTAGGGCCAGAACTACTCATCTCAGGCATTATGAAACCGCATAAGAAAAAGGAACAAATAAAAGATGGAACACATTGGGATCTAGATTTGTTTTTTTACTTAAAATATAATGTACATTTTTTATATTTTTTTACTAAATATTTTATCTAAAAATGTTATATTATATACAAGAATTAATCATGTAATGGGAATATATGCCTTTTAATTTTGAAAGGGGGGGTTTGTATTATTTTATTAAATGAGTTATGCCTCTCACATTTATGCTATGAGTATAGCTGTGATAGATTTTTGGGGGGGTTATTTATAAAAAAAAAAAAAATTATATTTTCTTTTCTTAATTCTGAATTGTACATTTGATAACAAAAAAGGATTTTTAAAGGGATGTTTTTGTGGGGCCGGGGTTGATGTTTTTTTAAAATAATTTTATCAACCATTTTTCATATTTTTAAAGGGGTACAGCCGTCACGCCCCTCCTATAAACTTGCAATGAGGTGAAGGGCATGTAGTAATGAAGGGGTGGGGCTATGACGTCATGAGCTCCCAACGCCGGCTCCAGCGTTCAGAAAACTTTGTTCCAATCGCTGAGCAATGGAGTACCCCTTTAACTTTCTAACTATTCTGAAAAATTTTTATTATTTTATCGACCGTTTCTTAATATTTTATACTTTTTTAACTAACCCTAATCAGTTTTATTTATTTATTTCTTTTGTATTTATTAATCTTTTTTTTCATAGCATTTCTGCCTTTCTATTTTTGTTTTTCCCATATGAGAACGACCTTTCACCCCTGATCTCATCATTTCTATGAAACACTGCACCACTATTGTAGTGCAGTGTATTATGCCTCTCAGAATTATGCTGACAGGCAGTGTATGGTTATGGCTATCATTATTTTCTTTTTTTATGGGATTATAACATATTTTGGGCATTTTTATATATTTTTTTCTTAATTTTATATTTGATACAAAACAGTTTTTAAAGGGATATTTTTATTAAGGCGGAGTTTTCGTTTATTTTAAATATTTTTTTAGCCTTGGTTTTCTTCTTGATAGTTTTTAACTTTTCATATTAAGGGACTTAAAGCAGCCATCTTTCGATAGCTCTTATATTAATAGACTGCAATGGTATGACATTGTCTTTCTTATGCCTCTCGGTATTATTCTAAAAGGCAATGTATAGTTAAGGTATTGTCAGGGATTTTATTGTTGGTTTTTTAAACCATGAGAGGGCTTTCACCAGCGATCTACTGATTGCCTATATAATACATTGCACTAGTATTACAGTGCAGTGTATTATGGCTGTCAGCATTATGTTGCCAGCCAATGTTTAATGATGGCTAATGTGAGGGGAGGGTTGGGTTACTTTTAACATTTTTGGGGTTACTTTTAATCTTTTTTCTTATCTATACATTTTTGTAGGGGTTGGGGTTAATTATTTTATAAATTGTTACATTTTAGCTTTTTTTTTTTTTAGATAGGATCCATGCAGAATACATTTCCATCTATGGGGACGGCAATGCACCCATGGAACCTCCGGCAATAATTATTCCAGCTAGAAATTCCTCAGTGAGTACCTAGCCTTTAATTTTTTATAAAGGGGACTTTTAACAGCGATCTTCAGATTGCTCATATAATACACTGCATTAGTATTAAAGTGCTTTGTATTATGCCCTTCAGCATCATGTTAACAGGCTATGTATTATGGCTATAGTCTTTGGCAATAATTATATATTTGAAGCAGAAAAAATATAGATTTTTCTTTACTTAGTATAGTTAAGTCTTAAATCTGCGGTCAGTCAGCAGTCTAAAGTAAACTTGTAAACTCTGCAGTCAGCTCAGTTTATTGTATTAAATATCGAAAAAGGGGATTCCTACAAATAAAACATAGAGAATTAGGATCATTAATGTTCCTAATCTCTGTACCTGAGATATGGTTGTGTTATATAAGAAGTGGTCTATAGACGATATACTTATTGACAACACACATATATCTTCATGTATAAGGGAGAGTCTATGACATCTCTGCAGGTCTAGATTTTACATCTAGCCTGATTGTTATCAGTAATTAATATAAATATTAATTACCTGTCTCGTGGTTCCTTTCTTGCAGCTGACGAGGGTATATGTCACGTTCAACTTCTCACCGGGCATCAGTCATCTGTAAAAAGACACAGGTATGATAACATGTTCCTGATACATGCTACAGACGCAAATATATATAACATTCTAGGGCCAGAACTACTCATCTCAGGCATTATGAAACCGCATAAGAAAAAGGAACAAATAAAAGATGGAACACATTGGGATCTAGATTAGTTTTTTTACTTAAAATATAATGTACATTTTTAATATATTTTTTTACTAAATATTTTATCTAAAAATTTTATATTATATACAAGAGTTAATCATGTAATGGGAATATATGCCTTTTAATTTTGAAAGGGGGGAGTTTGTATTATTTTATTAAATGAGTTATGCCTCTCACATTTATGCTATGAGTATAGCTGTGATAGATTTTTGGGGGGTTTATTAATAAAAACCAAATTTTTTTTTTATATTTTCTTTTCTTTATTCTGAATTGTACATTTGATAACAAAAAAGGATTTTTAAAGGGATGTTTTTGTGGGGGCGGGATTGATGTTTTTTTTTTATAATTTTATCAACCATTTTTCATATTTTTAAAGGGGTACAGCCGTCACGCCCCTACTATAAACTTGCAATGAGGTGAAGGGCGTGTAGTAATGAAGGGGTGGGGCTATGACGTCATGAGCTCCCAACGCCGGCTCCAGCGTTCAGAAAACTTGGTTCCAATCGCTGAGCAATGGAGTACCCCTTTAACTTTCTAACTATTCTGATAATTTTTTATTATTTTATCGACCGTTTCTTAATATTTTATACTTTTTTAACTAACCCTAATCAGTTTTATTTATTTACTTCTTTTGTATTTATTAATCTTTTTTTTCATAGTATTTCTGCCTTTCTATTTTTGTTTTTCCCATATGAGAACGACCTTTCACCCCTGATCTGATCATTTCTATGAAACACTGCCACACTATTGTAGTGCAGTGTATTATGCCTCTCAGCATTATGCTGACAGGCAGTGTATGGTTATGGCTATCATTATTTTCTTTTTTTATGGGATTATAACATATTTTGGGCATTTTTATATATTTTTTTCTTAATTTTATATTTGATACAAAAATGTTTTTAAAGGGATATTTTTGTTAAGGCGGAGTTTTAGTTTATTTTAAATATTTTTTTAGCCTTGGTTTTCTTCTTGACAGTTTTTAACTTTTCATATTAAGGGACTTAAAGCAGCCATCTTTCGATAGCTCTTATATTAATAGACTGCAGTGGTATGATATTGTCTTTCTTATGCCTCTCGGTATTATTCTAAAAGGCAATGTATGGTTATGGTATTGTCAGGGATTTTATTGTGGGTTTTTTAAACCATGAGAGGGCTTTCACCAGCGATCTACTGATTGCCTATATAATACATTGCACTAGTATTACAGTGCAGTGTATTATGGCTGTCAGCATTATTTTGCCAGCCAATGTTTAATGATGGCTAATGTGAGGGGAGGGTTGGGTTACTTTTAAAATTTTGGGGGTTACTTTTAATCTTTTTTCTTATCTATACATTTTTGTAGGGGTTGGGGTTGGGGTTGGGGTCAATTATTTTATAAATTGTTTAATTTTAGCTTTTTTTTTTTTTAGATAGGATCCATGCAGAATACATTGCCATCTATGGGGACGGCAATGCACCCATGGAACCTCCGGCAATAATTATTCCAGCTAGAAATTCCTCAGTGAGAACCTAGCCTTCAATTTTTTATAAAGGGGACTTTTAACAGCGATCTTCAGATTGCTCATATAATACACTGCATTAGTATTAAAGTGCTTTGTATTATTCCCTTCAGCATCATGTTAACAGGCTATGTATTATGGCTATAGTCTTTGGCAATAATTATATATTTGAAGCAGAAAAAATAGATTTTTCTTTACTTAGTATAGTTAAGTCTTAAATCTGCGGTCAGTCAGCAGTCTAAGGTAAACTTGTAAACTCTGCAGTCAACTCAGTTTATTGTATTAAATATCGAAAAAGGGGATTCCTACAAATAAAACATAGAGAATTAGGATCTTTAATGTTCCTAATCTCTGTACCTGAGATATGGTTGTGTTATATAAGAAGTGGTCTATAGACGATATACTTTTTGACAACACACATATATCTTCATGTATAAGGGAGAGACTATGACATCTCAGCAGGTCTAGATTTTACATCTAGCCTGATTGTTATCAGTAATTAATATAAATATTAATTACCTGTCTTGTGGTTCCTTTCTTGCAGTTGACGAGGGTATATGTCACGTTCAACTTCTCACCGGGCATCAGTCATCTGTAAAAAGACACAGGTATGATAACATGTTCCTGATACATGCTACAGACGCAAATATATATAACATTCTAGGGCCAGAACTACTCATCTCAGGCATTATGAAACCGCATAAGAAAAAGGAACAAATAAAAGATGGAACACATTGGGATCTAGATTTGTTTTTTTACTTAAAATATAATGTACATTTTTTATATTTTTTACTAAATATTTTATCTAAAAATGTTATATTATATACAAGAATTAATCATGTAATGGGAATATATGCCTTTTAATTTTGAAAGGGGGGGTTTGTATTATTTTATTAAATGAGTTATGCCTCTCACATTTATGCTATGAGTATAGCTGTGATAGATTTTTGGGGGGGTTATTTATAAAAAAAAAAAAATTATATTTTCTTTTCTTAATTCTGAATTGTACATTTGATAACAAAAAGGATTTTTAAAGGGATGTTTTTGTGGGGCCGGGGTTGATGTTTTTTTAAAATAATTTTATCAACCATTTTTCATATTTTTAAAGGGGTACAGCCGTCACGCCCCTCCTATAAACTTGCAATGAGGTGAAGGGCATGTAGTAATGAAGGGGTGGGGCTATGACGTCATGAGCTCCCAACGCCGGCTCCAGCGTTCAGAAAACTTTGTTCCAATCGCTGAGCAATGGAGTACCCCTTTAACTTTCTAACTATTCTGAAAATTTTTTATTATTTTATCGACCGTTTCTTAATATTTTATACTTTTTTAACTAACCCTAATCAGTTTTATTTATTTATTTCTTTTTTATTTATTAATCTTTTTTTTCATAGCATTTCTGCCTTTCTATTTTTGTTTTTCCCATATGAGAACGACCTTTCACCCCTGATCTGATCATTTCTATGAAACACTGCACCACTATTGTAGTGCAGTGTATTATGCCTCTCAGAATTATGCTGACAGGCAGTGTATGGTTATGGCTATCATTATTTTCTTTTTTTATGGGATTATAACATATTTTGGGCATTTTTATATATTTTTTTCTTAATTTTATATTTGATACAAAACAGTTTTTAAAGGGATATTTTTATTAAGGCGGAGTTTTAGTTTATTTTAAATATTTTTTTAGCCTTGGTTTTCTTCTTGATAGTTTTTAACTTTTCATATTAAGGGACTTAAAGCAGCCATCTTTCGATAGCTCTTATATTAATAGACTGCAATTGTATGACATTGTCTTTCTTATGCCTCTCGGTATTATTCTAAAAGGCAATGTATAGTTAAGGTATTGTCAGGGATTTTATTGTTGGTTTTTTAAACCATGAGAGGGCTTTCACCAGCGATCTACTGATTGCCTATATAATACATTGCACTAGTATTACAGTGCAGTGTATTATGGCTGTCAGCATTATGTTGCCAGCCAATGTTTAATGATGGCTAATGTGAGGGGAGGGTTGGGTTACTTTTAACATTTTTGGGGTTACTTTTAATCTTTTTTCTTATCTATAAATTTTTGTAGGGGTTGGGGTCAATTATTTTGTAAATTGTTACATTTTAGCTTTTTTTTTTTTAGATAGGATCCATGCAGAATACATTTCCATCTATGGGGACGGCAATGCACCCATGGAACCTCCGGCAATAATTATTCCAGCTAGAAATTCCTCAGTGAGTACCTAGCCTTTAATTTTTTATAAAGGGGACTTTTAACAGCGATCTTCAGATTGCTCATATAATACACTGCATTAGTATTAAAGTGCTTTGTATTATGCCCTTCAGCATCATGTTAACAGGCTATGTATTATCGCTATAGTCTTTGGCAATAATTATATATTTGAAGCAGAAAAAATATAAATTTTTCTTTACTTAGTATAGTTAAGTCTTAAATCTGCGGTCAGTCAGCAGTCTAAAGTAAACTTGTAAACTCTACAGTCAGCTCAGTTTATTGTATTAAATATCGAAAAAGGGGATTCCTACAAATAAAACATAGAGAATTAGGATCATTAATGTTCCTAATCTCTGTACCTGAGATATGGTTGTGTTATATAAGAAGTGGTCTATAGACGATATACTTATTGAACACACATATATCTTCATGTATAAGGGAGAGTCTATGACATCTCTGCAGGTCTAGATTTTACATCTAGCCTGATTGTTATCAGTAATTAATATAAATATTAATTACCTGTCTCGTGGTTCCTTTCTTGCAGCTGACGAGGGTATATGTCACGTTCAACTTCTCACCGGGCATCAGTCATCTGTGAAAAGACACAGGTATGATAACATGTTCCTGATACATGCTACAGACGCAAATATATATAACATTCTAGGGCCAGAACTACTCATCTCAGGCATTATGAAACCGCATAAGAAAAAGGAACAAATAAAAGATGGAACACATTGGGATCTAGATTAGTTTTTTTACTTAAAATATAATGTACATTTTTAATATATTTTTTTACTAAATATTTTATCTAAAAATTTTATATTATATACAAGAGTTAATCATGTAATGGGAATATATGCCTTTTAATTTTGAAAGGGGGGAGTTTGTATTATTTTATTAAATGAGTTATGCCTCTCACATTTATGCTATGAGTATAGCTGTGATAGATTTTTGGGGGGTTTATTAATAAAAAACAATTTTTTTTTTATATTTTCTTTTCTTTATTCTGAATTGTACATTTGATAACAAAAAAGGATTTTTAAAGGGATGTTTTTGTGGGGGCGGGGTTGATGTTTTTTTTTTATAATTTTATCAACCATTTTTCATATTTTTAAAGGGGTACAGCCGTCACGCCCCTCCTATAAACTTGCAATGAGGTGAAGGGCGTGTAGTAATGAAGGGGTGGGGCTATGACGTCATGAGCTCTCAACGCCGGCTCCAGCGTTCAGAAAACTTGGTTCCAATCGCTGAGCAATGGAGTACCCCTTTAACTTTCTAACTATTCTGATAATTTTTTATTATTTTATCGACCGTTTCTTAATATTTTATACTTTTTTAACTAACCCTAATCAGTTTTATTTATTTACTTCTTTTGTATTTATTAATCTTTTTTTTTTTCATAGTATTTCTGCCTTTCTATTTTTGTTTTTCCCATATGAGAACGACCTTTCACCCCTGATCTGATCATTTCTATGAAACACTGCCACACTATTGTAGTGCAGTGTATTATGCCTCTCAGCATTATGCTGACAGGCAGTGTATGGTTATGGCTATCATTATTTTCTTTTTTTATGGGATTATAACATATTTTGGGCATTTTTATATATTTTTTTCTTAATTTTATATTTGATACAAAAATGTTTTTAAAGGGATATTTTTGTTAAGGCGGAGTTTTAGTTTATTTTAAATATTTTTTTAGCCTTGGTTTTCTTCTTGATAGTTTTTAACTTTTCATATTAAGGGACTTAAAGCAGCCATCTTTCGATAGCTCTTATATTAATAGACTGCAGTGGTATGATATTGTCTTTCTTATGCCTCTCGGTATTATTCTAAAAGGCAATGTATGGTTATGGTATTGTCAGGGATTTTATTGTGGGTTTTTTAAACCATGAGAGGGCTTTCACCAGCAATCTACTGATTGCCTATATAATACATTGCACTAGTATTACAGTGCAGTGTATTATGGCTGTCAGCATTATTTTGCCAGCCAATGTTTAATGATGGCTAATGTGAGGGGAGGGTTGGGTTACTTTTAAAATTTTGGGGGTTACTTTTAATCTTTTTTCTTATCTATACATTTTTGTAGGGGTTGGGGTTGGGGTCAATTATTTTATAAATTGTTTAATTTTAGCTTTTTTTTTTTTTAGATAGGATCCATGCAGAATACATTACCATCTATGGGGACGGCAATGCACCCATGGAACCTCCGGCAATAATTATTCCAGCTAGAAATTCCTCAGTGAGAACCTAGCCTTCAATTTTTTATAAAGGGGACTTTTAACAGCGATCTTCAGATTGCTCATATAATACACTGCATTAGTATTAAAGTGCTTTGTATTATTCCCTTCAGCATCATGTTAACAGGCTATGTATTATGGCTATAGTCTTTGGCAATAATTATATATTTGAAGCAGAAAAAATATACATTTTTCTTTACTTAGTATAGTTAAGTCTTAAATCTGCGGTCAGTCAGCAGTCTAAGGTAAACTTGTAAACTCTGCAGTCAACTCAGTTTATTGTATTAAATATCGAAAAAGGGGATTCCTACAAATAAAACATAGAGAATTAGGATCTTTAATGTTCCTAATCTCTGTACCTGAGATATGGTTGTGTTATATAAGAAGTGGTCTATAGACGATATACTTTTTGACAACACACATATATCTTCATGTATAAGGGAGAGACTATGACATCTCTGCAGGTCTAGATTTTACATCTAGCCTGATTGTTATCAGTAATTAATATAAATATTAATTACCTGTCTTGTGGTTCCTTTCTTGCAGTTGACGAGGGTATATGTCACGTTCAACTTCTCACCGGGCATCAGTCATCTGTAAAAAGACACAGGTATGATAACATGTTCCTGATACATGCTACAGACGCAAATATATATAACATTCTAGGGCCAGAACTACTCATCTCAGGCATTATGAAACCGCATAAGAAAAAGGAACAAATAAAAGATGGAACACATTGGGATCTAGATTTGTTTTTTTACTTAAAATATAATGTACATTTTTTATATTTTTTACTAAATATTTTATCTAAAAATGTTATATTATATACAAGAATTAATCATGTAATGGGAATATATGCCTTTTAATTTTGAAAGGGGGGGTTTGTATTATTTTATTAAATGAGTTATGCCTCTCACATTTATGCTATGAGTATAGCTGTGATAGATTTTTGGGGGGGTTATTTATAAAAAAAAAAAAAATTATATTTTCTTTTCTTAATTCTGAATTGTACATTTGATAACAAAAAAGGATTTTTAAAGGGATGTTTTTGTGGGGCCGGGGTTGATGTTTTTTTAAAATAATTTTATCAACCATTTTTCATATTTTTAAAGGGGTACAGCCGTCACGCCCCTCCTATAAACTTGCAATGAGGTGAAGGGCATGTAGTAATGAAGGGGTGGGGCTATGACGTCATGAGCTCCCAACGCCGGCTCCAGCGTTCAGAAAACTTTGTTCCAATCGCTGAGCAATGGAGTACCCCTTTAACTTTCTAACTATTCTGAAAATTTTTTATTATTTTATCGACCGTTTCTTAATATTTTATACTTTTTTAACTAACCCTAATCAGTTTTATTTATTTATTTCTTTTGTATTTATTAATCTTTTTTTTCATAGCATTTCTGCCTTTCTATTTTAGTTTTTCCCATATGAGAACGACCTTTCACCCCTGATCTAATCATTTCTATGAAACACTGCACCACTATTGTAGTGCAGTGTATTATGCCTCTCAGAATTATGCTGACAGGCAGTGTATGGTTATGGCTATCATTATTTTCTTTTTTTATGGGATTATAACATATTTTGGGCATTTTTATATATTTTTTTCTTAATTTTATATTTGATACAAAACAGTTTTTAAAGGGATATTTTTATTAAGGCGGAGTTTTAGTTTATTTTAAATATTTTTTTAGCCTTGGTTTTCTTCTTGATAGTTTTTAACTTTTCATATTAAGGGACTTAAAGCAGCCATCTTTCGATAGCTCTTATATTAATAGACTGCAATGGTATGACATTGTCTTTCTTATGCCTCTCGGTATTATTCTAAAAGGCAATGTATAGTTAAGGTATTGTCAGGGATTTTATTGTTGGTTTTTTAAACCATGAGAGGGCTTTCACCAGCGATCTACTGATTGCCTATATAATACATTGCACTAGTATTACAGTGCAGTGTATTATGGCTGTCAGCATTATGTTGCCAGCCAATGTTTAATGATGGCTAATGTGAGGGGAGGGTTGGGTTACTTTTAACATTTTTGGGGTTACTTTTAATCTTTTTTCTTATCTATAAATTTTTGTAGGGGTTGGGGTCAATTATTTTGTAAATTGTTACATTTTAGCTTTTTTTTTTTTAGATAGGATCCATGCAGAATACATTTCCATCTATGGGGACGGCAATGCACCCATGGAACCTCCGGCAATAATTATTCCAGCTAGAAATTCCTCAGTGAGTACCTAGCCTTTAATTTTTTATAAAGGGGACTTTTAACAGCGATCTTCAGATTGCTCATATAATACACTGCATTAGTATTAAAGTGCTTTGTATTATGCCCTTCAGCATCATGTTAACAGGCTATGTATTATCGCTATAGTCTTTGGCA
This sequence comes from Hyla sarda, assembly GCF_029499605.1. Classification (NCBI taxonomy): domain Eukaryota; kingdom Metazoa; phylum Chordata; class Amphibia; order Anura; family Hylidae; genus Hyla; species Hyla sarda. The sequence goes on from NC_079189.1 coordinate 471,876,701, forward strand.
ATAATTATATATTTGAAGCAGAAAAAATATAAATTTTTCTTTACTTAGTATAGTTAAGTCTTAAATCTGCGGTCAGTCAGCAGTCTAAAGTAAACTTGTAAACTCTACAGTCAGCTCAGTTTATTGTATTAAATATCGAAAAAGGGGATTCCTACAAATAAAACATAGAGAATTAGGATCATTAATGTTCCTAATCTCTGTACCTGAGATATGGTTGTGTTATATAAGAAGTGGTCTATAGACGATATACTTATTGAACACACATATATCTTCATGTATAAGGGAGAGTCTATGACATCTCTGCAGGTCTAGATTTTACATCTAGCCTGATTGTTATCAGTAATTAATATAAATATTAATTACCTGTCTCGTGGTTCCTTTCTTGCAGCTGACGAGGGTATATGTCACGTTCAACTTCTCACCGGGCATCAGTCATCTGTGAAAAGACACAGGTATGATAACATGTTCCTGATACATGCTACAGACGCAAATATATATAACATTCTAGGGCCAGAACTACTCATCTCAGGCATTATGAAACCGCATAAGAAAAAGGAACAAATAAAAGATGGAACACATTGGGATCTAGATTAGTTTTTTTACTTAAAATATAATGTACATTTTTAATATATTTTTTTACTAAATATTTTATCTAAAAATTTTATATTATATACAAGAGTTAATCATGTAATGGGAATATATGCCTTTTAATTTTGAAAGGGGGGAGTTTGTATTATTTTATTAAATGAGTTATGCCTCTCACATTTATGCTATGAGTATAGCTGTGATAGATTTTTGGGGGGTTTATTAATAAAAAACTATTTTTTTTTTATATTTTCTTTTCTTTATTCTGAATTGTACATTTGATAACAAAAAAGGATTTTTAAAGGGATGTTTTTGTGGGGGCGGGGTTGATGTTTTTTTTTTTATAATTTTATCAACCATTTTTCATATTTTTAAAGGGGTACAGCCGTCACGCCCCTCCTATAAACTTGCAATGAGGTGAAGGGCGTGTAGTAATGAAGGGGTGGGGCTATGACGTCATGAGCTCTCAACGCCGGCTCCAGCGTTCAGAAAACTTGGTTCCAATCGCTGAGCAATGGAGTACCCCTTTAACTTTCTAACTATTCTGATAATTTTTTATTATTTTATCGACCGTTTCTTAATATTTTATACTTTTTTAACTAACCCTAATCAGTTTTATTTATTTACTTCTTTTGTATTTATTAATCTTTTTTTTTTTCATAGTATTTCTGCCTTTCTATTTTTGTTTTTCCCATATGAGAACGACCTTTCACCCCTGATCTGATCATTTCTATGAAACACTGCCACACTATTGTAGTGCAGTGTATTATGCCTCTCAGCATTATGCTGACAGGCAGTGTATGGTTATGGCTATCATTATTTTCTTTTTTTATGGGATTATAACATATTTTGGGCATTTTTATATATTTTTTTCTTAATTTTATATTTGATACAAAAATGTTTTTAAAGGGATATTTTTGTTAAGGCGGAGTTTTAGTTTATTTTAAATATTTTTTTAGCCTTGGTTTTCTTCTTGATAGTTTTTAACTTTTCATATTAAGGGACTTAAAGCAGCCATCTTTCGATAGCTCTTATATTAATAGACTGCAGTGGTATGATATTGTCTTTCTTATGCCTCTCGGTATTATTCTAAAAGGCAATGTATGGTTATGGTATTGTCAGGGATTTTATTGTGGGTTTTTTAAACCATGAGAGGGCTTTCACCAGCAATCTACTGATTGCCTATATAATACATTGCACTAGTATTACAGTGCAGTGCATTATGGCTGTCAGCATTATTTTGCCAGCCAATGTTTAATGATGGCTAATGTGAGGGGAGGGTTGGGTTACTTTTAAAATTTTGGGGGTTACTTTTAATCTTTTTTCTTATCTATACATTTTTGTAGGGGTTGGGGTTGGGGTCAATTATTTTATAAATTGTTTAATTTTAGCTTTTTTTTTTTTTAGATAGGATCCATGCAGAATACATTGCCATCTATGGGGACGGCAATGCACCCATGGAACCTCCGGCAATAATTATTCCAGCTAGAAATTCCTCAGTGAGAACCTAGCCTTCAATTTTTTATAAAGGGGACTTTTAACAGCGATCTTCAGATTGCTCATATAATACACTGCATTAGTATTAAAGTGCTTTGTATTATTCCCTTCAGCATCATGTTAACAGGCTATGTATTATTGCTATAGTCTTTGGCAATAATTATATATTTGAAGCAGAAAAAATATAGATTTTTCTTTACTTAGTATAGTTAAGTCTTAAATCTGCGGTCAGTCAGCAGTCTAAGGTAAACTTGTAAACTCTGCAGTCAACTCAGTTTATTGTATTAAATATCGAAAAAGGGGATTCCTACAAATAAAACATAGAGAATTAGGATCTTTAATGTTCCTAATCTCTGTACCTGAGATATGGTTGTGTTATATAAGAATTGGTCTATAGACGATATACTTTTTGACAACACACATATATCTTCATGTATAAGGGAGAGACTATGACATCTCTGCAGGTCTAGATTTTACATCTAGCCTGATTGTTATCAGTAATTAATATAAATATTAATTACCTGTCTTGTGGTTCCTTTCTTGCAGCTGACGAGGGTATATGTCACGTTCAACTTCTCACCGGGCATCAGTCATCTGTAAAAAGACACAGGTATGATAACATGTTCCTGATACATGCTACAGACGCAAATATATATAACATTCTAGGGCCAGAACTACTCATCTCAGGCATTATGAAACCGCATAAGAAAAAGGAACAAATAAAAGATGGAACACATTGGGATCTAGATTTGTTTTTTTACTTAAAATATAATGTACATTTTTTATATTTTTTACTAAATATTTTATCTAAAAATGTTATATTATATACAAGAATTAATCATGTAATGGGAATATATGCCTTTTAATTTTGAAAGGGGGGGTTTGTATTATTTTATTAAATGAGTTATGCCTCTCACATTTATGCTATGAGTATAGCTGTGATAGATTTTTGGGGGGGTTATTTATAAAAAAAAAAAAATTATATTTTCTTTTCTTTATTCTGAATTGTACATTTGATAACAAAAAAGGATTTTTAAAGGGATGTTTTTGTGGGGGCGGGGTTGATGTTTTTTTAAAATAATTTTATCAACCATTTTTCATATTTTTAAAGGGGTACAGCCGTCACGCCCCTCCTATAAACTTGCAATGAGGTGAAGGGCGTGTAGTAATGAAGGGGTGGGGCTATGACGTCATGAGCTCTCAACGCCGGCTCCAGCGTTCAGAAAACTTGGTTCCAATCGCTGAGCAATGGAGTACCCCTTTAACTTTCTAACTATTCTGATAATTTTTTATTATTTTATCGACCGTTTCTTAATATTTTATACTTTTTTAACTAACCCTAATCAGTTTTATTTATTTATTTCTTTTGTATTTATTAATCTTTTTTTTCATAGCATTTCTGCCTTTCTATTTTAGTTTTTCCCATATGAGAACGACCTTTCACCCCTGATCTAATCATTTCTATGAAACACTGCACCACTATTGTAGTGCAGTGTATTATGCCTCTCAGAATTATGCTGACAGGCAGTGTATGGTTATGGCTATCATTATTTTCTTTTTTTATGGGATTATAACATATTTTGGGCATTTTTATATATTTTTTTCTTAATTTTATATTTGATACAAAACAGTTTTTAAAGGGATATTTTTATTAAGGCGGAGTTTTAGTTTATTTTAAATATTTTTTTAGCCTTGGTTTTCTTCTTGATAGTTTTTAACTTTTCATATTAAGGGACTTAAAGCAGCCATCTTTCGATAGCTCTTATATTAATAGACTGCAATGGTATGACATTGTCTTTCTTATGCCTCTCGGTATTATTCTAAAAGGCAATGTATAGTTAAGGTATTGTCAGGGATTTTATTGTTGGTTTTTTAAACCATGAGAGGGCTTTCACCAGCGATCTACTGATTGCCTATATAATACATTGCACTAGTATTACAGTGCAGTGTATTATGGCTGTCAGCATTATGTTGCCAGCCAATGTTTAATGATGGCTAATGTGAGGGGAGGGTTGGGTTACTTTTAACATTTTTGGGGTTACTTTTAATCTTTTTTCTTATCTATAAATTTTTGTAGGGGTTGGGGTTGGGGTCAATTATTTTATAAATTGTTACATTTTAGCTTTTTTTTTTTTTAGATAGGATCCATGCAGAATACATTTCCATCTATGGGGACGGCAATGCACCCATGGAACCTCCGGCAATAATTATTCCAGCTAGAAATTCCTCAGTGAGTACCTAGCCTTTAATTTTTTATAAAGGGGACTTTTAACAGCGATCTTCAGATTGCTCATATAATACACTGCATTAGTATTAAAGTGCTTTGTATTATGCCCTTCAGCATCATGTTAACAGGCTATGTATTATCGCTATAGTCTTTGGCAATAATTATATATTTGAAGCAGAAAAAATATAGATTTTTCTTTACTTAGTATAGTTAAGTCTTAAATCTGCGGTCAGTCAGCAGTCTAAAGTAAACTTGTAAACTCTACAGTCAGCTCAGTTTATTGTATTAAATATCGAAAAAGGGGATTCCTACAAATAAAACATAGAGAATTAGGATCATTAATGTTCCTAATCTCTGTACCTGAGATATGGTTGTGTTATATAAGAAGTGGTCTATAGACGATATACTTATTGACAACACACATATATCTTCATGTATAAGGGAGAGTCTATGACATCTCTGCAGGTCTAGATTTTACATCTAGCCTGATTGTTATCAGTAATTAATATAAATATTAATTACCTGTCTCGTGGTTCCTTTCTTGCAGCTGACGAGGGTATATGTCACGTTCAACTTCTCACCGGGCATCAGTCATCTGTAAAAAGACACAGGTATGATAACATGTTCCTGATACATGCTACAGACGCAAATATATATAACATTCTAGGGCCAGAACTACTCATCTCAGGCATTATGAAACCGCATAAGAAAAAGGAACAAATAAAAGATGGAACACATTGGGATCTAGATTAGTTTTTTTACTTAAAATATAATGTACATTTTTTATATATTTTTTTACTAAATATTTTATCTAAAAATTTTATATTATATACAAGAGTTAATCATGTAATGGGAATATATGCCTTTTAATTTTGAAAGGGGGGAGTTTGTATTATTTTATTAAATGAGTTATGCCTCTCACATTTATGCTATGAGTATAGCTGTGATAGATTTTTGGGGGGTTTATTAATAAAAAACAATTTTTTTTTTATATTTTCTTTTCTTTATTCTGAATTGTACATTTGATAACAAAAAAGGATTTTTAAAGGGATGTTTTTGTGGGGGCGGGGTTGATGTTTTTTTTTTATAATTTTATCAACCATTTTTCATATTTTTAAAGGGGTACAGCCGTCACGCCCCTCCTATAAACTTGCAATGAGGTGAAGGGCGTGTAGTAATGAAGGGGTGGGGCTATGACGTCATGAGCTCCCAACGCCGGCTCCAGCGTTCAGAAAACTTGGTTCCAATCGCTGAGCAATGGAGTACCCCTTTAACTTTCTAACTATTTTGATAATTTTTTATTATTTTATCGACCGTTTCTTAATATTTTATACTTTTTTAACTAACCCTAATCAGTTTTATTTATTTACTTCTTTTGTATTTATTAATCTTTTTTTTTTTTCATAGTATTTCTGCCTTTCTATTTTTGTTTTTCCCATATGAGAAGGACCTTTCACCCCTGATCTGATCATTTCTATGAAACACTGCCACACTATTGTAGTGCAGTGTATTATGCCTCTCAGCATTATGCTGACAGCCAGTGTATGGTTATGGCTATCATTATTTTCTTTTTTATGGGATTATAACATATTTTGGGCATTTTTATATATTTTTTTCTTAATTTTATATTTGATACAAAAATGTTTTTAAAGGGATATTTTTGTTAAGGCGGAGTTTTAGTTTATTTTAAATATTTTTTTAGCCTTGGTTTTCTTCTTGACAGTTTTTAACTTTTCATATTAAGGGACTTAAAGCAGCCATCTTTCGATAGCTCTTATATTAATAGACTGCAGTGGTATGATATTGTCTTTCTTATGCCTCTCGGTATTATTCTAAAAGGCAATGTATGGTTATGGTATTGTCAGGGATTTTATTGTGGGTTTTTTAAACCATGAGAGGGCTTTCACCAGCGATCTACTGATTGCCTATATAATACATTGCACTAGTATTACAGTGCAGTGTATTATGGCTGTCAGCATTATTTTGCCAGCCAATGTTTAATGATGGCTAATGTGAGGGGAGGGTTGGGTTACTTTTAAAATTTTGGGGGTTACTTTTAATCTTTTTTCTTATCTATACATTTTTGTAGGGGTTGGGGTTGGGGTTGGGGTCAATTATTTTATAAATTGTTTAATTTTAGCTTTTTTTTTTTTTAGATAGGATCCATGCAGAATACATTGCCATCTATGGGGACGGCAATGCACCCATGGAACCTCCGGCAATAATTATTCCAGCTAGAAATTCCTCAGTGAGAACCTAGCCTTCAATTTTTTATAAAGGGGACTTTTAACAGCGATCTTCAGATTGCTCATATAATACACTGCATTAGTATTAAAGTGCTTTGTATTATTCCCTTCAGCATCATGTTAACAGGCTATGTATTATGGCTATAGTCTTTGGCAATAATTATATATTTGAAGCAGAAAAAATAGATTTTTCTTTACTTAGTATAGTTAAGTCTTAAATCTGCGGTCAGTCAGCAGTCTAAGGTAAACTTGTAAACTCTGCAGTCAACTCAGTTTATTGTATTAAATATCGAAAAAGGGGATTCCTACAAATAAAACATAGAGAATTAGGATCTTTAATGTTCCTAATCTCTGTACCTGAGATATGGTTGTGTTATATAAGAAGTGGTCTATAGACGATATACTTTTTGACAACACACATATATCTTCATGTATAAGGGAGAGACTATGACATCTCAGCAGGTCTAGATTTTACATCTAGCCTGATTGTTATCAGTAATTAATATAAATATTAATTACCTGTCTTGTGGTTCCTTTCTTGCAGTTGACGAGGGTATATGTCACGTTCAACTTCTCACCGGGCATCAGTCATCTGTAAAAAGACACAGGTATGATAACATGTTCCTGATACATGCTACAGACGCAAATATATATAACATTCTAGGGCCAGAACTACTCATCTCAGGCATTATGAAACCGCATAAGAAAAAGGAACAAATAAAAGATGGAACACATTGGGATCTAGATTTGTTTTTTTACTTAAAATATAATGTACATTTTTTATATTTTTTTACTAAATATTTTATCTAAAAATGTTATATTATATACAAGAATTAATCATGTAATGGGAATATATGCCTTTTAATTTTGAAAGGGGGGGTTTGTATTATTTTATTAAATGAGTTATGCCTCTCACATTTATGCTATGAGTATAGCTGTGATAGATTTTTGGGGGGGTTATTTATAAAAAAAAAAAAAATTATATTTTCTTTTCTTAATTCTGAATTGTACATTTGATAACAAAAAAGGATTTTTAAAGGGATGTTTTTGTGGGGCCGGGGTTGATGTTTTTTTAAAATAATTTTATCAACCATTTTTCATATTTTTAAAGGGGTACAGCCGTCACGCCCCTCCTATAAACTTGCAATGAGGTGAAGGGCATGTAGTAATGAAGGGGTGGGGCTATGACGTCATGAGCTCCCAACGCCGGCTCCAGCGTTCAGAAAACTTTGTTCCAATCGCTGAGCAATGGAGTACCCCTTTAACTTTCTAACTATTCTGAAAAATTTTTATTATTTTATCGACCGTTTCTTAATATTTTATACTTTTTTAACTAACCCTAATCAGTTTTATTTATTTATTTCTTTTGTATTTATTAATCTTTTTTTTCATAGCATTTCTGCCTTTCTATTTTTGTTTTTCCCATATGAGAACGACCTTTCACCCCTGATCTCATCATTTCTATGAAACACTGCACCACTATTGTAGTGCAGTGTATTATGCCTCTCAGAATTATGCTGACAGGCAGTGTATGGTTATGGCTATCATTATTTTCTTTTTTTATGGGATTATAACATATTTTGGGCATTTTTATATATTTTTTTCTTAATTTTATATTTGATACAAAACAGTTTTTAAAGGGATATTTTTATTAAGGCGGAGTTTTCGTTTATTTTAAATATTTTTTTAGCCTTGGTTTTCTTCTTGATAGTTTTTAACTTTTCATATTAAGGGACTTAAAGCAGCCATCTTTCGATAGCTCTTATATTAATAGACTGCAATGGTATGACATTGTCTTTCTTATGCCTCTCGGTATTATTCTAAAAGGCAATGTATAGTTAAGGTATTGTCAGGGATTTTATTGTTGGTTTTTTAAACCATGAGAGGGCTTTCACCAGCGATCTACTGATTGCCTATATAATACATTGCACTAGTATTACAGTGCAGTGTATTATGGCTGTCAGCATTATGTTGCCAGCCAATGTTTAATGATGGCTAATGTGAGGGGAGGGTTGGGTTACTTTTAACATTTTTGGGGTTACTTTTAATCTTTTTTCTTATCTATACATTTTTGTAGGGGTTGGGGTTAATTATTTTATAAATTGTTACATTTTAGCTTTTTTTTTTTTTAGATAGGATCCATGCAGAATACATTTCCATCTATGGGGACGGCAATGCACCCATGGAACCTCCGGCAATAATTATTCCAGCTAGAAATTCCTCAGTGAGTACCTAGCCTTTAATTTTTTATAAAGGGGACTTTTAACAGCGATCTTCAGATTGCTCATATAATACACTGCATTAGTATTAAAGTGCTTTGTATTATGCCCTTCAGCATCATGTTAACAGGCTATGTATTATGGCTATAGTCTTTGGCAATAATTATATATTTGAAGCAGAAAAAATATAGATTTTTCTTTACTTAGTATAGTTAAGTCTTAAATCTGCGGTCAGTCAGCAGTCTAAAGTAAACTTGTAAACTCTGCAGTCAGCTCAGTTTATTGTATTAAATATCGAAAAAGGGGATTCCTACAAATAAAACATAGAGAATTAGGATCATTAATGTTCCTAATCTCTGTACCTGAGATATGGTTGTGTTATATAAGAAGTGGTCTATAGACGATATACTTATTGACAACACACATATATCTTCATGTATAAGGGAGAGTCTATGACATCTCTGCAGGTCTAGATTTTACATCTAGCCTGATTGTTATCAGTAATTAATATAAATATTAATTACCTGTCTCGTGGTTCCTTTCTTGCAGCTGACGAGGGTATATGTCACGTTCAACTTCTCACCGGGCATCAGTCATCTGTAAAAAGACACAGGTATGATAACATGTTCCTGATACATGCTACAGACGCAAATATATATAACATTCTAGGGCCAGAACTACTCATCTCAGGCATTATGAAACCGCATAAGAAAAAGGAACAAATAAAAGATGGAACACATTGGGATCTAGATTAGTTTTTTTACTTAAAATATAATGTACATTTTTAATATATTTTTTTACTAAATATTTTATCTAAAAATTTTATATTATATACAAGAGTTAATCATGTAATGGGAATATATGCCTTTTAATTTTGAAAGGGGGGAGTTTGTATTATTTTATTAAATGAGTTATGCCTCTCACATTTATGCTATGAGTATAGCTGTGATAGATTTTTGGGGGGTTTATTAATAAAAACCAAATTTTTTTTTTATATTTTCTTTTCTTTATTCTGAATTGTACATTTGATAACAAAAAAGGATTTTTAAAGGGATGTTTTTGTGGGGGCGGGATTGATGTTTTTTTTTTATAATTTTATCAACCATTTTTCATATTTTTAAAGGGGTACAGCCGTCACGCCCCTACTATAAACTTGCAATGAGGTGAAGGGCGTGTAGTAATGAAGGGGTGGGGCTATGACGTCATGAGCTCCCAACGCCGGCTCCAGCGTTCAGAAAACTTGGTTCCAATCGCTGAGCAATGGAGTACCCCTTTAACTTTCTAACTATTCTGATAATTTTTTATTATTTTATCGACCGTTTCTTAATATTTTATACTTTTTTAACTAACCCTAATCAGTTTTATTTATTTACTTCTTTTGTATTTATTAATCTTTTTTTTCATAGTATTTCTGCCTTTCTATTTTTGTTTTTCCCATATGAGAACGACCTTTCACCCCTGATCTGATCATTTCTATGAAACACTGCCACACTATTGTAGTGCAGTGTATTATGCCTCTCAGCATTATGCTGACAGGCAGTGTATGGTTATGGCTATCATTATTTTCTTTTTTTATGGGATTATAACATATTTTGGGCATTTTTATATATTTTTTTCTTAATTTTATATTTGATACAAAAATGTTTTTAAAGGGATATTTTTGTTAAGGCGGAGTTTTAGTTTATTTTAAATATTTTTTTAGCCTTGGTTTTCTTCTTGACAGTTTTTAACTTTTCATATTAAGGGACTTAAAGCAGCCATCTTTCGATAGCTCTTATATTAATAGACTGCAGTGGTATGATATTGTCTTTCTTATGCCTCTCGGTATTATTCTAAAAGGCAATGTATGGTTATGGTATTGTCAGGGATTTTATTGTGGGTTTTTTAAACCATGAGAGGGCTTTCACCAGCGATCTACTGATTGCCTATATAATACATTGCACTAGTATTACAGTGCAGTGTATTATGGCTGTCAGCATTATTTTGCCAGCCAATGTTTAATGATGGCTAATGTGAGGGGAGGGTTGGGTTACTTTTAAAATTTTGGGGGTTACTTTTAATCTTTTTTCTTATCTATACATTTTTGTAGGGGTTGGGGTTGGGGTTGGGGTCAATTATTTTATAAATTGTTTAATTTTAGCTTTTTTTTTTTTTAGATAGGATCCATGCAGAATACATTGCCATCTATGGGGACGGCAATGCACCCATGGAACCTCCGGCAATAATTATTCCAGCTAGAAATTCCTCAGTGAGAACCTAGCCTTCAATTTTTTATAAAGGGGACTTTTAACAGCGATCTTCAGATTGCTCATATAATACACTGCATTAGTATTAAAGTGCTTTGTATTATTCCCTTCAGCATCATGTTAACAGGCTATGTATTATGGCTATAGTCTTTGGCAATAATTATATATTTGAAGCAGAAAAAATAGATTTTTCTTTACTTAGTATAGTTAAGTCTTAAATCTGCGGTCAGTCAGCAGTCTAAGGTAAACTTGTAAACTCTGCAGTCAACTCAGTTTATTGTATTAAATATCGAAAAAGGGGATTCCTACAAATAAAACATAGAGAATTAGGATCTTTAATGTTCCTAATCTCTGTACCTGAGATATGGTTGTGTTATATAAGAAGTGGTCTATAGACGATATACTTTTTGACAACACACATATATCTTCATGTATAAGGGAGAGACTATGACATCTCAGCAGGTCTAGATTTTACATCTAGCCTGATTGTTATCAGTAATTAATATAAATATTAATTACCTGTCTTGTGGTTCCTTTCTTGCAGTTGACGAGGGTATATGTCACGTTCAACTTCTCACCGGGCATCAGTCATCTGTAAAAAGACACAGGTATGATAACATGTTCCTGATACATGCTACAGACGCAAATATATATAACATTCTAGGGCCAGAACTACTCATCTCAGGCATTATGAAACCGCATAAGAAAAAGGAACAAATAAAAGATGGAACACATTGGGATCTAGATTTGTTTTTTTACTTAAAATATAATGTACATTTTTTATATTTTTTTACTAAATATTTTATCTAAAAATGTTATATTATATACAAGAATTAATCATGTAATGGGAATATATGCCTTTTAATTTTGAAAGGGGGGGTTTGTATTATTTTATTAAATGAGTTATGCCTCTCACATTTATGCTATGAGTATAGCTGTGATAGATTTTTGGGGGGGTTATTTATAAAAAAAAAAAAAATTATATTTTCTTTTCTTAATTCTGAATTGTACATTTGATAACAAAAAAGGATTTTTAAAGGGATGTTTTTGTGGGGCCGGGGTTGATGTTTTTTTAAAATAATTTTATCAACCATTTTTCATATTTTTAAAGGGGTACAGCCGTCACGCCCCTCCTATAAACTTGCAATGAGGTGAAGGGCATGTAGTAATGAAGGGGTGGGGCTATGACGTCATGAGCTCCCAACGCCGGCTCCAGCGTTCAGAAAACTTTGTTCCAATCGCTGAGCAATGGAGTACCCCTTTAACTTTCTAACTATTCTGAAAAATTTTTATTATTTTATCGACCGTTTCTTAATATTTTATACTTTTTTAACTAACCCTAATCAGTTTTATTTATTTATTTCTTTTGTATTTATTAATCTTTTTTTTCATAGCATTTCTGCCTTTCTATTTTTGTTTTTCCCATATGAGAACGACCTTTCACCCCTGATCTCATCATTTCTATGAAACACTGCACCACTATTGTAGTGCAGTGTATTATGCCTCTCAGAATTATGCTGACAGGCAGTGTATGGTTATGGCTATCATTATTTTCTTTTTTTATGGGATTATAACATATTTTGGGCATTTTTATATATTTTTTTCTTAATTTTATATTTGATACAAAACAGTTTTTAAAGGGATATTTTTATTAAGGCGGAGTTTTCGTTTATTTTAAATATTTTTTTAGCCTTGGTTTTCTTCTTGATAGTTTTTAACTTTTCATATTAAGGGACTTAAAGCAGCCATCTTTCGATAGCTCTTATATTAATAGACTGCAATGGTATGACATTGTCTTTCTTATGCCTCTCGGTATTATTCTAAAAGGCAATGTATAGTTAAGGTATTGTCAGGGATTTTATTGTTGGTTTTTTAAACCATGAGAGGGCTTTCACCAGCGATCTACTGATTGCCTATATAATACATTGCACTAGTATTACAGTGCAGTGTATTATGGCTGTCAGCATTATGTTGCCAGCCAATGTTTAATGATGGCTAATGTGAGGGGAGGGTTGGGTTACTTTTAACATTTTTGGGGTTACTTTTAATCTTTTTTCTTATCTATACATTTTTGTAGGGGTTGGGGTTAATTATTTTATAAATTGTTACATTTTAGCTTTTTTTTTTTTTAGATAGGATCCATGCAGAATACATTTCCATCTATGGGGACGGCAATGCACCCATGGAACCTCCGGCAATAATTATTCCAGCTAGAAATTCCTCAGTGAGTACCTAGCCTTTAATTTTTTATAAAGGGGACTTTTAACAGCGATCTTCAGATTGCTCATATAATACACTGCATTAGTATTAAAGTGCTTTGTATTATGCCCTTCAGCATCATGTTAACAGGCTATGTATTATGGCTATAGTCTTTGGCAATAATTATATATTTGAAGCAGAAAAAATATAGATTTTTCTTTACTTAGTATAGTTAAGTCTTAAATCTGCGGTCAGTCAGCAGTCTAAAGTAAACTTGTAAACTCTGCAGTCAGCTCAGTTTATTGTATTAAATATCGAAAAAGGGGATTCCTACAAATAAAACATAGAGAATTAGGATCATTAATGTTCCTAATCTCTGTACCTGAGATATGGTTGTGTTATATAAGAAGTGGTCTATAGACGATATACTTATTGACAACACACATATATCTTCATGTATAAGGGAGAGTCTATGACATCTCTGCAGGTCTAGATTTTACATCTAGCCTGATTGTTATCAGTAATTAATATAAATATTAATTACCTGTCTCGTGGTTCCTTTCTTGCAGCTGACGAGGGTATATGTCACGTTCAACTTCTCACCGGGCATCAGTCATCTGTAAAAAGACACAGGTATGATAACATGTTCCTGATACATGCTACAGACGCAAATATATATAACATTCTAGGGCCAGAACTACTCATCTCAGGCATTATGAAACCGCATAAGAAAAAGGAACAAATAAAAGATGGAACACATTGGGATCTAGATTAGTTTTTTTACTTAAAATATAATGTACATTTTTAATATATTTTTTTACTAAATATTTTATCTAAAAATTTTATATTATATACAAGAGTTAATCATGTAATGGGAATATATGCCTTTTAATTTTGAAAGGGGGGAGTTTGTATTATTTTATTAAATGAGTTATGCCTCTCACATTTATGCTATGAGTATAGCTGTGATAGATTTTTGGGGGGTTTATTAATAAAAACCAAATTTTTTTTTTATATTTTCTTTTCTTTATTCTGAATTGTACATTTGATAACAAAAAAGGATTTTTAAAGGGATGTTTTTGTGGGGGCGGGATTGATGTTTTTTTTTTATAATTTTATCAACCATTTTTCATATTTTTAAAGGGGTACAGCCGTCACGCCCCTACTATAAACTTGCAATGAGGTGAAGGGCGTGTAGTAATGAAGGGGTGGGGCTATGACGTCATGAGCTCCCAACGCCGGCTCCAGCGTTCAGAAAACTTGGTTCCAATCGCTGAGCAATGGAGTACCCCTTTAACTTTCTAACTATTCTGATAATTTTTTATTATTTTATCGACCGTTTCTTAATATTTTATACTTTTTTAACTAACCCTAATCAGTTTTATTTATTTACTTCTTTTGTATTTATTAATCTTTTTTTTCATAGTATTTCTGCCTTTCTATTTTTGTTTTTCCCATATGAGAACGACCTTTCACCCCTGATCTGATCATTTCTATGAAACACTGCCACACTATTGTAGTGCAGTGTATTATGCCTCTCAGCATTATGCTGACAGGCAGTGTATGGTTATGGCTATCATTATTTTCTTTTTTTATGGGATTATAACATATTTTGGGCATTTTTATATATTTTTTTCTTAATTTTATATTTGATACAAAAATGTTTTTAAAGGGATATTTTTGTTAAGGCGGAGTTTTAGTTTATTTTAAATATTTTTTTAGCCTTGGTTTTCTTCTTGACAGTTTTTAACTTTTCATATTAAGGGACTTAAAGCAGCCATCTTTCGATAGCTCTTATATTAATAGACTGCAGTGGTATGATATTGTCTTTCTTATGCCTCTCGGTATTATTCTAAAAGGCAATGTATGGTTATGGTATTGTCAGGGATTTTATTGTGGGTTTTTTAAACCATGAGAGGGCTTTCACCAGCGATCTACTGATTGCCTATATAATACATTGCACTAGTATTACAGTGCAGTGTATTATGGCTGTCAGCATTATTTTGCCAGCCAATGTTTAATGATGGCTAATGTGAGGGGAGGGTTGGGTTACTTTTAAAATTTTGGGGGTTACTTTTAATCTTTTTTCTTATCTATACATTTTTGTAGGGGTTGGGGTTGGGGTCAATTATTTTATAAATTGTTTAATTTTAGCTTTTTTTTTTTTTAGATAGGATCCATGCTGAATACATTGCCATCTTTGGGGACGGCAATGCACCCATGGAACCTCCGGCAATAATTATTCCAGCTAGAAATTCCTCAGTGAGAACCTAGCCTTCAATTTTTTATAAAGGGGACTTTTAACAGCGATCTTCAGATTGCTCATATAATACACTGCATTAGTATTAAAGTGCTTTGTATTATTCCCTTCAGCATCATGTCAACAGGCTATGTATTATGGCTATAGTCTTTGGCAATAATTATATATTTGAAGCAGAAAAAATATAGATTTTTCTTTACTTAGTATAGTTAAGTCTTAAATCTGCGGTCAGTCAGCAGTCTAAGGTAAACTTGTAAACTCTGCAGTCAACTCAGTTTATTGTATTAAATATCGAAAAAGGGGATTCCTACAAATAAAACATAGAGAATTAGGATCTTTAATGTTCCTAATCTCTGTACCTGAGATATGGTTGTGTTATATAAGAAGTGGTCTATAGACGATATACTTTTTGACAACACACATATATCTTCATGTATAAGGGAGAGACTATGACATCTCTGCAGGTCTAGATTTTACATCTAGCCTGATTGTTATCAGTAATTAATATAAATATTAATTACCTGTCTCATGGTTCCTTTCTTGCAGCTGACGAGGGTATATGTCACGTTCAACTTCTCACCGGGCATCAGTCATCTGTAAAAAGACACAGGTATGATAACATGTTCCTGATACATGCTACAGACGCAAATATATATAACATTCTAGGGCCAGAACTACTCATCTCAGGCATTATGAAACCGCATAAGAAAAAGGAACAAATAAAAGATGGAACACATTGGGATCTAGATTAGTTTTTTTACTTAAAATATAATGTACATTTTTAATATATTTTTTTACTAAATATTTTATCTAAAAATTTTATATTATATACAAGAGTTAATCATGTAATGGGAATATATGCCTTTTAATTTTGAAAGGGGGGAGTTTGTATTATTTTATTAAATGAGTTATGCCTCTCACATTTATGCTATGAGTATAGCTGTGATAGATTTTTGGGGGGTTTATTAATAAAAAAGAAAATTTTTTTTTATATTTTCTTTTCTTTATTCTGAATTGTACATTTGATAACAAAAAAGGATTTTTAAAGGGATGTTTTTGTGGGGGCGGGATTGATGTTTTTTTTTTATAATTTTATCAACCATTTTTCATATTTTTAAAGGGGTACAGCCGTCACGCCCCTCCTATAAACTTGCAATGAGGTGAAGGGCGTGTAGTAATGAAGGGGTGGGGCTATGACGTCATGAGCTCCCAACGCCGGCTCCAGCGTTCAGAAAACTTGGTTCCAATCGCTGAGCAATGGAGTACCCCTTTAACTTTCTAACTATTCTGATAATTTTTTATTATTTTATCGACCGTTTCTTAATATTTTATACTTTTTTAACTAACCCTAATCAGTTTTATTTATTTACTTCTTTTGTATTTATTAAGCTTTTTTTTCATAGTATTTCTGCCTTTCTATTTTTGTTTTTCCCATATGAGAACGACCTTTCACCCCTGATCTGATCATTTCTATGAAACACTGCCACACTATTGTAGTGCAGTGTATTATGCCTCTCAGCATTATGCTGACAGGCAGTGTATGGTTATGGCTATCATTATTTTCTTTTTTTATGGGATTATAACATATTTTGGGCATTTTTATATATTTTTTTCTTAATTTTATATTTGATACAAAAATGTTTTTAAAGGGATATTTTTGTTAAGGCGGAGTTTTAGTTTATTTTAAATATTTTTTTAGCCTTGGTTTTCTTCTTGACAGTTTTTAACTTTTCATATTAAGGGACTTAAAGCAGCCATCTTTCGATAGCTCTTATATTAATAGACTGCAGTGGTATGATATTGTCTTTCTTATGCCTCTCGGTATTATTCTAAAAGGCAATGTATGGTTATGGTATTGTCAGGGATTTTATTGTGGGTTTTTTAAACCATGAGAGGGCTTTCACCAGCGATCTACTGATTGCCTATATAATACATTGCACTAGTATTACAGTGCAGTGTATTATGGCTGTCAGCATTATTTTTCCAGCCAATGTTTAATGATGGCTAATGTGAGGGGAGGGTTGGGTTACTTTTAAAATTTTGGGGGTTACTTTTAATCTTTTTTCTTATCTATACATTTTTGTAGGGGTTGGGGTTGGGGTCAATTATTTTATAAATTGTTTAATTTTAGCTTTTTTTTTTTTTTAGATAGGATCCATGCAGAATACATTGCCATCTATGGGGACGGCAATGCACCCATGGAACCTCCGGCAATAATTATTCCAGCTAGAAATTCCTCAGTGAGAACCTAGCCTTCAATTTTTTATAAAGGGGACTTTTAACAGCGATCTTACACTTACACATATAATACACTGCATTAGTATTAAAGTGCTTTGTATTATTCCCTTCAGCATCATGTTAACAGGCTATGTATTATGGCTATAGTCTTTGGCAATAATTATATATTTGAAGCAGAAAAAATATAGATTTTTCTTTACTTAGTATAGTTAAGTCTTAAATCTGCGGTCAGTCAGCAGTCTAAGGTAAACTTGTAAACTCTGCAGTCAACTCAGTTTATTGTATTAAATATCGAAAAAGGGGATTCCTACAAATAAAACATAGAGAATTAGGATCTTTAATGTTCCTAATCTCTGTACCTGAGATATGGTTGTGTTATATAAGAAGTGGTCTATAGACGATATACTTTTTGACAACACACATATATCTTCATGTATAAGGGAGAGACTATGACATCTCTGCAGGTCTAGATTTTACATCTAGCCTGATTGTTATCAGTAATTAATATAAATATTAATTACCTGTCTTGTGGTTCCTTTCTTGCAGCTGACGAGGGTATATGTCACGTTCAACTTCTCACCGGGCATCAGTCATCTGTAAAAAGACACAGGTATGATAACATGTTCCTGATACATGCTACAGACGCAAATATATATAACATTCTAGGGCCAGAACTACTCATCTCAGGCATTATGAAACCGCATAAAAAAAAGGAACAAATAAAAGATGGAACACATTGGGATCTAGATTTGTTTTTTTACTTAAAATATAATGTACATTTTTTATATTTTTTTACTAAATATTTTATCTAAAAATGTTATATTATATACAAGAATTAATCATGTAATGGGAATATATGCCTTTTAATTTTGAAAGGGGGGGTTTGTATTATTTTATTAAATGAGTTATGCCTCTCACATTTATGCTATGAGTATAGCTGTGATAGATTTTTGGGGGGGTTATTTATAAAAAAAAAAAAAATTATATTTTCTTTTCTTAAATCTGAATTGTACATTTGATAACAAAAAAGGATTTTTAAAGGGATGTTTTTGTGGGGCCAGGGTTGATGTTTTTTTAAAATAATTTTATCAACCATTTTTCATATTTTTAAAGGGGTACAGCCGTCACGCCCCTCCTATAAACTTGCAATGAGGTGAAGGGCATGTAGTAATGAAGGGGTGGGGCTATGACGTCATGAGCTCCCAACGCCGGCTCCAGCGTTCAGAAAACTTTGTTCCAATCGCTGAGCAATGGAGTACCCCTTTAACTTTCTAACTATTCTGAAAATTTTTTATTATTTTATCGACCGTTTCTTAATATTTTATACTTTTTTAACTAACCCTAATCAGTTTTATTTATTTATTTCTTTTGTATTTATTAATCTTTTTTTTCATAGCATTTCTGCCTTTCTATTTTTGTTTTTCCCATATGAGAACGACCTTTCACCCCTGATCTGATCATTTCTATGAAACACTGCACCACTATTGTAGTGCAGTGTATTATGCCTCTCAGAATTATGCTGACAGGCAGTGTATGGTTATGGCTATCATTATTTTCTTTTTTTATGGGATTATAACATATTTTGGGCATTTTTATATATTTTTTTCTTAATTTTATATTTGATACAAAACAGTTTTTAAAGGGATATTTTTATTAAGGCGGAGTTTTAGTTTATTTTAAATATTTTTTTTAGCCTTGGTTTTCTTCTTGATAGTTTTTAACTTTTCATATTAAGGGACTTAAAGCAGCCATCTTTCGATAGCTCTTATATTAATAGACTGCAATGGTATGACATTGTCTTTCTTATGCCTCTCGGTATTATTCTAAAAGGCAATGTATAGTTAAGGTATTGTCAGGGATTTTATTGTTGGTTTTTTAAACCATGAGAGGGCTTTCACCAGCGATCTACTGATTGCCTATATAATACATTGCACTAGTATTACAGTGCAGTGTATTATGGCTGTCAGCATTATGTTGCCAGACAATGTTTAATGATGGCTAATGTGAGGGGAGGGTTGGGTTACTTTTAACATTTTTGGGGTTACTTTTAATCTTTTTTCTTATCTATACATTTTTGTAGGGGTTGGGGTTGGGGTTAATTATTTTATAAATTGTTACATTTTAGCTTTTTTTTTTTTAGATAGGATCCATGCAGAATACATTTCCATCTATGGGGACGGCAATGCACCCATGGAACCTCCGGCAATAATTATTCCAGCTAGAAATTCCTCAGTGAGTACCTAGCCTTTAATTTTTTATAAAGGGGACTTTTAACAGCGATCTTCAGATTGCTCATATAATACACTGCATTAGTATTAAAGTGCTTTGTATTATGCCCTTCAGCATCATGTTAACAGGCTATGTATTATGGCTATAGTCTTTGGCAATAATTATATATTTGAAGCAGAAAAAATATAGATTTTTCTTTACTTAGTATAGTTAAGTCTTAAATCTGCGGTCAGTCAGCAGTCTAAAGTAAACTTGTAAACTCTGCAGTCAGCTCAGTTTATTGTATTAAATATCGAAAAAGGGGATTCCTACAAATAAAACATAGAGAATTAGGATCATTAATGTTCCTAATCTCTGTACCTGAGATATGGTTGTGTTATATAAGAAGTGGTCTATAGACGATATACTTATTGACAACACACATATATCTTCATGTATAAGGGAGAGTCTATGACATCTCTGCAGGTCTAGATTTTACATCTAGCCTGATTGTTATCAGTAATTAATATAAATATTAATTACCTGTCTTGTGGTTCCTTTCTTGCAGCTGACGAGGGTATATGTCACGTTCAACTTCTCACCGGGCATCAGTCATCTGTAAAAAGACACAGGTATGATAACATGTTCCTGATACATGCTACAGACGCAAATATATATAACATTCTAGGGCCAGAACTACTCATCTCAGGCATTATGAAACCGCATAAAAAAAAGGAACAAATAAAAGATGGAACACATTGGGATCTAGATTTGTTTTTTTACTTAAAATATAATGTACATTTTTTATATTTTTTTACTAAATATTTTATCTAAAAATGTTATATTATATACAAGAATTAATCATGTAATGGGAATATATGCCTTTTAATTTTGAAAGGGGGGGTTTGTATTATTTTATTAAATGAGTTATGCCTCTCACATTTATGCTATGAGTATAGCTGTGATAGATTTTTGGGGGGGTTATTTATAAAAAAAAAAAAAATTATATTTTCTTTTCTTAAATCTGAATTGTACATTTGATAACAAAAAAGGATTTTTAAAGGGATGTTTTTGTGGGGCCAGGGTTGATGTTTTTTTAAAATAATTTTATCAACCATTTTTCATATTTTTAAAGGGGTACAGCCGTCACGCCCCTCCTATAAACTTGCAATGAGGTGAAGGGCATGTAGTAATGAAGGGGTGGGGCTATGACGTCATGAGCTCCCAACGCCGGCTCCAGCGTTCAGAAAACTTTGTTCCAATCGCTGAGCAATGGAGTACCCCTTTAACTTTCTAACTATTCTGAAAATTTTTTATTATTTTATCGACCGTTTCTTAATATTTTATACTTTTTTAACTAACCCTAATCAGTTTTATTTATTTATTTCTTTTGTATTTATTAATCTTTTTTTTCATAGCATTTCTGCCTTTCTATTTTTGTTTTTCCCATATGAGAACGACCTTTCACCCCTGATCTGATCATTTCTATGAAACACTGCACCACTATTGTAGTGCAGTGTATTATGCCTCTCAGAATTATGCTGACAGGCAGTGTATGGTTATGGCTATCATTATTTTCTTTTTTTATGGGATTATAACATATTTTGGGCATTTTTATATATTTTTTTCTTAATTTTATATTTGATACAAAACAGTTTTTAAAGGGATATTTTTATTAAGGCGGAGTTTTAGTTTATTTTAAATATTTTTTTTAGCCTTGGTTTTCTTCTTGATAGTTTTTAACTTTTCATATTAAGGGACTTAAAGCAGCCATCTTTCGATAGCTCTTATATTAATAGACTGCAATGGTATGACATTGTCTTTCTTATGCCTCTCGGTATTATTCTAAAAGGCAATGTATAGTTAAGGTATTGTCAGGGATTTTATTGTTGGTTTTTTAAACCATGAGAGGGCTTTCACCAGCGATCTACTGATTGCCTATATAATACATTGCACTAGTATTACAGTGCAGTGTATTATGGCTGTCAGCATTATGTTGCCAGACAATGTTTAATGATGGCTAATGTGAGGGGAGGGTTGGGTTACTTTTAACATTTTTGGGGTTACTTTTAATCTTTTTTCTTATCTATACATTTTTGTAGGGGTTGGGGTTGGGGTTAATTATTTTATAAATTGTTACATTTTAGCTTTTTTTTTTTTAGATAGGATCCATGCAGAATACATTTCCATCTATGGGGACGGCAATGCACCCATGGAACCTCCGGCAATAATTATTCCAGCTAGAAATTCCTCAGTGAGTACCTAGCCTTTAATTTTTTATAAAGGGGACTTTTAACAGCGATCTTCAGATTGCTCATATAATACACTGCATTAGTATTAAAGTGCTTTGTATTATGCCCTTCAGCATCATGTTAACAGGCTATGTATTATGGCTATAGTCTTTGGCAATAATTATATATTTGAAGCAGAAAAAATATAGATTTTTCTTTACTTAGTATAGTTAAGTCTTAAATCTGCGGTCAGTCAGCAGTCTAAAGTAAACTTGTAAACTCTGCAGTCAGCTCAGTTTATTGTATTAAATATCGAAAAAGGGGATTCCTACAAATAAAACATAGAGAATTAGGATCATTAATGTTCCTAATCTCTGTACCTGAGATATGGTTGTGTTATATAAGAAGTGGTCTATAGACGATATACTTATTGACAACACACATATATCTTCATGTATAAGGGAGAGTCTATGACATCTCTGCAGGTCTAGATTTTACATCTAGCCTGATTGTTATCAGTAATTAATATAAATATTAATTACCTGTCTCGTGGTTCCTTTCTTGCAGCTGACGAGGGTATATGTCACGTTCAACTTCTCACCGGGCATCAGTCATCTGTAAAAAGACACAGGTATGATAACATGTTCCTGATACATGCTACAGACGCAAATATATATAACATTCTAGGGCCAGAACTACTCATCTCAGGCATTATGAAACCGCATAAGAAAAAGGAACAAATAAAAGATGGAACACATTGGGATCTAGATTAGTTTTTTTACTTAAAATATAATGTACATTTTTAATATATTTTTTACTAAATATTTTATCTAAAAATTTTATATTATATACAAGAGTTAATCATGTAATGGGAATATATGCCTTTTAATTTTGAAAGGGGGGAGTTTGTATTATTTTATTAAATGAGTTATGCCTCTCACATTTATGCTATGAGTATAGCTGTGATAGATTTTTGGGGGGTTTATTAATAAAAAACAAAATTTTTTTTATATTTTCTTTTCTTTATTCTGAATTGTACATTTGATAACAAAAAAGGATTTTTAAAGGGATGTTTTTGTGGGGGCGGGATTGATGTTTTTTTTTTTATAATTTTATCAACCATTTTTCATATTTTTAAAGGGGTACAGCCGTCACGCCCCTCCTATAAACTTGCAATGAGGTGAAGGGCGTGTAGTAATGAAGGGGTGGGGCTATGACGTCATGAGCTCCCAACGCCGGCTCCAGCGTTCAGAAAACTTGGTTCCAATCGCTGAGCAATGGAGTACCCCTTTAACTTTCTAACTATTCTGATAATTTTTTATTATTTTATCGACCGTTTCTTAATATTTTATACTTTTTTAACTAACCCTAATCAGTTTTATTTATTTACTTCTTTTGTATTTATTAATCTTTTTTTTCATAGTATTTCTGCCTTTCTATTTTTGTTTTTCCCATATGAGAACGACCTTTCACCCCTGATCTGATCATTTCTATGAAACACTGCCACACTATTGTAGTGCAGTGTATTATGCCTCTCAGCATTATGCTGACAGGCAGTGTATGGTTATGGCTATCATTATTTTCTTTTTTTATGGGATTATAACATATTTTGGGCATTTTTATATATTTTTTTCTTAATTTTATATTTGATACAAAAATGTTTTTAAAGGGATATTTTTGTTAAGGCGGAGTTTTAGTTTATTTTAAATATTTTTTTAGCCTTGGTTTTCTTCTTGACAGTTTTTAACTTTTCATATTAAGGGACTTAAAGCAGCCATCTTTCGATAGCTCTTATATTAATAGACTGCAGTGGTATGATATTGTCTTTCTTATGCCTCTCGGTATTATTCTAAAAGGCAATGTATGGTTATGGTATTGTCAGGGATTTTATTGTGGGTTTTTTAAACCATGAGAGGGCTTTCACCAGCGATCTACTGATTGCCTATATAATACATTGCACTAGTATTACAGTGCAGTGTATTATGGCTGTCAGCATTATTTTGCCAGCCAATGTTTAATGATGGCTAATGTGAGGGGAGGGTTGGGTTACTTTTAAAATTTTGGGGGTTACTTTTAATCTTTTTTCTTATCTATACATTTTTGTAGGGGTTGGGGTTGGGGTCAATTATTTTATAAATTGTTTAATTTTAGCTTTTTTTTTTTTTAGATAGGATCCATGCTGAATACATTGCCATCTTTGGGGACGGCAATGCACCCATGGAACCTCCGGCAATAATTATTCCAGCTAGAAATTCCTCAGTGAGAACCTAGCCTTCAATTTTTTATAAAGGGGACTTTTAACAGCGATCTTCAGATTGCTCATATAATACACTGCATTAGTATTAAAGTGCTTTGTATTATTCCCTTCAGCATCATGTCAACAGGCTATGTATTATGGCTATAGTCTTTGGCAATAATTATATATTTGAAGCAGAAAAAATATAGATTTTTCTTTACTTAGTATAGTTAAGTCTTAAATCTGCGGTCAGTCAGCAGTCTAAGGTAAACTTGTAAACTCTGCAGTCAACTCAGTTTATTGTATTAAATATCGAAAAAGGGGATTCCTACAAATAAAACATAGAGAATTAGGATCTTTAATGTTCCTAATCTCTGTACCTGAGATATGGTTGTGTTATATAAGAAGTGGTCTATAGACGATATACTTTTTGACAACACACATATATCTTCATGTATAAGGGAGAGACTATGACATCTCTGCAGGTCTAGATTTTACATCTAGCCTGATTGTTATCAGTAATTAATATAAATATTAATTACCTGTCTCATGGTTCCTTTCTTGCAGCTGACGAGGGTATATGTCACGTTCAACTTCTCACCGGGCATCAGTCATCTGTAAAAAGACACAGGTATGATAACATGTTCCTGATACATGCTACAGACGCAAATATATATAACATTCTAGGGCCAGAACTACTCATCTCAGGCATTATGAAACCGCATAAGAAAAAGGAACAAATAAAAGATGGAACACATTGGGATCTAGATTAGTTTTTTTACTTAAAATATAATGTACATTTTTAATATATTTTTTTACTAAATATTTTATCTAAAAATTTTATATTATATACAAGAGTTAATCATGTAATGGGAATATATGCCTTTTAATTTTGAAAGGGGGGAGTTTGTATTATTTTATTAAATGAGTTATGCCTCTCACATTTATGCTATGAGTATAGCTGTGATAGATTTTTGGGGGGTTTATTAATAAAAAAGAAAAATTTTTTTTATATTTTCTTTTCTTTATTCTGAATTGTACATTTGATAACAAAAAAGGATTTTTAAAGGGATGTTTTTGTGGGGGCGGGATTGATGTTTTTTTTTTATAATTTTATCAACCATTTTTCATATTTTTAAAGGGGTACAGCCGTCACGCCCCTCCTATAAACTTGCAATGAGGTGAAGGGCGTGTAGTAATGAAGGGGTGGGGCTATGACGTCATGAGCTCCCAACGCCGGCTCCAGCGTTCAGAAAACTTGGTTCCAATCGCTGAGCAATGGAGTACCCCTTTAACTTTCTAACTATTCTGATAATTTTTTATTATTTTATCGACCGTTTCTTAATATTTTATACTTTTTTAACTAACCCTAATCAGTTTTATTTATTTACTTCTTTTGTATTTATTAAGCTTTTTTTTCATAGTATTTCTGCCTTTCTATTTTTGTTTTTCCCATATGAGAACGACCTTTCACCCCTGATCTGATCATTTCTATGAAACACTGCCACACTATTGTAGTGCAGTGTATTATGCCTCTCAGCATTATGCTGACAGGCAGTGTATGGTTATGGCTATCATTATTTTCTTTTTTTATGGGATTATAACATATTTTGGGCATTTTTATATATTTTTTTCTTAATTTTATATTTGATACAAAAATGTTTTTAAAGGGATATTTTTGTTAAGGCGGAGTTTTAGTTTATTTTAAATATTTTTTTAGCCTTGGTTTTCTTCTTGACAGTTTTTAACTTTTCATATTAAGGGACTTAAAGCAGCCATCTTTCGATAGCTCTTATATTAATAGACTGCAGTGGTATGATATTGTCTTTCTTATGCCTCTCGGTATTATTCTAAAAGGCAATGTATGGTTATGGTATTGTCAGGGATTTTATTGTGGGTTTTTTAAACCATGAGAGGGCTTTCACCAGCGATCTACTGATTGCCTATATAATACATTGCACTAGTATTACAGTGCAGTGTATTATGGCTGTCAGCATTATTTTTCCAGCCAATGTTTAATGATGGCTAATGTGAGGGGAGGGTTGGGTTACTTTTAAAATTTTGGGGGTTACTTTTAATCTTTTTTCTTATCTATACATTTTTGTAGGGGTTGGGGTTGGGGTCAATTATTTTATAAATTGTTTAATTTTAGCTTTTTTTTTTTTTTAGATAGGATCCATGCAGAATACATTGCCATCTATGGGGACGGCAATGCACCCATGGAACCTCCGGCAATAATTATTCCAGCTAGAAATTCCTCAGTGAGAACCTAGCCTTCAATTTTTTATAAAGGGGACTTTTAACAGCGATCTTACACTTACACATATAATACACTGCATTAGTATTAAAGTGCTTTGTATTATTCCCTTCAGCATCATGTTAACAGGCTATGTATTATGGCTATAGTCTTTGGCAATAATTATATATTTGAAGCAGAAAAAATATAGATTTTTCTTTACTTAGTATAGTTAAGTCTTAAATCTGCGGTCAGTCAGCAGTCTAAGGTAAACTTGTAAACTCTGCAGTCAACTCAGTTTATTGTATTAAATATCGAAAAAGGGGATTCCTACAAATAAAACATAGAGAATTAGGATCTTTAATGTTCCTAATCTCTGTACCTGAGATATGGTTGTGTTATATAAGAAGTGGTCTATAGACGATATACTTTTTGACAACACACATATATCTTCATGTATAAGGGAGAGACTATGACATCTCTGCAGGTCTAGATTTTACATCTAGCCTGATTGTTATCAGTAATTAATATAAATATTAATTACCTGTCTTGTGGTTCCTTTCTTGCAGCTGACGAGGGTATATGTCACGTTCAACTTCTCACCGGGCATCAGTCATCTGTAAAAAGACACAGGTATGATAACATGTTCCTGATACATGCTACAGACGCAAATATATATAACATTCTAGGGCCAGAACTACTCATCTCAGGCATTATGAAACCGCATAAAAAAAAGGAACAAATAAAAGATGGAACACATTGGGATCTAGATTTGTTTTTTTACTTAAAATATAATGTACATTTTTTATATTTTTTTACTAAATATTTTATCTAAAAATGTTATATTATATACAAGAATTAATCATGTAATGGGAATATATGCCTTTTAATTTTGAAAGGGGGGGTTTGTATTATTTTATTAAATGAGTTATGCCTCTCACATTTATGCTATGAGTATAGCTGTGATAGATTTTTGGGGGGGTTATTTATAAAAAAAAAAAAATTATATTTTCTTTTCTTAAATCTGAATTGTACATTTGATAACAAAAAAGGATTTTTAAAGGGATGTTTTTGTGGGGCCAGGGTTGATGTTTTTTTAAAATAATTTTATCAACCATTTTTCATATTTTTAAAGGGGTACAGCCGTCACGCCCCTCCTATAAACTTGCAATGAGGTGAAGGGCATGTAGTAATGAAGGGGTGGGGCTATGACGTCATGAGCTCCCAACGCCGGCTCCAGCGTTCAGAAAACTTTGTTCCAATCGCTGAGCAATGGAGTACCCCTTTAACTTTCTAACTATTCTGAAAATTTTTTATTATTTTATCGACCGTTTCTTAATATTTTATACTTTTTTAACTAACCCTAATCAGTTTTATTTATTTATTTCTTTTGTATTTATTAATCTTTTTTTTCATAGCATTTCTGCCTTTCTATTTTTGTTTTTCCCATATGAGAACGACCTTTCACCCCTGATCTGATCATTTCTATGAAACACTGCACCACTATTGTAGTGCAGTGTATTATGCCTCTCAGAATTATGCTGACAGGCAGTGTATGGTTATGGCTATCATTATTTTCTTTTTTTATGGGATTATAACATATTTTGGGCATTTTTATATATTTTTTTCTTAATTTTATATTTGATACAAAACAGTTTTTAAAGGGATATTTTTATTAAGGCGGAGTTTTAGTTTATTTTAAATATTTTTTTTAGCCTTGGTTTTCTTCTTGATAGTTTTTAACTTTTCATATTAAGGGACTTAAAGCAGCCATCTTTCGATAGCTCTTATATTAATAGACTGCAATGGTATGACATTGTCTTTCTTATGCCTCTCGGTATTATTCTAAAAGGCAATGTATAGTTAAGGTATTGTCAGGGATTTTATTGTTGGTTTTTTAAACCATGAGAGGGCTTTCACCAGCGATCTACTGATTGCCTATATAATACATTGCACTAGTATTACAGTGCAGTGTATTATGGCTGTCAGCATTATGTTGCCAGACAATGTTTAATGATGGCTAATGTGAGGGGAGGGTTGGGTTACTTTTAACATTTTTGGGGTTACTTTTAATCTTTTTTCTTATCTATACATTTTTGTAGGGGTTGGGGTTGGGGTTAATTATTTTATAAATTGTTACATTTTAGCTTTTTTTTTTTTAGATAGGATCCATGCAGAATACATTTCCATCTATGGGGACGGCAATGCACCCATGGAACCTCCGGCAATAATTATTCCAGCTAGAAATTCCTCAGTGAGTACCTAGCCTTTAATTTTTTATAAAGGGGACTTTTAACAGCGATCTTCAGATTGCTCATATAATACACTGCATTAGTATTAAAGTGCTTTGTATTATGCCCTTCAGCATCATGTTAACAGGCTATGTATTATGGCTATAGTCTTTGGCAATAATTATATATTTGAAGCAGAAAAAATATAGATTTTTCTTTACTTAGTATAGTTAAGTCTTAAATCTGCGGTCAGTCAGCAGTCTAAAGTAAACTTGTAAACTCTGCAGTCAGCTCAGTTTATTGTATTAAATATCGAAAAAGGGGATTCCTACAAATAAAACATAGAGAATTAGGATCATTAATGTTCCTAATCTCTGTACCTGAGATATGGTTGTGTTATATAAGAAGTGGTCTATAGACGATATACTTATTGACAACACACATATATCTTCATGTATAAGGGAGAGTCTATGACATCTCTGCAGGTCTAGATTTTACATCTAGCCTGATTGTTATCAGTAATTAATATAAATATTAATTACCTGTCTCGTGGTTCCTTTCTTGCAGCTGACGAGGGTATATGTCACGTTCAACTTCTCACCGGGCATCAGTCATCTGTAAAAAGACACAGGTATGATAACATGTTCCTGATACATGCTACAGACGCAAATATATATAACATTCTAGGGCCAGAACTACTCATCTCAGGCATTATGAAACCGCATAAGAAAAAGGAACAAATAAAAGATGGAACACATTGGGATCTAGATTAGTTTTTTTACTTAAAATATAATGTACATTTTTAATATATTTTTTACTAAATATTTTATCTAAAAATTTTATATTATATACAAGAGTTAATCATGTAATGGGAATATATGCCTTTTAATTTTGAAAGGGGGGAGTTTGTATTATTTTATTAAATGAGTTATGCCTCTCACATTTATGCTATGAGTATAGCTGTGATAGATTTTTGGGGGGTTTATTAATAAAAAACAAAATTTTTTTTATATTTTCTTTTCTTTATTCTGAATTGTACATTTGATAACAAAAAAGGATTTTTAAAGGGATGTTTTTGTGGGGGCGGGATTGATGTTTTTTTTTTTATAATTTTATCAACCATTTTTCATATTTTTAAAGGGGTACAGCCGTCACGCCCCTCCTATAAACTTGCAATGAGGTGAAGGGCGTGTAGTAATGAAGGGGTGGGGCTATGACGTCATGAGCTCCCAACGCCGGCTCCAGCGTTCAGAAAACTTTGTTCCAATCGCTGAGCAATGGAGTACCCCTTTAACTTTCTAACTATTCTGAAAATTTTTTATTATTTTATCGACCGTTTCTTAATATTTTATACTTTTTTAACTAACCCTAATCAGTTTTATTTATTTATTTCTTTTGTATTTATTAATCTTTTTTTTCATAGCATTTCTGCCTTTCTATTTTTGTTTTTCCCATATGAGAACGACCTTTCACCCCTGATCTGATCATTTCTATGAAACACTGCACCACTATTGTAGTGCAGTGTATTATGCCTCTCAGAATTATGCTGACAGGCAGTGTATGGTTATGGCTATCATTATTTTCTTTTTTTATGGGATTATAACATATTTTGGGCATTTTTATATATTTTTTTCTTAATTTTATATTTGATACAAAACAGTTTTTAAAGGGATATTTTTATTAAGGCGGAGTTTTAGTTTATTTTAAATATTTTTTTTAGCCTTGGTTTTCTTCTTGATAGTTTTTAACTTTTCATATTAAGGGACTTAAAGCAGCCATCTTTCGATAGCTCTTATATTAATAGACTGCAATGGTATGACATTGTCTTTCTTATGCCTCTCTGTATTATTCTAAAAGGCAATGTATAGTTAAGGTATTGTCAGGGATTTTATTGTTGGTTTTTTAAACCATGAGAGGGCTTTCACCAGCGATCTACTGATTGCCTATATAATACATTGCACTAGTATTACAGTGCAGTGTATTATGGCTGTCAGCATTATGTTGCCAGCCAATGTTTAATGATTGCTAATGTGAGGGGAGGGTTGGGTTACTTTTAACATTTTTGGGGTTACTTTTAATCTTTTTTCTTATCTATACATTTTTGTAGGGGTTGGGGTTAATTATTTTATAAATTGTTACATTTTAGCTTTTTTTTTTTTTAGATAGGATCCATGCAGAATACATTTCCATCTATGGGGACGGCAATGCACCCATGGAACCTCCGGCAATAATTATTCCAGCTAGAAATTCCTCAGTGAGTACCTAGCCTTTAATTTTTTATAAAGGGGACTTTTAACAGCGATCTTCAGATTGCTCATATAATACACTGCATTAGTATTAAAGTGCTTTGTATTATGCCCTTCAGCATCATGTTAACAGGCTATGTATTATGGCTATAGTCTTTGGCAATAATTATATATTTGAAGCAGAAAAAATATAGATTTTTCTTTACTTAGTATAGTTAAGTCTTAAATCTGCGGTCAGTCAGCAGTCTAAAGTAAACTTGTAAACTCTGCAGTCAGCTCAGTTTATTGTATTAAATATCGAAAAAGGGGATTCCTACAAATAAAACATAGAGAATTAGGATCATTAATGTTCCTAATCTCTGTACCTGAGATATGGTTGTGTTATATAAGAAGTGGTCTATAGACGATATACTTATTGACAACACACATATATCTTCATGTATAAGGGAGAGTCTATGACATCTCTGCAGGTCTAGATTTTACATCTAGCCTGATTGTTATCAGTAATTAATATAAATATTAATTACCTGTCTCGTGGTTCCTTTCTTGCAGCTGACGAGGGTATATGTCACGTTCAACTTCTCACCGGGCATCAGTCATCTGTAAAAAGACACAGGTATGATAACATGTTCCTGATACATGCTACAGACGCAAATATATATAACATTCTAGGGCCAGAACTACTCATCTCAGGCATTATGAAACCGCATAAGAAAAAGGAACAAATAAAAGATGGAACACATTGGGATCTAGATTAGTTTTTTTACTTAAAATATAATGTACATTTTTAATATATTTTTTACTAAATATTTTATCTAAAAATTTTATATTATATACAAGAGTTAATCATGTAATGGGAATATATGCCTTTTAATTTTGAAAGGGGGGAGTTTGTATTATTTTATTAAATGAGTTATGCCTCTCACATTTATGCTATGAGTATAGCTGTGATAGATTTTTGGGGGGTTTATTAATAAAAAACAAAAAAAATTTTTATATTTTCTTTTCTTTATTCTGAATTGTACATTTGATAACAAAAAAGGATTTTTAAAGGGATGTTTTTGTGGGGGCGGGATTGATGTTTTTTTTTTTATAATTTTATCAACCATTTTTCATATTTTTAAAGGGGTACAGCCGTCACGCCCCTCCTATAAACTTGCAATGAGGTGAAGGGCGTGTAGTAATGAAGGGGTGGGGCTATGACGTCATGAGCTCCCAACGCCGGCTCCAGCGTTCAGAAAACTTGGTTCCAATCGCTGAGCAATGGAGTACCCCTTTAACTTTCTAACTATTCTGATAATTTTTTATTATTTTATCGACCGTTTCTTAATATTTTATACTTTTTTAACTAACCCTAATCAGTTTTATTTATTTACTTCTTTTGTATTTATTAATCTTTTTTTTCATAGTATTTCTGCCTTTCTATTTTTGTTTTTCCCATATGAGAACGACCTTTCACCCCTGATCTGATCATTTCTATGAAACACTGCCACACTATTGTAGTGCAGTGTATTATGCCTCTCAGCATTATGCTGACAGGCAGTGTATGGTTATGGCTATCATTATTTTCTTTTTTTATGGGATTATAACATATTTTGGGCATTTTTATATATTTTTTTCTTAATTTTATATTTGATACAAAAATGTTTTTAAAGGGATATTTTTGTTAAGGCGGAGTTTTAGTTTATTTTAAATATTTTTTTAGCCTTGGTTTTCTTCTTGATAGTTTTTAACTTTTCATATTAAGGGACTTAAAGCAGCCATCTTTCGATAGCTCTTATATTAATAGACTGCAGTGGTATGATATTGTCTTTCTTATGCCTCTCGGTATTATTCTAAAAGGCAATGTATGGTTATGGTATTGTCAGGGATTTTATTGTGGGTTTTTTAAACCATGAGAGGGCTTTCACCAGCGATCTACTGATTGCCTATATAATACATTGCACTAGTATTACAGTGCAGTGTATTATGGCTGTCAGCATTATTTTGCCAGCCAATGTTTAATGATGGCTAATGTGAGGGGAGGGTTGGGTTACTTTTAAAATTTTGGGGGTTACTTTTAATCTTTTTTCTTATCTATACATTTTTGTAGGGGTTGGGGTTGGGGTTGGGGTCAATTATTTTATAAATTGTTTAATTTTAGCTTTTTTTTTTTTTAGATAGGATCCATGCAGAATACATTGCCATCTTTGGGGACGGCAATGCACCCATGGAACCTCCGGCAATAATTATTCCAGCTAGAAATTCCTCAGTGAGAACCTAGCCTTCAATTTTTTATAAAGGGGACTTTTAACAGCGATCTTCAGATTGCTCATATAATACACTGCATTAGTATTAAAGTGCTTTGTATTATTCCCTTCAGCATCATGTCAACAGGCTATGTATTATGGCTATAGTCTTTGGCAATAATTATATATTTGAAGCAGAAAAAATATAGATTTTTCTTTACTTAGTATAGTTAAGTCTTAAATCTGCGGTCAGTCAGCAGTCTAAGGTAAACTTGTAAACTCTGCAGTCAACTCAGTTTATTGTATTAAATATCGAAAAAGGGGATTCCTACAAATAAAACATAGAGAATTAGGATCTTTAATGTTCCTAATCTCTGTACCTGAGATATGGTTGTGTTATATAAGAAGTGGTCTATAGACGATATACTTTTTGACAACACACATATATCTTCATGTATAAGGGAGAGACTATGACATCTCTGCAGGTCTAGATTTTACATCTAGCCTGATTGTTATCAGTAATTAATATAAATATTAATTACCTGTCTCGTGGTTCCTTTCTTGCAGCTGACGAGGGTATATGTCACGTTCAACTTCTCACCGGGCATCAGTCATCTGTAAAAAGACACAGGTATGATAACATGTTCCTGATACATGCTACAGACGCAAATATATATAACATTCTAGGGCCAGAAATACTTATCTCAGGCATTATGAAACCGCATAAAAAAAAGGAACAAATAAAAGATGGAACACATTGGGATCTAGATTAGTTTTTTTTAATATTTTTTCGACTAAATATTTTATCTAAAAATGTTATATTATATACAAGAGTTAATCATGTAATGGGAATATATGCCTTTTAATTTTGAAAGGGGGAGTTTGTATTATTTTATTAAATGATTTATGCCTCTCACATTTATGCTATGAGTATAGCTGTGATAGATTTTTGGAGGGTTTACTTATAAAAAAAATGTTTTATATTTTCTTTTCTTTATTCTGAATTGTACATTTGATAACAAAAAAGGATTTTTAAAGGGATGTTTTTGTGGGGGCGGGGTTGATGTTTTTTTAAATAATTTTATCTACCATTTTTCATATTTTTAAAGGGGTACAGCCGTCACGCCCCTCCTATAGACTTGCATTGAGGTGAAGGGCGTGAAGTAATGAAAGGGTGGGGCTATGACGTCATGAGCTCCCAACGCCGGCTCCAGCGTTCGGAAAAGTTTGTTC
Source organism: Hyla sarda (assembly GCF_029499605.1). Classification (NCBI taxonomy): domain Eukaryota; kingdom Metazoa; phylum Chordata; class Amphibia; order Anura; family Hylidae; genus Hyla; species Hyla sarda. The sequence goes on from NC_079189.1 coordinate 471,911,267, forward strand.
CAATCGCTGAGCAATGGAGTACCCCCTTAACTTTCTAACTATTCTGCTAATCTTTTATTGTTTTATCGACCGTTTCTTAATATTTTATACTTTTTTAACTAACCCTAATCAGTTTTATTTATTTATTTACTTCTTTTGTATTTATGAATCTGTTTTTTCATAGCATTTCTGCCTTGCACCACTGTTGTAGTGCAGTGTATTATTTTTCTACAAAAAACGTTTTTTAAAGGAATATTTTTGTTCAGGCGGAGGTTTAGTTTTTTTGAAATATTTTATTAGCCTTGTTTTACTTCTTATTAGTTTCCAACTATTCCCATTAAGGGACTTAAAGCAGCCATCTTTCGATAGCTCTTATATTAATAGACTGCAGTGGTATGACAGTGTCTTTCTTATGCCTCTCGGTATAATTCTAAAAGGCAATATATGGTTATGGTATTGTCAGGGGTTTTATTGTGGGTTTTCTCTATCGGCTCCATTGGGTGGACACAGACCTTGGGTATATGCTGTTGTTGCTAGGAGACTTGACACTATGGAAACCAAAAAGGTCGGCTCCTCCCAGCAGGATATACCCACCTACAGAGCCTGAGGTAATCAGTTTTAGCTTAGTGTCTGCAGGAGAAAGACCTGGTCAAACATTTTTTATTTTCCTGATTAGGGACGTTTAGTTTCTTATTCCCTTTTCTATACCTGTTTTTAGGTTGGGACACAGGAACATAGCGTTCACTGTTTCCCCATTTGCGATTAAGGGGGCACAGGCATCGTGGACGTACTGTTAACCCCCTCTCACCAACGGTCAGCGCCTGGGGTTGTACCTCATGGGTCCGGGTCCCCCACTTTTCCCTGCTCGTCTCGCTGTTACAGCTCGGCATGATGAGGTGACTAAAAGTTGACTGAAGACTTCATTGGGTAAGTTCTTCTAAATGAGGTGAGTATTTTCCCCCCTTTTCTTACAGGTTTTAGGGACTTTCAACCTCTGGAGACCCCCTGTTTTGGGCTCACTCCTCTTTATTATTGCCTAAGGATGTGGGGACCTTTTTCAATGAAGTGGGTCTGTTAACCCACCTTTTTTCTTACTTTCCCGGAATCTCCCTACCACAGGAACTGGTCTGGGGCCAAAAGGTATTTGTCAGTGGTGTAGGACTGTCTCGGCTCCTGTCTGTTCAGGCGCCGATGCTTAACCACTTGCAGTTCTTTTTCCTCAGCAGCCGCGGCTGCCCACTTCTCCCTTCCCCGCTCTCACATGTGCACCGGCATCGGATCCGGCCGCATCATGTGTCAATGCGACGGGGGTTTAGAGAGCGGGTGCCATTATCACCAGCCATGTTATTATCTTTGCGCCGGGCATTTGCAGACTCTAGCTCTGCCCACCCGCGGCCGGTGGGGATCGCGCTCTATGAGGTACAGGCGCACAAATTACTTCTGCCAATTTGCGAAGTGGGTGTGAGAGGGGCTCTAGGACCAATCAGAGGCACCCTAGTCTAATCCTGCCCCACTTCTCATTGGTCCTGCTTGCCCCTGCCTCTCTCTCTCAGCAGCTGACTAAAGTTCTCCTCACAGCAGCTGCCCTGTTAGAGACACAGACACTGGTGAGACTGTTTCATTTTTTACTATGTCTGAGCCAAGAACTGTTCCTCCATCTAAGCAGGTAACTGGGACCCTGGTCACCTATTATACTTGCTGCAACACTAAAATGTCTTGTTCTGCTGAACCCACTTGTTCCGCCTGCACCACTGCACCCCCTGACCCCCCTGGTTTTTCTACTCAGGATGCTCCCCAAGACCCAGTGGGCTTGGCTATCCCCCCAGGTTGGGTGTCCTCCCTCTCCCAGTCTATTTCCAACTTGGCGCAGGTCTCCCGTTCCATGATGACTGCCTTGGAGAGGTCCTCCTTACACCGGAGACCCGCTCTCTTTCTTACTATGCTTAATGCTCTCACAAGCGTCATAGGGGTATTTCCTTGGACTCATCCCCAGACTCTAGCAGACGCAGGCGCTCCCCTCACAGGTGTCGCCCCTCTGCTCCAGCTTCCTACACGCATCTCTCTTCCAGAGGACGCTCCTCTGGTCACCATTCTGGATCTCCAGATCAGAGTACCAGGTCAGAGTTGCCTTCTTCCAAGGCTGCCTCCACTCGTTCCCACTCTCCTGGAGAACTTGTAGATGAGGCTTCTGATTCTGCCTCTGACTAAGAGGACCGAACAGATACAACGGACAGGGTGGACACACTGGTTTCGGCCATAAGGGACACCTTCCATCTAGAGGACCCAGGAACTTCAACGTAGCTCCAGAAGTTTCCTTTCACCGTGCCCGACCGGCACCAAAGGTTTTCAGCTCTCATGCTGAATTTGAAGCCTTACTGGAATCTGCCTGGAGGTACCCTGATAAGAAGTTTCAGGAAGCAAAGAAGGTTCAAGCGCAGTATCCCTTCGCCATGGACCTCATTACTCGGTGGACCTCCCCTCCAATTGTGGATCCCCCGATCTCCCACCTGTCAAAGACGACTATTCTGCCGTTAGCTGATGCAGCCTCCTTCAAGGACCCGGCGGACAAGAAAGTGGAGACCTTGGAAAAATTTGCCTTTGAAACAGCCGGTTCTTCACTCCTTCCTGAATTTGCTTCTGCCTGGGTATCTAAAGCCCTTTCAGTCTGGGCTTCCCAACTCCGCCAGGGTATCCTTTCTGGGTCTCCTGCGGAGGACTTGGCTGATTTAGCTCTCCAACTTTCCAAAGCTGAAGACTTTCTGTGTTCTGCTTCCATGCAGTCGGCCCGCTGTGCTGCCTTTGCCACAGGCAACCTGGTGGCCGATCCATGTGGCTCAAAGCCTGGGATGCGGACGCCACTTCCAAGAAGTCTCTGACTGAACTTCCCTTTACTGGTTCTCGGCTCTTTGGTAAGCGCCTAGATGAAATTATCTCAGAGGCGACTGGGGGTAAAAGTTCCTTACTACCTCAGAATAAGGCTCGCAGTACTGCTTCCCGTCGCAAGTCAACCTCCTTTTGGTCCTTTCGGACCTTTGCTGCCAATAAGGGGGCCAGGCAGGCAACTTCACGGGACAAGAAGGCTTCCTCCTTCCAAACCCGTCCTGCTGGATAAACAGCAGCACTCCACTGTCGGGAAAAAAGTGGTGTTTACTTTACCCAAACATGAGGCGACATTTCGGCTAGCTCACCCAGCCATTTTCAAACCGCTTGATAATGGCTGGGTGAGCTGGCCGAAATGTTGTTTCATGTTTGAGCGAAATAAACACCACTTTTTTCACGGCACTGGAGTGCCTCTATTTTTTAAAATTTTTCTATCTATCTATTTATCCATCTATCTTTATCAGTGTTTCCTAACGCTGTGTCCCTCAAACACCTACCCACAGATCATCCCTGCCCCCCCCTTTTTTCAGCACTATCCCTGTAGCCACCCCTTCTCCCCCCCCAGTACCATCCCTGCTCACCCCTCACTTTCTTACCAGGGTTCCTCCAGCTGTTACAAAACTACAACTACCAGCATGTTGGGAGGGTTGGGAAACATTGATAAAGATAGCTAGATAGATAGCTAGATAGATAGATAGATCAGTGTTTCCTGAAGAGAGTGCCTCCAGCTGTTGCAAAACTACAATTTCCAGCATGCTGGAGTCACCCTGGCTACGAACCATTGATCTATGTCCTATATCTATTCCCTATCTATCTATCCATATATCTATCTATGTCAGTGTTTCCCAACCATGGTGCCTCCAGTGGTAGCAAGATTTTTTTTTTTTTTTTTTAAGAGTCGAGGAAGGTAGCAAGACTACAACTCCAAGCATGCTGGCAGTTGTAGTTTTTCAACTGCTGAAGGCAATCTGTTCAGAAAACACTGATCCATGCCCTATCTATCTATCTCAGTGAGAGATATAAGATTACTAATCCTCCATGTACCTGCATTGTTTTGATAACTGTTGCCCTTGGTTACGGCCTACTATGGCAGGGTAACACATGCTCAGTTCACCTGCAGTCTCCTGAAGGTAATGGCAGTTTGTCTCCACTGTGCTTATAAGCAAGGGGGATTGTGGGAAGTATGCTCTGCCTGGCAACAGAAGGGTTAGGGCTCAGAGGAAATTTGGTGATCAGATCCATGGGGGAGAAGAACTCTACAGGGATGTAAGTTATTTTCCTTAAAAACAGCACATTTGTTTCCCTTTACATATATTTATGGGGCACACATCTGATTTTACTCAATTTGTTCTGTGGGACAATCCTGTTAAAGAAAAATCATTGTATGCATTCCTTTTTATGATTCAGTATTAATAGTCATACATGAAATCTAGCATTATAATAGTGAAATATACATTATTCCAGCCTAAATTCTTGTTTTAGGTTATAACAGAAGGTCATGTTAAAGGTCAGAGATCTCTTATATTACTTCCCTGTTACCCCCATTAGTAGGTCACATACACTGAACATATGGGTGTGTTTTAGACATTTAGGTGCTTTTCCCTTTCTATGTATGGAAAACTATAGATATAGGGGGAGATTTAGCAAAACCAGTGCAGAGGAAAAGTTGACCAGTTGCCAGTAGCAACCAACAAGATTGCTTCTTTCATTTTAAAAAAAAAGGCTTCTGAAAACTGAAAGAATCAATCTGATTGTTGCTATGTGCAAAGGCTCCACTCTTCCTCTACACAGATTTTGATGATTCTCCCTCATAGACTCAATGGCCCTTATTTACTAAGAGTGTTGTGTAGGTTTATTTGTGGGTTTTGATTCCCTACAATTTTTTCCCCACAGTATTTACTAAGGTTTCCCTACATTTTGCTTTTTTTTACACATGCTCTGATCTGTCTGGTTTTCCTCAGCTCATATCCACTATGTTTTCTGTGGAAACCTTAGTAAATATGTTGGGTTTTTATGAAAATGTCAGGAACACGCCCCTTTTCTGTGACCACTGTCCCTTTTCTCAACAGCTATGCCCCTTTTTTGGGATTTCTCAGTAAAATGGAGAGTTGGTCGGGTTTTTCATATCTTGCACAAAAAGAATTCTGGCGCAAAAAGACAGAATTCTGGCGCAGATTCTGGCGCAGACAGAATTTCTGGCGCCCAACCCGACAAAATATGTTGGGTTTACAATAGTAAATCAGGACCAATATACTTACACCCCCAACTCTTTGTCTAATAGAATTGAATAAACAGTATATACTTGGTCTATTGTGAACATCAGCAAAGTGTCTAGTTAAATAATTAGATTTGATACAATTTACATTATTATTTTGACACGTTATATTTAATAGATCTAGTCATCATTTGCAAGTCTAGAACTCTAGATGTATTCTGACCAATATTTAGGATTTATGTACCTCTCCGGTGTCATCTTGTCCTCTTCCTCATCTCCTGCTCCTTGTGTGCGCTCCCTCTGATAGCTAAAGCCTGAACTGTACTAGTGGCTGGTACAGATAACTCCAAACACTTGATGACGTCACGTGTGATGTCATAAGGGAAGATTAACAAAGAAAGCCGGCAAGGCCACTGTATGATTCTATATGGTTAGTTTTAATGGGATCTGTCAGGCTTCCATTATCTAACATTTTAGAGGAGCATTTTAGACAATTTAAAGGAGCGGCGGCATCGGAAGTGAGTGATCATCACTGTGGCCTGCTAGAAGTTACAAAACTACAACTCCCAGCATGCTGTGGTCTCCAAACTGTGGTTTCCAGATGTTGCAAAACTACTCTCAGGCATGCTGGGAGTTGTAGTTCTGTAACATCTGGCCCTTCAGATGTTGCAGAACTAAAACTCCCAGCATGTCTGCACAGTCTTGGCATGCTGGTAGTTGTCGTTTTGCAACATCTGGAGGGGCACTGTTTGAAGACCACTATACAGATGTTGCAAACTACAATTCCCAGCATGCCCAGACAGTCAGGCTTGCTGGGCGTTGTAGTTCTGCAACATCTGGCCCTTCAGATGTTGCCGAACTACCACTCCAACCATGCCTGGACAGTGTTTCTTAACTCTGTGCCCCCCCAAACACCCCCCACACAGACACCATCCCTGCCCCCCGCTCCCCAGCACCATCCCTGCTTACCCCCATCCCTGCTCACAAGAAAATTCAATGTATGCACTTCTTTTTATGATTCAGTATTGCTATGTGCAACTGCTCCACTCTTCCTCTACACAGATTTTGATAATTATCCCTCATAGACTTAATATACGCATACAGTACTTACACCCCTTAACTCTTTGTGTAATAGAATTGAATAAACAGTATATACTTGATCATTTGTGAACATCAGCAAAGTGTCTAGTTAAATAATTTAAAAAATTAGGAGCAAAGCAGCACTATCCACTCCAAGTAAGATGATGAAGTGGTGCCCGCAGAGTCCAGACCTTGGTCAGGGGTCCATATAAAAATAGAAGAAATATCCGCAGCACACACGTATTAGTGAAAAATCAAACAGTGGTTTCTTCCATCAGAAAAAACATGATTGTAGGGAACTTCCCTACACTCATGTTTTTTCTGATGGAATAAACCACCGTTTGATTTTTCACTAATACGTGTGTGCTGCGGATATTTCTTCTAGTTAAATAATTAGATTTAATACAATTTACATTATTATTTTGACACGTTATATTTAATAGATCTAGTCATCATTTGCAAGTCTAGAACTCTAGATGTATTCTGACCAATATTTAGGATTTATGTACCTCTCCGGTGTCATCTTGTCCTCTTCCTCATCTCCTGCTCCTTGTGTGCGCTCCCTCTGATAGCTAAAGCCTGAACTGTACTAGTGGCTGGTACAGATAACTCCAAACACTTGATGACGTCACGTGTGATGTCATAAGGGAAGATTAACAAAGAAAGTTGGCAAGGCCACTGTATGATTCTATATGGTTAGTTTTAATGGGATCTGTCAGGCTTCCATTATCTAACATTTTAGAGGAGCATTTTAGACAATTTAAAGAAGCGGCGGCATCGGAGGTGAGTGATCATCACTGTGGCCTGCTAGAAGTTACAAAACTACAACTCCCAGCATGCAGTGGTCTCCAAACTGTGGTTTCCAGATGTTGCAAAACTACTCTCAGGCATGCTGGGAGTTGTAGTTCTGTAACATCTGGCCCTTCAGATGTTGCAGAACTAAAACTCCCAGCATGTCTGCACAGTCTTGGCATGCTGGTAGTTGTCGTTTTGCAACATCTGGAGGGGCACGGTTTGAAGACCACTATACAGATGTTGCAAACTACAATTCCCAGCATGCCCAGACAGTCAGGCTTGCTGGGCGTTGTAGTTCTGCAACATCTGGCCCTTCAGATGTTGCCGAACTACCACTCCAACCATGCCTGGACAGTGTTTCTTAACTCTGTGCCCCCCAAACACCCCCCACACAGACACCATCCCTGCCCCCCGCTCCCCAGCACCATCCCTGCTTACCCCCATCCCTGCTCACAAGAAAATTCAATGTATGCACTTCTTTTTATGATTCAGTATTGCTATGTGCAACTGCTCCACTCTTCCTCTACACAGATTTTGATAATTATCCCTCATAGACTTAACATACGCATACAGTACTTACACCCCTTAACTCTTTGTGTAATAGAATTGAATAAACAGTATATACTTGGTCATTTGTGAACATAAGCAAAGTGTCAAGTTAATGTCTAGTAAAAAAATTAATAAAACTTTTGTTATAAAAAAGATAAATTTCATTAAATACAATTTTTTCCATCACTACTGTTTCTTTTTTATTATTGTTTTTTTAAGGTACCCTATGAAATTTTAATAAAAAAGGTATCTCCATCACTTTTTTGGATCGCTAAAGTCCAAAAAAGAATAAAAACCGCCTGAAAAAAAAAACAAAGTTAAAACCCACATGGCGTTTTTCTTGGCGTTTTTTCACTCCCATAGACTTCTATGGGAGGAAAACGCCAAGATTTTCCAGAAAAAAACACCAAGGTCTCGACAAGAGGTCTTTTTTTAAAAACTGCCAAGGAGCCCAAAAAGATAAAAAAAAAGCCAAACTGAAAAACGCCAAGTAGATTTGGCATTTTGCAGTTCCCTATTAACTTGCAGCTAACATCTGGCCGCAGCGTTTTTTCACAAAAAAAAAACAAAAAAAAACGTCATGCGGCAGAATGGGCATTCTGATTAAGAATTTTTCGTGAAAATTTGGTAAATTGCTGCTATACTTTGAAGCTCTCTAATGTGTTCAAAAAGTAAAAACATGTCAACTTTATGACTCCAACATAAAGTAGACGTATTATATATGTGAATCAATATATCATTTATTTGTCATGTCCATTTTCCTTACAAGCAGAGAGTTAGAAAATGCTAATTTTTTGCACAAAGAAATGATGCTAGTATCGACGAAAAATTTCCACTAACATAAAATAGAATATGTCACGAAAAAAATTGAATGTCGGAATCAAATTCATAAGTAAAAGCATCCCAGAGGTATTAATGCATAAAGTGACAGAGATCAGATTTGCAAAAAATGCTCTGGCCCTTAGAGTCAAAATGGGCTCCGTCCCCAAGGGGTTAAGGAATGTTGTGCTATAAATAAAAAAATCCCCATGACTCTGTTGGTGGAAAAATATAAAAGTTATCTTAGAAGGTGGGGAGGAAAAAAAAAAAAAAAGAAAAGCGATGAAATGGGAAAAGTGTAATAGGGTCTGTAACATTTCTGACTCACAGGGCTAAATTTTCAACCAGGAACCTTGGGGGGCAGCATTAAAAAAATGATAAATACTTTATGATGTAGCTGCTGCCGCCATGCTGTGTCCCAGAGAAAAATAATGAGCAGTAGTTAAATCCAAATGAGTCGGAATAGCCGCTCATTATGTTGTAGATTTGTGACTGATTTCCCCACTTTCTGTGTTTAGGGTGAGATCCAAAGTGAATCTGCAACAAAATCCGCAAGCAATGCATGCAGTTGTTGCTGCATATTTGTGACAGATCTGCATTATAAAATAGGGTGTGAGGTGGATTTCCATCAGCAGAAGTCTACTGCTAAAAATTTGGCACGGAGATCCTGCCCCCTTTCAAACTCACAGCAGGAAACATGGGGTTAGCTGTCTGGGCATGCTGAAAGTTGTAGTTTTGCAACATCTGGAGGGCCACAGTTTGGAGACCACTGTGCATGGGTCTCTGTACTGTGACCTTCCATATGGCGTTTCTGGGCCAATCGGGTCTCTGGTGACCTGGTGGGCTGGAAAAAATTTTTGACTGGTGGTATCTGAGACAGCATCAATCACCCTTGGCCAGCAACAGCTAGAGCACACGGGCGGGTTTTCAGTAAGTTTCTTGCTCCGAGTTTGAGTTGCGGTAAATCTGTGTGTACGTACCAAAAAAAAAACACCTACACTACACTAACACAAAAATAAAGAGTAAAACACTACATATACACAGGGCCGGACTGGGGATAAAAACCAGCCCTGGAAATAACTGCATACCAGCCCCACTTGTCAACTGGCACAGCCACAATGTAAATGACAGAAGCCTAGTAAATCAAAAACCAAGCTTTTACTACACCCCTTATTATTATTATAATTTTTTTTTTTCAAATCAACAGGCTCCCTCCAGAAAGTTAAAAAAAATTGTAAATTACTTCTATTAAAAAATCTTAATCCTTCCAGTACTTATCAGCTGCTGTATGCTCCACAGGAAGTTGTGTAGGTCTTTCCAGTCTGACCACAGTGCTCTCTGCTGACACCTCTGTCCATGTCAGGAACTGTCCAGAGCAGGAGAAGTTTGCTATGGGAACTACACAACTTCCTCTGTAGCATACAGCAGCTGATAAGTACTAGAAGGATTAAGATTTTTAAATAGACGTATATATATATATTTGAAAAAAAAAAAGATATATATTTTCCACCGGAGTAACCCTTTAATGACCAGGCACTTTTTTTTTTTTTTATAATTTGACATGTGTCTCCTTAAATGGTAATAACTTTAGAACACTTTTTCTGAGCGGAGCTTTTTCTGAGATTGTTTTTCGTGACGTATTGTACTTTATATAAGTGGTGCAGCATTTTTTGTGAAAAACTCCAAGATATTGCGAAATATGACCCAAACGGGTAGACAGTAGGTAATGCCCCAGTAGGTAGTGCCCCAAGGTAGTAGTGCTCCCAGGTAGGTAATGTGCCCAGTAGATAGTGCCCCCCCAAGTAGATAATGCTCTTAGTAGGTAGGTCCCTCAACAGGTAGTGCCCTAGGTATGTAATGCCCCCCAGTAGAAAGAGTCCCTAGGTAGATCATGCCTCCAGATAGATCAGTTCCCGGCATGCCTGGACAGCCAAAGTCATGCTGGGAGTTGTAGTTTTACAACAGCTTGAGGCCCCCTGGTCAGGAAACACTGAGATCTAACATAGATATAGATAGATAGACATTAGAGAGATAGATAGATATGAGATAGATAGATAGATATGAGATAGATATGAGATAGATAGATATGAGATAGATATGAGATAGATAGATAGATTGATAGATATGAGATAGATAGATCAGTGTTTCCCAACCAAGGAGCCTCCAACTGTTACAAAACAATAACTCTCAGCATGCCCGGACAACCAAAGGCATGCTGGGAGTTGTAGTTTTACAACAGCTGGAGGCCACCTGGTCGGGAAACACTGAGATATAACATAGATATAGATAGATGGACATAAGAGAGATATAAGCTATATAGGAGAGATAGATAGATAGATAGATAGATAGATATGAGAGATAGATAGATAGATAGATATGAGAGATAGATAGATGATAGATAGATAGATAGATAGATAGATATGAGATAGATATGAGATGATTGATAGATATGAGATAGATAGATATGAGATAGATAGATCGACAGATCGATATGAGAGAGAAAGGAGATAGATAGATAGATATGAGATAGATAGATAGATAGTAGATAGATAGATATGAGATAGATAGATAGATAAAGTCCAAATATGAGCAGCACATCAAGAAAGATAGGTAGTATTGAACGGGGTGCAAGCATACTTGGAGCCTCGGTCGCCGGTTCCTCAATCCATAAAGTACAAATAGATGCAGCACACCACAACTTGAAGATCACGGTGCAAAATTTATTCCATAGTGTATTCCAATAGACAACGTTTCACCAGCCTCACGCTGGCTTGAAAAAGTGTATTGGAATACACTATGGAATAAATTTTGCACCGTGATCTTCAAGTTGTGGTGTGCTGCATCTATTTGTACTTTATAGATAGATAGATAGATAGATAGATAGATATGAGAGAGAAAGGAGATAGATAGATAGATATGAGATAAATAGATATGAGAGAGAAAGGACATAGATAGATATGATAGAGAAAGATAGATATGAGAGAGAGAGATATGAGATAGATAGATATGAGAGCGAAAGGAGATAGATAGATAGATAGATATGAGATAGATAGATAGATATGAGATAGATAGATATATAGATGGATAGATATGATAGAGATAGATATGAGATAAATAGACATGAGAGAGAGATAGATAGATATGAGATAGATAGATAGATATGAGATAGATAGATAGATAGATATGAGATAGACAGATAGATATGAGATAGACAGATATGAGATAGATATGAGAGAGAGATAGATAGATATGAGATAGATAGATAGACAGATAGGAGATAGATAGATAGATAGATATGAGAGAGATAGATAGATAGATATGAGATAGATAGATATGAGATAGATAGATATGAGATAGATATGAGATAGATAGATAGATAGATTAGCAGATAGGAGATAGATATGAGAGAGAAAGGAGATAGACATGAGATAAATAGATATGAGAGAGAAAGGACATAGATAGATATGATAGAGATAGATAGATATGAGAGAGAGAGATATGAGATAGATAGATATGAGAGCGAAAGGAGATAGATATGAGATAGATAGATAGAGATTGATAGATATGATAGAGATAGATATGAGATAAATAGACATGAGAGAGAGAGATAGATAGATATGAGATAGATAGATAGATAGATAGATAGATATGAGATAGACAGATAGATATGAGATAGACAGATATGAGATAGATATGAGAGAGAGAGAGATAGATATGAGATAGATAGATAGATAGATAGACAGATAGGAGATAGATAGATAGATATGAGAGAGATAGATAGATATGAGATAGATAGATATGAGATAGATAGATATGAGATAGATATGAGATAGATAGATAGATAGATAGATAGATAGATTAGCAGATAGGAGATAGATAGATAGATAGATAGATAGATAGATAGATAGATAGATAGATATGAAATAGATAGATAGATAGATATGAGATAGATAGATATGAGATAGATATGAGAGAGAGACATAGATAGATATGAGATAGATAGATAGATAGACAGATAGGAGATAGATAGATAGATATGAGATAGATAGATAGATAGATATGAGATAGATATGAGATAGATAGATATGAGATAGATAGATATTAGATAGATATGAGAGAGAGATAGATAGATATGAGATAGATAAATAAATAAATAAATAGATAGATAGATAGATAGATAGGAGATAGATATGAGACAGATAGATAGATAGATATGAGAGATAGATAGATAGATAGATAGATAGATAGGAGATAGATAGAGAGATAGATAGATAGATAGATAGATAGGAGATAGATATGAGATAGATAGATAGATATGAGAGATAGATAGATAGGAGATAGATTGAGAGAAAGATCAGTGTTTCTCAACCAAGGTGCCTCCAGCTGTTGCAAAATTACAGCTCCCAGCATGCATGGATGGCCAAAGGCATGCTGGGAGTTGTAGTTTTGCAACAGCTGGGGGCACCCTGTTCAAGAAACATTGAGAAATCCCCCACTGACCCCTAAAAAGCAATTTGTGTTCTTCCCTCTTTCCCACCAGAAAGTTACCTTATTGATGGGCGGCCTCAGCACGGGTGGGTGTCGGAAACCTCCATGGAACAGGAAGCAAAGCATGGCCCTGCTCCTATTGGACTGCAGACTGCACGCAGAGGAGTGTGGGGGGAAGGGGAGGATCATCCCTCTGCTCTCCTCCCATAGAGTCAGTGCGGCCACAGCCCTGGCCCCTGCACTGACATTAAAGGCCGCAGGCTGAATATTTTAAAAGAAAATGGTGCTGCAGCAGCGGGCCCCCTCTCAGGCTGGAGGTCCCACCATCAGTCCAGCCCTTCTGTGCTACGCCCGCTGCAGGGGGGTACAGCAGGGCCCCGGTGCCCTTACTGGAGTACTGGCTGTACCCCCCTGATGGCGGCCCTACATCATACATTACATACATACATACATCCTACATACACACACAATAAAACATACACACAATACATATACGCACACATTAAACATACATATATACATCTAGCTTACACACATCTATCATTTATTACATACATAAACACACATCATACATACAAACATCATACATACGCACATTATACATACAAACATCATACATACACACATTATACATACAAACATCATACATACACACATTATACATACACACATTATACATACAAACATCATACATACACACATTATACATACACACATTATACATACAAACATCATACATACACACATTATACATACAAACATCATACATACACACATTATACATACAAACATCATACATACACACATTATACATACAAACATCATACATACACACATTATACATACACACATTATACATACAAACATCATACATACACACATTATACATACAAACATCATACATACACACATTATACATACAATCATCAAACATACACACAAATCATACAAACACATCATACATTAACACCTGGCCTCCTCACCTGCATCCACCCATGCCACTGCAGCACGGCCCGTGCAGCCCATGAGGGGGGGGATCGGAGGGTGAAATGGTTAGGGGCCCCATCAGCGCCAGTCACCCGGCCAGCCCCACACTCACTAACTGCTGTGCCCCCACACAGCTCTGTGAGTAAGGGATTACGGCACAGTGCCCCAGCGTGGCAAGTGATTTTCTGCCCTCCTCGGTGCCGGCCCTGTCATTACGCAGCCGCTGTATCTGTAAAGAAGCCGCACTGCTTGTCATCTGAGGGAGGGGCCTCTGGCCTGCAGCCGGAGGTGTGTAAGCGAGCAAGGTCAGCGCAATGGATCAGAGGCAGAGCAGCTTTAGCCTCGGCCTCTGGCTCCTACACAGGCCCAATATTACTTACACAGCCCTGCCGGCCCATGGGGGGAGTGGCCTACCGGGGTTCCTTCTCAATATCCTGGTAGGCCAGTCCAGCCCTGCATATACACATACCCTTACACCGTTACCCCCCAACCCCCCAATAAGAATAACGGCTTTAATAACGTCTCGCACGGCACTGTTTCCTAAATGGACCCTTCAGCTATTGTAAAACAACAACTCCCAGCATGGCTGAACTGCCATTGACTATCCAAACATGCTGGGAGTTGTAGTGTTGCAACAACATGAGGCATCCTGTTTGGGAAACATTGCTGTAGGGTATTTTTGGTGGAGGAGGCAAGCACATTGCTTGCATACGAGTCAGCTCCTAGGCAAATCCCTAATTTAGGCCTCAAATGCGCATGGAGCTCTCTCCAGAGCCCTGTCATATTTCAAGGCAACAGTTTAGGGCCACATATGGGGTATTTCCGTACTCGGGAGAAATTGTGTTACAAATTTTTTGGGGCTTTTGCTACTTTTACTCCTTATGAAAAAGAAAATTTGGGGGCTACACCAGCATGTTAGTGTAAAAAAAAATATTCTTTTTACATTAACATGCTGGTGTTCCCCTATACTTTTTATTTTCACAAGGATGTAAAAGGAGAAAAAGACTTAAAATTTGTAACACAATTTCTCCAGAGTATGGAAATACTCCATATGTGGACGCAATGCGATCTGTGGGCGCACACAACATTGCTCAGAAGCCTAAATTGGTCATTTGCACAGGCGTGGCTTCTGACAAAATAAAAACACCACATGTGACACCATTTTGGAAACTACACCCCTCATGGAATGTAACAAGGGGTACAGTGAGCATTTACACCCCACAGGTGTCTAAAAGATTTTTGGAACAGTGGTCCGTGAAAATGAAAAATGAAATTCATATGCACAGGCCACTGTTCCAAAATTTTTTGCCAGTGGGGTGTAAATGCTCAATGCACCCCTTGCTACATTTCTTGAGGGGTGTAGTTTCCAAAATGGGGTGACTTGTGTTTTTTTTTTTTGCTGTTCTGGCACCATTGGGGCTGTGTAAAGGGGACATGACCCCCAGACTTCAGTTCCAACCAAATCCTCTCTCCAAAATCCCAAAGTTCCTCCTTCCCTCCTGAGCCCTGTGTTGAAACCGCACAACACTTTACATCCACATATGGGATATTTCCAGAATGGAGAGAAATTTGTTCACAAATACTGTGTGCTTTTTCTCTGTTAACCCCTTGTAAAAATTTAACTGTAACAAAAAATTAGCAAACACCTATTTGGTGTTATTACTCACTGTATCCCTTGTTACGTTCCATGAGGGGAGCAGTTTCCAAAATGGTGTCACATATGGGGGGTATCTGCTGTTCTGGCACCATGGGGGCTTTGTAAAAGCCACATGGCCCCTGACTTCAATTCCAGACAAATCCTCTCTCCAACATCCCAAAGTTACTCCTTTCCTCCTGAGCCCTGTGTTGCGTCCACACAACACTTTACATCCACATATAGGGCATTTCCCGAATCGGGAGAAATTGGGTTACAAATTTTGTGGTGCTTTTTCTCTGTTACCTCTTTGTAAAAATGAAAAATCAGGGGTTGCACCAGTGTACAAATTTTTTTTATTTTTTTTTTATTGTTACGACCCACTTTAACAAAAAATTGGCAAACACCTAGGGGATGTGTATACTCACTGTACCCCTTGTTACATTCCTTGAGGGGGTGTAGTTTCCAAAATAATGTCACATGTGGGGGGTTTTCAGCTGTTCTGGCACCATGGGGGCTTTGTAAAGGCGACATGGCCCTGACTAAAATTCCAGCCAAATCCTCTCTCCAAAATCCCAAAGTTGCTCATTCCCTCCTGAGCCATGTTGTGTGCCCTTATGACATTTTATGTCCACATATGGAGTATTTCCAGAATCGGGAGAAATTAGGTCACAAATTTTGTGGTTCTTTTTCTCTGTTAGCCCTTTGAGAGTTTCACAGGAACTTGCTGCTATTCCTGTGAAACACCTAAATGGTTTACAACCATTCTGAATGTCATTTTGAATACTTTTCTAACAAATAGCCCTCTCAAATCTTCTTCAAACTGAACTAGTCCTTAAAATTTTTTGAAATTGTCATGAATATTTGGAAAATTGCTACTAAATTTTAAAGCCTTCCAATGTCTTCAAAAGGTAAAAACATGTCCATTTTATGATACCAACATAAAGAAGACACATTGTATATTTGAAACAATATGTCTAGATATGAGCGAACTTTTGAAAAAATAGATTCGTCTGATTTGCCGAATTTTTCAAAAAATTCGGTTAGATCTGAATTTATTTGCAGTGAATCTATTTTAAAAATGGCTATTTCTGGCCTACAGAGAGTCTCAATAGGGGTGTAGAATACTTTGCTGTGTTCTAACACACATATGGAGTGTGCTGGGGTAGTGAAATAATACTGTTATTCAGTATGACATGCAGATTACAGGCATCGCTTTTAGAATCACCGCCGCAGAGCAGCACAATGACAGAGCCTGGAGGTGGCATCAGTATGAGGAGACCATATAGTGGCTGAATGACACAGCGTTTAGGTGTTGGCAGCACGAGGAGACCATATAGTGGCTGAATGACACAGCGTGGAGGTGGCAGCAGCATGAGGAGACTATATAGTGGCTGAATGACACAGCCTGGGGCTGGCAGCAGCATGAGTAGACACTAGGGCTTCACAATCCCTAAGATTAAAAGATTAATTTTGAAATTTAAATTGAAGATTTATGGTAGCTAGTGCTACCATAAAAATTTTTTAGGTCCAGGCCCAGGCCCAGCAGCATCAGTAAACCATATACTGCCTGAATTACAAAGCCTGGAGTGTGCTGAAGCATGAGGAGACCATATAGTGTCTGAATGGCACAGCCAGGAGTTGGCAGCAGCATGAGTAGACACTAGGGCTTCACAATGCCTAAGATTAAAAGATGAATTCTGAAATTTAAACTGAAGATTTTGGGTAGCAAGTGCTACCATAACAAAATGTTTATTACCAGACACAGGCCCAGCAGCATCAGTAAACCATATATTGCCTGAATGACACAGCCTGGAGTTGGCTGAAGCATGAGGAGACCATATAGTGTCTGAATGGCACAGCCTAGAGTTGGCAGCAGCATAAGACCATTGAAATTTATGATTTTTTTATTAAAATGTAAGATTTTTAAATTGAAATTAAGGGTTTTGAAATTGAGATTTCAATACTATGCCTGACATACTTATTGCGTATATGAGGGGAGTACAATATGCTTCATTTAGCTTAAAACAGTATTTGTCTGGAACAGCAGCATGTGTGTACTATTGGCTGTCCTTTCACAGTATATAGACCCTTGACAGTTTAACATGTACAAAATAGTACACTAATTAGATGTAGGTATGTGGTATGCACTAATGAGTGCAGAAAAATGTGCTACAGTACGCTTAAAAATACTTATTTTTACCTGTGTCCCAGATTCCAAAATTCCTTTATAATCAGAAATTGACAGAATACCACCTCACATTCAAAATAATAAAATGATATATACATTCTCTGAAGAAAAGGATACTTCATTAGATGTCAATATGAGTGTTGTGTGTTCCAGTGACATTAGCTCATCGGAGGAACAGGAAAAGATGATACAACTTATCTCTGCAACTGAAGAACCACAACAAAGAATGAACGACTTAAAGCAAACTGTAACTGAGGAACTTCAAAATGGTAAATCTACCACCTGGGATAGTCAGTCAATTCCAACAGCCGGTGGTCAGTATCCACAGTTCCCTGTTTCTGCTAGTCCTTGGCAATATTCCTTTTATTACTGGTCTGGTATCAACATGGCAATAATGCTGGGAGAGTAACTCAAGGATAGCCACATGTTTCTTACAATACAAAGTCAATATATGGAGACCTTATAGTGGCTGAATGACACAGCCTGGACGTGGCTAAAGCATGAAGAGACCATATAGTGTCTGAATGGCACAGCCTTGAAATTTAAGATTTTTAAATTGAAATTGAGGATTTTGAAACTGAACTTTTAACTCCCACGTTTTAGTGTCCCGGGCCCCGGCGTGTGGGTACAAGGGACCAAATCTAACAAGAAGTCATATGTCACATGGCAGCACAATGACAGAGCCTGGAGATGGCATCAGTATGAGGAAACCATATTAGTGGCTGAATGACTGCCTGGAGTTTGTGGCAGCATAGGGAGACCATATAGTGTCTGAATGGCACAGCCTGGAGGTGGCTGAAGCATGAGGAAACCATATAGTGTCTGAATGGCAAAGCCTGAAGGTGGCTGAAGCATGAGGAGACCATATAGTGGCTGAATGCCACAGCCTGGAGGTGGCTGAAACATGAGGAGGCCATAAAGTGTCTGAATGGCACAGTCTGGATGTGGCTGAAGCATGAGGAGATCATATAGTGGCTGGCTGAATGGCACAGCCTGGAGGTGGCATCAGGAGTCCTGAAAGTGACCCTAATGCAAGGAATTTCTGAAACTGAGGACCAGCACCTTAATTATGTTTTACATCCAAGGCAACACAATAAGAGAGCCTGGAGGTGGTAGCATCAGCAGGAGGAGACCATAGAGCAGCACAATTAGAGAGCCTGGATGTGGCAGCATCAGCATGGAGACCATATGGTGGCACAATGACAGAGCCTGGAGGAGGTAGCATTAGCATGAGGGCCATGCCAATTTTGAGGAACCCACCGACTATCAACTGGGGGTGTCGGTTGTCATTAGGGATGAAGTGGATGACCAAGTGAACCTCACTTGGGATGAAGTGGATGACTGAGTGAACCGATCAATCACGGCTGCTGGGTTGCTGGTCGTGACACGACTGCTAGCTGACACCGGGATCTCAGACCACTCACTGCGACTCCGGCTGCCACACACCCCTACGCTGCAACCTCTGCCTGCACCTGATGAATTTAGGCCTCTGCCACTCCTCTGTGCATGTCCTGGCACTACTCTGCCTGACATACTTGTGTATATGAGGGGAGTACAATACGCTTCACTACGCTTAAAACAGTATTTGTCTAGAACAGCAGAGGGTGTGTACTATTGGCTGTCCTTTCACAGTATGTAGGCCCTTGACAGATTAACAGGTACAAAATAGTAAACTACTTAGATGTACGTATGCGGTATGCACTGATGAGGGCAGAAAAATGCGCTACAGTACTCTTAAAAAAACACATTTTTGTAAAACACCAGCAGTACACAACAGTGCTGCAGCAAAAAAAAAAGCTGTGTACTAAACACAAAATTGCACTCTGTCAAAGACTATTAGGAATGGACAGCTGGGTATTATACCATCTATAAACTAGTATAAGCAGTAAATGATATTTTGTGGAACATAGACACTGAATTGAAAAATTATTCATGCCTCCTCTGCTAAGATTTATGAAGTTGATGCAGCTTGTTGAAATGTATGAGGCAACACACAGTTATGTGCCCCTCTCTGTAATACTATGCTGAAGAAAGTGATTGGGAGTTTAATGCCAGCAGCTGCAGTAAAAATCCTTTTCAGTGAAAAAAAAACATTGCTCTCCATCCACGAGAACGCTGATGTGACTAGGAGGATGTTAAATGCTGCTAGACTGTGTTTTTCTCTGCTGTAACACACACACAGGCACTGCGTCCTATGATCCTTTTGCAGTGTATTATAATTAGGTGACTGGCCGCAAGATGGCTGCTGATTATATAGGGCTGTGACATCACAGGGGTGACTGGCTGCTGATAGGCTGCATCCTGCATGTGATTCAGGGTCATCCCGCCTACTTCCCTTCCCGCTTTCCCAGCTTTCCTTGCCCCATGTACTGACTGACATTTTAGATGCCCTGGAGCATGCACCGCAGTGAATGGAGTTAAATTAAACGATAGAATCACGGCAATATTCGCATTCGTTGCAAATCGAATATTTCCTAAAATTTGTAACGAATTCGGGTTTGTCAGCTTTGATTCGCTCATCTCTAGCGTGTAATATCATTTTAATGTTGACGGATAGTTCGCGGTGACACTGATGCTCCCTGAGCCTGCAGGACAGCTTGAATATCTTTGGAACTTGTTTGGGACTGGTTATCCACCATCCGGACTATCCTGTGTTGACACCTTTCATAAATTTTTCTCTTCAATCCACACCCAGGGAGATTAGCTACAGTGCCATGGGTTGCAAACTTCTTGATAATGTTGCGCACTGTGGACAAAGGCAAATCTAGATCTCTGGAGAAGGACTTGTAACCTTGAGATTGTTGATATTTTTCCACAATTTTGGTTCAAGTCCTCAGACCGTTCTCCTCTTTATGTTGTCCATGCTTAGTGTGGCACACACAGACACACAATGCAAATACTAAGTGAACTTCTCTCCTTTTTATCTGCTTTCAGGTGTGATTTTTATATTGCCCACACCTGTTACTTGCCCCAGGTGAGTTTAAAGGAGCATCACATGCTTGAAACAATCTTATTTTTCCACAATTTTGAAAGGGTGCCAATAATTTTGTCCAGCCTATTTTTGGAGTTCGGTTTCACATCATGTACAATTTGCTTTTTTTCCTTCCTTTTTTGGTTTAGTTCCAATACACACAAATGGAATAAACATGTGTATAGCAAAACATGTTTGTTTTACTGCAATCTTTTTCTGCGAGAAATACTTCATTTTCTTGAAAAATTGTGTGTATGTCTAGATAAATGTAAACATTTCAACAGCATGTTATTCGTCATGTAGATATGGTATCTTCATCCAAACAACCATCATTCTGTAATGGCCTCTAAATGAAAACACATAAAAAATAATAGACATTTTAAATCCAAACATTACTAAACATTCCTACTGGGATTAGTGGTCCATTACTGAAGAGGGAAACATCCTGGAGATTATGTCATGTAAGCAATGGAAAAGTAAGAAAAGATCTGTAAATAATTGTCCCTGGCACCTTAACCTTTTACAGAGGTTGTAACCTCAAATGAAGCTCTCTACTTCTGGGCCTTGTGAACCCAAATCTTTTTGGTTGTATTGTGACCCTAGCATTTTTATTCTTAGGGCAGTAAAAACTCATTTTATTTTTTATTTTTTTTATTTTTTTATGGGAAAAATCAGTCGTGGTTTTATTTTTGCATTTTCACCATATAGTAAAAATAAAATGCAAACAATTTGTCTTTTTTATAATGTTCTTTCAAATAATATTGTATTTATGTACACAATTTTCCTTCTTTCTCAAAAAAAAAAAAAATAATTGTATATTAGTCTTAGACAAGTGGCCAGATGTTAACTGCATGTCATATCCACTTGGCATTTTTAAGTTTAGTGGTTTTTTAAATCCTTTAGCTATTTATTTACCGTATTTATCGGCATATAACACGCACTTTTTAGGCAAAAATTTTTAGCCTAAAGTCTGTGTGCGTGTTATACGCCGATACACCCCCAGGAAAGGCAGGGGGAGAGAGGCCGTCGCTGCCCGCTTCTCTCCCCCTGCCTTTCCTGGGGTCTAGAGCGCTGCTGTCGGCCCTTCTCACCCCCTGGTTATCGGCGCCGATAGCCAGGGAGAGAGAAGCGGCGCCGACAGCCAGGGGGAGAGAAGGGGCAGCGGCACCCATTGCCGGCGCCGCTGCCCCGTTGCCTCCCCCCATCCCCGGTGGCATAATTACCTGAGTCCGGTCCGCGCTGCTCCAGGCCTCCGTCGTGCGTCCCCGGCGTCATTGCTATGCGCTGAACGGCGCGGCGCATGACGTCAGAGTGCCGCGCCGTGCATAGCAACGACGCTGGGGACGCACGACGGAGGCCTGGAGCAGCGCGGACCGGACTCAGGTAATTATGCCACCGGGGATGGGGGGAGGCAACGGGGCAGCGGCGCCGGCAATGGGTGCTGCTGCCCCTTCTCTCCCCCTGGCTGTCGGCGCCGCTTCTCTCCCCCTGGCTATCGGCGCCGGCACCGATAGTCAGGGGGACAGAACTGGCAGCGGCGCCGATAACCAGGGGGTGAAAAGGGCCGACAGCAGCGCTCTAGACCCCAGGAAAGGCAGGGGGAGAGAAGCGGGCAGCGACGGCCTCTCTCCCCCTGCCTTTCCTGGGGGTGTATCGGGGTATACACGCGCACACACGCACCCTCATTTTATCATGGATATTTGGGTAAAAAACTTTTTTTACCCAAATATCCTTGGTAAAATGAGGGTGCGTGTTATAGGCCGGTGCGTGGTATACCCCGATAAATACGGTATTTATTTTAATTTTGGGCTCCTTGGCAGTTTTTGAAAAATGACCTCATGTTGAGACTTTGGCGTTTTTTCGGGAACATCTTGGCGTTTTTCTCCCTGAGAAGTCTATAGGAGTGAAAAAACGCCCCCAAAAAAAACATTGGCATTTTTGAGGGTGGTTTTTATTCTTTTTTTTACTTTAGCAATCTAAAAAAGCTTTTTTTTTAATTTAATTTAATTTTTTTAAATAAAATTTCATAGGTTACCATAAAAATAAAAAATACAGCTACAGTAGGGATAAAAAAAATAGTAGGGAACGAAATTTATGTATTTTTTAAAATTAATTTTAACCCCTTAAGGACTCAGCCCATTTGGGCCTTAAGGACAATTTTATTTTTACATTTTCGTTTTTTCCTCCTCGCCTTCAAAAAATCATTACTCTTTTATATTTTCATCCACAGACTAGTATGAGGGCTTGTTTTTTGCGTGACCAGTTATCCGTTGTAGTGCCATCGCTCACTTTACCATAAAATGTATGGCCCAACCAAAAAAAAATACTATTTGTGTCGGGAAATTAAAAAGAAAACTGCAATTTTGCCAATTTTGGAAGGTTTCGCTTTCACGCCGTACAATTTACAGTAAAAATAACATGTGTTCTTTGTTCTTTGGGTCAATACAATTAAAAACACAAACTGTTTAACCAAATTAGTATGTTTAAAATCCCCCTATTTTGAAGACCTATAACGCTTTAATTTTTCCGTATAAGCGGTGGTATGAGGGCTCATTTTTTATTGATATCATATTTGCTCATATAAAACTTTTAATACTTTTTTTTATACATTTTTTGGGAATAAAATGTTATAAACAATCTGCTATTTTGGAATTTTTTTTTATGTTCACGCCGTTCACCATACGGTATCATTAACATTTTATTTTAATAATTGGGATATTTACGCACGCAGCGATACCAAATATGTATCTAAAAAATGTGTTTACACTTTTTGGGGGTGAAATAGGGAAAATGGGACAATTTACGTTTTTATTGGGGGAGGGGGGTTTTCACATTTTTTTTTACTTTTATTTTTACATTTTAATAGTCCCCATAGGGGACTATTTATAGCAATCATTCGATTGCTAATACTGTTCAGTGTTATGCCTAGGACATAGCACTGATCAGTATTATCGGTCATCTTCTGCTCTGCTTCTGCTCGATCGCAGACCAGAGCAGAAGACCCGTGGAAGGCAGTGGTGGCAGGTGAGGGGACCTCCGGCTGCTATGCTGGATGATCGGATCGCCGTGGCAGCACTGCCGATCATCCATTTTAGTGTCCGCAATGCTGCAGATGCCGTGATCTGTATTGATCAAGGCATCTGAGGGGTTAATGGCAGACATCCGTGCGATCACTGATGTCCGGCATTACGGGCGGGTACCTGGCTGCGGTTGCTTGCGGTTATGCATAGGACGTAAATGTACGTCCTGGTGCGTTAAGTACCAGCTCACCAGGACGTACATTTATGTCCTGCATCGTTAAGGGGTTAAATCAGGGACCAATTTATGTTAGCGGGCAAGGACATAAAAATGTAGCCGGCAATCTTAAAAATGTATAAAGGGGCCATGTAATTTTAAAAATAATATTTTTTTTTAATAAATTTTGTGAAACTTTTTATTAATAATGTGTTTTAATATTACGTTTTATAAAATGTGTTTTATTTTTACTACTTTTCAACTTTATTTTTGACATTATTTAGGTACTATTACTCGACTGTTCCATGCTTGGAGCTGTAGCATGTGCACTAATAGAAAGATTGCAGTGGGTGTCACTCCTGACACCTGTTGCAATCATCCTTTATAATCTGGAGAAGTGCGCGGTATGCCTCTTCAGTCTTCTGCCTGGCACTGTACTGTGATGTGAAGTTCTCTTCCATTACAGATTTATATTTGGAGCTGAGAGTTGTTATTGGCTGGATGGCACCGGCCAATCACAACTCTCAGCGGCATATATGAATCTGTGGTGTAAAGAGAACTTCACATCACAACACAGTACAGTGTCGGGGAGTGTAGAAGTGCGGCTGCCCACTTCTCCAGATTATAAAGGATTATTGCAATGGGTGTCAGGAGTGACACCCGCGGCAATCTGTCTATTACTGCATGTACTACAGCTCCCAGCATGGGGCAGTGTGCGCTCCATGTTGGGAGCAGTAGTACCTGGAGTAAGGGGCAGATCACAGTGGGTGTCACTCCTGATACCCATTGCGATCGTTCTTTATATTCCTGAGATGCATCTCTGCTCTGTACTCCAGCCAGTACAGTTTCTGATTCATATTTGCCGCTGAGAGCGGTGATTGGCTGGATGCTGCTCCGCATCTCAGGAATATAAGGGACGATCGCAATGGGTGTCAGAAGCGCAGGTACTACAGTTCCCAGCATGGAACAGTCTGTTCCATGCTGGTAGTAGTAGTACCTAAATAATGTCAAAAATAGAGAGAATAAAGTTAAAAAGTAGTCAAAATAAAACACAATTTATAAAACACATCAGCATTATTAATAAATGTTTCACAAAATTAATTAAAAAAATATATATATAATTTTTTTTTTACAATTACATGGCCCCTTTATCCATTTTTAATATTGTCGGCTAGATTTTTATGTTCCTGGCCGCTTGCATAAATTGGTCCGATTGAAAATTTATAAAAATTTTGTTCTTAAATATATAAATTTCAATCCCTACAATTTATTCCATCCCTACTACATCATTTAATTATTTATTTATTTTTTGTACCTAACAAAATTCTAAAAAAAAACACACCAGCAGGAAAACTCTGAAAGGGGCCAAAAAAAATGCAATTTCCAAAACGCTGGTGTTTAAAAAAAAAAAAGAAAGAAATGTTGCCTTAATCTAATCTATTTAACTAGATCTTACACCAGAAAAAGAAATGAGTTCACATATACTTCTATTTCAAAGTATAAAACACACAAAATTGTATTAATTATTATTAAAATGCTGCTCTCTCACATTGAATTTTAGATACATAGATAGATATTAAATAGATCAATTCCATCTATTTAACCCCTTTAAGGACCAATACAAATAAACCTGTACGCCCCTGAAAGACCAGGCCTGTTTTTTTCTCATCGGGGATGTCTGTCTTTATTAGAGAATAACTCTGGTAACGTTTTGCCAATCACAATAATTCTGACATTGTTTTTTTGTCACAAGTTGTCCTTCATGTACATAGTAAAAGTAATCCGATATCGTTTGTAGTTTGTTTTTTCCAATGCAAAAAATGATGACATTTTTGAAAAAATTACGATTTTTTGCCATTTTAACACTAATAGGTTGCATATATTTATACTTCCTGACCAAATAGTTTATGAAACTTATACTTTCAGATGTCTACTTTATTTTGACAGCATTTTTTTTGTTTTTAATTAACATTTTAAATTAATTAGAAGCCTAACAATTTAACTTGAAATTTAGAAAATTTAGAAAATTTGAAAAGTACTTTTTTTTTTTATGTGCTATGCAAGGTTTGCAGAAATTTGAAGGGGGTAGAACATAAGAACACCCCCCCCCAAATGACTCCATTTTAAAAACTAGACCCCTCAAGGTATTCGCTAGGGGGTACAGTGAGTATTTTAACACCATAGTTTTTTGGCAGGAATTATTACAAAGTCAGTGTCAAAAATTCGAAATTTGCAATTTTTCACAAATGCATCATTTGTGGGGCATATTTTTTGTACATCACTTCTGATATTGCAAGAAATGCACCCTACATTTTATTAAGCTGCTCGGCTGGTGTTTGGAAATACCCCCGCTTAGGCCATATTTGATTCCTTGGTGTGGTAGGACCCCAAAAGAGAGGAGCCCCCTTTGACTTTCAGGGCATCATTATATGAATAGTCCCCATTCATACTTTGTTTCTGCAGTACAGGTGTCCGTTGTCATGTCAAAAAAGGGATGCCAATGTATATTGTACCATCATATTCAGAAATGAATGGAGCTGCTACAGTATACATCAGCATCACTCTTTTTGACATGATGCTGACGGATACCTCTAACATGGGACGCAGTGTAGGGTCACATAGAGCGCATCCGCAGCATATTTCACACCGCGGATGCCCCCCAGCAGTCACAAGGGCGACATCACTGCTGTGGCTGGGAAGCTCAGTGTGTCCGCTCATGACTTCCGGCGGGAAATCAGACGCTATAAATGGACACAAAAAAGCTACCCAGCCGCAGCAGGGAGCTCATTATTGTGACTGTTGGCGGGCATCCGCAGCACATAATATGCTGCGGATGTGCGCCGTGTGATCCTACACATACATTTTTATTTTTCATTATATTTATTTAATAAATATATTTTTATTTTATTTTTTTGACACTTTTTTTGATACTTATTGTTGTTACACTTTTATTTATTTTATATTTTTTTCACTTTTTTTAATGCGGGGTGCTGCAGGGGTGACAGAGGGAGCTCCCTCACGCTGTCATAAAACTTACAGCCCGCGGTCAATTCCGACCGCGGCTTAAGGGTTAAACTGCCGGGACCGAAGTTTACTTCGTTCCCGGCAGTGCTGCAGGGTCCCGGCTGTGTGTTACAGCTGAGTCCCCGCCGCAATCTCGTGGGTGCACTGGGCAGCACCCACGAGAAGCATGGACGAGTATAGACGTCCAGGTGCCGGAACGGCCGCCAAACTGGACGTCTATACTCGTCCGTGGTCGTTATTGGGTTAATATCTATCTATGTATCTAAAACTTAATGGGGGTAATTTATCAAAACTTGTGTAGAGGAAGAGTGGTGTAGTTGCCCATAGCAACTAATCAATTTGCTTCTATTAGTTTTCAGAAGTATTTTTTTTTTTAAATAAATTAAGTAATCTGATTGGTTGCTATGGGCAATTGCCACAAATCTGTGACACCAAAAAGCAGTAAAAAAAGCTTGATAAATGTAGCTCAATGTCTGTATGTTTCAGCATCACTTTCAAGCAGCTGGAGATTTCCTTGAAACTTGATACACGTTACTTATGTCACCTAAAAATATAGGATAGTAAAACTAACCCTAATCCATCCCCGTTTGTAAGGGTGCGTTCCCACTTGGCGTATGCATATTCCTTGCTCACTATACACACAGGGCTTTCCGGTGGCAGCCCTATGTGTGCAGTGAGTTTTGGAGGCGGAGCCGCACGTCACAGTCACGGCCGCATATGGCCCCGCCTCCAAAACTCACTACACACATAGGGCTGCCGCCGGAAAACCCTGTGTGTATAGTGAGCAAGGACTACGCAGCGTATTTCCCGCTGCTGCCGTAAATTTTTCACAGCGTGAAATACGCTGCGTATACCCCAGGTGGGAACGCACCATAAAGGTCAGGTTTTTTTTGTCTTAAGTCCCAAGCAAGTCTATGGGACTTCTGGCACCTTACTCCACAAGCTCTGCATCTCCTGGTGAGTGTCTGGCCAGCTTGCAAGCCATGCCCTTTCTACTTTCAGCACTTTTTATGGTTAATCTCAAAGCTAAAAACACAATTTTCCACTGATACACCCACATTGGTGTATCCTACTGTTGCCAGACAATCACTCTCTCTTCTTCACAGCTCATCCCCACCTTATTTCACAAGCTCCTCATCTCTGGGTGAATGTGTCAGTCCGACTTACAAAGCCACGCCCTCTTCTATTTTAACCTACAAACTCTCCATCACAGCTCAGCCCCATCTTAGTTCGGAATACGAGGTCAGAATGAGGACAAGAGTATCATTGTTGCTTTTCCTCTCTCACAATGTACAGGTAGTTAGACCAGGCAATACACACACACACACACTTTATTATCCCCAATGTTCCTGAATTATTTTAACAACCTACTGCCCTTGGTTACGATTCCATAAGGTTGGTCAGGCATGTTAATTTTGTGGTGTCCCAGAGCAGAATACCTTGACTTTCTGAGCTCTGTTTGGGTGGTTGTTACCCCCACGGTGCCTGTCTCTGATCCTTATCTAAGTTTTAGTGTGTTCTGAAGTAAAAGTTTCTTAGTGTTTTTCAGCATTTATTACTACTCTGCTGGCTGAGGACTGTTGCTGTGGCTACTTACTAGTTCTCAAAGAGGAATCAGGACAAGTCAGTCCTGCCTCCACCCTAGTTCCCTGGGACAGGGAGGAGTTCAGCTAGTTAGTGTTGTCAGGTCTCGGCCAACAGTGTATGGACATTTCCCACAGTGTCTCCTACTCTCATACATCATGGGAGTACCTACCTTGAATCAGCAAGAGTAACATACACACGCTATTGCACAATGGCAGGGCCTAGTATCAGTTTTTCTTTCTATGGTATTCCTTATGGGAGTAGGCCTCAGTCTATCTATCACCTGTCCAGAGCCTGTTGAAGTGCTTCTTTATGGATCCTGCTACTAGGGTGAGAACATCATCAAGTGGCACTTTAGGCGCCCTCTTGCACTTGGATAAATGTGTGGGCAATCCTTAGGGCCACATCATCCACATGTCAGACTCGTGCTTGGGGCTCCTCTGCCTGATGCTCTCCAAGAAGTGGTGTCCGGGCTTTGCCTGATGAAATGTAGGTGAGGGAGAGGGACTTTTCTAGCTTCCACAGACTGCCCCTGTGAAGACCCTTGTGGTATTCACAACTAAAAACACCTGACAATGAAGTAACCAGTTTGAGTCTGTATGACCCAGTCAACCTGTCTGCAGCGTAGTGACCCCCAAGTGGAGCAAAAGGGCCAAGACAGGTCTCACAGAGGTCTCACATGTCCAAAGGGACCCAGAGTTCTGTAAGCCACTAGCACCACAATTGGGAAAATTAGCACCTAAAATCAAATGTCTATGTCAGAACCCGTAGAGTCTGTCCCAAAAGTCAGAGTCTAGATTTGAGTGAAGTCAGTCCAGATTGTCTCCACAAGTACTATAAGTACCAGCATCTCCAGTAAACTCTGGTTGTGTCTTTTGAAATGCACCAGTGTAACCTTGTCTCCTGTCTCTGAACTGTCATCTCTGTATTGTGATCCTGCAATTTACTCAGTAAACTTAAAAAGTTGTTATCCAAAATCCTGCACACAGTCAGGCTGGGATTTATGACAGTAATAATGCATTCATAGAACACTAGTGTGAACCCAGCCTTATGGTTTTTACATGCCAACAACTAAGAAAAATGCTAACAATGAGAAGACTAGAATGACCTAATGAACAAAAAAAAATAAAAAAATCATAGAAAGCAGAGGTCTCCCAATATTTATTATTTTGGTCCATGTGGACATGATCTTATTTTGTTTACTACAGATGAAAAGTAGCACCTGTGCTGGAGCATCCGGATGTCATATTAGGATACAAAACATACCTGACAATATAGAAATGTAGATACAATGCCTATTCTATGCTATTCAGACAGTGTAACAATGGAAAATTTAGCCAAAACATAACGTTTTTCTAGAATTCCACAAATCAAAATACTTCATTAATCATGAACTGCAGTTGATGCCTTTACAAGATTATATACCCTACTGAATACCCTACAGGACTTCAAATGTCATCTATTTTGGTACATAATAATGACATCCAAAACCACTACAGTTACTATAGGCCAACCACACATACAACATACTAGCAGCAACCAGTTGTGTAGACTAGGATTACATAACACTGTTGATAAATTCCAATTATTGAAAACAATTTAACCTTAGTGTCACATACAGTATTTGTTGTTTTTTTTATGCATTTTTTGCACTTAAGCCATAAGTGGGATTTAAAAGTGAAACTAAATATAAAGGAATGTCCTACTTTTCCTTCCTGCTGGATCTGTTTCTGGCTTTGTGTAAAGAATAACACTTTGGCAGCAAGATATCTGTAAATTTTCGCAGAATTTTCATAGCCAGAGACTACAAAGATCAGGATACATACATAATCTGCAGCAGATTTATTGCAGACCCATTAAGTCAATAAGTAGCAACATAATCAGCAGTGGAATAGCCGCAAACGGGATTTCTGCAGTGGATTATATATACCCTTTAAGGGTGCGTTCACACGCTATTTGTTTTTGTGGGTTTTCTGCTGCGTATTTGAAAGTGGGCGGCTCTTCTCGGCTGTCCGCAGCAGATTTTCCACGGAGGAATTTACTCTGTGGAAAATACACCGCAAGCCCCATTGAAGTACCGTATTTATCGGCCTATAACACGCACCCTCATTTTACCAAGGATATTTGGGTAAAGAAAGTTTTTTACCCAAATATCCATGGTAAAATGAGGGTGTGTGTGTGTGTGTGCGCGTGTATACCCCGATACACCCCCAGGAAAGGCAGCGGGAGAGAGGCCGTCGCTGCCCGCTTCTCTCCCCCTGCCTTCCCTGGGGTCTAGAGCCCTGCTGCCGCCGCTTCTCTCCCCCTGGCTATCGGCGCCGCTGCCCGTTCTCTCCCCCTGACTATCGGTGCCGGCGCCGATAGCCAGGGGGAGAGAAGCGGCGCCGGCAATGGGGCAGCGGCGCCGACAGCCAGGGGGAGAGAAGGGGCAGCGCCACCCATTGCCGGCGCCGCTGCCTCCCCCATCCCCGGTTGCATAATTACCTGTTGCCGGGGTCGGTCCGCGCTGCTTCAGGCCTCCGGTGTGCGTCCCCTGCGTCGTTGCTATGCACTGCACGGCGCGGCGCACTGACGTCATGCGCCGCGCAGCGCATAGCAACGACGCAGGGGACGCACACCGGAGGCCGGATGCAGCGCGGACCAGACCCCGGCAACAGGTAATTATGCAATCGGGGATGGGGGAGGCAACGGGGCAGCGGCACCGGCAATGGGTGCCGCTGCCCCTTCTCTCCCCCTGGCTGTCGGCGCCGCTGCCCCATTGCCGGCGCCGCTTCTCTCCCCCTGGTTATCGGCGCCGGCAATGGGGCACCGATAGTCAGGGGGGGGGGGGGGAGAACGGGCAGCGGCGCCGATAGCCAGGGGAGAGAAGGGCCGGCAGCAGGGCTCTAGACCCCAGGGCAGGCAGGGGCAGAGAAGCCGGCAGCGCTGGCTATCTCTGCACCTGCAAAGCCACTGCAGTTCATTGATTTAAAGCGCCCGCTTTAAATCATTGAACTGCAGCGGCTTATCGGCGTATAACACGCACATAGACTTTAGGCTAAAAATTTTTGCCTAAAAAGTGCGTGTTATACGCCGATAAATACGGTAAGTAGGGACTGCGGCGGAATTTCCGCAGCGTAAATTCCGCCGCAGAAAATCTGCTACGGACAGCCGAGAAGAGCCCGCCTACTTTCAAATATGCAGGGTTAAACCCGCAATAACAAATAGCGTGTGAACGCACCCTAAGGGTACAACGAATTAGTTGCTCAAGCAGCATAACACAGACATGGAGAAAAATCCTGGCACTAGGATTTGTTAAATGATAGTTTTAAACATTATATATATATATATATATATATATATATATATATATATATATTTTTTTTTTTCTGCCCGGCCAGCCCTAAGTGAGGCGTCTCTCCCTTTACACCTTTACATACACACACAGGGAGACATGTGTCACTCAGGGCCAGAAAACCCCAGTGTCTACTTAACCCCTTTCCTAGCGGCTCTTTTTCTCTGAAACAAAAAAGGGGAGATTTATCAAGACCTGTGCTGAGGAAACGTTGCTGAGTTGCCCATAGCAACCAATCAGATACCTTCTTTCATTTTTCAGAGGCCTCTCAGAAATGAAAGAAGCAATCAGATTGGTTGCTATGGGCAAATCAGCAACCTTTCCTTTAGACAGGTTTTGATAAATCTCCCTCAAAGTGTTTCAGAGTAAATCATAGGGTGTCAGGATTGCATTCATAGTCTTAAATGGGCACAGTCCCTTTAAACAACATTTGACATGTTGTAGAGACATGTCAAACATTTTAATTTGCTCGGGTCTAAGTGTTCAGTCCACAACTGATCACTAGAATGAGTCAGGAGAAGAGAGTACCAAGGGAGACAAACTTACAATGTAAAACTATAGGATTAGCTTGGTCAGCTGCGACAGGTACACTTTACAATTATAGAATCACTAACATCAGCAGGTTACTCAATATCATTATTCCCACATACAGTCCTGGCCGTAAATGTTGGCACCCCTGAAATGTTTCTAGAAAATGAAGTATTTCTCACAGAAAAGGATTGCAGTAACACATGTTTTGCTATACACATGTTTATTCCCTCTGTGTGTATTGGAACTAAAGTAAAAAAAGGCAGGAAAAAAAGCAAATTGGACATAATGTCACATCAAATTCCAAAAATGGGCTGGACAAAATTATTGACACCCTTAAGGCTAAGTTTCCACTTGGTTTTTTTTTCTGGCAGTTTTTGGAATACTGCCACTGCAGTTTTTGAGCCAAAGTCAGAAGTGGATCTATAAGGGAGAAGAAGTATAAGTCCTTCCTTTATATGTCCGATTCCTTTTGAATACACTTCTGGCTTTGGCTCAAAAACTGCAGTGGCAGATCTCCAAAAACTGCCAGAAAAAAACCAAGTGGTAACTTAGCCTAACTAAATATTTGGTTGCACACCCTTTGGAAAAAAATATCTGAAATCAGTCGCTTCCTATAACCATCAATAAGCTTCTTACACCTCTCAGCCGGAATGTTGGACCACTCTTCCTTTGCAAACTGCTCCAGGTCTCTCTTATTGGAAGGGCACCTTTTCCCAACAGCAATTTTAAGATCTCTCCACAGGTGTTCAATGGGATTTAGATCTGGACTCATTGCTGGCCAATTCAGAACTCTCCAGCACTTTGTTGCCATCCATTTCTGGGTGCTTTTTGATGTAAGTTTGGGGTCATTGTCCTGCTGGAAGACCCAAGATCTCTAAAGCAAACCCAGCTTTCTGACACTGGGCTGTACAGTGCGAACCAAAATCTGTTGGTAATCCTCAGATTTCATGATGCCTTGTACACATTCAAGGCACCCAGTGCCAGCAAAACAACCCCAAAACATCATTGAACCTCTGCCATATTTCACTGTAGGTACTCGGTTCTTTTCTTTGTAGGCCTCATTCCATTTTCGGTAAACAGTAGAATGATGTGCTTTACCAAAAGACGTTTTCCCAGATGGATTTTGGCTTACTCAAGTTCATTTTGGAAAAATGTAGTCTTGCTTTTTTATGTCTTTGTCAGCAGTGGGGTCCTCCTGGGTCTTCTGCCATAGCGTTTCATTTCATTTAAATGTCGACGGATAGTTCACACTAACACTGATGCTCCCTGAGCCTACAGGACAGCTTGAATAGCTTTGGAACTTGTTTGGGGCTGCTTATCCACCATCCGGACTATCTACCTTTCATCTATTTTTCTCTTCCGTCTACGCCCAGGGAGATTAGCTACACTGCCATGGGTTGCAAACTTCTTGATAATGTTGCACACTGTGGACAAAGGAAAATCTAGATCTCTGGAGATGGACTTATAACCTTAAGATTGTTGATACTTTTCCACAATTTTGGTTCTCAAGTCCTTAGACAGTTCTCTTTTCCTCTTTCTGTGGTCCATGCTTAGTGTGGCACACACAGACATACAATGCAAAGACCAAGTGAACTTCTCTCCTTTTTATCTGCTTTCAGGTGTGATTTTTATATTGTCCACACCTGTTACTTGCACCAGGTGAGTTTAAAGGAGCATCACATGCTTGAAACAATGTCCAATTAACTATTTTTTCCTCCCTTTTTTTGGTTAAGTTCCAATACACACAGATGGAATAAACATGTGTATAGCAAAACATGTGTTACTGCAATCCTTTTCTGTGAGAAATACTTCATTTTCTAGAAAAATTTCAGGGTTGCCAACATTTGGCCATGACTGTATAAACGTCGGGTTATGCAGGTAGTTTGCGCATCCAGATGTTTATATGAAAGTCATCCAGTTAACCCGGTGATGCGCGGCATCGCACGGGTGAACAGGCAGAAGTCCCACTGTTACTGGCGAGAACCAACTTCTGCAAGCCACCCCTGGAACATCTGTGAATGGTCCTGGTCAGCGATTACTGTGGACCAATCACAGTGTCTCAGCTGACTGGGGGGGGGGGGTAAAAGTTCAGATCCCCCACTGCCTCCTCCACTTGCCTACCGCCGATCCCCAGTCCCCACTGCCTG
Source organism: Hyla sarda (assembly GCF_029499605.1). Taxonomy (NCBI): domain Eukaryota; kingdom Metazoa; phylum Chordata; class Amphibia; order Anura; family Hylidae; genus Hyla; species Hyla sarda. The sequence goes on from NC_079189.1 coordinate 471,945,708, forward strand.
CGCCAGTCCTCAGGTATGTGCCGCCAGTCCCCCCCGCCACATTGGCCCCGCAGCTCTCTAGGTCATCTTCCCCCGCTCTGCCAGGGCTTCTAGGGGCAGGCAGAGCGGGGGAAGATGACCCAGAGAGCTGCGGGGCCAATGTGGCGGGGGGGGGGGGGGACTGGCGGCACATACCTGAGGACTGGCGCAGGCAGCGGGGACTGGGGACCGGCGGTAGGCAAGTGGAGGAGGCAGCGTCGGCATCAGAGAAGATCGCTGTAAAGTGATCTTCACTGCTGCTTCTAGGAGTTAAAAAACTACAACTCCCAGAATGCCCAGACAGCCTTTGGTGCCGTGGTCTCCAATCTGTGCTTTTCCAGATGTTGCAAAACTACAACTCTCAGCATGCCCAGACAGTCCAGGCATGCTGGGAGTTGTAGTTCTGTAACATCTGGCCCTTCAGATGTTGCTGAACTACAACTCCCAGCATGCCTGGAAATGCTTGGAGTTGAAGTTTTGCAATATCTGGAGGGCTACAGTTTGGACACCAATACATAGTGGTCTCCAAACTGCTCTCCTCCAGTTGTTGCAAAACTACAACTCCCAGCATGCCCTTCAGCAGTCTGGGCATGCTGGCAGTTGTAGTCTTGCAACAATTGGAGGCACACAGGTTGGGAAACATTGTCTGTTTCCTAACTCAGTGTTTCCCAATCCGTGTGCCTCCAGCTGTTGCAAAAATATAACTCCCAGCCTGCAATGACAGACCATGCATGCTGGGAGTTGTAGTTTTGCAACAGCTGGAGGCTCACAGGTTGGGAAACACTGAGTTTTGCAACCAGTGTGCCTTCAGCTGTTGCATAACTACAACCCCCAGCATGCACGGACACCCAAAGGGCATACTGGAAGTTATAGTAGTATGCCTCCAGCTGTTGCAAAACTACATGTCCCAGCATGCCCTTCTACTGTCACTGCATGCTGAGTTGTAGGTGCAACAGCTGGTGGTTTGCCCAGCCCAGCCCCCCCTGTGAATGTACAGGGGACATTCACATGGGCGGGGGTTTACAGCGAGTTTCTCACAGCAAGTTTGAAATTATGCAAATTTTCCGCCGCAGCTCAAACTCCCAGAAGGAAATTCGCTGTGAACCACCACCCGTGTGAATGTACCCTAAGGACACTACACAAAATAAAATGGTAAAACACTACATATACACATACCCCTACACAGTCCCCTCTAACCCCCCCCCCCCCCCAATAAAGATGCAAAACATCTGGTACGGCACAGTTTCCAAAACTGAGCCTCCAGCTGTTGAAAAACAACAACTCCCAGTATTGCAAGACAGCCATTGACTGTCCAGGCATGCTGGGAGTTTTACAACAGCTGGAGGGACCCTGTTTGGGAATTACTGGCGTAGAATACCCCTATGTCCACTCCTATGCAAAACCCTAATTTAGGCCTCAAATGCACATGGCGCTCTCTCACTTCGTAGCCCTGTCGTATTTCAAGTAAACAGTTTAGTGCCACATATGGGGTATTTCCGTACTCGGGAGAAATTGCCTAACAATTTATTTTTTTTTTCTCTCCTCTTACTCCTTATGAAAAGGTAAAGTTGGGGTCTACTCCAGCATGTTATTGTAAAAAAAAAAAATTTAATTTTTACACTAACTTGCTGGTGTTGCCCCATACTTTTCATTTTCACAAGAGGTGAGGTAAAAGGAAAAAAAAAAAAAAAAACTCCCGAAATTTTAAACGCAATTTCTCCTGAGTACGGAAATACCCCATATATGGATGTAAACAAACACCCACTTGTGACCCCATTTTGGAAACTACACCCCTCACAGACTGTAATAAGGGGTGCAGTGCACATTTACACCCCACAGGTGTCTGACCGATTTTTGGAACAGTGGTCCATGAAAAATTTAATTTTTCATTTGCACAGCCCACTGTTCCAAAAGTCTGTCAAACACCAGTGGGGTGTAAATGCTCACTGCACCCCTTATTTCATTCTGTGAGGGGTGTAGTTTCAAAATGGGGTCACATGTGGGGGGGGGGGGGGGGGTCCACTGTTCTGGTAGCATGCGAGCTTTGTAAACACACATGGCCCCCCGACTTCCATTCCAAACAAGTTCTCTCTTCAAAAGCTCAATTGCGTACCTTCTCTTCATTCGCATTGTAGTGCACCCACAGAGCACTTGGCGTCCACACATCGGGTGTTAAGGCTCACTGTACCCCTTGTTACGTGCCTTGAGGGGTGTAGTTTCCAAAATAGTATGCCATGTATTTTTTTTTTTTTTGCTATTATGGAACCATAGGGGCTTCCTAAATGCGACATGCCCTCCAAAAACCATTTCAGCAAAATTCACTCTCCAAAATCCCATTGTCGCTTCTTCTCTTTTGAGCCCTCTAGTACACCCACAGAGCACTTAACATCCACATATCAGGTATTTCCTTACTCGAGAGAAATTAGGTTACAATTTTGGGGGGCTTTCTCCTTTTACCCCTTGTAGAAATTCAAAAACTGGGTCTACAAGAACATGCGAGTGTAAAAAATGAAGATTTCGAATTTTCTCCTTCACTTTGCTGCTATTCCTGTGAAACACCTAAAGGGTTAACAAACTTACTGAATGTCATTTTGAATACTTTGAGGGGTGCAGTTTTTATAATAGGGTCATTTATGGGGTATTTCTAATATGAAGACCCCTCAAATCCACTTCAAAGCTGAATTGGTCCCTGAAAAATTCTGATTTTGAAAATGTTTTTAAAAATTGGAAAATTGCTGCTGAACTTTGAAGCCCTCGGATGTCTTCCAAAAGTAAATACATGTCAACTTTATGATGCAAACATAAAGTAGACATATTGGGCCTCATTTACTAAGATTGTCAGGTTTTTACTAGTGGGAAAAGTTGTTTCAGACATGCAGGATTCCTCTCTATTTACTATTGGGAAAAGTCGGGAACAATTTCTGACCAGCTTTTTCTAGGTCGATATTTCCAGCCATTTCCCCACAGGATTTTCTGTGAATTCCATAGTAAATCAGTCGGGTTGTGAAACTACGCCCTTTTTGACCGACCACGCCCCTTTTTCGGGTTTGTCGGATTTTTCAGGCGCACACTGTCGCATACTGGCGCAAACATGTCTCAGGCAAAATAACCAGACAAAAACTGGTCGGTTTCAGCTTAGTAAATGAGGCCCATTGTATATGTGAATCAATATATAAAATGTATTTGGAATGTCTATTTTCTTCAGAAGCAGAGAGCTCCAAAGTTAGAAAAATGCTAAATGTTAACATTTTTTCTTCAGGAAATTTTGGAATTTTTCACCATGAAATGATGCAAGTATCAAAGAAAATGTACCACTACGAGAAAGAAGAATATGTCACAAAAAACAATGTCTGAATCAAATTCATAAGTAAGAGCATCCCAGAGTTATTAATACTTAAAGTGACAGTGGTCAGATGTGCAAAAAATACTCTGGTCCTTAAAGGGATACTCCAGTGGAAACTTTTTTTTAAATCAACTGGTGCCAGAAAGTTAAAAAGATTTGTAAATTAATCTTTCTAGTGCTTATCAGCTGCTGTATAATACAAAGGAAGTTCTTTTCTGTCTGACCACAGGGCTTTCTGCTGACACCTCTGTCCATGTCAGGAACTGTCCAGAGCAGCATATGTTTGCTATGGGGATTTGCTCCTGCTCTGGATAGTTCCTGACATGGACAGAGGTGTCAGCAGAGAGCACTCTGGTCAGACTGAAAAGAAATTCAGAAAGAAAAGAAGTTACTGTGGAGCATATAGCATCTGATAAATACTGGAAGGATTAAGATTTTTAAATAGAAGTAATTTACAAATCTGTTTAACTTTCTGGCACCAGTTGATAAGGTTAACACATCTAAACAGAATATAGCAGACTACAATTGCAATTGAAGAATGTGATAGTACGGTAAGTTTATGGTTTAACATTTATATGAATTGAGTTAAATGGGCACTGTCATTAAAACAAATTTTTGCTACTGCATTCCTTATGGCAAATAAAAAAATCTTTCTAAATGTACTTTATTTAACCCCTTAAGGACCAAGCGTTTTTCCACTTTCATTTTTTATTCATTACCTTTTAGAAATCATAACGCTTTCCATTGTGCACATAAAAATACATATGATGGCTTATTTTTTTTGCACCACCAATTCTTCTTTGTAATGACATCAGTCATTTTACCCAAAAATCTGCAGTGCAAAAAATAAAAAAAACATTGTGTGACAAAAGAAAAAAAAAACATTTTGTAAATTTTGGGGGCTTCCGTTTCCAAGCAGTACATTTTTCAGCAAAAATGATACCCTACTTCTATAGGTTTGATTTTGTCGTACTTCTGGAAAAAATCATAACTACATGCACGAAAATACGTTTAAAATGGTCATCTTCTGACCCCTATAACTTTATTTTTACGTGTACGGGGCAATATGAGGGCTAATTTTTTTTGCGCTGTGATCTGAAGTCTTTAGCAGTACCATTTTTGTATTGATCAGACTTTTTGATCGCTTTTTATTAAATTATTTCATTATATAAAAAGTAACCAAAAATACACTATTTTGGAATTTTTTGCGCGTACGCCTTTGACCGTGCGGTTTAATTAACTATATATTTTTATAGTTCGGACATTTTCGCATGCGGCGATACCATGTTTATTTTTATTATGGTTACATATTTTTAATATGGAATTTGGGAAAAGGGGGGTGATTTAAAAACTTTTAATTAGGAAGGGGTTAATTTTTTTTATTTTTTATTTTTTTTATAACTTTTTAGTCCCTTAGGGGACTTTTAGGAGGAACCATTAGAGTCCTCATACAGATCAATATGGTTTCATAGAACTACATTGATCTGTGTGCTCTGTGCTCAATTGATAAAGCCTGGTCCTGCCAGCCTTTATCATTCACAGTGCAGCAGCCGGCATAGGACATGAGGTAAGCCCTCCAGCTACCTAAGCAGTGGATCGCCCCCTTGCGATGGTTTAAATGTCCCTTTAGACACCACTGTGAACTTTTGACAGGGTTAATAACCTGCCGCGGCAATCGCCGTATGTCGGCTATTAACCCTGGCCCTCAGCTACAGGAATCGGCTGGGGGCCGGCCGGTATGACGCGGGCTCAAGTCAGGAGCCTGCGCCATACAACGGTTGCAGTCTCAGGATGTGCCAGCTTGTCCTTAGACGGCAACAGGTTTAAAAAAAATAATTTAATTTTCTGTGTTTAATTTGTGTTTAAAAAAGCTGCCACTAGGTGTCTCCCTACTTGTCCAGAACACATTTCCCGCCATCCCTTGCACAGACTGAACTCCTGCTGGCCTGGCAGAAGTCCAAAAGCAGGAAATGCTGAGGGGTGTGTGTGCAGCCTTATCCAATCAGAGCTCATCTCACACACTGAACTGCTCTGGGCTGTGTGTACCAGAGTGAGGGAGGAAGTTCTACCCTGTATGGCTTCAGATTATGTCACACCTGCTGGGGAACCTCTCTCCCCAGTCTGTGAATCTGACTGAGACTGAGCAGAAAATACAGAGCAATATCAAGGTAGAAAACTAACAAATAATAAAAATAAAGGCAGGGGGTGGTTTATCATGATGGGGGCAGTGAACTTGGAGGATTTTAACATTTAAAAAGATCATGAGAGGTACTCTTTAATTGACATTATCTCATCCAAAAAAATAAAAAATTATGATCATACACTTGAAAAAATTAAAGGCTGTTAAAACCTGCACTGTCAGATGCAATTTGAAAGGGGTACTCCACTGGAAAAAAAACATACATATACTAATTATATATATATATATATATATATATATATTATATTTATTTTTTATTTTTTTTTAAATCAACTGGTCAGAAAGTTAAACAGATTTGTAAATTACTTCTATTAAAAAATCTTAATCCTTCAAGTACTTATCAGCTGCTGTTCACAGGAAGTTCTTTTCTTTTTAAATTTCCTTTCTGTCTGCCCACAGTGCTCTCTGCTGACACCTCTGTCCATTTTAGGATTGGGATTGTTTTTTTTTTGTCCCCATTCACCTACAAGGTCAACTTTTAAGGTAAAAGGCAGTAAAGATAAGAAAAGAACCTTCCTACCTATCATTGCCATCTGCCCTTTACCTGGATAAGCCTTGTGGTTAACCACCACTGTATCAAATAAATGTTACAAAGATATAAGCTGCACAGTAAACAAAGAGGAAATAGAAACAACCACATATAATGGTTCATGAACCTCCTATTAGCTGAATGGAGTTATAGAAGATCTTCCCTGTAGTGACATGACGTTCTCTATCATACATCACAAACATGATGTGTAGTGCAATAAAATGCATTAGCCGTTTGTGCAGATTTCCTGGGAGAAGTATAGAGGTAATTAATGAACACAGAAATATTTAGTGGTTTGTCTTAATAATATGCAATATGAACCTTATGTTCTAGTTAATAAATGTATATAGTAAACATAGACTTTATGATGTATAACATACACTAGCTCTTTTGCATGCTATGGTATATATGTATGAACATTTTCTATACAAAAACCTGAAAGTTCTATTTCATATTTGATGTTGGGAGCAACTTTTTTAGAAGCTCAAACCTAGATATGTATATTGAAAATGAATTGTTGTAACACACTCCAACAGTGCTTGATCATTCAGGTATCTTACATGTGCATACAGGAAGTTAAATTATTAGTAGTTAAATAAAAAAATGGTTCCAAGCCCCAACTCATGGCTCTAAATGTGGAGCATCTGATTCTCCAAGTAAACTCTGCTGAATAGTAAAGTCAGTGTCTTCTGGGTATTGAAGCTGTAGTGCTTTATTTGCTACATAGTGATCTCCTGAAAACTCAGAGAAGTAAAGGGTAATATCAGGGTGCTGAAGCGGTTCTGGTTGTGGATGGGGTTCAAGATTTTCTGTGGAGGAGAAAAGAATAAAGAAATTTTAGAGGTTAGTGTTCACAAAATGGGAGACTTTCTGACGCCAGCGGCTTTAAATACTCCATGTATATACTGCTATAGAATCAAAGCATAATAATTACTATGCTGCTCAACATGTTGAGGTAATTTTTTTTTATAAGGGCACCACTCCTTATAACCTCCTCATCACGTTCCAGTCAAGTAACCACAGTCTTATGGTTCAGCAACCGCAGGTGACTGTCCTATTCCCTTGTCATGTACCTGACATGTTTTCTTCAGGTGTCATCTTTAGGCTGTGTTTATATGTCATAGCTGCAGAACGCTACAGTACTGCAATAAAAGTGAAATGCCAACACAGCCTTTTAATTCTCTTTAAAACATCACCAAATAAAAAGTTCCAGCATTATCTCCAATCAATGTTCTTCACTCAGTATATGACAGGCTTAGTCAATACTTACCCTGTGCAACATAACTGCAAGATCCGTCTTCAAGCAAGATGCTGTAAAAAGGCTGGTTTGCGCCTTGACAGAGTTGGTGCACACTAAGGTTTTCTATCCAGTCTGGTGGCATCATGCAGACGGGATCCCAGCCAAAGATCACACCCTTATACTCATACCTATTTAGGTCAAAGTTTGAATAATGGATAAAAACGGAAAGAAGTCTCAGTGCAATGTACACAAAAACCTAAAACATTCAATTATGTTAACTGCAAGGAAAATAGATATCAAACCACAAAAAAGAAAAAAAAAAAAAAAAAGGGAATGGAGTAATTTGAACTATATTATCATAAAATATATATAGCATTATTAATACATATTTTACATAAAAAAAAAATGGAAGAATTCAACCCAAGGGGGGGGGGGGGGGGGGGTAAAATAAAGCAGGTGCCACTCAGATGTCACAATCACTGCCTATATACAAAAATAATAACAGTTAACTAACATATACCAGAAAGTGATTGTAGTGTAGAAAGGTGTATTCACCTAGTAGTATAACAACAATTGCTGCAAAATCACATCTGAGCGTCCACGCATCTCTGCAGTCCTGGTCCTCGACTGATCTGGTTAAGGAGCTTTGAGTCTGATACTGAGCGGTGAGTGCAGGATATTTCTGTATGCTATACTGGTTTATTTGATACTAAGCCTATCTCTGTATCGAGTCCTAGCATCTCCGCTGACTCACCACTAAGGTTGAGTATCTGCTTCACCGCTACGTATTGGCCTCCACCTGCTCAGGGCAATTGGAACGTTACTCAGTGGTGCCGTCCCACCCCTTTTGACAGACTCAAAAAAGACAATACTACACCATACCAACACTTATAAAGAGGCAGAGAGACACCAGAGCGTTGCGGTGTTTCAATGCGGTGTTTCAACAGTAGGGCAGGTGATGTGACAGATTCTGTGGCGTAGCTTCCGGGGGCAACGGAAGGTGGATGTGCGGCGTGCATGCTAGGATATTTTATACTCGGGTGAGGGGAGTTGTTTTAATTATTAAGGCGGACTGGTCATTGGGGACATCTACACTACAATCACTTTCTGGTATATGTTAGTTAACTATTATTTATGTATATAAGCAGTGATTGTGACATCTGAGTGGCACCTGCTTTATTTTATCCCCCCCTTGGGTGGAATTCTTCAATTTTTAATGTAATATGTATTAATAAAGAGAGAGAAATATATATAAATAATTATTTTTATTTTTTTTGTGATAATATGGTTCAAATGACTCCATTCCTTTTTCTTACGGTTTGATATGTATTTGGGAGGTCATATAGCAGTCTTTACTGGGAGAGTATGTATAACTTATACACTGTGTATTGACAATTGAGCGGTACTTACCTAGATGCCCTTTATCTGAAATATATTGTTTCGTAAGGAAAAATCTAGTAATAATTATTTTCCAAGAAACCTTCTTGTACAATCGTAGCGACTTAAAAAGGGAATCTGTCACCTGGATTTTGATTACTAAACTTTTGACACTGTTAAAAAAGTCTCCAGCAAGGAGATGAATGGTACCTTTATAATAATAGGTCTGTGGATCCAAAATTAAAATAAAAATCTGCCTTTATTCATAGGTCAAAGAGTTGTTTCCAGGGCAACTGAAGTGCCACAGGCTGGAAAGCCTCCCTATTTTGACACCCAATCCTGTGTAGGTTTGTACAGAGATGGAAGTGTTGAGAGCTTTCTACTGCGGGCACTGCCATCACTCACTCACTGTGCATGCGCCTCTGTACAATAAAGGCAGATTTCTTTGTTTTGGACCCGCAGACAACTATCACAAATGTAATATCCATTTCTTTGCCAGAACTTTTTAACAGCGTCGGCAGTTTAATTAGACAAATCCTTGCGACAGATTCCCTGTAAGTAAAACTTACCAGCAACAATTAGGAACCCCTTATCCTATCTAAAAGAGGCTTAGCAATTTCAATGCCATTTTCAGGCTTGTATTTGTTGCTTGTTTTGTCAGAATTTCAGTCCGAGAAATAAATGCAACAAATCTGCTGAATGTCAATTTACACACTTCTAGGACAATAAAAACGTCAATATGCTGTCTGTATTCTAGTTTATTATTCCATTTTCTTCTGAGCTCACAATGTAAAATTGTCCATTTCAAGTATTGCAATAAATAACCAATTTAACCAAATTATCAGGTACGGGTCACAGAAAAGATAAGTTCAAAGACAGTATTGCTTTTTTATATTTATTGTATATATGTGTGTCATAATAAAGCTGTATGGTATTACTTTTGCTTTACTGCATGTGTAGGCTAACATTTAATTTGTACAATATAATGGCTTCCTACCTTTTGTGCCTCACAAGAAGACCTACAGAATAACACACTTCCTTCTCACTGGATCTGAGCTTCACATTTGGCCCACTGTCCTCCTTGCGTCTTTCTATATGCTCCAAGGTGTGCTGGACTAGATATGCCACAGCACCATGCTGAGAAGGGTCCAAAGCTTGAATATTCTGCAGAATATCCAATACCTAAAATGTTTAAGCGTACCCGTCAGATCACTCAAAAAAAACTGTTATATGTTGCTCAATATCTCATCCTGATCATATACATGTACTTTTTTTATGTGTCTATGACCTACATTTCTCTCAATTAGCTTTATTTCTAAAATACCTTAATTTTGTCCACCAGAAGCAGGGGAGTGGGTCCCTCACTGTGATAACCACTCCCCCTTCTCCCCCTCCCTCACCTCAGTCCAGTGCTTCCCAACCAGGGTGCCTCAAGCTGTTGCAAAACTACAGCTCCGAGCATGCCCACACATCATTTGGCTGTGCAGGCATGCTGGGAGTTTTAGTTTTGCAACAGCTGGAGCCATATGATTGTAGTCCCCCTTTATTACACACACACACTGGCTTCATATATTCTTACACATACACATTAGGTAGACACACTGATATACTGTACACACATACACATATATCCACACACACATACATGCAGGGACACTTACTTTTTCATCTGCAATGCAATGTGTTTCTGCCTCTCTCACACAGCAGACATCAGTGAGAGCCCGGCAGCAGTCTTCCTCCCCCTCTCTTCACATGAGTCTGCAGTGTGTACAGCCCCTCCCCCCTCCAAAACGTCCAGGACGAAGCAGTGTACACAGAAGGACTGAATTGCATTCCAGGAGGCAGTTCTTTGACTGGCTTTTTCAGTATGAAATACTGAAAATTTTCTAATGAAAGCAATTGCAAAACCTATTGATTTTGCATGCTTTACAACATATCAAAAGTTTTTATATCAGACAGTGCCCATTTAAATCATAACAAACACAAGAATGGAGGGCTTCACCTGGCGATTCAATTTCCTACCTGTAAGCTGCACGCATGAGTTTCCCTTAAAACCAAATATTTTACCGTTTCCCCAAGACTATACAACAGATAAGGGGGAAATCTTTATGTTGCTGGTCGGATTTACACAACTCTAAACTGCTATGTAACTATAATAAAAACCTCAGGAAATTATCTGGTTGTAAGATAAATCCTTCAGGTTAAAGAATGAGACGGCACTCGCGACATGGATGCAATGTCGTCACATTATCTGGTTGTGCCTTTCATTCTCAACCTCAAATGTGCTCCTGTAGAAGCAGCTGCTTGAATTTCTTCTTGAAACCAAAAGGAAAGAATAATTGTCCTGTTGCTCTTTGACCATAACACAGCTCTGATACAATGGAAAATTATATAATGCAAAGACTTTCACCATGGATAGGAAAGTTATTACACTGTGGTTCTCAAGTGCAAATCGCCACCACTATTATCAATGAATTTCCCATTGCATAACTGAGAAATCTAACGTGTGTTAAAGGGGTACTCCGCTGCTCAGCGTTTGGAACAAACTGTTCCGAACGCTGGAGCCGGGAGCTTGTGACGTCATAAGCCCGCCCCCTCATGACGTCACACCCTGCCCCTCAATGTAAGTCTATGGGAGGGGGCATGACTGCCGTCACGCCCCCTCCCATAGACTAGCATTGAGGGGGCAGGGCGTGACATCATGAGGGGCAGGGCTATGACGTCAAAAGCTCCCGGCTTTGCTCCAAACGCTGAGCAGCGGAGTACCCCTTTAATCCTCTGACCCCAAAGCATAGAAAGCCACATACAGTCATACGCATTTCTTGTTCTACATGGGTATGTGCAAGCAAGTTGTATACCTTTTCAGGCCATATTCCTAAGTGGAAATATAATCTAGCTTGTAGCAATAGGTGCTGCACACTGTCTGGATACATAGCCAGGTACAGATCCAGGGACACTCTCAGCAGCATAAAGCTCCGGTCTTTCCTTTCCCTATAATTCATAAAATGCAAATTAGAATAAGAACGTTCATCGTCTCTGGTCAGTAATATGATGTGATCAGTACATAATTTGGGGGGGGGGGAATTTATTAAGACTGGAGTCTCACACGCCGGTCTAAACAAATTCCATTTGCAGTAGTTCCTGTGTAATATCCCCCGTGATGCTAGAGATAAGGCAAGAGATGCCCTATTGGCTAACAGGAGCCGGAATAAGGCCTGGAATGCAAACAAGTGGCCCAGCCAGCTAGGAACCAGTGTTGCAGGGAAAACCTGCCCAGCCCTTAGAAAAGCTGTCCTACTTATATGAAGATAATTGTGATGTAAAGGAAAAGGACGGCCAGATGGGCCGTAAACTTGGGAGGGTCTTCCCGCATAAACACAGCGTACAGTTGTCAATAGCAAAGGCCTTTTCCAGTGCTGTGTGCTTACACTTTACAAATATCACATAAAAAAGCATTGCTTAATAGCCCATGCCATTTTACAGTAGGAGCTATAAGAATCACATCCCACTGCCATAACAAAAAGCTGTGTGGGACCTTTGTGACTGGCAGTGTGGAAACATTACTGAACTTTTGTAGTAAAATATATATATAAATTAACCCCTGCAGTTTATGATACCGGATGTGTGGACGATGATATTAAATCAAATTTTTCATGCCACTGGTTTTCTTACCTTTTGCCCAGGTTAAGAATGTTCCCCACCATTCGCTGCAGGACTTCCTTGGTGCTGACTGCTGCATAGAATTCTTCAGTAACATGTTGCCCAATCATGTATTCACATTCCTTTGTAGTAAGACATTTCCCATATCCAAATGCATCCACATATACATAATCTGTGATGTTCAGACCTCTGAAAAATTACAAAAAGATTGTGAAGTGACTGTCCTGTTTTATTATAATAAAGCTGATCAAACAAATGGTGAAACACTATAAAGCTTAACCCCTTAAGTATCAATTTTAATTTTGCATTTCCATTTTTTCCCTCTGCGCCTTCTAAAAATCATAACTCTTATTTTTCCATTCACAGGCCCATATAAGTGCTTGTTTTTCACGCAACCAATAGTACTTTGTAATGACATCACTCAAGTTACCATAAAATGTACAGTGACAAAAAAAAATGTATTATTTGTGTGGAGAAATTGAAAAGAAAACTGCAATTTTGCTAATTTTGAAGGGTTTCGTTTTCACACTGTACACTTTACAGTAAAAATGACGTGTTCTTTATTCTGTAGGTCAATACAATTAAAATGATAGCCATGTTTAGATACTTGCTTTTTAACCCCTTGAAAAGGACTAAGCCCATTTTGGCCTTAAGGACCCAGTAAATTTTGTACTTTAGCTTTTTCCCCATCGGGGACCATCTATAGCAATGATACATTGCTATGTTCATTGCTATGCATGGCACTAAACAGTATTATCGATCTTCCCGGGCCTGCTCAATGTCAGCACCACAGACATTCTGATTTTCCATTAGAATGCCTGCATAGCCGCAGATTTTGTGATCTGTATCGATCACGGCATCTGAGGCATTAATGGCGGACATCAGCGTGATTGCTGATGTCCGCCATTACGGGTGGGTCCCTGGCTGCTAATAGTAGCCGAGACCTGCCATGCATGATGCGAGCACCGCTCCGGTAAATGTACGTAAATTTATGCATACACTGAAAAGGATATCCAGAATATCCAAGATTATGCTGTTGGTCTCCCAATAAAGTCAGAATATAGCCACAAATGCAAAAAGGGGACCTATAAAACTTCACTTTTATTTTCTTAATTATTTCAAAGGTAATTACCAGCACACAAAAACATAGATATGTATCTATCTCTCTCTCTCTCTATTGAAAATAAAAATAATACCACTCTTAAATAAGTTTATATCTTTGTATATTTTTCTGTGGGCATCAATTTTCTAGTCCAAATTCACACTTGAGTAATTTAGCCTGTGTTTCTTATCTTGGCTTTTATTTGGCATGCTTCATATTAAATGTCCACTTTTTATCCAACTTGCATTGCAACATTTGCATTACATGCCAGTTCCACATCTAGTTGCACTTCCACAAAACAAACTTGTCTAAATATGTTTTCGTCCTTTTTCATGCATTACTACTAAGGATTTCAAACAGTCCACACTTTTAGAACATTACTACATGTTAGTTCCAGTTAGTCCAGTGTTAGCACATATCCATGTGTTACTATTGGGGATTTCAATTAGTCTACAATTGTAAATCAGTAGTACACATTAGTACATTTATAGAGCGATAATACGCATAAATTACTCTTGGTCCACAATGTTAGTACATATTCCAAAGGCTCTATTCACACCATGTGGTCCTCTCATAGAGCATATGTGACTTATATGTACTCCGTCCAGGGAACAATCAGCAGTGTGTACATCTCAAGTACTGCTTGTATATAAGTTATCGCAGCATTTCCATAAAGAAAACGTCCTGGTGTGTTAAAGAGTAGCTCCCACCATCTATCTATTTTTTTTTTACCTTCCTGTCCCTACCTATTGCTAATCTATCCCTAACCCCTCCCTGCCTTTACATTTTTTCCCCAACTTCTAAAGTGTTATATTGCTGTCTCTAATCCTGCTCTGAGGCTGATGCCTTCTGGGCACCGACTTCCGCCCTTACCTCATCTATGCTGTGCTCCTGTGTTTTTCTAACAGGGTGCCTACAGCTGTTTCACAACTACAACTCTCAGCATGCCCTGACAGCTATTGGCTGTGAGGGCATGCTGGAAGTTGTAGTTGTGAAACTAGAGGCAGAATCTTAGGAAAAAACTCAGGGCAGGTATATATATAGTTTAGCATATAATTTGGCCACAGAATCATCTCAACAACCCCCCGCCTCCTTGATAAATCATATTTGGTAGATTTTATTCCTTTCCCCAAGTGAAATAAGACCTCAGATAAGACTTACCCGTACAGTCCTTGAGCATTAGCGCGGCACTCAGATTCAGTGCGCGCACTACCTGCAGACTGTAAATGCCGGGGATGGCCGGCGTGTGAGGCCAGTGAGCCAATGCGCGCAGCCCAGGTGTTCACAGCGCCCGCTCCAGCCTGTCTGATTGACAAGCAGGGAGCGAGAGTGCAGGATGACTGAATTCCGACCGATTGCCCAGCCGGAATGTGTCCGAATTCAGCTGTGACGTCACAGCAGGCTGCAGCCGGCCACTAGGAGAGAAACCCCTTGTGGCCCCCCCAAAAAAAAAAAAAAAAACAATAGAAGTATATTAGAAATGTTGTAGTAGATAAGTACTACAACATATAGAAAAATAAAGATGATGACAGTGCCCATTTAAGTATCAGGACATGCATTTACATCCAATGTCGTTGAGGGGTTAATGTACTGCACATATGTGACTGCTAAGGCCAATGACTGGCCCCAGCTCAGTGTACGGGGATGTCAGAGCTCTTGGAGCACTTCAGACAAGGAACTACCGAGCAATGGCGAGGGGAGAGGAGTGTACAGGATTTTTTTTTTTGTCCTCCAATAATCTAACCCTTTAGTTGTAGTTATATTTTTTGTTTAAAAGGTCTCCTTCTCAAATGTCTGTGTTAAAAATAAGTGAGAATGAAAATAAGATCTTACATTTTTGTCACTATGCTGCTTTTCAGCTATAAGATGCCAACTTTGAACCATTGCTTTCAGTTGGCAGTAAAGGTTCCCCTACAACCAACTGGCACAAATACATGCTCAGTAGAGGATATGACATACTTTGTTAGTTACAGCTGTTAAATGGCACAAAAATGTGACTAGAAAGGAGATATATGCAAGAATAAGCATTTTTGACTGACTATTTGACTACTATTCTTTTTTTTGGGCGGGGTTATTTTATTTGGTTCTACATAAATACTATGGAGAAAGTCTTAGGATAAATAGGGGGTAAGATATCATTTCCTGGTCCTGCATCAACATTACTAAGGCAATTACTGCCTACCCATGGTCACCTTGGCACCACCGGAGCATGAAGTGATGAGGAAAATTGACTGGTTCCAAGAAAACTCCCAGACGTTTAGCCAGAGTAAGATACAATACAGAAAGGCTGATAGGAATGCCGGTCTTATTGATCAGAACCTAGAAAACAAAAAGGAACTAATTCTTATAGTTGATAGAGGAGAGTCCAGAAAGAACAGAAGGTGAATAAGGTTACACACACACACACACACACTTATCCATTAACCTGACCGAGGCAATACTTGCTTTATGTGCACAGAGATTCCCTATGCACAGACACCAAAATTGCTTAGATGACATAAAACACAGCATACACAAAAACAATGTGCTGAATTGTTCAAAGTCTTAAGTCATGCAAAAACACTTAAAATACACAAGTAGGTAAGAATGCCAAAATCACTTATTAAAAATGTTCACTTTATTTTGTTTATTAAAAATGTCTGGCAGGTAGTGGAGCAGAGTGCAAGGCTACGGAACAGCTTCGTGCATCAGCTTCAGGTGATGAGCCCTGTCTATTGCCGGCGGCCAGCCATTTTTAATGAACAAAATAAAATGAACGTTGTTAATAGGCGAATGCTAATTATAATTTTTTTTGCTATTTCTATACACATTTTTTAGAGACTGTGAGGGAGATTTATCAAAACCTGAGGAAAAGTTGCCCAGTTGCCCATAGCAACCAATCAGATCGCTTCTTTCATTTTTACCAAGGCCTCTGCAAAATGAAAGAAGCGATCTGATTGATTGCTATGGGCAACTTTTCCTTTGCACAAGTTTTGATAAATCTCCCCATGTACGTCTTATTACTGTGCACCCCATATCCTCCCATAGTGCATGCTCCAAACGTTGCTATTTATGTTGAGGGGTGTTGCAGTGGTGCCACCCAGACTTTCCTCTCAAGCGACGCACACAACTATATTTTCTTATGCACAAACTAAATAACAGGAATACATTTCGGGGGGATATTTATCAAAACCTGTGTAGAGGAAGAGTGGTGCAGATTGCTTCTTTCGTTTTTCACAGGTCCCTTTAAAAATGAAAGAAGCGATCCGATTGGTTGCCATGGGCAACTGCACCACTCTTCCTCAGCACAGTTTTTGATAAATCTCCCCCTTAGTGCTGCAAAGCTACTCCAGATCCTACCTGATGGATGTATGAATTTAGGGGATTATAAAAATCTGCCACATTTCCTTTAAACTTCATCTCAGAAAAGAGCACATGATTTAGAGCATCCAAAGCTTGTCCTTGTAGATCAAGATCTTCAATGTAGGATATATCACCTGTGTTAACCAAAATGCCACATGTTATGCTCATGAACAAAGCAATGTCACTGAAATCACAGAAAAAAAAAAAAAAAAAAAAAAAAACAAACAGGAATTTTTTTCTATCATTCCTTCTTATTAAAAGAATTTGAACAGTCAGAAGATTTGAGGAGCAATAACATTTTAACAACCAAATACATTTCCACCTTTAGTCTATTTGTATCTACACCCAAGTATAAAAATGACATTTACCATGTCAAATGACCTTTTATTATGAGTTGAACTTCTCGGCTCGGCAGTTGATGGCTTATCCTGCATAAATGAGTTCAGCTTTCAGGTGCTCCGGTGGGCTGGAAAAGGTGGATACAGTCCTAGGAAAGAGTCTCCTAGGACTGTATGCACCTTTTCCAGCCCACTGGAGCACCTGAAAGCTGAACTCATTTATGCAGGCTAAAGTCACCAACTGCCGAGCTGAGAAGTTCGTGACAAATCGAATTTACTGTAAGTTCGCTCATCTCTAATTATAAGGAAAACAGACAGTGACAAATACAAATGGTACAATATGCAATCACTGTATGGGACTATTTTAACACTAGGCAGCAGAAAATATTTTTACAAACCTGCCTGCAGGGACAAACTTGGATGTCTGCTGTTTTTTGTATTTAGGTAAACTTTCACCCTCCTTATGATATCTTCAATCTGTGCCTGAATATTTTCAAGGCTGACGTCCTCTAGAGGATTACAATACTGGTCAATGAGAACTGCACCTAAGACATGATGAAAGCATAAGACAAATCAGCAACACACAATATAAAGTAAATGATAAAGTTATTGTAAAGCCTGTTGGACAAAAGTCCATACCTACTTATATAATTCTCTGCATATATAGCACTAACATGTTCCACACAACTATGATCACTCCATATTTCTCCCAAATGAAACTAAATGTAGTTTATCAACCCCACAAACATGCTAGGGCTAATTTCATAGTAAGCCAACTAATCTTTTAGTTATAGGAGTCTAGGGGGAAACTTACAGACTGTGGGTGGGAGTCTGACTCCCTGATTGAAGTGAATGGGACAAGCTGCAATACCAGGTACAGCCCAGTGTACAGAACTAAGCCTGGTAGGAAGTGAAGAGGCTGCAGAATTTGCACAAGTACATTGGTCACTTTTTAACGTAGGATCTCAGAATATTATGTTTGTTTTTTTGTTTTTTTAACTAGTGATAAGTCACCTGATCATTTATCTTTATAATGTTCTTTTAAAGTCAGCTGATCAGTGTTTAGGAGGCACAGCCCACCAATCCTTAGGCCAGTGTTTGCCCCAACAGGGACAAATATATACACATTTTTTAAACCTATGTATATTACAAATATGCATATAATGGTATTATCTACATTATATAAATAGTTATTCTTGACGACAGGTACACTTTAAAAGGTAAAATATCCCTTCATAACCTTGTAAAGAATACTCAATGACAAACCTTCCAAGATGTCTTGGAGATCCACAGGTCTCTGGAGAAAATCCTTTAACTTGCATATAGTAGCCTCTTGACGCATGAAATAAAGGATTTTTTTTGCACAATACTTTTGTGTCAAACAATTCCTACAGAAATAAATACATTTTAGGGTGTATGCCAAATCTTAAATCTATGAGCAGCATGCAACGAGTAAGGACTTAAAAGGGGTATTCCAGGAAAAAACTTTTTTTTTTAATATCAACTGGCTCCAGAAAGTTAAACAGATTTGTAAATCACTTCCATTAAAAAAAAATCTTAATCCTTTCAATAATTATCAGCAGCTGAAGTAGAGTTGTCGTTTTCTGTCTGGCAACAGTGCTCTCTGCTGACATCTCTGCTTGTCTCAGGAACTGCACAGAGTAGAAGAGGTTTGCTATGGGGATTTGCTTCTAAACTGGACAGTTCCCGAGACACGTGTCATCAGAGAGCCCTTATAAAAGAACAACTGAATTTCAGCAGCTTATAAGTACTGAAAGGATTAAGATTTTTTAATAGAGGTAATTTACAAATCTATTTAACTTTCTGGAGCCAGTTGATACATAAAAAAAAGTTTTTCCTGGATAACCCCTTTAAGTATATCCAATAACTGTCCACGTGTTTGGTACTAGAGAATAAGATAAAAAATGTTCTTATGATTCTATGTTTCTAAAGATTTATATATTTTTCCAGGTTCACATCAGTATTTAAAAATCCAGAAATATAGCATTTTCTACTTTGGCTTCTAAGCTGACATTTACTGTAGCATAGAGAAAACTTTAGCATCAGCTTTCAATGATAGGTAAACACAGGCAAACATTCCGCAAATGTGCATTTTCTGCCGGCATTCGTATCGCTCGGAAATGCGCCATCTCCATAAACGGCGATGCATTTCCTAGTGAAACCCATAGTAAAAATAAGCATGTTCGGGAAATCGGGTTTTCTGCCGTGTGCATGGTACATCAGAATCCCATTGAAATCAACAGAATATTTCCATGGAATTTTGCTTAGAAATTCCGCTGTGTGAACATACATAGATAGCTGCGAATCCTGTACACCATTCACAATGAGCAAAGGTTGTGGTTCTTCTGCTTTGCCCCTCTGCTGTGTGCAGAATGGGGGGAAATTATCCAGCAAAATCAATTAATCAATTCCAAACAGGGTCCTATGCAACATGTGACTGCTGTAAAGCATATATCTAAATGCCGTTAACAACATTTTACAGAAGATGGCCACCTGACAATCATGTATAGGAAGGAGAACGAGAAAAAAAAACAAAAACATAAATAAAACCAAAATTTATATTCTATGATCAATATGCACAAAATATAACTAGAATAACTCAAAACCTCCCAGACTGTGCAAATAATTATTTTGTGCTAAACTAAATAGCAACAAATACAATAGAACAACTAGTAGGGTATACAGATACTAACTCATTTGATCCCTACCGCAAAAATGCAGTGCTAGTCATTTGAGAAAACTGTAATGAATAATATACTGTATTCTGCAATACAAGTTGTTTTCTTATAACTAACTGTGATCCTCACTGGGACACTAAGGAATACCATTTACTGTACTCACAGCTGCTCTTTAATATAATGACACAATCACAGCATTATCCCACTCAAGTACATCTCCCGTATATAATCAAATACGAACACAAAAAACTAAACTCACAGTAACCACCAGGCATCCAAATGTATTCAATACTAGGTCTGTCAGACAGTTTTAATTACCCTTAAGCCTGGCATGAATTACTACAGATTCTTACCCGTTCTCAGATTTTAAGATCAACAACAGCTCATCTTCAATGAAATGTACCGGGTAGCCGGAGGTGTCCAAATCATTAAAGCCTTCACAAGGTATATGCTGTATAAACAAAAATGCAAATACAATTATTATACTCCATGATTTTTTGCTTTATAGAAGTAGTAGCTTTCTGACAATTTTACCTTTCAGATAAAGACGCATTACCTATCCACAGGATAGTCAATAAGCATGTGATTAGTGATGGTCTGACTGATCACAAGAGTAGGGGTCCTTTGTCCTCCAATTGTATAGAGCAGCAGCTTGCTTTAATCCCATTCACTCACTAACAGACTGCCGAGTGATGTACTTAAAGGGGTACTCCGATGCTCAGCGTTTGGAACAAACTGTTACGAACGCTGGAGCCAAGAGCTCATGACATCATAGCCCTGCCCCCTCATGACATCACGCCCCCTCAATGCAAGTCTATGGGACGGATTGAGGGGGTGGAGCGTGACATCATGAGGGGATCAGGGCTATGACGCTCCCGGCACCGGCTCCAGCATTCGGAACAGTTTGTTCCAAATGCTGAGCAGCGGAGTACCCCTATGTTCAGTAGTCCCATAGTGAGGACATGGAGACTAGATAGAAGATATTCTTTAAAGCGTTACTGTTGTTAGAAACACCTTTTGTTAATTTAGTACTTCCCAAATATACTTCATAAAAAAAAATGTTATTGCTTAAGATGTGAAATAAATGTTTAAACAAATGGCCACTAGGAGTCTCTGTCTCTTTAATTTTTAAAACGTACCCTAGTATCCAGGACTCTTTGGTCCTGACTACTACCAAGAAAAGGACCAAAATTCTGAAGGAAGGGGGAGTAGAGGTGTGCATTTCTCTCTCCACTGCTAGCTCCCCTGCCTCAGTACAGTGTATCAGCCAGCTTTCAACTGGTTAAGAGAGGAGGTAGGGAGGGGAGCTCATCATGCTCCTGGAGAAACACCCCCAGCCTCTGAGAGGAATTCATAAAGACTCATTACAGTAATACATAGATCAAAAGGTATTTTACATATTAACACATGCATATTATTATGTATACAGGTCTTAGGGCACATTACTACACTGATTCAAGCATTTTTTATTCTTTTTCTTACTAATGACAGTAACGCTTTAAACATTATAGTTCTAAAAATTAACTCACATGGGTCATTAATTGTAAAAGCGCCCTCATTGGTACACACAGATGCCCCCATAAGCTTGGAGCAGCAATCAGGTCAGTACTGCTCCATAGACTGACAGGAGGCTGTATTTCCTCTGCAGAACAGTTTAGTAATGTTAAGGGTGCATCCACACCATGTTTTTGCAATACAGTTCCCGTATACGTTTTCAATGTGAAAACCCTATGCATTGACTCTCCATTGAAAACTGTATGCCAAACGATGCATCTGGTTGCATAAGTTTTGCATCTTGAATGGTTTTGTCCGTTTTTTTTTTTCTTTACCCAAAACCGTAGCCTACCACAGTTTTCGGTCCGGGTGAAAAACCCTATACATTTTTTTTTTTTTTAAACATGGCAGTCAATGGGAACTGTACATGTGTACTAGGGATGCACCGATATATTGGCGGCCGATACATATCGGCCGAAAATAGCAATTTCGCCAAAATGCCGAAACAACAAAAAATGTGCCGATAATGACCCACCTCCCCTGCCCGCCCACAGCACAAGTTACAAAGAGGCACTCGTGGGGGTGGTGGTGCGCAACATCGGGGGGGGGGGGGGGGGGTTGCGCTCTCCGGGCTAGGAATACTTCTTTTTATGTGCCCGGGCCGGCTCCCGTGTGTGGCTGCAGGCGGGGGCCGGCCAGAGCATATAAAACCTAATACTGTACTGTATACTAAAAACCAGGGGGCCTCCAGCTGTTGTGAAACTACAACTCCCAGCATGCCCGGACCGGCAAAGTCTGTCCGGACATGCTGGGAGTTGTAGTTTCACAACAGCAGGAGGCCCCCTGGTTTTTAGTATACAGTATATTCGTTTTCATATGCTCTGGTCGGCCCCCGCCTGCAGCCACACACGGGAGTCGGCCCGGGCACATAAAAAGAAGTATTCCTAATCCTATCCCGGACATCCCTGTGTCCCGAAAAATCTTTTCGGGACATAAGGATGTCCGCCGGTCACTCACCATTCCCCGGCGTCCTCCTGCGATCCTCCTTCGGTCCCTCGCTTCTCCGCCTCTATGGTCGTACGCACGGGACGTCACTGACGTCCCGTGCGTACAACCATAGAGACGCAGGAGGACCGCAGGATTGTCGCGGGAGAACGCGCGCTGACCGGGGCCTGGTAAGTGACCGTGTCATCTTCTTGAGTGTTCCGGTCACCGCTCCTCCGGTCCCGGCACCTACTGCTATGGTCCATAGGCCATAGCAGTAGATGTGACCCCAGGCCGGAGGAGCGGTGACCGGATCACTGTGGGGGCAGCAGTACAGACATACAGCCTCCAGCCATACACTGTATATGGCTGGAAGCTGTATGTCTGTGGGGTGGGGGAACTGCTGACCTAATGTGGGGGGGAGCTGCCTACAAATGTGGGGGGAGCTGCCTAATATTGTGGGGGGGGGGGGGCTGCCTGATATTGTGGGGGGGGAGCTGCCTAATATTGTGGGGGGGAGCTGCCTACAAATGTGGGGGGAGCTGCCTAATATTGTGGGGGGGGGGAGCTGCCTAATATTGTTGGGGGGAGCTGCCTAATATTGTTGGGGGGGAGCTGCCTAATATTGTTGGGGGGGAGCTGCCTGATATTGTGGGGGGGAGCTGCCTAATATTGTGGGGGAACTGCCTACTATTGTGGGGGAACTGCTGACCTAATGTGGGGGGGAGCTGCCTACAAATGTGGGGGGAGCTGCCTAATATTGTTGGGGGGAGCTGCCTAATATTGTGTGGGAACTGCCAACTATTGTTGGGGGGAGCTGCCTACTATTGTGGGGGAAATGCTGACCTAATGTGGGGGAGCTGCCTACTATTGTGAGGAACCTGCCTACTATTGTGGGGGAACTGCTGACCTAATGTGGGGGGGAGCTGCCTAATATTGTTGGGGGGAGCTGCCTAATATTGTGTGGGAACTGCCTACTATTGTTGGGGGGAGCTGCCTACTATTGTGGGGAACCTGCCTACTATTCTGGGGGAAATGCTGACCTAATTTGGGAACCTGCCTACTGTTGTGGGGGAGCTGCCTACTATTGTTGGGGAGCTGCCTACTAATGTGGGGGATCTCCCGACCTAATGTGGGGGAGCTGGCAATCTAATGTGGGGGAATCTAATCTAATGAGCGGAGCGCTGCATTTTACCAGAAGACGGGGACAAGTCATTTTCGGTATCGGTTTCGGCCGGACATTTTTTTTTATTTCTATTTCGGTTTCGTTTCGGTTCTGAAATTTCCATTTCGGTGCACCTCTAATGTGTACAGTTCTATATGGTTTTTGACTTTGCACAGGTTTTTTTTTGGAATCTCAATCAAACAAGTGAAACTTTATTCATAATGGAGTGAAAAGTTAAAAACGTATGTTTCTTTCTTTAAAAAAAAAATGCAACCAGACATCATTTTTCAAACCGTATACGGATTACAATTTGTACACACATTTTGATACAGTTTAGTACTGTTTTCAGGAATCCGTTCTTCATCTAAAATCTGATACGGGAAAAGTATTGCAAAAACGTGGTGTGAATACATCCTAATTGGCATGGTGGTGGTGAAAGACTGCTTATAGTAAGCTAACACATCTAGAAGACAAGCATTTAGGGGCAGCCTAAATGCTTTACCTCTAGATGGTTATTTATGTAACATAATGTAAATACGTAAACGCTGCATAAGAATAAATGTAAGAGTCAGAGGTATTATATAAATGCAGAACAGCATCATACATGTTCGATGATTAGCGTCTTGGCGAACATGGCCACTATCCTTTGGGCCTCAATGCCAGCCTTGTATCTGGTCTTGAACTCTTCCCTCCAGTCCAGAAGGTCCAGATGGTTGTAATATTTCACAATAGATGGCCAGCTACGTGATGAGAGAAATAGTGTTAGATATTATCAGAAGGCTCTGCACAACAGATGCAAGGTTAGAACAGTAGCCAAATATAAAGGCGGATGCAATGGCTGGTCAAGGGGTGTAGAGGTCGGATATCACACATCTCGTATCAAAGAATAGTGAAAAAATAAACACTATTAAAATAGAAGAACAGAACAAGAATAAACAGGTTTTTAGAAGAGGAACCTGAATATGCAGAGTGTGTGGATAGGCATAGGCTGTCATGCATTCACTAGTAACATGTAGATGCCCAGTACACCTAACGTTCAAAACAGGATCAGGAGTACAGTATGGTGCCAGTGTTGTTTTAGGGACCCATCTAACCCCATGGACAGCAGAGCAGTTGAATGGCATCATATGTTGTGCGTAGAACAGTGTTTTCCAGCCAGTGTGTCTCCCGCTGCTGGAAAACTACAACTCCCAGCATGCCCGGACAGCCGAAGGCTGTCCGGGCATGCTGGGAGTTGTAGTTTTCCAACAGCTGGAGACACACTGGTGTAAAGGGAAGTCACCTCACCATGCTAATAGTAGGTATAGAAAGGGGCCCTAGTCCAGGCCCTGCTACATGGCTGCTATGGTTACTCCCCCCCAGGACTAGGCCTGTGCCCCACACCCAACACTTCCTATGACTGGAATAGACATCAGATAACAGGGAGACCCAGGAGGAGGCGATGCCCGCACAGAGGCCTCCACTACCGTGTCATACTGACCTATCACTCACCGGGCAAACAGCTGCCTCCGCCATACTTTGCCCCGGGCCGCACACACATCCCGCAGCCGCCGGCAGGTACAGGAGACACTGACGATGTCCTTATAGTCCGGGTCCCCGGAGCACAGGATAAGCTCCAGGACCTCCCCGGGGAGAGACAGAAGTCCCGGGCATGGCTGCAGGACCCGGTGCTCATCGCCGGGGGAGTCACTGCTGTCCCCAGGACACGCTCCGTCCTCCTCAGTGCTCGTCCTCCCTTCAGCTGACAGGGAAGCCGCCATGTCCTGTTTACATGGGTGACGCGTTATGACAGCGCCGGGCAGAGGCAGGCGCGTAGTGATGACGTGTACAGACAGGGAGGCGGGGCCAGAGCAGGGTTCGTAAGCGGCTGTAGAGGCCGCTGTGGTGAATGAATGGCTAAACGGAGTATTTCTATTAGCGTGTAAATTCCGGTTCAACATAGAAGCCATACCATAGCAACCAATCATAGCTCAGTTTTCATTGTTCAAAAGAAGAATAGAAACTGAGTATCAATCTATTTTTTATTTTATTTTTATGACAGCCCTTTTTTCAGTCTTTTCCAACCAGTGTGTGCCTCCAGTTGTTTCAAAACTACAACCCCCAGCATGCCCGGACAGCCTTTGTATTTTATTCTTACAGGGGTACTCCGCCCCTAGACCTTCTTACCCCTATGCAAAGGATAGGGGAGAATATGTCTGACCACGCCCACTCAATGCAAGTCTATGGGAGGGGGCGTCACGAGCTCCAATATCCGACACAGAGCGAAGTTCGCTCTGTGCATTGGATGTCTGGGATGCCGCAGCCGAGACCCTCCGATCAGACATCTTGTCCCCTATGCTTTAGATGTCTAGGGGCGGAGTACCCCTCTAACCCCGTAAGAACCATTTTGGCCTTGAAGACGCAGCCAATTTTCATTTTTGCTTTTTCGTTTTTTCCTCCTTTCCTTTTAAGAGGCATAACTCTTATTTTTCCACCTACAGACCCATGTGAGGGCTTGTTTTTTGCATGACCAATTGTACTTTTTAATTATACCTTTTGATTTTACCATAAAAAAAGATATCTGCAAATTTGCAACTTTTGGGAGGTTTGGTTTTTACGCAGTGCACTTTATGTTACAAATTATACATTATTTTAATTCTGTAGGTCAATGCGATTAAAACGATACCCAATTTATATACTTTTTCTATTATTGTACTACTTTCAAAAAAATGAATTTTTTTTAAACAAAATTTCTGACCTCTATAACTCTTTTATTTCTCCGTATACAGATATATATATATATATATATATATATATATATATATATATATATATATATATATATAGCGCTGTGATCTGTAGTTTTTGTTGGCACCATTTTAGTTTTGATGTGACTTTTTGATCGCTTTTTAGAATTTTTTTTCTGATAGATTATGTGATTAAAAATCAGTGATTTAAGTGTTTTGTATTTTTTTTATTTACGCCGTTTACCATAAACATTATGGCCCAGATTTATCAAACTGTGTGAGAGAAAAAGAGGAGAGATTTTCCCACAGCAACCAATCACAGCTCATAAACTGTGGTAAAGTGAAACCTGAGCTGTGATTGGTTGCTGTGGGAAAATCTCTCCACTTTTTCTCTCACACAGTTTGATCAATCTGGGTCTATATTTTAATAGTTTAGACATTTACACTCATTTTTTTTTCTTCAAATAAGGGTGATTTTATTTGTTATTAGCGGAGGGGGTCTTATATAATTTTAGAGAAATGTTTTACGGTACTTTTTTATTTGACACTTTTTTAGCCCCCCATAGGGGACATTTATATGCAATTATTAGGTTGCATTGACTGTTTAATACTATGCCAATAGTATTACACAGTGTTAGCACTGGTCCACTGCCACTCCCCTTATGCCCTACGTCTTTAAGTGGTTAATTTACTAATGTATATTTTATGATGTGTACATATCCTAAGACTGTATTATACTAGTCTTGGATAATTCACCTGACAGTTTGTAGTCGTGCAGGCCCTGTTTCACAGCACAATGCTTTTCAGACAAGTGTACAGTCTATCGTCAAATCTGCTCTGAAATGATTTTCTATCTATTGAGACGCCACATTTCCGAACGGTTCTAGCGCCAGCTTGTTTTGCTTACGTCTGCTCCAGATGGAACATCAGCCTGTAATATCTTTAGGCGGAGATTCCGTAGTGTGAATGCGCCTTTACTAACCCATACCTAAGGCTGCAGTGTGTTCTGAACTTCATCAGGAGAGATTATAGAGCATGTCATCTGGGTAAGGCATACGGCAGGGGAGACGGGAGTGCATACGGCAGGGGCACGGGAGTGCATACGGCAGGGGAGAGCTAAAACCTCGCGCTCCCGTATGCCTTCCTATGCGCTCTCGTATGTAATTCATTTCAATGAGCCGACCGCAGTGAAATGTTCGGTCCGGTCGGCTCATTTGTGCGCCATATGGTGCAAAAATGAGCCAACCGGACCGAACGTTTCACTGCAGTCGGCTCATTGAAATGAATTACATACGGGAGCGCATAGAAAGGCATACGGGAGCGCGAGGTTTTAGCTCCTCCCTGCCGTATGGGAAAAACGTGATTTGAACCAGCCCTAAGATAAAAAAGTGATTGATAAGGTGAGTACTGTGTAGTTTATTTTCGTGCCCCGGAAAATACGTATAGAATAGATATTATATGACCAGTCCTCAAAGGATAATAAAGAGAAGAGGCGAGATGGAGAGAAATAGAAAAAAGGAAGGGAAAGAGATAGAAAAAATAAGCTTACCCAATATAATGTAGTAAATATAGACAGTAGAACTATAGAAAATCTGAATCAAGGTTAGGAATAATATGAACAATGTTTAATAGTATTAATAAATATCACACCTCACATCTGGGCTGGGCCCTTGCACCAGATGTTAGCATATAAAAACACATGAATGTAAGAATATATAAATACAACAACCACCTAAAAGATGAGTATATAAAAAATGGCCTGAAAATGTCCGTATATATAGAAAAAAATTGTGAATGTCCGTATATAAGAAAGTTCAATGATATGATATCACGGTAAATTGCAGTGTGATAAGTTCAGGGAGCGGTAGTTTACAATATTCTAGGTATATTAGATAGTATGCGATAGTACCTGTAAGCTAGGATATAGTTCACTTACTGACAATATGCGGCCGGTATTCTCGAGAGTCTGCAATTTACCGTAATATCATATCATTGAACTTTCTTATATACAGACATTCACAATTTTTTTCTATAAATATGGACATTTTCAGGCCATTTTTTAAATACTCAGCTTTTAGGTGGTTGTTATATTCATATATAATTACATTCATATGTTTTTATATGCTAACATATGGTGCAAGTGCCCTACCCAGATGTGAGGTGATATATTTATTAATACTATTAAACATTGTTCTTATTATTCCTAACCTTGATTCAGGTTTTTCTGTGGATAGGGGATAAGTTTTGTTTGCTGCAGAAGTCCTTTAACGCCAATGGGAACAGTATAACCTCTGCAGTGTGCTATGCTGCCCTCTGCTGGCTGTGTCCTGTAAAACTTCTTGTTACTATATGTCCTAAAATCATGCTGGATGAAACAGGTGACACCTGCACAGTTGGAATGGGCTGCTCATTCTGGTGACCAGAAACATTACCTGTTGCTATGTTGGCCTCAAGCACATATCCAACATCATTCCCTTTTAAAGGGGTACTCTGCTGTCCCAGTGTTTGGAACATTTTGTTCCGAACATTCAGAGCGGGCGGCAGGGGTCGCCCCTCAATGCAAGTCTATGGGAGGGGTCATGGCACAATTGTGGATTTACAACTTAAAATCCACAGCGGATCTAGTGTGTCTAAATGCACCTCAACACTGCACCCTGCACCTTACAGCTGACTCAGGTGCCTCAATCAGGTTGGGATTACACTACAGTAATTAGAAATAACTAATCAATAATCAAGAGATGTTCATGGGATAAAAGCAGCAAATAAACTGGGATAGTGCCTGGTGGTTAGACTTTTTTTTAAAAACATTTTTATAAATTTGTTTTAGCTCAAGTACATTCTACATTTTGCATAGTTTTCAAGCTTCAAACTTCCCAGTCTGATCTCCATACCTGGTATGTGCAGGAGCTTCTGGGTTTTAGCACACTCAGATTTGCTCTGACGTGAATGTTGGGGGGCTGTATGCCCCCTATAACTGGGGCTAATATGTTAGCTAGAAATTAGCAATTCAATAAAAAGTACTACAGTGTGAAATGCCCCCCAAAGATCTTTTAAGACCTTATGGGGCGCACAACATGTAAAATAAAAAGTCAAACAAAATAAAAAAACAAATATAGCAAAATGAAAAAAGAAAAACTACACAATTGACAATTAACAAAATAACATTTCTATTATGTTATTTTACATTGTCCCAATATTACAAAAAAAAAAATCATATATGATATAAATCAGGGGTCTCAATCTCCTGGCCCGCGGGCCATTTGCGGCTCACGGAATGAAATATTGCAGCCTCCACCAGGGATCTGGAATTTGTGATGCCCGATACATGAGGTTCTGGGCACAGGGCAGGTGATTTCTTTAGGCATTTAGCCCTGCTTCGTGCAAGCAGGGCTAAATGCCGAAAGACTTCACACACTTCGGAAAACACTGCTACATGGGACCTGGTGCACATATGACGGGGCATCCAGTATTGCCCCGTCACTAAACTGATACTTACATCTGCCTGCGGGGACTTCCTGGTGGAGGTGATGACATCACTTATAGCATGCACCTCCGCCAGGAAGTCCTGGCAGGCAGATGTAAGTAGCGGAATCTGTGCTACGGCTACCTAATGTGGGCAATCTGTGCTACAGCTACCTAATGTGGGGAAACTGTGCTATGGCTATCTAATGTGGGGAAACTATGCTACTTAATGTCGTGCTACTGCTGGTGGGGGTGTTTCTGGTGGATGATGAGAGGTGCATGATGGGGGCATTATATATGAGGGGTGCATGCGGCCCAGCCTCACAAGACCACTACCTCCAGTGGGCCCCAGATAATTTGAGTTTGAGACCCCTGATATAAATGAATCTGCACATGCATTTTATCAGTTAATTGACCCCTTCAGCCGCCAAGATATCAGAGTTTAAAAAGAAATTTAAACAAAAAGCTTTGGTGCCCACTGGGCATATTTGGCCCCTTTACCAGTTATTCACTGCCCTCTGTGTGCTGGTCTCTTGATTTACCACCTTGCTTTATTAGAGTGAATAAATAGTAAAGGGACTGAACTGTGCTGGTCTTCTTCTCTACCACCTTGCCTTATCAGAGTGAATAAATAGTAAAGGTACTAAATTGTGCTGGTCTTCTTCTCTACCACCTTGCCTTATCGGAGTAAATAAATAGTTAAGGGGCTGAACGGTGCTGGTCTTCTTCTCTACCACCTTGCCTTATCGGAGTAAATAAATAGTTAAGGGGCTGAATTATGCTGGTCTTTTTCTCTACCGCCTTGCCTTTTCGGAGTAAATAAATAGTGAAGGGCCTGAATTATGCTGGTCTTCTTCTCTACCACCTTGCCTTATTGGATTGAATTAATAGCAAAGGGGCTGAACTGTGCTGGGATCCTTCTCTACCACCTTGCCTTATTGGAGTGAATAAATAGTAAATGGGCTGAACTGTGCTGGCCTTCTTCTCTTCCACCTTGCCTTATCAGAGTAAATAAATAGTCAAGGGGCTGAACTATGCTGGTCTTCTTCTCTACCGCCTTGCCTTATTGGAGTGAATAAATAATAAATGGGCTGAACTATGCTGGTCTTCTTCTCTACCACCTTGCCTTATTGGAGTGAATAAATAGTAAATGGGCTGAACTGTGCTGGCCTTCTTCTCTTCCACCTTGCCTTATCAGAGTAAATAAATAGTCAAGGGGCTGAACTATGCTGGTCTTCTTCTCTACCGCCTTGCCTTATTGGAGTGAATAAATAATAAATGGGCTGAACTGTGCTGGCCTTCTTCTCTACCACCTTGCCTTATTGGAGTGAATAAATAGTAAATGGGCTGAACTGTGCTGGCCTTCTTCTCTTCCACCTTGCCTTATCAGAGTAAATAAATAGTTAAGGGGCTGAACTATGCTGGTCTTCTTCTCTACCGCTTTGCCTTATTGGAGTGAATAAATAATAAAGGGGCTAATCTGTGCTGGTCTTCTTCTCTACCACCTTGCCTTATTGGAGGGAATAAATAATAAAGGGGCTGAACTATGCTGGTCTTCTTCTCTAGCACCTTGCCTTATTGGAGTGAATAAATAATAAAGGGGCTGAACTGTGCTGGTCTTCTCTACCACTTTGCCTTATTGGAGTGAATAAATAGTAAATGGGGCTGAACTGTACTGGGCTGTAGCAGCTGAGAACTCCCAGTTGACTACAAAGCCTAATTTGCATATGTTTATATACTCTGATATCTTGGCGCTGGAGGGGTCAATTAACTGATGACGGGTATGTACCGATTCAGAGTCAAAACCCCTATACAGCCATGTCCTTATTTTATACCCCAACAGGTCCATTTTATGTAAATATCAAACATACAACTAGCTGCCTTGCAAAAACATTATATGCTAACAAACATAAATTTCATTCGTATACTTTTTTTTTCAACATATTTGTGGTAGCTTTAACTGTGTGCACTCTTTCAGAAAATAAAACACAGACAGAAACAGATTAGAATTCGGGTTAGAATTGTTTTATTTATTATTTATTTGATCTTTTGAACAAACATAGGCAATGTTGATCCATACCACTTTTAGCTTGGTACTATACACAAAGGGTGCATGCTTTGACTACAGTCAGTGTGGAGGTATAACATACTAAACTTGCTAGTCATGGGGAAATGGACATCGAAACTCTAGTAACAGTCCAGGATATCCATGTTGTTAGGCGGTAATAGCTGTCCAGTAGCATTTTTTCCATGCAGTATAGTTTGTAAGGCTGGTTTTGAATGCTGGGGGTGTTGGCCTATGACCATCTCATCCACAAATCCAGATTCCAGAATTGTTGTATCCTATATTCCTCTCTTTACATTGTACAGTGTCAATAAATGAAAGTAGACATTTAGACTTATTTCTTACCATCTTTTCCTGCATCCTATAGTTAACAATTAATGCTGTATACAAGGATTAAACTAGTGGTGCAAGTACATTTTATGCTACCCAAAGTAGATAGGGGGGTAGTTATATAGCTTCATGTAAGTACTCAATTCCAATCTACTTCTCTCAAACCACGAGTACATTTTCTCAATTCAAGAGGAGAAAAGAAACATGATTTGCCTTATGTATCCAAATTCTGATTGAAAAATAGCCCTTTGCTGTGTGTAACCAGTCAAAGACCATGGTTCAGTTTTTCAGTGCAGTTTAGAAAAAGCAGGCTGAGGCTGGGTTCACACTACGTTTTGTCCCATACGGGAGCGCATACGGCAGGGGGGAGCTAAAATCTCGCACTCCCGTATGTAACCGTATGCGCTCCCGTATGTCATTCATTTCAATGAGCCGACCGGAGTGAAACGTTCGGTCCG
Organism: Hyla sarda; assembly: GCF_029499605.1. Lineage (NCBI taxonomy): Eukaryota > Metazoa > Chordata > Amphibia > Anura > Hylidae > Hyla > Hyla sarda. Next base: position 471,978,240 of record NC_079189.1, read on the forward strand.
GTCGGCTCATTTTTGCGCCGTATGCGCTTTTACAACCGGACCTAAAACCGTGGTTGACCACAGTTTTAGGTCCGGTTGTAAAAGCGCATACGGCGCAAAAATGAGCCGACCGGACCGAACGTTTCACTCCGGTCGGCTCATTGAAATGAATGACATACGGGAGCGCATACGGTTACATACGAGAGTGCGAGATTTTAGCTCCCCCCTGCCGTATGCGCTCCCGTATGGGACAAAACGTAGTGTGAACCCAGCCTGACTTAGTTCCTACAGACCGCAAAACACTATGGCTGGGGTCACACTATGGAATCCCAAGGTGAACCCAGCCTTAAATGTGTGTATTAGACTACATCAAAATCAAGAAAGGTGACATAATTAGAATAAGCTGTATTGGAGAGGAATATGTCTCTATTTTGTAATCAGTTTGTATTAGATTTTATTTGTGTTTGCCCAATGCATGTAAAAGATGCTAATTGGTGGAAAAGTACTTGTCACCTTGTTTTTACCCATGGTCCTGTCACCTACATGAAGATCCTATCATGTTACAGGATGTGACAGGCCTCATGCCTTGTATTCCAGTTTACAGGTACATTCACCATTAAATTGATTTCATTTATTATTCACTAATGATTGAAACTTGTAACTGAACAGTGAGGGCTGGGAATAGGACACAGTGTCTATGTATATACACCTGCATCATAACGTAAGGATATACATTGTTAAGTAGTTGTATAAGATTACCTGATTCATTGTATTGGTTTTACAAATTATACAGAGTTTCTTCAGTTTGACATTAAAGGGGTACTCCAATTTCAAACAATAATAGCATATCCACAGGATACATTCATGGATTCAGGGACCCACACCAATATCGACAATGAGGGTTCCTCAGCCCTGTCAGGCCTGTTCTTAAGAAAGATTCCAAGAGGTAGAACCCGCAATGCCATAAATGTTTGGAACAAATAGCTTCTGGAATATTATACAATTAGAAAAAAATATATAACATTTACTAGTAGATATGTAGAAATTTCAGGAAAAAAAATACAATATATAATATTAACCTAATTTGTGGAATACTAGAAGCTGGATTTACTGGATTAATGCTTATGAGTTATTTTTAAGTGGACTAATAGTTCTATACTTAAAGAAGAACTCTACTTTTTTTTAAATTGAAATAGTAACTGTGCTTTACCTATCATCGCTTGCCCATCTAAGCTGCTAGACAGCATGGTTGCACCGCTGAGAAGCTATCACCAATCTCCCTTTATAATCAGGCACAGAGCTCTCAAAATGCTTTGTCTGATAGAGAGAACTGAGCACCTATAAAGATACAGCACCATAGCCCTCTCTCAACGCAGCACTAAGCTCTTCAATCAGTGCAGGAGCAAACAAGAAGCTGATACATCAGTGTTCGGCCTCCTGTTATAGACAGGACAAAGTTAAAGTCCAGAGTGGTGAGTAACCCACTGAACCTCAGGAACGGAGCATTAAAGGGGTACTCCGGTAGAAAACTTTTTTTTTTAATTAACTGGTGCTAGAAAGTTAAACAGATTTGTAAATTACTTCTATTAACACCTTAATGACGCAGGGTATTTTCCGTTTTTGCATTTTCATTTTTTCCTCGTCACCTTCTAAAAATCATAACACTTTCAATTTTGCACCTAAAAATCCATATTATGGCTTATTTTTTGCGCCACCAATTCTACTTTGCAGTGATATTAGTCATTTTACCCAAAAATCCACAGCGAAACGGGAAAAAAAATCATTGTGCGACAAAACTGAAGAAAAAAATGCCATTTTGTAACTTTTGGGGGCTTCCGTTTCTATGCAGTACATTTTCCGGTAAAAATTCCACCTTCTCTTTATTCTGTAGGTCCTTATGGTTAAAATGATATCCTATTTATATAGGTTTGATTTTGTCGTACTTCTGGAAAAAATCATAACTACATGCAGGAAAATGTATACATTTAAAAATTTCCTATTTTGACCCCTATAACTTTTTTATTTTTCCGCATATGGGGAAGTATGAGGGCTCATTTTTTGCACCGTGATCTGACGTTTTTATTGGTATCATTTTTGTTTTGATTGGACTTTTTGATCACTTTTTATTCACTTTTATATGGTATAAAAAGGGACCAAAAATACGCTATTTTGGACTTTTGAATTTTTTTGTGTGTATGCCATAGACCGTGCGGTTTAATTACTATTATATATTTATAGTTCGGACATTTACGCATGTGGCGATACAAAATATGTTTATTTTTATTTTTATTTACACTTTTTTATTTTTTTATTGGGAAAAGGGGGGTGATTCTGACTTTTATTATGGAAGGGGTTAAATGATCTTTATTAACACTTTATTTTCACTTTTTTTTTGCCATGTTATAGCTCCCATAAGGGGCTATAACATTGCACACACTGATCTTCTACACAGATCATTGCCTGGCAACAGCCGGGCATTGATCGGTGTTATCGCCGCTCGACCGCTCCTGCCTGGATCTCAGGCACGGAGCAGTCATTCGGCGATCGGACAGCGTGGAGGCAGGTAGGGACCCTCCAGCTGTTCAGCAAGCTGTTTGGGACACCGTGATTTCATAGCGGCGGTCCCGAACAGCTCCACTGAGTTAACCGGCACAATTTACTTTCACTTTAGACGCGGCAATCAACTTTGATCGCCGCGTCTGAAGGGTTAATACCGGACATCACTGCGAACGGTGATGTCCGGTATTAGCCGCGGTCCCCGGTCATTGGTAGCCGCCAGGACCGACGTGAAATGACGCGGGGTCAGCGCATGACCCCGCGTTCTATCGCGGGAGCCCGCTCATGACGTATGCATACGTCCTGTAGAGGGAAGGGGTTAAAAAAAATCTTTATCCTTCCAGTATTTATTAGCAGCTGTATGCTACAGAGGAAATGCTTTGCTTTTTGAATTTCTTTTTTGTCTTGTCCACAGTTCTCTCTGCTGACACCTCTGTCCGTGTTAGGAATTGTCCAGAGCAGCATACGTTTGCTATGAAGATTTTCTCCTGCTCTGGACAGTTCCTGATACAGGCATCAGGTGTCAGCAGAGAGCACTGTGGACAAGACAAAAAAGAAATTCAAAAAGAAAATAATTTCCTCTGTAGCATAGAGCTGCTAAAAAGTACTGGAAGGATAACGATTTTTAAATAGAAGTAATTTACAAATCTGCTTAACTTTCTGGCACCAGTTGATTTAAAAAATTTTTTTTTTCCACCGGAGTACCCCTTTAACTCTTTTACTAGACGTGAATGCTGCTTAAAGGAGAACTTTGAAAATGTTATTATTCAATATGCCCGGGCAGAGAGAATAAAAGTAATATACTTTCATTTACCTTATGCTTCTCCCTTGTTGCCTTTGAAATCCTTCTTCCACCCTCCAGTACGGTCTTCTTCCGGCTTTTGGGACCTGACTTGTCACACTGCGGCTAAGCTAATTGTTGGCCACAGTGATATCCCAACTCGGCCCGTAATAGGCTGAGCCGAAATGTTATGCATCGGGCCTGGGACAGACCTTCTTCCTGGTGCCTGTACTCATTACATGACACTGCCGCAAAGCCAATAACCTGCCGAGACGGGATATAGCTGCGGCCAATGATTAACCGAGCCGCAGTGTGACATCTTGGGCACTAAAAGCCAGAAGAAGATTGGGGCCAAAGGACGGGAGAGCGATTCCAATGGCACCGAGGAGTGGCAGAGGGTCCGATAAAGAAACATTTTCCAGGAGTTCTCCTTTTTACTATTTGCCTGTATGCTATGTGGCTGTGTATATTTGGCTATATAGTTATTTATTAGGGTTCTGTATATTGGAAATGGTTTTGTATGGCGCAGCGTAAAAAGGGGAACAGTGCCCGAGCCATAACTGCCCTGTTCAATAACTACAAAGGCATAGAGCAACACTGCAGGCTCCCTGTATTTAAAACTTATTGTAGTGCAGGAGATCAGATGACACAAAGAGCTAAGCTGTCAGATCACGTGTCTCAAAAACAGCTCTTGCCAAAAGCAACCAACAGTAACATTTTTTGTTGATCTTGAGCAGAATTTCACACAAAATGCAGAAAAAAATAAATGGTCCTAAAGTAATAGTTGGCTAGTAAAATAGTCAGCCGAATTACAATTTTATGGACTCTCAGGAAAACTCAGTGTACAAGTAAATGTCTGAACATCGGTGAATAAATCAGTGCATTTGGGTTTAAGCCTTTGGTGTGCTGTGATCTTTTTTCTTTGTATATAGAATGCACGTATATGTCGTTTTGTTATTTAAAATGGCCAGTGGTCAAATGGAAACACTTAGCAGATTTACAGAAGTAAGTGTCAGAAGTTGTGCCATATTCAGTGACCCGTTCAGAGCATATCTGTCAGGAATCCTATATGACCCAATAGGAGCGCAGTCAGAATAACACATGGGACCTGACAGAGATGCTTATAAAATCAATGGCCCACTATATTTAAATATACTATAAATATTCTTTAAATACATTTTTAGACTAAAGGAAGAAAAATAAAAGTTTTTTTGAATGGTTAACATATTGGCCATACACATTTACTGCAGGTTTACAATATTCTCTAGAAAACAAAACCAGCTTTTTTATGCAGTTTCCAACAATTTCATATTATGCATCAACTAAGATACCATAAAATAAAAACACAGATTGTTTCCCCTTAAAGTAACTTTATGTAGTAAATGACCACTAACAATAAAATGCCTTTCAACTCATTGACATAGTTTGAAGAGCACATCTTGACACCCTAACTTAAAGCGTTACTGTCATTTAGTCCAGCAAATGGGCAATAGCTGTGTTACTTAAAGGGAACCTGTCAGCGACCATTTGCATTTCACTTTTAGGACAAGGAGACATGTTACCTTTCATATATCTGTCTGTGCTTCCATAACATAGAAAAATAGGAAAAAAGAGGGACTGGGATTAGAGTGGAGTGAGGAGGCATACTAGCCTTCATGGCAACTTGATTTTAATAATGGGAGTAGTAGGGGTCTCCCTCCTAGTGCCGGCTGCAGTGCGGCTGACGTCACCTCTGAATTCGAACTGATCCAGGCCGGACATCAGTCCGAATTCAGTCAGTTACCTACTGTCCAGCGCTCGCTCCTGCCTGTCTGATTGACAGGCAGAGAGCGAGTTCTGGACAGTAGGTAACTGGTAACTGACTGAATTCGGACTGATGCCCTATCTGGGTCAGTCCGAATTCAGAGGTGACGTCAGCCTCACTGCAGCCGGCACTAAGAGGGAGACCCCTAGTGGCTGGCTTTTCAAAGGCAAAAAAACCACATATAGAGAGAATTGGCTGATGAAATATATTAGGAATATGTTTCAAATAATGTTTGGAATAGTATATAAAAAATAAAGTTTGATATAACCGTGTCCATTTAAGTCCTGAGCTGGGTTGCAAAGTGTGTGTTAATAGGAAGGGCTTAATCTAGAAAACAATAAACAAATAAAACACCAATGGTAGATGAGCTCTCTTTGCTATATCTTGGTAGCAGCAAATTTTTTTTTTTAATTAACATTTCCATCTGTAAAGAATGAAGATAAATAAAAATTGTGAGAGTTTGCTGATTTAACATTATTTAAATCTCAAAAACAGCGGTACATTGTTACAAAAGTGTCAAACGGGATTTTGGACCAGGGCCGTATTTATGACCCTGGCCTTCCTTAGGTGCCCACCAATTATATTCAGTAGGGCAATTTAGGGGCACTCACAATTTGCGTATTCACTGAATTGCTAACTGATTTGTATGTACCTGCTTTTAATAGTGTTTTTTTCCCCCTGCAAACCAGAACTCACTGGATCACCGGTCACATTATGCAGTTTGGCTATAACCTGCATTTCCATTCTATCACATCGTATGGAGGACCAGAGTTTTAATAATTGGGTGCTGCCATCTGCAGAGATTTCTGAATGCACCCTATCTGACCACAAAAATGCTTGTGGGACAGTGCTGAATGCAGCCATTTATAATGAGATTTTTTAAGGGAATTTAGGATTTGATAATAACATGAATTTAAAATGATATTTATGATATCCCTCTCCTTGTATATTATAAGCTCTTCTGGGAAGGGCCCTCTCTCCCTTTATATCAGTCTGTTATTTACTCTTTGTCATTGTATTTGTGTTATATATTTTATCCTTCATCATATATAATAAATATAATAATAATATTCTCTGGTTTCAACTATCAACAATAAAGTTTATGAAGAATTAGCATGTAATAAGATATAAAGTGGTCATTTAGTTACTTCCACAAGGTTAAAGAAAGTGCGGCAACTCACCAGACTTCAATTCAGGCTTCTTAGATATTCCTAGAAACATCCGTTACATACAACTGTGCTTCTTCTGGCTCACAGTGACCCGGAGAAAGCACAGTTGTGCGGAATGGACATTGCTCTGTAACACGCATCCTGCTTGTTCACCCACATCTGAGAACAAAGCCTGAATTGAAGTTGGTGAGTTGCCGCACTTTCTTTAACCTTGTGGAAGTTGCTAGTAAAGTATTGTGGACTTTAGTGCTGAACACCACCTAGATATATATATGGACTAGATATATTGAGTGGCTGTGAGAGTAACCAAAGTTAAAGGGTGAAGAAAGAATTCCAAATACATAATAGCAGTAGTGCTAGATGATCTTTATGCACTGGATGGTAATTTAGTAACTTTGAGGGGGATTTATGAAAACTTGTGTAGAATAAGAGCGAAGCAGTTGCACATAGCAACCAATCAGATATCTTTTCATTTTCCAGATGTCTTTTTAAAAATAAAGAAGCATGATTGGTTTCTGACAGGTTTTGATAAATCTTCCCCTTTATGCGCACTTGCATTCCTATAAAATTTTTAACATCGCATTATAAGGATGACAAAAATAACAAGGATGCAGCATAACAATCCTCCAGCAAGCTCATATATAACTTGTATGCCTTGACATTGTTGCTGTGCCATAGACAGGTAAAAAAAAGCTGGTGTCTATGATAGATATATTTCACTCTTGAACAACATTTTACAGTGATGCTATGTTTACATGGGGATGATTTTTCAGCATCAAATCCAAAGCATACTGCAGTGCAATGCAGCATAGTCTATTCACACATCAAGGACATTTTTTTTTTTTTTTTTTTCGAGAAAGGTAGCAGATGTGGCAGGTAATTTCATATGTGCCATTACAAATGATGACATTCAGGATCGGTGTATGGTGCAAACTTTTGTTGCAGATGTGCAAAAATAACCGTAAAGGGAATCTATCACTAGCATCACCCGCAGTAACTTGCTGGTACAGGGTAACAGTGCGAGTGACGCTGATTTCAACACTGTTTTCCCTTTTTTCCTACGTTGTATCACATCACAGGTCCTTGAGCCACATTCTCTTCTATACTGCATTGCAGAGCTCCACCCCCACATGAACGGCTCACATGATTATGACATCATCACAGGTTCTATACCTCCAGCATGTGGTAGATACAGAGCAGGTCGTGGTTGGCAGTCACTGCTGTTGTGTTGTGTGTGGAGATCTCTGCTCCTCAGTGACTGCCCGACCTTCTCTGTATCTGCTACATACTGGAGGTGTAGGACCTGTCATGATGTCACAATCATGTGACCAGTACATGGGGGGGAGCTCAGCAGTGCAGGATAGAAGAGAGTGTGGCTGAAGGACCTGTGATGATGATGATCATGTGACAGGAGTGGGATGTGCGGGTCATGAGTTTCATCTACCCTATATAGAATGGAGCTCAGATCCATGAATATTTATAAAGGGGTGGTGCACAGGGCGGAGCTGGACATGCAGAAGAGTTCAGCAAGTGTCTGAGAACACCCCCAGTGCACAAAAACACTTAATTTGCATAATGTGATTTTCAGGCATAGCTCTTAAATGGGGCCACATAGGAAAAAAAGGTAAACAGTATTAGAACCAGCATCACCTGCACTATTACCCTGTAACAGCAGGTTTGTGCGGGTGACGCTGGAGACAGATTCCCTTTAAAGGGATTGTACAGTGTTTCTTTGTTTTAAGTGGTCAGACTGACTGTAAATAAACAGTTGAGTACATTTCTATATACATTACATCATTACTAGCACTGATCCTGAGTTACAGAGTTGCATTAAAAATTCTGCTCTTTTAAAAATATCAGACATCATAGCAGACTGCACTGGAGTCTGATATGGAGACTACAATTCCCAAATAACCAACAATGCGGGCTGTGTGCAGACATTCAGCCATTAAGGAATGCTGGGAGATTTCCCCTCTGAAGCTGCAGAATTGTTAATGCTGTACTGCAGTGGGATTCAGGGTGTAACTAATGCAATGTATTTACAAACAAGCTGACATCTTTATGTAGAATAATTCTGTATATAAGATGATATCTAAGGGGATAAGAATAATAAAATACAGAGTTGCAGGTCGAAGGCCATAACAATTTTGCTATTTGCATAAAAGTTGACGTAAATGTTGTAATCCTTAGATCTTGTTTGCTACCTGGACGTACAGTATTTCAGTCTGAAAAACACAAAGCAAGGCCTGAAGACAAGGACAAGATTCATGCACCAGAGAATGGTGTTTTTTTTTCTTTTTCTTGCAATTAAAATCTTGTTTCAAGATGCAGCAGCGGAATCTCAAGCAAAATTATCATAGTGAGTTTATATTGAAAACAACTGGAATCCCATCGTTACAATGGAAGAGATATATATATGTCTTTTACATTACATATATTAATATATGTTTATGAGCAAAGGACGAGAACAGCACAGTATGGCAGGCAGATCTGTGCTGATAGTCCCAGTTAAAAAAAATGCCTCTGAAGTTACAAAATCCATCTTGTAAGGAAGGCTTTTTATGAGAAAGAGAAAGTGAGTTAGTATATGTAAATCTCCACATTGCCATAAGGGTGTGGAGTCATCGGCTGTTGTCATACATGCAGTACACACAGTTTATGTATGTCTCCACAAACAGTGTACATGCAGGTGTGGTATGCCATGTGCATGGGGTGTGGTGTGCCGCATGACCAGTTTGCCATCTGTGTACAATGAAATATTCCAGTTATGAGCAGAAAACCCTGAAAGAGAAAGAAAAAACATTTTTGGATCTCATACACTAGATCAAATATATATATATATATATATATATATATATATATATATATATATATATTTAAACAAGTTTCTATTTAAACAAATTTTACAATATCATGATAGGTACTCTTTAAACTACCGGTATGTAAAAAAAAAAAAGGATTCCACACAATGCAATACTTTTTTGTGGTATAGAAAAGTGGTATAGAAAAGTAGTTTATACAGAACTTTTCTACCCCACAAAATATCATTCACAAACGAACAAGGTAGCAAAGGTGCATATTTCATTCAACCCTTTTTATTAATATAATAAAATATAGGGCCTCATTTACTAAGAGTGTCTGGTTTTTACTAGTGGGAAATATAGTTTCAGACTTGCAGGATTCCTCTCTATTTACTATGGGGAAAAGTCAGCTTTTTCTAGGTGGAAATTTCCAGCCATTTACTCACAGGATATTGTGTGAATTCAATAGTAAATAGGTCAGGTTGTGAAACCACGCCCCTCTGTGCTGGTCACGCCCCTTTATGACAGATCACGCCCCCTTTCAGCTTTTCACAGTGCAATGTCGGATTTTCCTCTCGCAAACTGGCGCAGGCACTCTGCGCCAAAATAACCAGTTTTAACTTAGTAAATGAGGGCCATCCTGTTTATAAAAGGGTACTGTGACTTTAATAGGTAGCTCAAAATATTGTAAAGACAGACAATGTCTCTTAAAAAATAGCCAGCCTAACAATCACCTTAGCTTATAATATCAGGGAAAGTTTTGTCTGGCACTCATTCAAATGTATTCATTTAAATGGTTGATTATGTAATACATGGATGTACTAAGTGTGGTAAAGCGGTTCCTACTTGATGCACAGGACAGTTCTGAGGTATCGGTGGCCCTCTATGAAATCTATATGCCTTCATATGAAGGAGTCCGGCACTCCAAATATTTGCGTCCACACCATGTACTGTATCTAATGTATCTATAAAATAAAAGAAAGTTTTTTCTGCAAGTATTTGGAGTGCCGGAATCCTTCCTATTTACATTATTGATATCAACCACAGGCACCAAACGTCCCTGCAGTGCCGACCTACACTTTATATATGCCTTCTTTTCTGCATATTTGCTGCTGTGTAATTTCCTAACAAAATCAGCTGCAGAAAATATACAACAAAATACGGCATATGTATCCTTACCCTAAAATATTTTTTTTTTAAATGAATTTTCTTGTGTTTGTCTTTTGCTCTTTGTTTCGCCACCGCATTTCCTATTTTGTATGGGTATCTTGTCTTGTGACTTTTAGTCATATTTAAAGGGGAACTCTGCCCCTAGACATCTTATCCCCTATCCAAAGTATAGGGGATAAGATGTCTGGTCGCGGGGGGTCCCCATCTCGGCTGCGGCACCTCAAACATCTGGTGCATGGAGCAAAATCGGTGCCAGATGATTGGCGATGCGGGGCGGAGGCCATGCCCCCTCAATGCAAGCCCCCTACCTTAGACTTGCATTGAGGGCGTGTGTGACGTGACATCACATGTGGGGCGTGGCCAAGACGTCACTAGCCTTTGGTGCTGCACCTGATGCTCTAAACAAATGCCCAGTGCAGCAGGGAGATCGTGGGGTCCCCAGAGGCAGGACCCCCACGATCAGACATCTTATCCCCTATCCTTTGGATAGGGCATAAGATGTCTAGGAGCAGAGTTCCCCTTTAAGAATAGAGTTCACATGAGCAAGGGTAGTTGACTCTGCACTTAGGCGTGATCTTGCAGCCTCTGTTCAACGCAATCGCCAGAATATTTCTGATGCTCGCTTTAAGCAAATTCCTAAAGCCCCATTTACCCAACAGAGGCCAAAAGCTTGACATTTTTGTCTACGTTTGGGACGTATAAATTAGGGTTTGCCAGAGGACATAACACAGGCTACTGCGCTGTTCCATCCAGGTAGATCTTATAAAGATAATTTATACCATATCCTATCCACTATGGCATCTGTCATATTAATATGTCCGACATATACGTTGTGTACTCCCTCTAAGGTATACATATAACAGACTCTGATGACGCAGTGTAAACCTAACCTTAGTGTGTTGATTCTGCCAGGGCAACCCTAGAGAAAGCAGTAATGTAAACAATAATTACATTGATGAAACAGCTAGGAAATAAGGTGAAGCCCAGAAGAAAAAAAAAAAAAAAACACATAAATTCATGATAAAGAATACAAGTATGTACTAAAATAAAAATCTCTGTAGAAATGACAGGTCCTTTTTTTTAATCTAAACAAAATATATTATCTACAAGTGGTCTACAAAAGGTTGAAAAAGATCATCTACAAACCTAGATTGCTACTCACTCGTCTGAGTCCTTTTTGCTTTCTTCAATAAATGCAATTGATTCAGATCTGAGACGATTTGTGACCTCGTATGTCCGTAGTGTCACTCCAAAGATGTCTTCATGATATCTGTTGTCATCCTGCAAAATAAACAACAATAAAATCATAACAAAATCTAGTTACTATAGGAGGGTTTGACATGTTTCATCCGTATGTTACACTTATGCTGTCTAATCTTACTCCTGTATTGTTTAAGACATCTGCCATAAAACATAGAGAATATGTACTATCTATCTATTTATCTGGATTTTTATCATATAATCATATAATTCTAAATTAAAGAGTAGGTTCACCCGTATAAAGCTTCCGGCCGTGGGTGGCAGGGGGCGCAGCCCTGAAGCTCCCATTGACTCAACTGCTGAACCATGCTGAAAAAGTGACATGTCAGCAGTGAGATGGGGCTGTTTTTGATGGGGAAGATTTTTACCAAAACCTGTGAAGAGGAAAAGTTGTCTGGTTGCCTATAGCAACCAATTAGATGCTTTTTTTTTTTTAATTTAAAGAAGCGATCTGATTAGTTGCTATGGGGAACATGACCGCTTTTCCACGGCACAGGTTTTGATAAATATCCCCCTATGCACTTTCCCTGTCAAAAACATCACATTTTTGCCCTCGTGTCCTTAATAATTTAACTTTGGGATATAAGTTAGACAATCTTGTTTTGCAAAACAACCATATGAGTACAAATTTGACATCCACATCCAGGCAAGGGTTTAGAATAGAAGACATGTTTAGTATTATATATAATAAATAATTGGTATGGAGTCACTATGATGGTTCAGATTACTGTTATAAATCAGATATTTTCTTTGATCTATACAAACATAATATGCACTGCTGGTAAAGATGGGCACATGTAGATCATCTAATTGTACCACACTGCCTTCTACTGGTCACAAGTCATATTATTTTCTAACCAAAACTCTAAAATATGTAATCTTGTGTCAATATTTACGGGAAAATTCCCATGACTGTGCATCCGTGAAACAATGTAACGTTTTGAACCACTGTACTATAGGACTATTTCGCTATGCTTCCGATTTTATAGATTATAAACATGTTAAAACTTTCTGTGCTTCTAAAATAAATATCTCAAACAAATGGACCTCACCATTAAATCCTATCAGTACTATCCAATTGACAACCGCTGTCAGTATTTGTTGTGGTTTATCTGACAAAAACATACGATACAAAACAAACAGTAATACAATGGATGTCATGAAGTGTTTACATGTAAAGTGACAATTCAACAGCGGGGAAGGTAATGCCAGAGGATTAAAACAATTTAACACATTTATACCCTTGTGTAGTGTTTATATCATGTTTAAGAATTTTTGATATTCTTTATAATTAAAGTTTCAATAATTAATAACACAATAAAACACATATGATGTTGTTATGAGGCAGATTCTTTATATTATTGCATTTATTTTTTTCACTGCTCCTTCACTACAAGTAGAAAATATTTAGAAAAATATTCAGTCATGTTGGGAAAGAGAATAAAGGAAAATCATCATACAAAGCTTGTACTAGTGGATTGAATAACCTAGAAGCGGAGTTGTGTACACAATAGGGAGACAGATTCGCTCACTCACCCTCAGTTTACTGATGAAGGCTCCGGCCTCTTCCGCACTCATGTTCCCGCGTTGTTTTACAATCTGTTGAAGACTCTTAAGAACATCTCCTGCCATAGTGACATCACCACATACATATATGTTTCCTCCCTGTTCCTTCAGAGCTTTGAAGGTCACCTCCGAGAGCTGTTCACGCATTACGTCTTGCACATATTTCTTAAAGAAATAAGTAAATAAAATGTGATGAAAGTTATACTTTTCTTAACTCCTTACAACTTATGTTTAACCGTTATATTTCTATGCAATGCAAACAAAGCAAAGTGTCTTTCTTTTTGATGAGCTACATTGTCAGGCCTTATACAGTGGTCCCTCAACATACGATGGTAATCCGTTCCAAATGGACCATCGTTTGTTGAAACCATCGTATGTTGAGGGATCCGTGCAATGTAAAGTATAGGACAGTGGTCTACAACCTGCGGACCTCCAGATGTTGCAAAACTACAACACCCAGCATGCCCGGACAGCCAACGGCTGTCCGGGCATGCTGGGAGTTGTAGTTTTGCTACATCTTGAGGTCCGCAGGTTGAAGACCACTGGTATTGGACCACTGGCCCTGGATGTTGCCTTCCATCGCTGTTGCCGCGTCCCCGGGGTGTCCCTGACGCTCCGGCAAGGCCTCTGCTTCCCCAGCATCCTCACTCTCACGTTGCCGCCATCACGTCGTTACGCACGTCGCTCCTATTGGATGACAGGACGGCGTGCGCAGCGACGTGATGACGACGATGGAGAGCGCCGACAATGCAGGAGATCCCTAAGAGGACGCGCCGGAGCCCCGAGGACAGGTGAGTGGTCGTCAGCGGAGCACACGGGGCACCGTAAACGGCTATCCGGTGGCAGCTGAAGCAGTCTGCGCTGCCGGATAGCAGTTTATGCGATGGCCCCGACATACAAAAGCATCGTATGTTGATGCTGCCTTCAACATGCAATGGCCTCTGAGAGTGATCGTATGTGGAAATGATCATATGTCGGGGCCAACGTAGGTCGGGGGGGGGGTCACTGTACATGAAATATCTGATGCCTGTGTTTTTACATTGGACTGCAGGTAAACCGACAACTCCAAGTAAACCTTCAATTTAGAGAGATCGTTTGATGAACAAAAGAGTAGTTATCCCAAAATGAAAAGTTACCATGTATTTACAGAACTGACAATTGGGACCCCCACTGATCACAAGAACTGGGGGCTCTTGTCCCCGAATGAATGAAGCAACAGTACACACTCACTCTCTATAGCACTTTTGAAGGTACTCAAGTGCTGCACTTGACTGTTTATGTAGCTAAATGGTCATTAGATGACACAAGAGAAAAAACTTCTTGTAAAACGATCTGAGAAAAACTTCTGCTGGAGGACATAAGCTGTTCCTATGCAGAGCCCCTTATTTCTGCATATTTATCATGTTCTGACAACAGAATCTGATGTTTATATAAATATGACAATGTACATTTTTTATTATATATAACTTAGATTTTTAAGTCTTCAACATCTAAACACATGCAGGAAATTCCTCGATTTAAAGTGTCCCTGTCATTAAAAAAAACCAAAAAACTGGAGACATGTCACAAAAACATGTCAAACGTTTTGATCAGTTAGGAGTCTCAGTACTGAGACCATCACTGACCAGGAGAACGAGCGGGAATAAGCGCATGGTAGCGTGCTGAACTCCCTGACTTTCAGCGATCTTTGTCTCAGTGTTCCATTATAAGTCTATGGGGCAGCAAGACAAAGATCTCTGCGACAAGAGTCCCTGTAATGTTTTTCAAATGGCAGGGACACTTTAACTGGCTAGCTTACTCTCAACATGTTTGGTGATTACATATCTCACACACTGAGGCAGCTGTATATCTTTACTACCTTTGGTTTATTTGGTTCCCGGGAATATGCTGTGAACAGTTCCTTAAACACTCCTTTGTTCTTTGCATGCATTGTCTCCTCTTTGTAGATATGATCAATCTTTGATTCCCGGCATCCAAACACAAGAATCATTGGACAAGGTTTCAGTCCTGAAAGTATGAAAAATAATATACTTTATGTATATAATAAAACTCCAATGTAATACAATTTTATATTTTATTTTAAAAGGAGACTATCATGACCAGGTAGTAAAACAGCTAAAGGTCCTAATGCTTTAAAGGGGCACTCCGGTGGAATATATATATATATATATATATATATATATATATATATATATTTATTTATTTATTTTCAAAATGAACTGGTTCCAGAAAGTTAAACAGATTTGTAAATGACTTCTATTAAAAAAAATATTAATCATTCCAGTACTTATCAACTGCTGTATGCTTCAGAGAAAGTTGAGTAGTTCTTTCCAGTCTGACCACAGGGCTCTCTGCTGACACCTCTGTCCGTGTAAGGAACTGTTCAAAGCAGGAACAGATACCCATAGCAAACCTCTCCTGCTCTGGACAGTTCCTGACATGGACAGAGGTGTCAGCAGAGAGCCCTGTGGTCAGACTGGAAAGAACTACTCAACTTCCTCTGGAGGAACATGATTCTGAAACAGTTCTTCTTCTTCAAAAACTTTATTGAGACTGTGTTCACACATGAAGGTTTTCAATTGCCATTTTTGAACACAAAGCCAATAAGTGTCAGTCTTTCCTGGATTTGTTCCTGACATCGTATTTGATTATTTCAATTAAAAACCTAAATGTGTTAACACAGCCTAAGCCGCAGAAAGCTAATGCAAGGCAAACCCCAAAATCAATTTAGGTTTTAAGTTTTTGTCATGTGATTTCAAAATGCACAGTGAAAATTCAATTAAGCATTCTCCAAAGCATGGATTGTGTTATGTTGCATTTCTATGCAAACAAACGCAGGCAAAAAAAAAAGGTGTTTGTGAACCCAACTTATTTTCCAAATAATTATGAACATAGGGAAATAAATACATATATACAAACGGTATACAGAGTGAATATCTGTGGTCATATACTAGTACTGTATGTTTACTTTATAAAAGTCTCACCTTTATGCTGCATATCATAGAGGCGTTGTTGCCAGAAGCTTCTAAAAGGTGCAATGCCAGTCCCAGGACCAATCAGGATGCAGGGCACATGTGGATCTTGTGGCATATGAAAACTGGGCGCTCTAACCATAATATATTAATATTGAGAAATGAGAACAAGTAATATTTGGTCATTGAGCTTACCATTATGCAAAAGTTCTATTATCTCAAACTAAGATGATCCTGGTATTCACACCCCATTTTGCAATAAACTTCACCCCCATCTGACAATTCAGTGAAAAGTGTCAATATTCAATCTTATAGCAGAACCCTTATATCTTCGGAACTAAAACTACAATATGGAATAAATTACCTATCAATATGGCGGGTAGAATATTATTGTCAAAGATGATAATATTTCCTATGTCACTGCATATAATTAGATCTGCCCCAGTATGGATAAGTGACACATTTTTAAAAGAACTACAGAGAGAAATTAATGAACTGGTGTGGGGACGGAGACATACCTGAATGAGAGCTGAATTTTGGAGTCCATCGTTACAGGGGTACTCCGGTGAAAAACTTTTTTTTAAATAAACTGGTGCCAGAAAGTTAAACAGATTTGTAAATTACTTCTATTAAAAAATCTTAATCCTTCCTGTACTTATTAGCTGCTGAATACTACAGCGGAAATTCTTTTCTTTTTGAAACACAGAGCTGTCTGCTGACATCATGACCACAGTGCTCTCTACTGACATCTCTGTCCATTTTAGGAACTGTCCAGAGCGGCATATGTTTGCTATGGGGATTTCCTTTTACTCTAGACAGTTCCTAAAATGGACAGAGGTGTCAGCAGAGAGCACTGTGCTCTTGATGTCAGCAGACAGCTCTGTGTTTCAAACGGAAAAGAATTTCCACTGTAGTATTCAGCAGCTAATAAATACAGGAAGAATTAAGATTTTTTAATAGAAGTAATTAACAAATCTGTTTAACTTTCTGGCACCATTCGATTTAAGAAAAAAAAGTTTTTCACCGGAGTACCCCTTTAAGGCTAAGTTTCTACTTGTTTTTTTTTTCTGGCAGTTTTTGGAAAACTGCCACTGTAGTTTTTGAGCCAAAGCCAGAAGTGTATTTAACCCCTTAAGGACCAGGCCATTTTACACCTTAGGACCAGAGCGTTTTTTGCACATCTGACCACTGTCACTTTAAACATTAATAACTCTGGAATGCTTTTAGTTATCAATCTGATTCCGAGATTGTTTTTTCGTGACATATTCTACTTTATGTTAGTGGTAAAATTTTGTGGTAACTTGCATCCTTTCTTGGTGAAAAATCCCAAAATTTGATGAAAAATTAGAAAATTTTGCATTTTTCTAACTTTGAAGCTCTCTGCTTGTAAGGAAAATGGATATTCAAAATATTTTTTTATTTTATTCACATTTCCAATATGTCTACTTTATGTTTGCATCATAAAATTGACGTGTTTTTACTTTTGGAAGACACCAGAGGGCTTCAAAGTTCAGCAGCACTTTTCCAATTTTTCACAAAATTTTGAACCTTGCTTTTTTTCAGAGACCATTCAGGTTTGAAGTGGATTTAAAGGGTCTTCCCATTAGAAATACCCAACAAATGACCCCATTATAAAAACTACACCCCCCAAAGTATTCAAAATTACAATCAGTAAGTGTTTTAACCCTTTAGGTGTTTCACAGGAATAGCAGCAAAGTGAAGGAGAAAATTCACAATCTTCATTTTTTACACTCGCATGTTCTTGTAAACCCAATTTTTGAATTTTTACAAGGGGTAAAAGGAGAAAATGTATACTTGTATTTGTAGCCCAATTTCTCTCGAGTAAGCACATACCTCATATGTCTATGTAAAGTGTTCGGCGGGCGCAGTAGAGGGCTCAGAAGCGAAGGAGCGACAAGGGGATTTTGGAGAGTACGTTTTTCAGAAATGGTTTTTGGGGGGCATGTTGCATTTAGGAAGCCCCTATGGTGCCAGAACAGCAAAAATAACCCACATGGCATACCATTTTGGAAACTAGACCCCTTGGGGAACGTAACAAGGAATAAAGTGAGCCTTAATACCCCACAGGTGTTTCACGACTTTTGCATATGTAAAAAAAAAATTTTTTTTTTCACTAAAATGTGTGTTTCCCCCCAAATTTCGCATTTTTGCAAGGGTTAATAGCAGAAAATACCCCCCAAAATTTGTAACCCCATCTCTTCTGAGTATGGAGGCACCCCATAAGTTGGCATGAAGTGCATTATGGGCGAACTACAATGCTCCGAAGAGAAGGAGTGATATTTGACTTTTTGAGAGCAAATTTTGCTCGGGGGGCATGTCGCATTTAGGAAGCCCCTATGGTGCCAGAACAGCAAAAAAAAAAACACATGGCATACCATTTTGGAAACTAGACCCCTTGAGGAGCGTAACAAGGAATAAAGTGAGCCTTAATACCCCACACGGGTTTCACGACTTTTGCATATGTAAAAAAAAATATATATTTTTTTCACTAAGATGTGTGTTTCCCCCCAAATTTCACATTTTTGCAAGGGTTAATAGCAGAAAATACCCCCCAAAATTTGTAACCCCATCTCTTCTGAGTATGGAGGTACCCCATAAGTGGACCTGAAGTGCACTACGGGCGAACTACAATGCTCAGAAGAGGAGGAGCACCATTGAGCTTTTGGAAAGAGAATTCGTTTGGAATGGTAGTCAGGTGCCATGTGCATTTACAAAGCCCCCCCGTGGTGCCAGAACAGTGGACCCCCCCCACATGTGACCCCATTTGGAAACTACACCCCTCACAGAATTTAATAAGTGGTGCAGTGAGCATTTACACCCCACTGGCGTTTGACAGATCTTTGGGACAGTGGGCTGTGCAAATGGAAAATTACATTTTTTATTTTCACGGATCACTGTTCCAAAAATCTGTCAGACACCTGTGGGGCGTAAATGCTCACTGCGCCCCTTATTACATTACATGAGGGGTGTAGTTTCCAAAATGGGGTCACATATGGGGGGGTCCATTGTTCTGGTACCATGGGGGCTTTGTAAACACAAGTGGCCTTCAATTCCGGACAAATTTTATCTTCAAAATCCCAATGGCGCTCCCTCTCTTCTGAGCATTGTAGTGCACCCATAGAGCACTTTACATCCACATATGGGGTATGCTCTTACTCAGAAGAAATTGAGTTACAAATTTTGGGGGGCTTTTTTTTATTTTCCCTTGTGAAAATGAAAAATTTAGGGTGACACCAGCATTTTAGTGAAAAATTTTTTTTTTTTTCATTTTCCCATCCAACTTTAATGAAAATTTGTCAAACACCTGTGGGGTGTTCAGGCTCACTATACCCCTTGTTACGTTCCGTGAGGGGTGTCGTTTCCAAAATGGGGTCACATGTCTGTATTTATTGTTTTGCGCTTATGTCAGAACCGCTGTAAAATCAGCCACCCCTGTGCAAATCACCAATTTAGGCCTCAAATGTACATGGTGCGCTCTCACTCCTGAGCCTTGTTATGCGTCCGCAGAGCATTTTACGCCCACATATGGGGTATCTCCGTACTCAGGAGAAATTGCGTTACAAATTTTGGGGGTCTTTTTTTCCTTTTACCTCCCGTGAAAATAAAAAGTAAAGGACAACGCCAGCATGTTAATGTAAAAAAAAATTTTTTTTTACACTAACAGGCTGGTGTAGACCCAACTTTTCTTTTTCATAAGGGGTAAAAGGAAAAAAAGCCCCCAAAACTAGTAACGCAATTTCTCCCGAGTACGGAGATACCCCATATGTGGCACTAAACTGTTTCCTTGAAATACGACAGGGCTCCGAAGTGAGAGAGCGCCATGCGCATTTGAGGACTAAATTAGGGATTGCACAGGGGTGGACATAGGGGTATTCTACGCCAGTGATTCCCAAACAGGGTGCCTCCAGCTGTTGCTAAACTCCCAGCATGCCTGGACAGTCAGTGGCTGTCCGGAAATGCTGGGAGTTGTTGTTTTGCAACAGCTGGAGGCTCTGTTTTGGAAACACTGCCGTACAATACATTTTTTATTTTTTATTAGGGGGACAGTGTAAGGGGGTGTATATGTTGTGTTTTACTCTTTATTATGTGTAAGTGTAGTGTAGTGTTTTTAGGGTACATACACACTGGCGGGTTTACAGTGAATTTACCGCTAGGAGTTTGCGCTGCGGTGAAAAATTTGCCACAGCCCAAACTTGAAGCAGAAAACTTACTGTAAACCCGCCAGTGTGAATGTACCCTGTACGTTCACATGGGGGGGGGGGCAAACCTCCAGCTGTTTCAAAACTACAACTCCCAGCATGTACTGACAGACCGTGCATGCTGGGAGTTGTACTTTTGCAACAGCTGGAGGCACACTGGTTGGAAAACCTTCAGTTAGGTTCTGTTACCTATCTCAGTATTTTCCAACCAGTGTGCCTCCAGCTGTTGCAAAACTTCAACTCCCAGCATGTACTGATCGCCGAAAGGCATGCTGGGAGATGTAGTTATGCAACAGCTGGAGGGATCGCAACTACAACTCCCAGCATGCCCAGAGAGCTGTTTAGGCTTGCTGGGAGTTGCAGTTTTGCAACATCTGTAGAGCTATAGTTTAGAGACCACTGCATAGTGGTCTCCAAACTGTGGACCTCCAGATGTTGCAAAACTACAACTCCCAGCATGTCCAGACAGCAAACTGCTGTCTGGGCATGCTGGGAGTTGTAGTTTTGCAAGATCTGGAGGTGCACAGTATAGAGATCACTTTGCAGTGGTCTCAAACTGTAGACCTCCAGCTGTTGCAAAACTGCAACTCCCAGCAAGCCTAAACAGCTCTCTGGGCATGCTGGGAGTTGTAGTTTTGCAACATCTGGAGGGTTACAGTTTAGAGACCACTATAGTGGTCTCAGACTGTAGCCCTCCAGATGTTGCTAAGTAACTCACCGGCTTCCGTTGGATCCAGGGAGCTGTGTCGCGGTCCTCTTCTTCCGCCGATCGTCGCCGCTGCCGTCGCCGATGGGTAAGTTGATCTTCGGCGCCGGTCCCTGTCGGTTTCCCCGTTCTGCCCTGCCTATTGTGGGAGGGCAGGACGGGGAAACCGAAAGTAAACCCCTCCGCCCCCGATCTGCTATTGGTGGTCGCGTCTAGACCACCAATAGCAGAGATAGGAGGGGTGGCAACTCTGCCACCTCACTCCTATCGCTACAGGGGGATCGTGGGTGTCTAGGACACCCGCGATCCCCCTTCTATTCCGGGTCACCGGGTCACCATAGACCCGTATGACCCGGAATCGGCGCAAATCGCAAGTGTGAATTCACTTGCGATTTGCGCCGATCGCCGACATGGGGGGGTCTAATGACCCCCCTGGGCATTTGCGCGGGGTGTCTGCTGATAGATATCAGCATTCACCCCGGCGCGATCCCCGCCCGGCGCGCGGCGGGGACCGAAATTCCCACGGGCGTACAGGTACGCCCTTGGTCCTTAAGTACCAGGGAGCAAAGGCGTACCTGTACGCCCTTGGTCCTTAAGGGGTTAAAAGGAATAGGACATATAAAGGAAGGACTTATACTTCTCCTCCCAAATGGATCCACTTCTGACTCAAAAACTGCAGTGGCAGTATTCCAACAACTGCCAGAAAAAAAAAAGGGGTTAAGGGGTGGGGGATGGGAGGGGTTCAAGATCTACTGGATGGTATTGTCAATGTAAACGTGTATTTGTAATTTTGTGAATTGAAAAATAAAGGAATTAAAAAAAAGCAAAGTGTCGGTATTCAGTCTTATAGTAGAACCCTTATATCTTCGGAACTGGGCAGCATAGCAAGAAAGTAAAAACAGCATTGGGATCAGGGCAACTGAGGCTACAAGCTAACAATATTTTAATACACATTGGCCCTCATTTACTAAAGGATAACCAACGCTTTTTCTCGGTTATTGCGCCTAAAATTTGGTCGCATCCCGCTAGCGACCAAATCTGTGACTTAAATTTAGGCGCACAACCTACATTTTCTTAAACACTCCGAGATTTTTTTTAACCTACAAAATGGGCGTGTTTTACTCGAAAAGGGGCGTGAACCCGACAAAAACAGAAAAAACACTCAGAGTGTGAAGAAAACTCACAGGAAAACCTGTTAGTTTTGCTTTACAGAAAGCTGACAGCTCAGAGCTGTCGGTAAATTCCTCAAAACGGAGTGAATCTTTCTACCCCCAGCATGGAACAGGGTCTGTTCCATGTTGGGGGTAGTAGTAGAGGGGCTGAGGGATTGATCGCACCGGGTCTCACTTCTGAGACCCGATCCAATCAGATGTTATTAAGCAGGGGAGCGGGCGGCATGTTCCGATCCCCTGCAATGTACTGTAAACTTTCATTTTTAAATTTCCCACCAGAAGCCCTGAATGGCCGGGACCGAGGAGCCAATCAGGGCTCCTGGCAGGGTTTTTATATAGAAGCGCTGTGGTGGGCAAAGATGTATAGAATCGCTGGGGGGGGGTATATATCTGGCATTTCTATATATCTTTCCCCCTGCTGCGCTATATCAAACTTAGTGCCCGCTGCGCTTGAATAAATGTACTGCCCCCCCAGCGCTATTATATATCTATACTGACCCCCGCTGTGCATATACTGACCCCCGCTGCGCATATTTATATATACACTGACCCCCCCCAGCTGCGCATATTAATATTCATATTTTCTCCCTCCCCTGGCTGCCAATGAATGAAAGCTCTATTAGCGGCGGAGCGGAAGGCTGCTAAGAGTTTGTCATTCATAGCGGGCAGCAGCTGCATATCATGCTGTGGGGGTCAGACATATGGATATATGTCTGACCCTCACATCATACATATGCAAATGCTGGCTCACCACTATGAATGACAAGTAAAGCAGTGCAGGGAGCGGAGGCTGGCGCTGCTGCTGCCAATAGCTTACTTGTCATTCATAGCGGTGAGCCGGCATTTGTATATGTATGATGTGAGGGTCAGACATATATCCATAAGTCTGACCCCCACAGCATGATATGCGGCTGCTGCCCGCTATGAATGACAAACTCTTAGCAGCCTTCCGCTCCACCGATAATAGAGTTTTCATTCATTGGCAGCCAGGGGAGGGAGAAAATATGAGTATTAATATGCGCAGCTGGGGGGGGTCAGTGTATATATAAATATGCGTACCGGGGGTCAATATAGATATATAATAGCGCTGGGGGGGCAGTACATTTATTCAAGCACAGCGGGCACTAAATTTGATATAGCGCAGCAGGGGGAAAGATATATAGAAACGCTGGAGGGGCCAGATTTATACCCCCCAGCGATTCTATACATCTTTGCCCACCACAGCGCTTCTATATTAAAACCCTGCCAGGAGCCCTGATTGGCTCCTCGGTCCCGGCCATTCAGGGCTTCTGGTGGGAAATTTAAAAATGAAAGTTTACTGTACATTGCAGGGGATCGGAACATGCCGCCCGCTCCCCTGCTTAATAACATCTGATCGGATCGGGTCTCAGAAGCGAGACCCAGTGCGATCAATCCCTCAGCCCCTCTACTACTACCCCCAACATGGAACAGGCCCTGTTCCATGATGGGGGTAGTAGTACAAGCACTAATATAGTCAGAATTTGCAGAGACTTTTTTCTGTCGCACAGAATACATTTTGTGCGACAGAAAAAAAACCTGCGACAGAAAGAAAGGGAAATTGGGCGACAGATTAGTAAATCACGAGGAAAAAAAAGACGAGTACACTGAAAAAAAAAAACCTAACCGACACTCCAGTCTTTGTAAATGAGAGCCATTGTCTGTTTATTATTATCTGTTTATAATTATAGTTAACACTGTGGTACCATAGAAACATGTAAAGTAGCTATTTATCTAAAAGAGGTTAGCATTGCCACCCTGAAGCACAAGGGACTGGGTGCAAATCTGGGTAACTTCTGCATGAAGATGGATACTTTCTGCCAATGCTCATGCCAATGTAATCTTATCATATAGTTTCTTATCATATAGTAAAAAAAACTACTCATAGGTTGTGTTTCCACTTGCCAGTTTTTGTAATACTGCCATTGCAGTTTTTGAGCAAAAGTGGATCCATAATAAAGAAGAAGTATTAAGTCCTTCCCTTATTTCCCATACCTTTTGCATACACTTCTGACTTTGTTTTAAAAACAGCAAGGAAATTTTCCAAGAACTGCCAAGTGGAAACACAGCCATAATCTGGCTTCCTGTTAAACTGGCCATAGAGTAGGGGTTCTCAACCAGGGGGTACACCAAGGGTTATGCGGGGGTATGGCACCTTATGTGAGCTGCAGTGGCTGCCGGGCCTGACGTTGCACAGAGGTACCGGCACAGCGCAGAAGGACGTCACCGAACTTCCGAACGGGACAGACACTGGCCTGGTAAGCATGTTAAACTAAGGGTAACACCGCAGTATGGGAGGGTGTTGTTGTATGTGTCTCATCTATTGGCCCAGGGGGATTGGAAGGGGGAATAATGGCACAAGGGGATTAAGATTAGTGATAACCTCTGACAAGTGTATTTGCATCATTCTAATTGGCCCACAAGTAAAATGAACGAATATGCGAATATTCACATATGTGAAAATCTGCATATGCGGAAAAAAATTAATATTCATAATTTCGAAATGCGAATATTCGCGCCCCAACACTAATTAAGATGGAGGTGGGGGGGGGGATAATGACAAAAGGGGATGAAGATGGAGGGGGGAGAATGGCAAAAGGGGATTAAGATGGAGGAGGGATAATGGCAAAAGAGGATTAAGATGGAGGGGGGATAATGGCAAAAGGGGATTAAGATGGAGGAGGGATAATGGCAAAAGAGGATTAAGATGGAGGGGGGATAATGTCAAAAGGGGATTAAGATGGAGGGGGGATTATGGCAAAAGGGGATTAATATGGAGGGGGGGATTATGGCAAAAGGGGATTAATATGGAGGGGGAGAGATAATGGCAAAAGGGGATCAGAGATAGGGAGGGAATAATGGCACAAGGGGATTAAGTATCGCATTATAAAGGTAAGCGCACTCAATTATGACTTATTTTTGTCCTCAGGTACCCCTTGCACGTAAATTCCGCACAAATTTACGCGTGAGGGGTACCCCCGGACATACTTTCACCCTTTGGGGGTACAGTGGCCAAAAAGGTTGAGAACCACTGCCATAGAGTGTGTGTTTCTAAGACACTGAAACTGACTCATGACATGAAAATACAGTAGGTGTAAAGATCTATGAAAATCTCCAGAATTATACAAATAGGGAAACTAACCCTCTTACAAAGCAAGGTACCACTTCATCAGTATGTATTCTATTCAGCCAAGAGGAGCAGACACCATGATGTATGGGACCATCACCATCTATTAAAGAAAAAGACAAATGAAGATAAAATAAAATATTAACACATACAGCTCAAAAAGTTACTTGTGCAGTAAAAAAAGGAGATTTTTTAACACTTACCGTAAAATCTCTTTCTCGAAGGATCCATTGGGGGACACAGACCGTGGGTGTATGCTGCTGTCTCTAGGAGGTGTGTGACACTATGGCAACAAAAACAGTTGGCTCCTCCCAGCAGGATATACCCGCCTTCAGGCTCTGAGCTAATCAGTTTAAGTTTCAGAGCAATAGGAGGAGACTAACTGGTCAAGAAAAACCCCAAACTGACCGAGAACCAGAAGAAAAAACATAACTGAACACACCCTCGGACAGAGAACCAAGGAAAATCCCAAAAGGGTGGGAGCTGTGTTCCCCAATGGATCCTTGGAGAAAGAGATTTTACGGTAAGTGTTAAAAAAATCTCCTTTTCTCTATCGGCTCCATTGGGGGACACAGACCGTTAGACGTACCAAAGCCGTCCCTTGGGTGGGCAGATAAGCAGTCAGGCAGATGGCCGTTCCACTGCCGCCTGCAACACTTTACGCCCCAGACTAGCATCAGCCGATGCGAAGGTATGAACTCGGTAGAACCTCGAGAAAGTGTGCAAAGACGACCAGGTAGCCGCCTTGCAAATCTGCGAGGCCGAAGCTCTATTCTGAAGAGCCCAGGATGCATCAACAGAACGGGTAGAATGAGCCACAACCCTGAAAGGAGGAATCTTCCCCTTACAGTGATAGACCTCCGAAATGGCAGACGGAATCGACCGAGAAATGGTGGCCTTAGAAGCAGGTTGTCCCTTGCGACGACCTTCTGTAAGGACGAAAAAGGAATCACACTGACAAAACGAAGAAGTGATGGAGAGATAAGACCGAACAGCCCGAACTACATCAAGCTTGTGTAGTAAGCGCTCCTTAGAATGAGAAGGAGCAGGACAAACAGACGGGAGGACAATGTCCTCATCGAGATGAAAGGCCGAAACCACCTTAGCAAAAAGGAGGGATCTGGCCGGAAAACAATCTTGTCTTGGTGGATCACCAGAAATGGAGAACGGCAGGAGATAGCTGCCAATTCAGACACCCTCCGGATGGAGGTGCTAACAACAAGAAATGCCAGTTTCAAAGAAAGGAGGCGGAGAGACACCTATCTAAGGGACTCAAAGGGTGCACCCTGGAGGGCACGCAGAACCAAATTCAAGTCCCAAGGGGGAGAGGGTGACCGATAAGGAGGAACAGCATGCGTCACTCCTTGAAGGAAAGTCCGGACATGAGAATTAGAAGCCAGGGGCCGAAACTTGACCTTTAAGGGAACTGAGAGACAACCCTAGTTCCAACCCCGACTGCAAAAAGGAGAGAAGACGGGAAACCGAGAAGGTTACCGGGGAGAAGTCTTGAGCTTCACACCAACGAAAATAAGACCGCCAAGTACGGTGGTAAATCCTTGCAGAGGAGGGCTTACGAGCCTTGAGCGTGGTGTGAATGACTTGGGAAGAGAACCCGCAGGCCCTCAAAACCGCGGTCTCAACCTCTACGCCGTCAAATGCAGCGACTGTAAATTGGGGTGTCAAAGAGGACCCTGAGAGAGCAGGTCCGGACGGAGTGGAAGGCCCAGTGGAGTGACGTCCAGGAGCCTGACTACGTCGGCGTACAACGACCTTCAGGGCCAATCTGGAGCTACCAGAATGGCGAGGACGTCCTCTGCCTTGAGCTTCCTCAGCACCCTGGGAAGGAGCGGAAGAGGAGGGAACAGATAGCGTAGGGCAAACCCCGCCCAAGGAATCACTAGGGCATCCACGGCCAGAGCCTGAGGGTCCCGGGACTTGGACACAAAAGGAAGGATCTTCCGATTGTGCCGGGACGTGAAGAGGTCCACGTCCGGAATGCCCCAGAGGTCGCAGAGTTGGATGTAGAGACCACTCGCCGGGGTCGAGTGAGGACCGACTGAGGAAGTCCGTTGGCCAGTTGAGCACCCCCGGAATGTGAATCGCCGAAATGGCCGGAACCTTGCTCTCCGCCCAGGTGAGAATCTTGGTCAACTCGGCCATGGCTGCCGAGCTGCGAGTGCCGCCCTTTCGATTTATGTACGCCACGGCCGTGACGGTGTCCGACTGAACGCGGACAGAACGGGACTGAAGACGGGACTCCCAATGAAGAAGACAAAGAAGTATCGCCCATAATTCTAATATGTTTATCGGAAGAAGGGTCTCCTGGGGAGACCAGAGTCCCTGAACCGTCCAATCCCTGAACACGCCACCCCAGGCCGACAGGCTGGCATCCGTTGTAACAACCTGCCAGTGAAGGGGAAGAAACGACCGCTCTTGGAGAAGAAGGGGGGAGCTGAGCCACCAGAGCAGAGACTGACTGGGAGAACAATCTGACGATCGAGGGACAGAGGATACCTTTTCCAGCGGGAAAGAATCGCCAGTTGAAGGGGGGGGTAATGAAACTGGGCAAAGGGTACGGCCTCCATAGATGCCATCATCCGACCCAGGACTTCCATACAAGTGCGGATGGAGACTGATACCTGGGACCGAAGGGAGCGGACCCCCGACCAGAGCGCCAGACGTTTGTCCGGCGGAAGACAAATCCAGGCAGAGACCGTGTCGAATTGAAGTCCCAGGAAGGTTAGAGACTGGGTAGGGCGGAGGACTGACTTGTCCCGGTTGACCATCCACCCGAAGTGAGTCAGAGTGTGGAGAGTGACGTCCAGATTCTCCAGAGTATCACCGAGATTCCCCTCGACCGTAACAGGCCCATCACTGGCGCAAGGATCTTTGTAAAGACCCGAGGAGCCGTGGCTAGACCGAAGGGGAGAGCTACAAATTGAAAGTGCCCCTCCGGAACTGCAAAGCAGAGGTACCGATGATGGCCTGGGAATATTGGCACATGGAGGTAGGCATCCTTGATGTCCACTGATGAAAGGAACTCCACTTGTTCCAGGGACACCACCACCGAACGGAGAGATTCCATTCGGAGGTGGCGGATGAGAAGGTGATGGTTGAGACGCTTGAGGTCTAAAATTTGACGCACAGAACCGTCCTTCTTGGGAACCACAAAAAGATTTGAATAGAAACCCCAAAACCGTTCCCCTGGAGGAACGGGAACAATAACCCCCTGAAGAAGCAGAGACTGGAGAGCCGTTCGAAATTGCTTCACCAGAGGAGGAGACCGGGGGGCCTGGGAGCAAAAAAAGCGATCCCTCGGAAGGGAGACGAATTCAATCCGGTAACCGTTGGACACCACATCCCTGACCCAAGAGTTCTGAATGTGAGAGGTCCAAATGTCTCGAAAAAACAAGAGACGACCTCCCACCCGAGAAGAAACCGCAGGTGGGGGCCTCACTTCATGCAGAAGTGTGCTTGCGGTTGCCTGATTTGGGCGCAAAGCGGCCGGACCGGTTGGAGTCCGACTTCCAAGACGGGCGTGGCCGGAACGAGGGAGCCGTCCTGTCCAGCGAGGGCGCCTGCCCGGACCCTTTGCTGGAGCCAGAGGTCCGAAAGGACCGAAAGGAAAAGGGCTTCCTTTGGAAAGTAGGGCGAGCCTTCTTTTGAGGTAACAAGGAACTCTTACCTCCCGTTGCCTCAGAGATAATTTCATCAAGGCGTTTGCCAAAAAGACGGCCGGCCATAAAGGGAAGCTCAGTGAGAGACCTTTTGAAAGCGGCATCCGCATTCCAAGCTTTAAGCCACATAGAGCGGCAGAGAGCCGCCAGGTGACCCACAGCAAAAGCAGAACAACAGGCTGCCTGCATGGAAGCTGTGCACAGGAAGTCCCCAGCTTTAGAGCATTGGAGAGCCAGGGCAGATAGATCCTCCGGGGGAGATCCCGCTAAGATATCCTGATGGAGCTTTTGGCACCACTCTGCCAGGCCCTTGGACACCCATGTCGAGGCGAAGATGGAAAGAAGAGAAGAGCCAGCTGCTGCAGTGGCAAACTTCGCTAAGGATTCTACCTTCTTATCCGTGGGATCCTTGAAGGCAGCGGCATCTACCAGAGGCAGTGTAGTTGCCTTAGAGATCGGGGAAATTGGTGCATCCACTGAGGGAGGGGAAACCACCTTAGTGACAAGGTCCTTGTCAAATGGATAACGTTCTTGAAATGTCTTGGTTCCCGGAAACCTCTTGTCTGGATGTTTCCATACGGTTTCCAGAATGTCGTCAAAGTCAGCGTGAGAGCTGAACCTTTGAAGTGCCGACTTATCACGATGAAAGGATACTCCTGGATTGACATCCGAAGATCCTGGGTCCTCTAAGTGAAAGGTGTCTCTTAGGGCTGTCACCAAAGAGTTCACCATTGCAATTGAGTCCGGGCGGTCCTCTGAGTCAGATGCCGGCTCGGAAGCCTCGTCCACCAGTTCACCGGGGGAATGAGAATGAGTAGAGGCAGTCCTGGAGGGGGGCGACCCTGACCGAGTACGCGGCTCTGGCGTGGCAGAGCGGCGACTCCGAGAACGTCCTCTAGATGAACGACGTTTGTGCCCAGATGACCGGGGGGGCGGGACCCACGAGGGGAACGCTCACGTCTATCTGAAGACTCAATGGAAGAGTCAGACGAGGCACCCCTAGGACGCTTGTATGTGGAGACGAGGAATGGGCCCTTCCAGAGGTCCTGCGCAGGGAAGACCCCTTCATGGCGGACACCACATCCTGGGAGGCCTCAGCCACCGAACGGGAGACTTTGGTCAAGTCAACCATATACTGGGACAGGGAAGAAACCCAGGCTGGTGGAGCGGCTGAACCTACCGGGACCGAAGGGACATCAGGGGGTATCAGGAGGTCTGGGGGAGCAGTGGAGCAGGCAGGGCAAGTGGGCTCAGCAGAGCCAGACATCTTGGTATTACAGTGCTTACAGAGATAGTTAGTCATCGAAGTTCCAGGTCTTAGAGGAAGGAACAGCTCTGGATACGGACATAATGTAGAAAGAAAAAAGGAGATAGGAACTTTCTCACCCTAGTCTGTGTCCCCTGTCAGCTGCAGTGAGGAGAACTCAATCTGAGCAGCTAGAAAGAGAGTGAACAGGCCAGCCAATAGGAAGAGAGGGGCGTGCCTGAAGCAAGGCATTCACTAACTGACCCCTTCTAACTGAAAATCGCGCCCACGGCGCTGATTGGAGGCTGCTTCACGCCTCTGAGAGCTCCTAGCCCTGTGGGCGGAGCTATAGACAGCCTTAAAGAACTGTTATGGCGCCCGATCCTTGTCCCGAGCGCACCTGACGGCCGTTTATGCGCCCGGAGGAAGAGAGCGGGCGGACAAAGCGCCGGCAGAGACTGCCGCTGAAAGAGAAAGTAAGCCGGCGCTGAAGCGCCCGGCTCACGACGGCGCCGCGGCTATCAGCCGCATATAAGGCGCTGCCGACAAAACGAAAGTAAACTGCCGCTGACAGCGTCCAGCCCGATACAGCGCCGTGGCTGACAGCCGCATATAAGGCGCTGACATGGTAGCACAAGCACACACGCACATAAGTGTAGTGCCCCATAAAAAATGCCCCCTCCGGTGCCACTGCTCCCCCAGAATAAAGTACAGCCCTTGCATAGGCTAGCCCATAAAGTGTAGGTGGGCCAAAACAGGGGGTCTCCAGAGGTTGCGAGTTCGTACCTATGGAGAAAAAAGTTGTGAAAGTACTTACCTCAGTCAGAAGAACTTACCTAAAGGAGTCTTCAGTGAAGTCTTCAGTCAGCTTTAGTTACCTGCATCACGCCTGGCTGCTATGCGCGAGCGAGGCGAGCAGGTAAATAGGGGGACCCGGACCCAATGAGTTACCACCCAAGCGCTGACCGTTGGCGAGGGGGGGTTAACAGCGCATATAAGCAATGTCTGTGCCCCCTCACTCGCAATGGGGAAACGGGGAACCGCAGTCCCTGAGTCCCCACCTGAAAACAGAAAAGAAAAGGAATAAAAAACTAACACGTCCCTAACTAGGAAAACAAAAAATCAGAAGACCTAGTCTGGAGCAATCCAGACCATGTCCACTTCCTCAGACTCTAAGCTTAACCTCTTCAGGACACAGGGCGTATGGATACGCCCTGCATTCCGAGTCCTTAAGGACCGAGGGCGTATCCATACGCCCGTGGGAAATCCGGTCCCCACCGCTAGCCGGTTGGGGACCTGAGCCGGATGCCTGCTGAAATCATTCAGCAGGCACCCTGGCACATCGCCCAGGGGGGTCCTGAGACCCCCCCATGTCGGCGATCAGAGAAAATCGCATGTCAATTCAGACATGCGATTTTCTCCAATTCCGGGCTGATCGGGTCTCTGGTGACCCGATCACCCGGAAAATAGGGCTGATCGGAGTTGTCAGCAACAGCCCAGATCAGCCTAAAGGATAGGAGTGAGGTCGCAAAGCTGCGATCTACTCCTATCCCCTGCCATTACTCAGAACGGAGTTCTGACCAATGGCAGCGCAGGACAAAGGCTCTCTGGGCATGCTGGGAGTTGTAGTTTTGCAACATCTGGAGGGTCACAGTTTGGAGACCACTGTTACAGTGGTGCCCAAACAGTAGCCCTCCAGATGTTGCCAAACTACAACTTTCAGCATGCCTCAACTGCCCAGGCATGCTGGGAGTTGTAGTTCTGTAACATCTGTCCCTTCAGATTTAGCAATTTTCATGACATTTTTGAAAATTGCTGCTCTACTTTGAAGCCCTCAAATTTTTTCAAAAAACAAAAGTATGTCCATTTTATGATGTCAACATAAAGTGGACATATTGTGTTTGTGAAGAAAAATAAAATTTATTTGGAATATCCATTTTCCTTACAATTAGAGAGCTTCAAAGTTAGAAAAATGCAAAATTTTCTAAATTTTCATGAAATTTTGGGATTTTTCACCAAAAAAGGATGCAATTAACGCCGAAAATTTACCAGCAAAATAAAGTAGAATATGTCACGAAAAAACAATCTCAGAATCAGAATGTTCGGTAAAAGTGTTTTTGCGTTATTAATTTGCAAATTGACGGTGGTCATAATTGCGAAAAAGGGCTCAGTCCTTAAGGTGAAAAAGGGCTGTGTCCTTAAGGGGTTAAACTGATTAGCTCAGAGCCTGAAGGCGGGTATATCTTGCTGGGAGGAGCCAACTGTTTATCTTTGCCATAGTGTCACACACCTCCTAGAGACAGCAGCATACACCCACGGTCTGTGTCCCCCAATGGAGCCGATAGAGAAAAGGGTGTTCCTCTGCTCAACAAAATACATGAGAATTATGTTGGGGTACACATGTTCTGCTCATAGTGCTTAATGTTTGATGAAAGTTATGTTTCCTATAAAATAACTTACCATTAAAAGGTGCACTCCGCCCCTAGACATCTTATCCCCTATCCAAAGGATAGGGGATAAGATGTCTGATCACAGGGGTCCCACCACTGGTGACCCCCGCAAATCTCCCTGCTGCACCCAGCATTCGTTTAGAATGTCGGGAGCAGCGCCGGAGGCTCGTGACATCATGAACCTCCGCCCCGCATCGCCAGTCATCCGGCGTGGAACGAAGTTCGCTCCGTGCACTGGATGTCTGGAGTGCCGCAGCTGAGATCGCGGAGGTCCCCAGCGGCGGGCCCCCCGTGATCAGACATGTTATCTCCTATCCTTTGGATAGGGGAGAAGATGTCTAGGAGTAGAGTACCCCTATAAAGAGAATCAGCTGCCATTAATGTTCCAAGTGTCTGACACTGTTAAACAACTGTTAGGGCACCTTTCATATCTCTGTTTGTGTTCCCATAACCTAGGAAAATGCTTTTATTCTTTGGTGCAAAGAGTCAAAGAGGTTTCCCCAAGCCCCTGAAGTGCTGATAGCTGGAATGCCTCCTTGTTCCCTCTCCCATCCCTGTCCCTGCTTGATTGACAGTCAGCACTGCACAGGAACAAGATTTGGAAATGGGGCACAGCTTCCAGCTGGCACAGGGCCTTGGGGGCTCATCTTTAAAACGTGACGGTTGTCACTAGCAAATAAAAGCATTTGTACCATGTGTCACCTTGCCTTAAAGATAAGATGCCCCTAGACATCTTATCCTTATCCAAAGGATAGGGGACAAGATGCCTGATCAAGGGGGTCCCGCCGCTGGGATCCCCTAGGATCTGTGCTGCGGCACCGCAGTCATCAGGTACACAGAGAGAACTTCGCTCCATGCCTTATGACTAGTGATGCGGCGCTGACATCATGGCCACGCCCGCTCCCATAGACTTGCATTGAGGATGTGTGGCCATGACATCACAAGGGCGTGTGTCCGTGACATCATGAGCCTCGGGTGCAGCAGCCGGCGTTCTAAACGAATGCTGGGTGCTAAAGGGAGATCGCAGGTGGTCCCAACGGCGGGCCCCTAGCAATCAGAAATCTTATCCGCTATTCTTTGGATAGGGGATAAGATGTCTAGGGGTGGAGTACCCCTTTAACAGCTATCTAACAGTGTCAGCAGTTCGGAATGTGAATTGTAGTTGACAGATTTAACCCACTTCATGTCACCTGGGAGCTCAGATATAAACTAACTTAATTATGTTCTAATAAAAGACAACAGAGTGTACAGAATCATGTTAACATATATAACCTTATCATTGTGATATTTACTTTTTACTAGAAATGTATGTAGTGCATTATGTAGTGTGTGTTATATACTAGTTATGTAATTAGAAATGACTTGAAATACATTTTAACCAAATTTTGGAGTTTTGTATGGAGTTTGTATGAGGAAAGGTTACCTCTTGTACGATAGGACACAACTGCAACAGTCAGGTGAACCTCATCTGGATACATGTCAGGAGATGAGCTGATGGAATAGTATCGAGGCTGCAGCAGTGGTAGCTGTGTGAGCAGGAGAGAGGATGGCATCTGAACGGAGGGGAACTCCTCTAGAACCTCTACAATGGTGGGGTTCTTGTACCACTTCCACTGTTCATATTCTTGTAAGCCCTTAATACCAAGAAAACATAATTTGTCAACACAGAAAACTAGTTACAAAAGTTATGCAATCTCTGTGTATGAATGTTTTTAACACAATTTTAATGTAATTTTTTTTCATTTGTAGTGAATTCTTGTTGTAGCCCTAGTTCTGAGCTTACTTCTTAAGTTGACTTGTCAGGAGGGGACTGGATTAAGGTTAGTGAAGGCCGCTTATTTAATAATTTTCTGCCCCAGGGTGGGCGACGGGGGATGGGGTCATGACATCATGGCCACACCCCTTGTGATGTCACACCAGGCCCCTCAACGCAAGTCAATGGAAGGGGGCTCCCATAGACTTGCATTGATGGGGCGTGGTGTGACATCACAACGGGGCGTGTACGTGATGTCACAATGCCCGCTACCCACACCCAGTGTTCAAAATAAATGGCAGGTCCTGCACAGAGATCGTGGGGACCCCCACGATCAGACATCTTATCCACTTTCCTTTGGATAGGGGATAAGATGTCTGGGGCGGAGTACCCCTTTAAGACTTGGACCCCACCCGATAGCCACTGCAGCCACATAAGATATGTGACACACATGAGCATAGCCCTCTCCACTGAAATCTATGGGAATGATAAACAGTTCTTAAGCTCCAAATGGTCAAAATGTTTCTATCTTTCTCACAACACAGTCATAGCTAATAAAGCATAAGTAACAAACTATAAAATTCTGTCCTACCCAACTTTGCAAATAGTATCCATCAGTGCTGGATGCCTGCTGGTTGTGTGAAACATGCCTGGGTACCATGACCCACATTTTGTGGGGTTGCTCACTTTTTTGCTGTTTTTGAACCATTGTGTTCTAAATAATTAGGGAAGTGGCCAGCACCCCAGTTTAACTGGATCTATAATATTAACCCGATAACGACCACGGACGAGTATAGACGTCCAGGTTGGCGGCCGTTCCCGCACCTGGACGTCTATACTCGTCCATTATTCTCGTGGATGCTGCCCAGTGCACCCACGAGATCGCGGCAGAGAATCGGCTCTATCACACAGCTGGGACCCTGCTGCACTGCCAGGACCGAAGTAAACTTCGGTCCCGGCAGTTTTAACCCTTACAGCCATGGTCAGAAGTGACCACGCGCTGTAAGGAGTTCTGACAGAGGGAGGGGGCTCCCTCTGTCTCTCCTGCAGCACCCCGGAGCATCGCGGGGTGCTGCTGCATACCTGGGCAGCCGGGGGTCCTACAAAGACCCCCAGGTCTGCCCTGGGTATTGCCTGTAGGACGTGCCAGAGGCACGTCCTGATATGCTGCCTGCTAGTGAAAACTGGCAGGCAGCATATAACTGCAATGCTTTGGAATACTAAGTATTCCAAAGCATTAAAAAGTGTAAAAATAAATAAATAAATAAAATAAAAGTGTAAAAATAAATAAAAAAAGTAATAAAATTATTATATATATATATATATATATATATATATATTAAAAATACATTTATTCAATGAATCTATTTAAAAAAATGCATAATGTGTAGGATCGCATTGGCGGACATCCGCAGCATGTAATATGCTGCGGATGTCCACCATGTGATCCTACACATTATGCAGCAGTCACGGTAATGAGCTCCCTGCTGCGGCTGGGTAGCTTTGTGTATCCATTCATAGCGGCGGATTTCCCGCCAGCAGTCATGAGCGGACACACTGAGCTACCCAGCCGCAGCAGTGATGGATATATTCACCATGAACGGGTGCTTATTCCCACAACATGGCGGATATATCCATCAGGAGCCTTAACTGTCACAGACAGACGCGTTATACTGCCAGCCAACCAAGGACCAATCAGAGAGGTCCCTGGTCCAGCCAATAACTTCTAGGGGTGTGGTATATAAATGGGGTCACTTGTGGGGGTGGGGGTACTGTTCTGCCCTGAAAGCCAAATGGCGCTCCTCTCCTTCTGAGTCCTACCACACGGCCAAGGAACCATATATGGCCAAAGCGGGGGTATTTCCGAACATCGGACAAGCAGCTAAATAAAATATAGGGTGCATTTCTTTCAATATCAGAAGTGATGTACAAAAAATATGCCCCCCAAATGATGCATTTGTGAAAAATTGCAAATTTCGAATTTTTAACACTGACTTTGTAATAATTCCTGCCAAAAAACTATGGTGTTAAAATACTCACTGTACCCCCTAGCAAATACCTTGAGGGGTCTAGTTTTTAAAATGGGGTCATTTGGGGGGGTGTTCCTATGTTCTACTACCTTTTAATTTCAGCAAACCTTGCATAGCACACAAAAAAAGATGTACTTTTCAAATTTTCAAAATTTTCAAAATTTCAAGTTAAATTGTTAGGCTTCTAACTAATTTAAAATGTTAATTACAAACAAAAAAATGACGTCAAAATAAAGTAGACATCTGAAAGTATAAGTTTCATAAACTATTTAGTCAGTAAGTATAAATATATGCAACCTATTAGTGTTAAAATAGCAAAAAATTTTAATTTTTTGTAAAAATTTCAAGATTTTTTGCATTGTAAAAAAAAACTACAAATGATATCGGCTTACTTTTACTATGTACATGAAGGACAACTTGTGACAAAAAAACTATGTCAGAATTATCGTGATTGGCAAAACGTTACCAGAGTTATTCTCTAATAAAGACAGACATCCCCGATTTGAAAAAACAGGCCTGGTCTTTCAGGGGCGTACAGGTTTATTTGCATTGGTCCTTAAGGGGTTAATATATGATTAAAAGGGTTATTCAGGAATAGAAAAACATAGCGAATTTCTTCTATAAACATGAATGTCTTTTCACTGGAAAACCTCTTTAACATATAGCAGTTTATTAATGCTAGTTCCTGAAAATACACCATATTTATTGAGTGCTAGTAATGTATATTTGACTATATTATTAACTTATCATAACACCTTGCTCAAAATCTCCAGGCGTTTTTTCTCTTTCTCATTGGTAGCAAGACATGCAACCTGCTGCATAAGGATTGGGGTGGGTGGAGTTGTGATATCCAGGAAATATTTGAAGGCTTGAAATATGGTGCAAGGAGGAATCCTTTCCTCTTCTGTCCAATTACTGATTACCCCTGTAAAGATCACAACAAATTATATTATTGTAACTTGTGTACTGTAAATAATATAAAACATTTAGACTGTCAAACAATAAGGTAATACAAAACAGCCCTTTGTTGTATGTAAAAAACTGTTTAAAAAAACATTATTAAAACAACATGTCTTTGTTAAAGGGGTACTCCGGTGGAAAACTGTTTTCTGGTTCCAGAAAGTTAAACAGATTTGTAAATTACTTCTATAAAAATGTTTAAATCCTTCCAGTACTTATTTGCTGCTGAATACTACAGAGGAAATTATTTTCTTTTTGGAACACAGAGCTCTCTGCTGACATCACGAGCACAGTGCTCTCTGCTGACATCTCTGTCTATTTTAGGAACTGTCCAGAGTAGGAGAAAATCCCCATAGCAAACATATGCTGCTCTGGACAGTTCCTAAAATGGACAGAGATGTCAGCAGAGAGCACTGTGCTCTTGATGTCAGCAGAGAGCACTGTGCTCCAAAAAGAAAATAATTTCCTCTGTAGTATTCAGCAGCTGAAAAGTACTGGAAGGATTTTTTAATAGAAGTAATTTCCAAATCTGTTTAACTTTCTGTCACCAGTTGATTTAAAAAAAAAAAAAACTTTTAGTTATTAACTATTGTCATTAATGCCTTCTGTCATTTGACTCATGTAATAATAATAATAATAATAATAATAATAATAATAATAATAATGCAAACAAAACGTTAACTAAAGCTACAGTATGGATGAGGATATGAGAATATGAAGCTCCAGGAATTGAAAAGTCAAATAAAACATATGTAGGATAGTGGAAATAATAAATGTCTTACCTAGAGCTGTATTTCTTTCCTCTAAAATTTCTACCCTGACCAGCTGATTTACTGGAGGGGCATCTTCCAACTTCTCAATCAGGGCACTGACAAGATCGTCATGGTTTCCAGGAAATATTCCCAAGTGGTCTCCTGGTTTGTACTTCAGCTCTTGGTGTCCATTTGTGTGTAGTTGAAGGAATATAGTAGATCGGCTACAAGAAGATAAGCACGCTAGGTAGTATAAAGTTGTGATTTAAAGGGGTACTCCAGTGGAAAACAAATGTTTAAAAATCAACTGGTGCCAAAAATTATACAGGTTTGTAAATTACTTCTATATAAAAACCTTAATGCTTCCAGTACTTATCAGGTGCTTTATGCTTCAGAGGAAACTGTGTAGTTCTTTCCAGTCTGACCACAGTGCTCTCTGCTGCCGCCTCGTTCTGTCTCAGGAACTGTCCAAAGCAGGAGCAAATCCCCATAGCAAACCTCTCCTCCTCTGGAAAGTTCCTGAAATGTACAGAGGTGGCAGCAGAAAGCACTATGGTCAGACTGGAAAGAACTATACGACTTCCTCTGTAGTATACAGCAGCTGCTAAGTACTGGAAGGGTTAAGATTTTTAAATAGAAGCAATTTACAAATCTGTTTAATTTTCTGGCATCAGTTGATATTAAAACATTTGTTTTTCACTGAGGTACCCCTTTAAAGTGCATAGACATACAAGGTACCATAGAATTAGATCATAAAGAAATTTTGGTTAGGATGAAGTGCCACATAGAAAGTGCCTGTGGTTGCTGCCTAGTAAGTGAGGCTAGTCCTACTAAAGGGGTACTCCACTGGAAAAACATTTTTTAAATCAATTGGTGCCAGAAAGTTTAAAAAAATCTTAATCCTTCCAGTACTTATCAGCTGCTATATGATCCACAGGAAGTTCTTTTCTTTTTGAATTTCCTTTCTGTCTGACCACAGTGCTCTCTGCTGACACCTCAGTCCATGTCAGGAACTGTCCAGAGTAGGAGCAAATCCCCATAGCAAACCTCTCCTGCTCCAGACAGTTCCTAAAATGAACAGAGGTGTCAGCAGAGAGCACTGTGGTCAGACAGAAAGGAAACTTCCTGTGGATCATATATTCCAGTACTTATCAGCTGCTGTATGCTACAGAGGAAATTGAGTTGTTCTTACCTGTCTGACCACAGTGCTCTCTGCTGACACCTCTGTCCATGTCAGGAACTGTCCAGAGCAGGATAGGTTTGCTATGGGGATTTTCTCCTACTCTGTACAGTTCCTGACACAGACAGAGGTGTCAGCAGAGAGCACTGTGGTCAGACAGAAAAGAGCAACTCAACTTTTTCTTTAGTATAAGCAGCTGATAAGTACTGGAAGAATAATTTTTTTTTTAAATAGAAGTAATTTACAAATCTTTATAACTTTCTGGAGCCACTGGAGTACCCCTTTAATGATTTTCATGTTCTGACCTTGCTGGAGCCCCATTACAGATTTTGCTATGGGTCCCACAGTTACTTGCTTCGCCCCTGACTACAATAGTTTTGATTGATTCCAAACATGCAGTATGGCTATATTAATGAGGGATTACAATAAATCATACCTGGATTTTGTACTTTGTAAATTCTGCCGACCTAATAGTCTTGCACCATATACCTTCTTTTTGTGAATACTGTAGAGAGCTGTTAAGACAGAAGTATAGGAAATATGACATGGTCAGTATGTGAATATTAGATAGAAAAAATTGTAAACTGCAGTATTAATCATCTCCACACATTATTATAAATATCTTGTGACACAGAGTGTCAGCTTTTTTCCACAAGCCTAGCTTCTTGCAGCCATTTAATAGCATTATAAGGGGACATTCAGATAGTGGGATCTATTCATGCAGGGCAGGGGAGCTGTCAGTTTTAGATTGAAGACAAAAGGTGGTCCTAAAGGCTGTTATCATGAAGAAATGTCTTCAAAACCTAGCTACTTAAAGAGGACCTGTGAAAGCTTTGAGTGCCCTGGGACTTGGGGTGTTCTCATTTTATGAATACGAGGATGCTGAAGTGAGAAGCTAAAAGACGTGCTGGAGCCGGCTGTGTGATCTCAGGCAGCAGGATCATATGAGATGTATATGAACACATACCATCCTGCAAGTGTAGGGGATGATGGGAGTAATAGTAGCTGCACAATCCTTTCTCTTCTGATCCCCCTCCTATGGGAACTAATGATACAGTATATGTAAACCTAGCCTAAGGAAAGGTATGTAGTTAAAATAACATGCACCTCTGTACTGTTTTTCTCCCCCGTTGATCTGATTACTTAAAAGGTACCTCTCATCAAAAAAAACTTTTGATATATTATAGATTAATGTATGCAGAATAACTTTACAATTGCATGTTATTAAAAAATATGCTTCTTTCTATTAAATTTTCCACTTTGAAGAAATGACCACTAGGGGTCTCCCTACCAGTCCTGGCAGCAAGCATTTCAGACTCATGCTGGAGTCCTAAACACTACGAGCGGCCAGTCTGCTTTGTTCACAAAGGAGAACACTCAGAGCTGCCAGTCTGCTTTGTTCACAGCCTGTTTGGCTGTGAACAAAGCAGGCTTACATCTCTGAGTGTTTAGGACTCCAGCATGAGTCAGAAATGTTTGCTGACAGGACTGATCGGGAAAAATACAATAGAAAGAAGCATATTTTTCATTAACATGCTATTGGAAAGTTATTCAACATTCATTAATCTAAAATATATCAAAAGTTTATTTGATGAGAGGTACCCTTTAAAGGGAACCAATCAGGAGGCGTCACTGCCGGCCATAGAAGGGGACTAGGTGAGAAGAGCTCCCCGCCCAGGGGACTACTAACGGGTGCGGCGGTGACTAGTTTATAAGCTCATATCCTCACCATCCCTGCAGGCAGGAGTGTCCCCAGGGGATGGTGAGGATAAAGATTTTACCCTATATAACGCTTTGCCAAACGTTATATAGGGTAAAATCTGATGATTGGTTCCCTTTAATAGTTTCCCCTCTGAACTATGTGCCAGAACATTGCACATGTTTTCCCACAATCCCCCTGGATTGCTTACACAGTGGAGACTAAATGCCATTATTTCTTGGATATAATATGAGATTGCAGTTGAAATAAGCATGTGTGGATTTGGTAAGGAGGATGTAAACGAGAATAAAGCAGGTACCTGGAGGATAAGTACCGTAAGTATATATTTCTATCCCTAATTTCTAATATGTGTAATTTCATATAACACATCTACTTATATATATTTATCTGAATGGGGAAACACCTTTAAGGAACTATAGAGCAGTTGGCCCTATAATCAATGGCATA
Source organism: Hyla sarda (assembly GCF_029499605.1). Lineage (NCBI taxonomy): Eukaryota > Metazoa > Chordata > Amphibia > Anura > Hylidae > Hyla > Hyla sarda. The sequence goes on from NC_079189.1 coordinate 472,019,756, forward strand.
AAAATGAATCCTCCCAAAATGAACACATTTTTTTTTCAGTTCCACCCCACAATTTTTTGTTTTGCATTACATAATATGATATAAAGAAGAATTCCATTAAAAAAGTAGTGGTCCCAAAAAAACAAGCCCTCCTATGGCTGTCTGCTTAAAAAAAAGTTATGACTGTAAGGAGGGAAAAAACCGAACACAAAAAACTGGCCTGTCTTAAAGACAGGCCAGTTTTTTGTCTTTGTTTTTTCTTTCCTTAGTTTAAGGGGTTAACGACTGAATTATTATGACTAGCAAAGTGAGTGTTAGGCTCTGTTTACTCCGGCATCATGTATGCTGTTTTTAAGCGCTCATGACATTTTCTTATATTTTGGATCAGATAAAGATAGATCCAATGACTCATGATAGGTCCATCAGGTTTCTATAACAGGTAGAATCCACCAGTAGTCCATGATACTACCGGTAGATCTAACAGAAAGCTGTTGGGATGGAACCATGATGGCAATGTAAGCATAACTATAACAATAAACTGTAAGTGGAATTCTATACCTTGTGTGAGCTCCGGGGCCTCGGCCACAAAGCTGATCCGGTACTTGCTCCTCTTCCAGCTGCGGTCATTACTTATCAAAGAATTGTTCGCTTTCTCAATATTCACATCATCTCCCACACAAAAAACATCACAGGCAGCCTGTGTACAACACAGATCAGAAATAAGCCACATACTACCGTAAAACAAACTGTGAAAACATAGCTATACCTATATACCTATACTATTGCACTGCCATACCAATGGGATTGCTGTCATGATAAAACATAAAGAGAAATAGACAAAAACGCACTTCCTTGTGCGGGATCACCAATCATGAAATGGAGAATTCTTGGAGAGAGGAAACGTGCTCACCTGGACAGTGTGCAATTTCAGGCACAACACTTACAAAGGCTCATCAGAACAAAGGTGGAGCTTCCCACACCGAAAACATCAGTGTAACGTGCAGATAAAGGAAAGAAGGTGAAAATGGGAAGTGGTGTCCGCGCTGCTAGAAGGTTAGGTTGAATCAGCATACATCTGAAGTCATCGGTATTTGAGAAGTACTTTAATTATGTTCACATAACGCGTTACTGGGTGTAAACCCTTTCATCAGGCATGGAATCACGCCTGATGAAAGGGTTTACACCCAGAAACGCGTTGTGTGAACATAATTAAAGTACTTCTCAAATACCGATGCCATTTGCACCTTCTTTACTTTATCTGCATGATAGAACATAGACATGCTCCCTAAAGCCTCATTAAAGGGGTACTCAGGTGGAAAACATTTTTCTTTTTTTTTAAATCAACTCCCATTGCATGTGTGCTCAGTCACGCTGGAGGGTATCTGGGAGGAAGTTGTGAGTCGACCGAATGCTGCCGTAATTGCCCCCTGGCCCCTGTTTTGCTTATCAAGCACAGGTAGGATTAGCGTTAGGTCTCGCACCAATTTGAGAAACCTTGGCATTGGTGTGCGGGCTCTGGTGTGTCCTTCATATAAGGATACACTGGCGAATGTCTCAATTTTAACATCAGTGTTGAGGGATAGCCAATGTATTGTTTACATCTACCACAGTAGTGCACCGATATTCCTGTATTGTATTCCAATTGTTACACATCCACACCGTTTATCTGGTGTAGGATTCTATTGTGGCACTTGTAGTCCGCTGCAGGCATCCTCCATTGTATGCATTTTTATGCTGGGGATCGCCCTTAGCAACGGACTACAAGGGCAGGATCTGCTCCCCCAGTATAAATGCACAACCGCATTTGGGGTTGAGCACCTCCAGCCATTTGAGACCACGTTTTTTGTTGTTTGTTTAAATTTTATAGTTGGAGGTGTGTAAACTCCAAAATTAATGCGCCTTGAATATCTACAAGGCAGCATTAAGGTTTGCACCTGTGAGGCCAGGCACCCATATTAGCCAGCTCAGGTGGGGCTTGCAGCTTGCCTCCCTCCTCCCATTGCATGTGTGCTCAGTCACGCTGGAGGGTATCTGGGAGGAAGTTGTGAGTCAACCGAATGCTGCCGTAATTGCCCACTGGCCCCTGTTTTGCTTATCAAGCACAGGTAGGATTAGCGTTAGGTCTCGCACCAATTTGAGAAACCTTGGCATTGGTGTGCGGGCTCTGGTGTGTCCTTCATATAAGGATACACTGGCGAATGTCTCAATTTTAACATCAGTGTTGAGGGATAGCCAATGTATTGTTTACATCTACCACAGTAGTGCACCGATATTCCTGTATTACTGGGTGTAAACCCTTTCATCAGGCATGGAATCACGCCTGATGAAAGGGTTTACACCCAGAAACGCGTTGTGTGAACATAATTAAAGTACTTCTCAAATACCGATACCATTTGCACCTTCTTTACTTTATCTGCATGATAGAACATAGACATGCTCCCTAAAGCCTCATTAAAGGGGTACTCAGGTGGAAAACATTTTTCTTTTTTTTTAAATCAACTGGTGCCAGAAAGTTAAACAGATTTGCAAATTACTTCTATTATAAAATTTTTACCCTTACAGTACTTTTTAGCAGCTGTATGCTACAGAGAAAATTATTTTCTTTTTGAATTTCTTTTTTATCCCCAGTGCTCTCTGCTGACCTGACACCTGATGCCTGTATCAGGAACAGTCCAGAGCAGGAGAAAATCCCCATAGCAAACCTATGCTGCTCTGGACAGTTCCTGACACGGACGAAGGTGTCAGCAGAGAGCATTGTGGACAAGACAAAAAATAAATTCAAAAAGAAAAGAATTTCCTCTGTAACATACAGCTGCTAAAAAGTATGGAAGGGTAAAGATTTTTTAATAGAAGTAATTCACAAATCTGTTTAACTTTCTGGCACCAGTTCATTTAAAGGGGTACTCCGGTGAAAACCTTTTTTTCTTTTAAATCAACTGGTGGCAGAAAGTTAAACATATTTGTAAATTACTTCTATTAAAAAATCTTAATCCTTCCAGTACTTATTAGCTGCTGAATGCTACAGAGGACATTCCTTTCTTTTTGGAACACTGATGACATCACGACCACAGGGCTCTCTGCTGACATCTCTGTCCATTTTAGCAACCATGCATAGCAGGTGTATGCTAAGGGCAGCATGGTGGCTCAGTGGTTAGCACTACTGCCTTGCAGTGCTGGGGACTTGGGTTCAAATCCCACTAAGGACAACAATAAATAAAGCATTATTATTATAATAACGTCAGCAGAGAGAACTGTGCTCATGATGTCATCAGAGAGCATTCCAAAAAGAAAAGAATTTCCTCTGTAGTATTCAGCAGTTAATAAGTACAGGAAGGATTAAGATTTTTTAATAGAAGTAATTTACAAATATGTTTAACTTTCTGCCACCAGTTGATTTAAAAGAAAAAAGGTTTTCACCGGAGTACCCCTTTAAAAAAAAAAAAAGTTTTCCACCGTAGTACCCCTTTAAGGTCACTATTGTTCAAAGTGCAACTGCAATAACACTCTGGCGGCAGAATGTCTGGTTATATCTTCCACAACTTCATAGCAAACTTTGCCCCACATCTGTACTCTCTACTACAGTTGATCTAAGGACCTCTTCTGGTTGAAGGGCGATCATGGTCACATGGACTATTCTGAGGCTACACAAAAGTTCACTAGACAATAGACAAATAGCTAATGACAGTAATTTAATACAATTACTGTTTGTATACAATCAATTCAGATGTATTAACTGGGTATTAGTGATGAGAAATCATGTAGTCTGGCCCATCTAGGCAGCAACCGCTACAAAAAAAAAGAAAAAAAAATAGATTCACCTTAAAAACTTTTATCGCCCACGTTCGGAAAGATTCCTCTTGTCCACATAGTTCATCTCCCTCTCCCATTTTTAAGATCCGTTCTCCTCCCATCTCTTCTAACAGAGTATCCACAGCTCGGGCAAAGGCACAAAAATGAGGGTAAGCTCTTGAACCAAGTCCAAAGACTGAAAATCTAAAGTAACAAAAAAAAGAATTTACACTGTATCATAAGGTACTCAAATACTGTCAAATGAGATTATAAAGCAAGTAAAGATAACCGAACCAAGTATTTTCTATGATATGTGTTGTCCCAGGATAGACACTGAGGGCACATCCTAGTGATATGCCACCAATGTCCAATTCTGACCACTTTGACTCCTGCTCATTTTTAGAACAAAGTATCAGTAGTGCTTGTTTGCTGCATGCTTGGCAATGGTGCCTTCTTGGCACTGCTTTCACTGCCAATTGAACACTTTTGGCACAGTTTAGCTATTTATTGACAATATCTATCCTGAGACATCAAATTACATCAGAAACACACATATTTTGGTACTATGCTCTGTTGGGAATTATGAGTTGGTAGAGATTTTTAAAGATTTTTAAAGGGGTACTCCACCCCTAGACACCTTATCTCCTCTTATCTCCTATACAAAGGATAGAAGATAAGAGGCTGGACCCTCTTGATCTCTGTGCAGCACCCTGCGTTCTAAACATTATGCTCAGAATGTTTGGTACGGGCAGCCGTGCTTGTGATGTCACACCACACCCCCTCTTGATGCCATGTCAGGCCCCCTCCATTCATGTCTATGGGAGGGGCGTGACTGCCGCCATGTCCCCTCCCATAAACATGAATGGAGGAGGCATGGTGTGATGTCACGATTGGCTGCCCACACCAAGCATTCTGAACATAATGTTCATAAAGGCGGTTGCTGCACAGAGATTGCGGTGGGTCCCAGAGGCTGGACTCCCGCAATCAGACATCTTATCCCCTATCCTTTGTATAGGAGATAAGATGTCTAGGGGTGGAGTACCCCTTTGACCTACCGTAATAGTTTGAATGGAAAGTGAAAAACTTTTTAAACCAATATTTAAATGTGAACATTTTGTAAAGATATAAAATACATGTAGAAACCACAGCAAATTATATTTAGCCGAGATATTTTTGTACAATCACCTTTTATGGTAGGCAAATAAATAAGGCTTCTTTCACACTGCCGTTGCACCCTGTCAAGAACAGACGTCAAACTCTTTTTTCCTGAGTTTGATGGCCATTATTTTAACGGGGCACAATGGGCAACAGCGGGTCCCTATGGACCCTATTATAGTTAATAGGGTCTGTCGGGCGCTGCTGTTTTTCAGCAGGAGTCGTGGAGAAAAAGATGACGTAAGCAGTATTTTATCTCCCGCTATTCACCCAGGCTCCTCAGATGGCCGTCACACTGCCGTGTCCTAAGACTGATTATTGGCCATAGATATAAGGTTTTAAGATACTGTAAATATTCTCCCCTAAAGTGTTTAGTTTTCAATCAGAATATGGAAACCTTACCTAACATTGGCTAAGGGACCTGCACTTCCAAAATTATCTCCAGGTCCTGTCTCATCTCCGGATGACTTTCGAGCATCAGCATAAGAAGACACACTGTTAAAACGCACCTTGTAGCTACTAAAAACAAGACATATTTTGAATCATTTTAAGTCAATGTAGAGTTTGTAATACAGCTACATATGTACTAAACTGCCTTACAATATCCTTTAGTTTTATCATACGGTTTCATAATTTTTCCTTATAATGAGAATTTTGCACATACTGTATCCTTGCCACACATATTAGTTGCAGTTTTGTCACATTTTCATTAATTAGGATTAATTAGGTATGAAAGGTTATTAGGATGATTTGTGATACGTAGATCAAGAAACTGTCTCTTCACCGTCACATCAAAGTTTGACAGCATTTCCTATAGTAGCCAAAGGGAAACTACAGCCACTCTTATTAGTATACATTCTGTATATTATTATCTAAAAAACATATTATGATATTTAAGTTTTCCATAGGTATACATAATGGAAATGCATTTGCATGTTTTTTTTTTTCTTTGCGAACATTTGAGATAAAAAAAAATTTGTGTAAAGAACTTTTTTGAAAGAATTCAATGGTTCACACGCAGCATTTAAAAAGCAACAACATTGTTTAATGCTGTAGTTATTATGGAAGTTTTTCATTCATTTTACTTAAGCCAAATCCAGGACTAGACTCAAAAGGAATATGAAGGAAGGACTGAAAATTCTATGTCTTGCATGATCCAATTCTGGCTGTGGGTCAAAGAACTGCATCAAGCCTGTAGTGGTTTTTTTCTTCCAAAAAACTCTGGGGGAGATATTTAAAGTGTGTGCAGCAGAATTTTCACTCAGTTTGCATTAAAAAAAAAAAAATTCTGGCGCACACATTATTAGGATTCACCTGCTATTACTAGCAGCGGGTTTCCCACTGCGAGAATCCCGCTGCGAGTTACGCTACCATTGACTTAAATGGGTCCACAGACAGTCCGCAATAGTGTCTGATTTGCGGACTGTCCACAGACCCATTCAAATGAATGTTAGCTTAATTCGCAGCGGATATCCCGCAGCAGGAAACCCGCTGCTAGTTACTAGCGTGTGAACTCACCCTTGGACAGATTTCTGTACTCGGCAGACAGGAAGCCATCAGCTGGCTGCTGATCTCATGCAGCACTTTGCGCAAAGCAGGAGATCAGGATCTGGATGTATGCATATGTCTTATCGCGGCAACGTACCCACAGTTAGGATGTATGTATACCTCCTATAGTGGGAAAGGGGTTAAAATACAGCTGAGAATTGGTTTCTATGATTTCTATGGGCAGCTAAGACAGTTTTAGGCATCTTACATACTTACCAACATTTGGATCCTATATCATGAGACCCATTATTAGGCCCTTGGAAATGTTGCTTGGAAACATGTAATTTTTGGAATTATGGAAAACCCTGCCCTTTTTATTTACAGGAAAGTCTCAAATAATATGGGACTGTGGCAAGCATTTTAGGCCTTATGTCCCAAGCATATGCCACTTTAGCTTAATATTAACTCACGTTCTTTCCTCCATATTAGAATTGGGATGCCTCATCTCCATCAGGGCACAGCCAAATTTCTATAAAAAAAAAAGCAGACTTCTTTTAGATGAATTAAGTTTGTTGTAAAGAAATGTGCGCAGTAGTTTTCGATCCCAAAGATGATAAGCTTCAAACATCCATTCAATGCTCAAAAATTGTGATTTTTTTTTTTACCTGAAAAAACAGTACGGCCAGTACCTGCATTGGAAGACTGTCAATTCACAGTAAAATGTCAGTGGATTGGCCACACATTGGTCACCCACATGTCTATAAAAATTCATATTTTATTAATGTAATAATGCATACAGGATCAATAAAAAAAACTGTGGGGGAGCAATATGAAATACTATCATATTAATGAGTAACTCAAACCCATGTCGTACATAATGGACACTTTATTATACTCTGGCTCACTAGCAGTCCCAAATATTCATCCTGGATGGACAGTAAAGAGTACTGTGATGCACAGGAGTTACACCACCCTGATGCATGTTTAGGGTGCTGCCTTTTCTGTGGCTTAAAGGGGTACCCAGGTGGAAAACATTATTTTTTTAAAATCAACTAGTGCCAGAAAGTTAAACAGATTTGTAAATTACTTCTATAAAAAAAAATCCTTCCAGTACTTATCAGCTGCTGTATGATCCATAGGAAGTTATTTTCTTTTTGAATTTCTTTTCTGTCTGACCACAGTGCTCTCTGCTGACACCTCTGCCCATGTCAGGAACTGTCCAGAGTAGGAGAGGTTTGCTATGGAGATTTGCTCCTACTCTGGACAGTTCCTGACATAGACAGAGGTGTCAGGAAAGAGTACTGTGGTCAGACAGAAAAGAACAACTCATCTCCCTCTGTAGTATAGCAATTGATAAGTACTGGAAGCATTAAGATTTTTTTAATAAAAGTAATGTGCAAATCTGTTTAACTTTCTGGAGGCAGTGGATATGAAAAAAAAAAAAAGTTTTCCACCAGAGTACCCCTTTAAACCCGCAAATGGAGGCTGTACCTGAAATACGCTCAGTGCTTATAGGAGAACTCCAGACCATAAAAATTGTCCCCCATAGTGCCGGCAGTAAAAAAATAAATATGTACATACCTTCCTCCGCTTCCCTGGGGCCTCCGGTAACCGGCTCCGGTCTCCGCCGCAATCCACTTCCTGGTTGCCGGTGGTCACATGAATGAGCCAATCAGCAGCCGCAGCACAGTCCGACTCGGCCGGCGATAGGCTGAGCGGCAGTGTGAAAACACTTCAGGACACAAAATGCTTCACTACACCGACACCTGCGGCCGGGGCCGAAAACATCACACTGCCGCTCAGCATATCGCCGGCTGAATCGGACTGTGCTGCGGCTGGTGATTGGCTGATTCATGCGACCACCGACGACCAGGAAGTGGATTGCGGCAGAGACCGGAGCCGTTTACCGGAGGCCCCGGGGGAGAGGAGGAAGGTATGTACATCTTTATTTTTTTACTGCCGGCACTATGGGGGACAATTTTTATGGTCTGGAGTTCTCCTTTAATCTCTTACTTTGCATATGATGTGCTCCATAGAATATAATGGAACCCATAGCCCCCAATGAGCGATGAGCCAGGGAGTGAAGTGTGGTGTTCTGCATTTTGCACAGATATCTAGGGATTAGTGGGTTTCTTAGCACTTCGAGGTCTATAATTTCTTATATTGACAGTAAAGTTAGTGAGGCCCATGTCTGCATGAACATTTATGTCAGCATCACATTTTGACAGTTTTCCAACTTACAAGCAATGTTTTTGCGACATGTATCCTCAAATCGTAATGTGAACACAACCTAAGTTATAACTATGCATCATTAACATACATATGTTAACATTAGTTATGAAGTGGCCAATCCCTCTTTAACACTCTTTAACTCTTATCTGCTTGCACCCAAAAATAAGCATTTCATACATGTGCTTTATACCTCTCCTTTTTCTGGTGGGTCCCCATTTCCAAAGGTGCTGGTCACCACTAAGACAAGGGCTTCATGCTCTAAATGCACAATGTCATACTCTTCCATCGACATGGCCTGGGAAACAAAAAGTCTTTAGTCTACTAACAAAACTCTAAGGAAGGCAACGATGAAAGAAACAACGATAGAAAAGAAAAGAAGTATATGTCTTTATGTATGCGGGGCAGAGACATTTCCTTTTAAGACAGTCAGGGCCATGATTTGAGGATATCCTATAAAGAAGACACATGGTAATTCCATGTGCACTTGCAATAATTGTATTACCTGTGCAACACTAAGGAAATCTGAAAAACAAGGCCTGAAGGAGTGAGGACTATTCAAGTTTAGGCAAAAGAGATGTAAACTTTCTATCCAAGCTCACTTTTGGGAAAACCTTTCTCACATGACCAAGTACTGCTGCTTTCCTTCCTAAAGAGAAAGCTGCTCAAAAGGGGAGATTTATCAACACCTGTCCAGAGGAAAAGTTGCTGATATCAACCAATCAGCTTCTTTCATTTTTAACAAGGCCTCTGCAAATTGAAAGAAGCGATCTGATTGGTTGTTATTGGCAACTGGGCAACTTTTCCTTTGCACAGGTTTTGATAAATCTCCCTGAAAGTGTTTCTAATGAACATAAATATAAAATGAAAAAAAATATTAGGAATTCTGCCCAACTATTCTTCTTTCTAGAGATGACTAAACTTATTGTACAAATCGCTGAAACCAAATGTCAAGCTGTAACAGCCGATTCCTTTATTTTATAAAAAAAAGAGTAGTTCCACTCTGCAAGTGCTCTTATTTCCTGGAAAAGTCACTGGGGGATTTATTACACAACTGTCTTAAGGCACATGTCTCTTAATAACTCAGGCAGTAAAACGGTTCGAGGGCCACGCTTCGGAAATCTATGCTAGCTCCGAACTAGAATATATTTCATCTACAATTCACGCTACCTCTGTATTGTAAATTGTAATAAATCTGCAGGAGGACTCTTTTCCTGTCATGTTCACTTTATGCCAAGCTTCGCCAACATGGTGAGTTATAATGTTGAAAAACTTGCAACATTTTTGAGGCGAGCAGAGATTTGCCCAAAAACCTCACAATTTTTCACAATCTGAGCCTAGCACAGACCATGATAGTTTTCCCCAATTCACTTTTCAGGAGAAGCAGAACTACTTTTTCTAGACAAAACAGATTTACCATTGCTGCTTAAGATTTGGTGATATGTACTGTATGATTTCTCATCTCTGTTTCCAACAGGATACTGTTACTCTGCAAGTGATTGGTCAACGCCATAAACAGCACATTATTATTGGTAGACTCCTTAGACTATGTCCACATATGTCCACGTATTGTTTCTTCAATTTGTACATAGGTTTTAACAACCCCAACTCCCTCCCCCCCCCCTCCCCTCCCAAATAAAAATGGAACAGTGGCTGGACATATTCTTACTTGTACACATTTCCCCTCAATCCAAATACATTTTACATTTTAAATCATCACAGGTTTAAACTGGAAATACAGTATACTTAGAACAATAAAATAGCAGGAATCACCTTTGCATCGAAGGCATGCTTGAATATTTCACATAATGTTCTTGCATAGGCTTCAGATTTGCCAGTTTCAGTTGCATAAAGAATTGTAGCTTTCACTCTTTTTGCCATTGCCTGTCCCATTAATTTAGCTGAAAATTTTACTGCCCTGTAAGAAGAATATGGCAGATGTTTACAATGACAGGATGCACTATTTGTTTTCGGACACAAGAGTAAAATACAACACTCACTTGGCCAACTTCTTGAATCCAATGGCCCGCTTCTTAGTTGGAGTTCCATTCACTCCTTTCCAGACATGAGTGTTCCAGGGGTCAGGCTGCACGTACCAAAATATACATGTATAAATTTTTGTTTATTATAATTTGCTATGCTATGCAGGATATGAAATTTTAAGTGGTATGCTGGTATCAGAAAATAAAACAAATATGTCACATTGTCACACAGCTGTCTGCAACTCCAGGAATTAGAATGCAGTGGAGACCAGGTGCTGCAATAACGGAGGCTGTGAGGAAGTGAGGGAGGTAAGAAGAGGGTTTATTTTTTTATTTTTATTAAACCAGATTGTGAGGAGGAGGTTGTGAACTATGTGTGAGACGTATTAGGCCCGGGTGCTTCCCAATAAGTCAAGCTGCAGCTCAAACTGGGTTTCACACTGGGGAATGACTATAAAGCAAAAGCAACTAAACCACCAGTGAGAAACACACACAAAGGGGGAGATTTATCAAAACCTGTCCAGAGGAAAAGCTGCTGAGTTTCCCATAGCAACCAATCAGATTTCTTCTATCATTATTGAAAAGGCCTCTGAAAAATGAAAGAAGCGATCTGATTGGTTGCTATAGAAAACTCAGCAACTTTTCCTCTGGACAGGTTTTGATAAATCTCCCCCATAATGTATCTATAAAACTGATCTTATTAAATTTGGAGCCTTGGGTTCTACGTTAACAGTTTTCATCTATTGGTCAATAAAAGAGGTATTCCAGTAAAAGCAGTTATTACCTATCTAGTGTATAGCAAAAAACTGCTAGTGGTGGGTCAAACTGCTCAAAACATATTATTAATCATACCTGATATTCAAAGGAAGGTGTCAGACGGTAGTTGAGCATTTCTTGGTGAAATACTGGAGTAATGCTTCCAGACATTGGGGGCACTATCCAGACCCAATCAGCAGGACAACCTCCACGACACCGGTATTCATTTTCCATATGCTTAATGAATGACTCTGTAGCAGAGTGATGATCTACAATTGTTACTTTATCGCTCTGAGAAAAAAAAAATATTATGATTAAAGAACATCTTCATGTACTTTTTATTTTTTTTTATTTTTTAGCAGAAACAGTGTCACACTTGTCAATTGGCTATTTATTGCTATCTATTGGCTATTGTAGCTGAAAATAAATCTGTCAGCTCTATATAGTGCTCAGAGTTCAATTGTCAAAGAGGCATTGCTAAGCCGCAGCAAGCATGCCTCCTCCCTACCCCACCTTTGTCTGACTGACATATAGGCCTTAGTGCTGGAAGCCAAGCCCTGTGTCACGATGCCGGCTGGCAGGTAGTGGATCCTCTGTGCCAGAGAGGGATTGCTAGACCGTGCTAGTGGATCGGTTCTAAGTCACTACTGGTTTTCACCAGAGCCCGCCGCAAAGCGGGATGGTCTTGCTGCGGCGGTAGTGACCAGGTCGTATCCACTAGCAACGGCTCAACCTCTCTGACTGCTGAAGATAGGCGCGGTACAAGGGAGTAGACAGAAGCAAGGTCGGACGTAGCAGAAGGTCGGGGCAGGCAGCAAGGATCGTAGTCGGGGGCAACGGCAGGAGGTCTGGAACACAGGCTAAGGAACACACAAGGAAACGCTTTCACTGGCACAATGGCAACAAGATCCGGCGAGGGAGTGAAGGGGAAGTGAGGTATAAATAGGGAGTGCACAGGTGAACACACTAATTGGAACCACTGCGCCAATCAGCGGCGCAGTGGCCCTTTAAATCGCAGAGACCCGGCGCGCGCGCTCCCTAGGGAGCGGGGCCGCGCGCGCCGGGACAGGACAGACGGAGAGCGAGTCAGGTACGGGAGCCGGGATGCGCATCGCGAGCGGGCGCTACCCGCATCGCGAATCGCATCCCGGCTGGAGACGGTATCGCAGCGCACCGGGTCAGTGGAGCTGCCCGGAGCGCTGCGGTAGCGAGAGAGAAGCGAGCGCTCCGGGGAGGAGCGGGGACCCGGAGCGCTCGGCGTAACAGTACCCCCCCCCCTTGGGTCTCCCCCTCTTCTTAGAGCCTGAGAACCTGAGGAGCAGACTTTTGTCTAGGATGTTGTCCTCAGGTTCCCAGGATCTCTCTTCAGGTCCACAGCCCTCCCAATCCACCAAAAAGAACTTTTTTCCTCTGACCGTCTTGGAGGCCAGTATCTCTTTCACTGAGAAGACGTCAGAAGAACCGGAGACAGGAGTGGGAGAAACTAATTTGGGAGAGAAACGGTTGATGATGAGTGGTTTAAGAAGAGAGACATGAAAGGCATTAGGAATACGGAGAGAAGGAGGAAGAAGAAGTTTGTAAGAGACAGGATTAATTTGGCACAAGACTTTGAAGGGACCAAGATAGCGTGGACCCAGTTTGTAACTGGGGACACGAAAGCGGACATATTTAGCGGAGAGCCATACCTTGTCTCCGGGAGCAAAAATGGGGGGAGCTCTTCTTTTCTTATCGGCAAACTTTTTCATGCGAGATGAAGCCTGTAAAAGAGAAACTTGGGTCTCTTTCCATATGGTGGAAAGATCACGAGTCACTTCATCTACCGCGGGCAAACCAGAGGGCAAGGGAGTAGGGAGGGGGGGAAGAGGGTGACGGCCGTACACCACGAAAAATGGGGATTTGGAGGAAGATTCAGAGACTCTAAAGTTATACGAGAATTCGGCCCATGGTAGAAGATCTGCCCAATCATCCTGGCGGGAGGAAACAAAATGTCGTAAATAATCACCCAAGACCTGGTTAATTCTTTCTACTAGTCCATTGGATTGAGGATGATATGCAGAAGAAAAGTTTAATTTAATCTTGAGTTGTTTACAGAGAGCCCTCCAGAATTTTGACACGAATTGGACGCCTCTATCCGAGACTATTTGTGTGGGCAACCCGTGAAGACGAAAAATGTGTACAAAAAATTGTTTAGCCAACTGAGGCGCTGAAGGAAGACCAGGAAGAGGGATGAAATGTGCCATCTTGGAGAATCGATCAACGACCACCCAAACAACAGTGTTGCCACGGGATGGGGGTAGGTCTGTAATAAAATCCATACCAATCAGAGACCAAGGCTGTTCGGGGACAGGCAGAGGATGAAGAAAACCAGCGGGCTTCTGGCGAGGAGTCTTATCCCGAGCACAGACAGTGCAGGCTCGCACAAAGTCCACGACATCCGTCTCCAGAGTCGGCCACCAATAGAAGCGAGAGATGAGTTGCACAGATTTCTTGATGCCTGTATGACCTGCGAGATGGGAGGAGTGACCCCATTTGAGGATTCCGAGGCGTTGGCGTGGAGAGACGAAGGTCTTTCCTGGAGGAGTTTGCCTGATGGAGGCTGGAGAAGTGGAGATCAGGCAGTCAGGAGGAATGATGTGTTGCGGAGAGAGTTCAACTTCCGAGGCATCCGAGGAACGAGAGAGAGCATCGGCCCTAATGTTCTTATCGGCAGGCCGAAAGTGAATTTCAAAATTAAATCGGGCAAAGAACAGAGACCACCTGGCCTGGCGAGGATTCAGCCGTTGGGCAGACTGGAGATAGGAGAGGTTCTTGTGATCGGTGTAAATAATAACAGGAAATCTTGATCCCTCCAGCAGATGCCTCCATTCCTCAAGTGCTAATTTAATGGCTAGAAGCTCTCGATCCCCGATGGAGTAGTTCCTCTCCGCCGGAGAGAAGGTCCTAGAAAAAAAACCACAAGTAACAGCATGCCCGGAAGAATTCTTTTGTAGAAGGACCGCTCCAGCTCCTACAGAGGAGGCATCAACCTCCAATAGGAAGGGTTTAGAAGGGTCAGGTCTGGAGAGCACGGGAGCCGAAGAAAAGGCAGACTTGAGCCGTTTAAAGGCGTCTTCCGCTTGAGGAGGCCAAGACTTGGGATTGGCATTTTTTTTGGTTAAAGCCACGATAGGGGCCACAACGGTAGAAAAATGTGGAATAAATTGCCTGTAATAATTGGCGAACCCCAAAAAACGTTGGATAGCACGGAGTCCGGAGGGGCGTGGCCAATCTAAGACGGCAGAGAGTTTGTCTGGATCCATTTGTAGTCCCTGGCCAGAGACCAAGTATCCTAGGAAAGGAAGAGATTGGCATTCAAACAGACATTTCTCTATCTTGGCATAAAGTTGATTGTCACGAAGTCTCTGAAGAACCATACGGACATGCTGGCGGTGTTCTTCTAGATTGGCAGAAAAAATCAGGATATCGTCCAGATATACAACAACACAGGAGTATAAGAGATCACGAAAAATTTCATTAACAAAGTCTTGGAAGACGGCAGGGGCGTTGCACAGGCCAAAGGGCATGACCAGATACTCAAAGTGTCCATCTCTAGTGTTAAATGCCGTTTTCCATTCATCCCCCTCTCTGATGCGGATGAGATTATAAGCACCTCTTAAGTCCAGTTTGGTAAAGATGTGGGCACCTTGGAGGCGATCAAAGAGTTCAGAGATGAGGGGTAGAGGGTAGCGGTTCTTTATCGTGATTTTATTAAGACCGCGGTAGTCAATGCAAGGGCGTAGAGAGCCATCTTTTTTGGACACAAAGAAAAATCCGGCTCCGGCAGGAGAGGAGGATTTACGGATAAAGCCTTTTTTTAAATTTTCCTGGATGTACTCCGACATAGCAAGAGTCTCTGGGGCGGACAGAGGATAGATTCTGCCCCGGGGTGGAGTAGTGCCCGGGAGGAGGTCAATAGGACAATCATAAGGCCTGTGAGGAGGTAGAGTCTCAGCTTGTTTTTTGCAAAAAACATCCGCAAAGTCCATATAGGCCTTAGGGAGACCGGTTACAGGAGGAACCACAGAGTCACGGCAAGGGGTACTGGGAACCGGTTTTAGGCAGTCCTTGAAACAAGAGGGCCCCCAACTCTTGATCTCCCCAGTGGACCAATCCAGGGTTGGGGAATGGAGTTGAAGCCAGGGTAGTCCAAGGAGGATTTCGGAAGTGCAATTGGGGAGGACCAAAAATTCAATCTTCTCGTGATGAGGTCCGATGCACATTAGAAGGGGCTCCGTGCGGAAACGTATGGTACAATCCAATCTTTCATTGTTTACACAATTGATGTAGAGGGGTCTGGCGAGACTGGTCACTGGGATGTTGAACCTGTTGACGAGAGAGGCCAAAATAAAATTTCCTGCAGATCCGGAATCCAAGAAGGCCATAGTAGAGAAGGAGAAGGCAGAGGCAGATATCCGCACAGGCACAGTAAGACGTGGAGAAGCAGAGTAGACATCAAGGACTGTCTCACCCTTGTGCGGAGTCAGCGTACGTCTTTCCAGGCGGGGAGGACGGATAGGACAATCCTTCAGGAAGTGTTCGGTACTGGCACAGTACAGACAGAGATTCTCCATGCGGCGTCGTGTCCTCTCTTGAGGTGTCAGGCGAGACCGGTCGACCTGCATAGCCTCCACGGCGGGAGGCACAGAAACGGATTGCAGGGGACCAGAGGAGAGAGGAGCCGGGGAGAAAAAACGTCTTGTGCGAACAAAGTCCATATCCTGGCGGAGCTCCTGACGCCTTTCGGAAAAACGCATGTCAATGCGAGTGGCAAGATGGATGAGTTCATGTAGGTTAGCAGGGATTTCTCGTGCGGCCAGAACATCTTTAATGTTGCTGGATAGGCCTTTTTTAAAGGTCGCGCAGAGGGCCTTATTATTCCAGGATAATTCTGAAGCAAGAGTACGGAATTGTACGGCGTACTCGCCAACGGAAGAATTACCCTGGACCAGGTTCAACAGGGCAGTCTCAGCAGAAGAGGCTCGGGCAGGTTCCTCAAAGACACTTCGAATTTCTGAGAAGAAGGAGTGTATAGAGGCAGTGACGGGGTCATTGCGGTCCCAGAGCGGTGTGGCCCATGACAGAGCTTTTCCAGACAGAAGGCTGACTACGAAAGCCACCTTAGACCTTTCAGTAGGGAACTGGTCCGACATCATCTCCAAGTGCAGGGAACATTGGGAAAGAAAGCCACGGCAGAATTTAGAGTCCCCATCAAATTTATCCGGCAAGGATAGTCGTAGACCAGAAGCGGCCACTCGCTGCGGAGGAGGTGCAGGAGCTGGCGGAGGAGATGATTGCTGAAGCTGTGGTAGTAGCTGCTGTAGCATCACGGTCAGTTGAGACAGCTGTTGGCCTTGTTGCGCTATCTGTTGTGACTGCTGGGCGACCACCGTGGTGAGGTCGGCGACAACTGGCAGAGGAACTTCAGCGGGATCCATGGCCGGATCTACTGTCACGATGCCGGCTGGCAGGTAGTGGATCCTCTGTGCCAGAGAGGGATTGGCGTGGACCGTGCTAGTGGATCGGTTCTAAGTCACTACTGGTTTTCACCAGAGCCCGCCGCAAAGCGGGATGGTCTTGCTGCGGCGGTAGTGACCAGGTCGTATCCACTAGCAACGGCTCAACCTCTCTGACTGCTGAAGATAGGCGCGGTACAAGGGAGTAGACAGAAGCAAGGTCGGACGTAGCAGAAGGTCGGGGCAGGCAGCAAGGATCGTAGTCGGGGGCAACGGCAGGAGGTCTGGAACACAGGCTAGGAACACACAAGGAAACGCTTTCACTGGCACAATGGCAACAAGATCCGGCGAGGGAGTGAAGGGGAAGTGAGGTATAAATAGGGAGTGCACAGGTGAACACACTAATTGGAACCACTGCGCCAATCAGCGGCGCAGTGGCCCTTTAAATCGCAGAGACCCGGCGCGCGCGCGCCCTAGGGAGCGGGGCCGCGCGCGCCGGGACAGGACAGACGGAGAGCGAGTCAGGTACGGGAGCCGGGATGCGCATCGCGAGCGGGCGCTACCCGCATCGCGAATCGCATCCCGGCTGGAGACGGTATCGCAGCGCACCGGGTCAGTGGAGCTGCCCGGAGCGCTGCGGTAGCGAGAGAGAAGCGAGCGCTCCGGGGAGGAGCGGGGACCCGGAGCGCTCGGCGTAACACCCTGTATATCAGTCATGCAAGGTTGGGAGGGGTGGGAGAAAAAAAATGATGCATGCCGCGCCTTGGCAACACCTCTTTAAGAAATGAGCTCAAAGCATAATATAGAACTGACAGATTCCCTTTAACCTCATTAACATGAAGTGAACAGTAATGTTATTTTGGCAACAAAAACAGGTAAAGGCTATGGACACCTTCGTAAAGCATTTTTTATTTGTGCACTTTGTGTTTATGATAGTAAATATATTTTTGCATATAGGGGGAGGTTAAATAAGAGTTATGCAGAGGAAAAGTCGACCAATTGCCCATAGCAATTCTTAAATTTTTTAAAAGGGCTTTGAAAAGAAGAAGAAATCTGTTTGGAAGCCATGGGCAACTGGTCAAATTTACCTTAGCACAAGTCTTGATGAATCTATACCATAGTGTCTATTTTTTCTCTATATGCGTATACAGTTCATATGCTTCTCCCTGGTCTCCTCTCTGAGCTGGTGTGGTGCAACCCCCCCCCCCCCCCCCCAAGAAAGTTCATCTGAATGATGGATTTACCTTTAGTTCATTTTACATTTAGGGAACAGAACAACAATAAGAAAAAAATCACTGCAAATGTGTCTAAAGCTTTAGAGACAATTGAAAAGGTTAGTATGTGCACACAAATAAATGATACATCAGTTATCATTGTGCCATTTAACAGAATATAAACAACCTTTAAGGTTATCTTTCTTGTATCGTGACTGTGAAACACATATTTATGACATACCTGAAAACTATACAGAACTGCAATATTAATTTCCACCAAAGCTTGGTCTTTCCATAGCGAGGACATTTTTCTTGTGTCCAAGTTCATTTTTTTGGCAACTTCCTGCAGGAAACAGTTTTATTAAATAATATCTGTCGAAATGATAAACTACAACATATTCAGCACAATGAGCCTGGATTATTTTAGCATACGTGAACAATAACATTGGCTGTAACTTCATCTCTTCACATTGAACAATCTTTACTTCAGTAAAATGCGGTTGTCTCTAAATGGTTGATGTCGGTTGTGGGATTTACAGTACACCATTTGGAATGATAGCTTTCCTGAATGGTAAAAATATTATATTCATGCAACGTTTGTAGTTACACAATCTGGAAGGTATCCAGGCATATACTGTCAGGTGTGATCAACTGCTGTCGGCCAGTATAACAACACACCATTGGAAGTCATATTTGTTTTAACAATAAACATTTAAAAATGCTGTGTAAAATACAGTACATGGTGTAATTGTGACTAATACATTTAAAGTGACATTTCATTATCTAATGCTACCAAAAGGTGGAGCTCTTTACCAGGCCACAGTACCTCCAGTATGTTATAGCGGGAGTTATCACAGTAATCTCGAACTCCAATTTCAGTCCCCATGTACCATCCACTGAAAGGGCAAGCAGTAAACTCCAGGCCTCCGATCTCTAGTAGCAAACTGGACACAGCTGGTAATCCATACCACTTCAGATCCAGATCTTTAAACCATTCAAACCTGACCACATGGATTAGAGAAGACCGTATTATCATGGTGCTAAATTATTCTACATTTGCAGAACTGTTTAAGTCATGTCACTATTCATTTATTAATACGGACATGTATAAGAGATAAAAAGTATACATGATGGTACTTACTTATTTCTATTATGGTTTTAGAAATAAAATCATGATATAACATGAATGATGAATAAAAAATTCTGCCATGTGATCATTAAACAATAATGTCTGATTATGCTTTCAAATAAAAGAGGAAACACATCTATCCTTCGCTCTCTCTCTCTCTCTCTCTCTCTCTCTCTCTCTCTCTCTCTCTCTCTCTCTCGTATCTAACTTTATCTATCTCAAATCCAGGGCCTGCACTAACAAAAGGCCTCTAAGGCAGCTGCCTTAGAGCGCTGAGGTAGGAGGTGGAAATATCCAACCCCCCAGCCACTGGCAGGGGATTCAGATTTAAAGGAAAACTGACAGTAGCTGATAAGATTAGGGGGAATAAGATAAAGGGGTACCCTGTGGAAATAATTTTTATTTAAATCAACTGGTGCCAGAAGGTTAAACAGATTTGTAAATTACTTCTATTAAAAAATCTTAATCCTTCCAGTACTTTTTAGGGGCTATATACTACAAAAGAAATGCTTTTCTTTTCAGATTTCTCTGATGTCATTACCACAGTGCTCTCTGCTGACCTGCTTAAGATTTTTTAATAGAAGTAATTTACAAATCTGTTTAACTTTCTGGCACCAGTTGATTTAAAAAAAAAGAAAAAAGTTTTCCACAGAAGTACCCCTTTAAGTCCTGTTCCTGCATTTCTGTTTTTTTTCTATTTAATTTCTGGCTGCCATCATCAATCGTTTGTATCATCATTTTATCCATCATGTTCAGTTCTGCCATTTAATGGTGAGTTGCTAGTCTGATTTGTGTTGCCTCTCATCATTCATATGTCAGACAATGCTCCCTGGGAATAGATTTGTAAATTAGATCTCCTCCAGAAGGAAGAAAGTTCTTTCTCTTGTGTCATGTATTGTAGTTAGTTAACCTGTAACAATGGAGGACATATCAAACCCTAAGGGTATGTGCACACTAAGGAATATCCATGTAAAGAAATTCCAGGCAGACTTTTCGCTGCTAATATCAACTGACTTTAGGACCTCCCAAAAGACATGTGCCGTTCCCATTAATGGCAATGAACTGTTCAAAGCGTTTATTCTTTTGGCATATGCAGAATCTGGAATTTCTGCTGAAGAATTTTCTGTTAAGGAAATTTGTCAATGTTCACAGTACATCAGAATTCCATTGAAAATAATGGGAAGCTGCGCCAAGTGGAATTCTGTTTGAAATAAACCGATGTGGATATTCATTATTTTGCACATACTCTAAAGGCTCATCCAACGGTAGAATATTCATTCAGGTGTACATTCTGTGCTAGAACCAATCGGATATTGCCACAAACAGTAATGCACTTTTAATAAGATTTCACTGAAAAAAATGAGCATGTTTATTCTTTATGCAGAGTCGGGAATTTGAATTTCTGTGTCAGAATTGTTCACTGCAGAAATTTTGTTGTGTTCAGCAAAATCCAATTCAAAACAATAAGAGGCTGCTGCACCAGAATTTCTGAGCTGAATTTTTAAGATAGATTCTGCAATATGAATGAGTCTTTTTGCATTTAAAGGGGTTATCCACCATGTGAGTGGCACTGAAAAAGTGGATCCGCTGAACCTGTGTGGATGATGGCGTGGGCCGTACCAGGGAGCAGAGTCTAAGGTGCCACTGGTATTCACCAGAGCCCGCCACAAGGCGGCGTGGACTTGCTGTGGCAGGCGGCACCCAGGTCGCTACCCCTGGCATGACTCGTCCACATAGGCTGCCGAGGTGACATGTGGCACTGGAAGGAAGAAGCAAACTCGTGGTCAGGAAAAGCAGAAGGTCAGGGCAGGCGGCACAGGAGCGTAGTCCGGAACTAAGCAAGGAGGTCAGAACACAGCAAGGCAATACAGAACCACAACGCTTTCTCTTGGCTAATGAGCACAAAGATCTGGCAAGGGGAAACAGGAAGTGATGACACTTATAGTGTCAGCGAGCAGCAGTAACCAATTAAGGGCGTACTGGCCCTTTAAATTGCAGAGAGCTGGTGCGCGCGCACTAGATGGTGGGTAAACACACACTGGTGACCTGGGACAGCTGAGGAAGTAGGAGGGGAGTAACGGCCCGGCGTTTGCATGCAGACACAACCCCTGATACGAAAGGCTGCACCCGCTGGCAGAGGAGGACGGGGCAGGAGAGCGCTCGCGTGTCTGTCCGGAACGCTAGTTGTAACACACCATAAGGTGATTTTAGTACTTACCTGCCAGAACTGGGTATTTCCTGTTTGATTTTGTTCTCTAAACTACACATCCCACAGTTCCATGCTTGAAAGTTTGAGATCACTTTCCTTCCTCCCAAACATCAGCCACCCCACCCATTGAAACACAGTGTTTTCTAACCAGGGGGCCTACAGCTGTTGCAAAATTGAAGCAGGACAGGCTCCCTCTGATCACCTGACTAGTGATGTTAGGTCTCAATGCACTGCAACCTGGGAAATCCTGAGATATGGGTAATTTTGTATGCTGTAAAAATAAATATTCGGGCTATAATCACAGAAGAATTGTGAGACCACCGTCACACACAGGTACAGATACTATATTATGAACTACTGTAACTTTACAGCCCCTGTAGCATAGTCAAATAAAAAACAAATACCCCTTTGGAATACCCCTTTAAGAGATACAGTACATTTACTACATAAAAACATGCTTATGATTTGCCAGATACTCTTGGGACTGTATAGGGTTTGGCCATACAGAGACTCCTTCATAATGTGTGCCTAGGTATCCTGGTTTATAGAAAGTGATGTCTTATTCTGAAACATAATAATTCTGAAATTTTATTTTTATTCTAAAGTAATAGACATTGCAGCCAATGATAGGCAAATTGAGCATCTAGATTTACACAGTTATGCACAAGGATACAGTTATGCTAAGGATAGGGGATAAGTTTCAGCTCGTGGGGGGTCTGACCGCTGGGGCCCCCGCGATCTCTCTGTACGGGGCCCCGGCTCGCTGGCTAGATAGCGCGTGTTGACCACCGCACGAGGAGGCGGACACACGCCCCCGCAATACAACTCTATGGCAGAGATGGAGATTGACGAAGGCAGCACTCCAGCTCTTCCATAGAATTGTATTGAGGGGGTGTGTCAGCTGCCGCTTCGTGCGATGGTCAACACGCCCCCTTCCTGCGGGCTGTCGGGGCCCCTTACAGGAGATCCCCGGATCGGATCCCCCGCGATCTGAAACTTATCCCCTATCCTTAGGATAGGGGATACGTTTTTCACAATTGGATGTTTCCTTTAACTAAAATGTGACCTGTATTGGAAATATAAATCTATTCATTTGTTTGTCATTTGTGAAGATTTCACTGCAGACTGTTACAACACAGTTATAACTTATTGCTAAATTTAGAATTGCATTTAGTTAGGACTATTAGAATGTAATAATACATATGTCTCTTCCTGAACCACACTAACACATTTTAACTGATATGGAATGCACTATATATAAATACAAGGCTTTAGGTTCTCATACTTAGGATGCCGGATTTGAACCTCAATAATCATTTCTGGAGGGATCTCAAACAGTTCAGGAT
Organism: Hyla sarda; assembly: GCF_029499605.1. Classification (NCBI taxonomy): domain Eukaryota; kingdom Metazoa; phylum Chordata; class Amphibia; order Anura; family Hylidae; genus Hyla; species Hyla sarda. The sequence continues at coordinate 472,042,524 of NC_079189.1, forward strand.
CATTGCCATCTGCTTGAAGAACTAGAGGGAGGACATCAAATCGGCCTCGTGGAGCTTTCCAGCCTTGCTGAATGCAAATCTATCCAAAGAAATAATTTGAAGTAAAGAAGATAGAATTAGAAGCAAAGCTCGCCAGGTATCCAAAGTCTCCCTTTTATGATCAGTCATCCTTGCTCATTATCAGTTTTCCCGGGATATGTGATTATCTTAATAATGTCATTACCTCAGTTAGCTCTACATTCGCTGGGTCCCCAAGCACTGAGCCATCAGGCTGCTTATATCCTGCGTAACGGATAAGCTGTGCATTCCATACCCTGAAGTCGTGTTTTCCATCAGTCCTTTGGGGGAAAATAGTGATTGCTGATCTGTAAAGAGACATCAGACAAGCTTCAATTAAAGGTTGGCTGACAGATGACGAACTGTAAAGTACCGTACACTACAAAGGTCTACATGGTATGATCTATAAATAAGCTATTTGTTGGTTGTCAGCATTTTCAACTTGAACCCATGTAGGTTCCACTTTCTGAAGTAACTTGTAAATATAAGATACAATTGCAACCTGGGGAACTTAACATTTGTAAAAATGATTGTTCATCCGACAGTTATCTCCCCCTTACACATGAACCTTCGGCACAGCCGAGGGGAGGGATAAGCCTCTGGCCCTAGCGTATCATTTTAAGAGCATAACAGTTGGGCTGGGCAAAACCAATACCCCCCGACGATTCTCTCTACTGACATCATCTACTGGTGGAGAGTGGGGAGGCCGCCTTACATTTTATACCAGGCATAGGCAATCTTCGGCAGCATTTTGGTTGTATGAACATCATGGGAGATGTAATCCACAACATCAGCAGCGGCGAAGGTTGCCTATGCCTTCCCTAAACAGTTGGCCGAACCCTTTACTTTAAGAAGCTGTAACTGAGTTCTAAAATGAAAAAGGTGAAGTAAATCCATTGCAAGTATTCTTCTCTTAAAGAATGAGGTAGGTGGAAGAAAAATGAAAAAAACAGCACTACTTCTTTGCAGCAGGTCCTGTAGGATGACATGTCATAGCTTCACCAGTAAGTGACATTATAATAGCCTGCTAAATAGTTAAATCAAGTTACTGAACATGAATAATTGTACTGGCATATACTGTACAGCAAAACATTTAGAGAGATCTCACCTGAGGTTGCCCTTGTTGGTGGCATACTTGATGTGGTTGCAGATGTAATTAAACATTCCATGTGCCGTTGTACAGTCTCGAGCATCAAAGACCTGTGAAAGTATAGAGAGAAAGCAATTATCCAAAAGATCTTTCAAGAATAACATTGTGGAAATTAGAAGTAACAGAACAGAGACTGCTGTATCAGCACATTACAGTACAAACTTCTGATAGAGTACCATGAGTCCTCCAGGTGTCCATACACACCACAAAGCCAAGTGGACGGACCAAGCATGATGGCACATGAAATCCCTATTAAATATTACAGACTTGTAGGCACCCCACATGGTGTACTGGATGTTAATAGCAGTGCATCTAGGAGACAATAGCTCTGTATAAAATCAAATGCACTCATAGGTTGTGGATGGCCATATATGAAAGTACAGTATGATCAGCATAAGACATATCTCCTTAATATGGCCCTGTCCATGGACTGATACACAAAGAGAAGAGAGCCCCACCTGCAGTTTGGACCACTGGATTCTTCCCACACAGCGAGCTGCATTGCGCCATGCGTGTTTAGCTCCATATATCAACTCAGTATCACGAAGCTGGTAGGTATCTGTGGCTTCAATCTCTTTCGTTACTTCTTCCAGTCTCTCTAAGTGAGCCTTAGAGCCAAATCTTAAACAATAAAGTTCAAAGATTTTATTAATCCATTAAATAACATGTACCATTACTAGTGGCAGACGAGAGACGTGTTTCATGATGACAATGTTATGTTCCAAATGAAATTCTCATTATTATTTTATGGATCATTATTGGATTATAATAGCATTTACTATCTAGAACTCATTACCCATGTGTCCCTAGTAATAGCCATGTTCTCTGTAATATTTACTGCTAGGATATTGCATATTCTGTGGTCAAAACATATGTTCAAGTTAGCGGTAGAGATATGAGCTAGATAGGTAGAAAGATATGTGATAGATGGATTAGATAGATAACTAGATAGATAGATAGAAAAATGAAAATAGATGCAGCACACCAAGTAGTGGACTACAAACGGTCAATTTATTCCATGATGTTAAAGAGACTAAGTTTCACCGCCTGTTTGGTTATGGAATAAAGCTACCTGATTTTTCCTGCATCTTTGAGTGCTGCAGCCACCTTATTTTCTATCTAGATAGATAGAAAAAGCAGATGGAGCAGCACTCAAAGAGGCAAAATGAAGAGGGTGCAGGCTGTGGTTGGGCCCTGGTCCTCAGACCCCAAGAAGATACAGCCAACAGGTAGACCCAGCAGCACTCCGGAGTAGTGAAAAATAGTGACTTTTATTTATCACCAAAATGTACAGCAAAGTTTTAACCACCTCTCGTGGCCGTCATCAAGCCCTTAGCTTGATGACGGCCACGAGAGGTTGTTGAAACGTCGCTGTACATTTTGGTGATAAATAAAAGTCACTATTTTTCACTACTCCGGAGTGCTGCTGCGTCAACCTGTTTGCTAGATAGATAGATAGATATTAGATAGATAGATAGCTATAATAAACATAGACACTAAAGATATATAGATAGATAGATGTACAGATAGATAGATATACAGATAGATAGATAGACAGATAGATAGGAGATAGATATTAGATAGACAGACAGATAGCAAAAAAGGATCTCCCCAGAGCACAAGGTTTTACTGAAAAAAATTCTGGTGTTTATTCCATAATTGAAAAGTGTCTCACAGCAGGCTACGTTTCGACCAGCTCTCCTGGTCTTATTTGGCAGTGATGCCCTGGAATTGTGCTCATGGTGTCAAACATGGCCATGAGTTCATTGGGGGCTGTGAGTGACATCACAACCTCATCTTATGTATGTGAATTGTTGATTATACACGATAGTGGAACATTGGTATAGCTGTGCCCTCTTTATATGCATTAGTTATTCTGCCTTCTGTGCCTTTTCTTGCAGGTTTTCTATTCTAAATGCCCTACATAATTGAAGGCTTACCTTAGTAAAGATGGCCGTACTACAACGTTTGGCCCAGCTGCGCATGCACAGCAAGCCGGGACGCGATCACTATGGTGATGCTTATGCCTACTGTGTTTTGGCTGTTTGTTTTTGCTATGTCTATGTCTAGGAGTATGGGAGCAAAGTTGTGCATGCGTGTTGTATTTTTACAACGCTCGCTTGGCAATGGAGTCTTTTTACATGTTTCTGTGTGTTTGCTGAATGTTTCTCTGTCCCTACTGCAAATTTTTTTTGAATTATCCACAAATGTGTGTACATATTTTATTAAGAACAATATGTATTTTAATGGCACTGGACACTTCGGAATATAATAAACTGCACTTTATTATATGTCACTAATTGCCTTTGGACATTATGCAATGTTTTGTGCTGATAAATGTTTTGAATGTTTATGAATTTATGTATTATGAATGAATTAATGCACTTTGGTAATTGATTAGTACCCTTAAATATTGTGTGGTAGTCACTAGATTGAGCTGGTCGAAATGTAGCTTGCGGTGAGACACTTTTCTCTTTTAGAATAAACACTAGCATTTTTCTCTCTGAACCTATGTGCTGTGGGAAATCATTTTTTCCTGTCTGAAGTTATGAGACCCTGACCTGGACTCTAGAACTGGAATCTTAAAGGGGTACTCCGGTGCTAAGACATCTTATCCCCTATCCAAAGGATAGGGGATAAGATGCCTAACCGCGGGGGTCCCGCTGCTGGGGCACCCCGTTAGAATCAGCCCCCGGAGCGTGCTCGCTCCGGGTCTGATTACTGGCGATCACAGGGACAAAACATAGTGACGACACGGCTCCGCCCCGTATGACATCACGCTCCGCCCCCTCAATGCAAGCCTACGGAGGGGGCATGACAGCTGTCACGCCCCCTCCATAGGCTTGCATTGAGGGGGCGGAGCTGGGATGTCACTATGCTCCGTCCCTGTGATCGCTAGTAATCAGACCCGGAGCGAGCATGCTTCGGGGGCTGATTATAACGGGGTGCGGCGTGGAAGATCACGGGGGTCCCCAGCGGCGGGACCCCCGTGGTCAGGCATCTTATCCCCTATCCTTTGGATAGGGGATAAGATGTCTTAGCGCCGGAGTACCCCTTTAACATAGGAAGGGCTATGCTGTTCTCATTTTTAGATAGACAGATATTGCTGATCTTGCATGAAGAGCTTTAGGATTAGAAAAGAAAACGTGTCTGCTTTCCTCTAGAAACAACTCTAAACTTGCTTACACTTACACATGTAAACCATATAGTATACTAGCCCCACCTAGTGACCCATAAATAAAGTGCAACTTCATATAAACCACCTCGACAGACATAAGTGGCAAATAAAGTGATCAATACAAAAGAAAACAACAGAAGAGAGAAAATCTGGACTCTAAATTGTGATATAAGTGAATATAGAGATTATATAGCTGGAAGTAATTTTATTAGCTATTTTTACCTTTTATACTTTGTAACTTTTACCTAACCTTAATCCATTGTATTGCCAAAACATTGTTCATATGCACATGTGTTTATGTGGGACCCCAACCCGTCCTCATATCCCGACCTCCTATCCCATCCTCCTATCTTGACCTCATATCCCAACCTCATATCCCGACCTCATATCCCATCCTCATATCCTGTCCTCATAGCCCGACCCCATATCCTGTCCCCATATCCCGACCTCATATCCCCTCCTCATATCCCATCCTCACATCCCGTCCTCCTATCTCGACCTCATATCCTGTCCTCATATGCCAACCTAAAATCCTGTCCTCCTATCTCGACCTCATATTCTGTCCTCATATGCCAACTTCATATCCCGTCCTCATATCCTGACCCTACATCCCGTCCTCATATGCTGTCCTCATATCCCATCTTCATATCCTGTCCTCAGGTGGGACTGACTTGTGATGAAGATATTGTATGCTGAAAATAGAAGGGGACATGGCTTGGTGGGACTGAGCGGGATTTGCAAGCCAGACAGATGCCCAAAAAGGGTAGATAATAAAAGGGGTGGGGCTTAAACAGTAGGCATGTCTTTGTGAGATAGGGTGTGGCTTGCAAGCCGGACTAACACATTCACCAGGAGATGCAGAGCGGAGCTTGTGGAGTAAGGTAACGGAAGTCCTATATACTTGCATGGGACTTGAAACAAAAACCCATCTTTTATATAAGGGTGTAGGTAAGGGTTAATTTAACTATCATATCTTTTTATTTGACATATAAGTAATATGTGTACCAGGTATTGTTGAAATATCTCCAGCCGTAAGTTATGTGGGAACATACATTTCCCATAGATTTGCATGGGTCTTTAAACAGAATCCCCGACCCTCACAAATGGGGGTAGTTAAGGGTTAAATTAACTATCCTATATTTTAAGGGGACATATAAGTAACATTTTTTCCAGCCGTTTGGAAGTTATGCAGTAACATATATTTCCCATAGACTTGTATGGGACTTTAAACAAAAACCCTGAACCTGGCAAATGGGGGTGAGTAAGGGTTAAATTACCTACCCTATGTTTGTTGTTGACATATAAATAACATGTGTGCCAAGTTTCATGTTAATATCTTTAGCCATTTGGTGTGATGCTGGAACATACACACACACACACACACACACACACATATACATACACACACATTGAGATATATAAATATATATATATATTTTTTTTTTTCACTTGCACTTTATTATTTAGTCATGGGGCTACAATACTAGATGGTTTACATGCAATTACACTTTACTTAGGGGTCAATAGTTTGGGTTTATATACTGTATGGTTTACATGCATTTGCACTTTATATAGTGGTCACTAGGAGGGGCTGCTATATTGATGTGATGGACACCACTTATCTGCAGAGGACAAAGAGGCATTTGTTTGGTAATATGTTTTCATTTTTTTCTTACTATTTGGTCTTATGCTTTAATGTATATGCAATTTCATATGCTTTGAATTTTCTGTGGCTGACCCACCTCCATCTTATATGGGGTCACAGTGACCAAATTGGCTCCTGTGGTGATAAGACACTTTCTACTAGTTCCAGGTTTTGACTCTAAGGGCCCATTCACACAACATATTTTCTGAGCGGACCATGCATTGGGGAGCTACAGTTCACCGAGGGAACCCTGAATGCCCACATGTACTGTGCATACTGAAGCAGAGCATCATCCCGTCCCTTCGGAGACTGGGCCGCAGAGCAGTATTCCAACATGATAATAGCCAAAAACACATGTCCAAGACAACCACTGCCTTGCTAAAGAAGCTGAGGGTAAGAGAGATGGATGGCCAAGAATGTCTCCAGACCTAAACCCTATTTTACATCTGTAGGGCATCCTCAAGGGAAGGTGGGGTGCGGCTGGTCTCTAAGATCCACCAGTTCTGTGATGTCATCATAGAGGAGTGGAAGAGGACTCCAGTGGAATGTGTATTTGTAAAATATTTTTTTTCCAATTAAAAAGTACCGTATGTATTTTATTAAAAAGTCAACTTGATAAATAATAAACACAGTTCAAAAAATGTGTAGGATAAGGAATTGCAGCCATAATGTTTCAATAAAAAATGTATAAAATACATTACACTGGCAATGTACTATAACATGCCTTACCTTTTAATTGAAGTGTAAAATTGGTCAATGAACTCCTTGGCAAGGGGGAGAAGTTGCTCTTTAGTGCGGATATCTTCTTGCTTACGGACATATTGTGGAGGAGTCATGACCGCACCCATACACAACTGTTGTGTGCAGGATGTAGGCTAAAAAACAAACAGACTTTTTACAGAAACTTTAACATGATTGACTTTTCTGATGCCACATCATATATGCAGCATTTAAATTGCATGTGTACCCCTCTATATTACACCGGACCGGACATCTTGTCTTAAATGCATGTTTGTTGTCGATATTTACCGACCTTTATTGTGTTTACCCAAGTTTACCCATTGACCTTATTGTGTGCCACTGTATACCGTATTTTTCGCCGTATAAGACACACTTTTTCTTCCCCAAAGGGGGGAAGGGGGACTGGGGGACTGTCCTATCGTGACAGTCCCTGCGGCCATCAACGGCCGGGACCCGCGGCTAATACAGGACATCACCGATTGCGGTGATGCCCTGTATTAACCCTTCAGACACGGCGATCAAAGCTGACCGCCGCATCTGAAGCGAAAATAACACTAACCCGGCTGTTCAGTGGGGCTGTTCGGGACCGCCGCGGTGAAATCGCGGTGTCCTGAACAGCTTACAGGACACTGGGAGGGACCTTACCTGCCTCCTCGGTGTCTGCTCCATGCGGGGATCCCCTGCATGGCCGGCGCTCTCCTTCGTCGTCATCAAGCCGTCAGGCAGAGACGTTCCGGAGCGACAGGGACACGGCGACAGCGATGGAGGGCGACATCCAGGGCAACGATGACGAGCGGTGACAGGTCTGGAGCGGCGGGGACACGTGAGTATTACCTCTTATACCAGTGGTCTTCAACCTGCGGACCTCCAGATGTTGCAAAACTACAACTCCCAGCATGCCCGGACAGCCGTTGGCTGTCCGGGCATGCTGGGAGTTCTAGTTTTGCAACATCTGAAGGTCCGCAGGTTGAAAATCACTGTCCTATACTTTACATTGTATTTGGTTCAGAATCTTTATTTTCTAGATTTCTATCCTACAAAATTAGGTGCGTTTTACATGCCGGAGCGTCTTATATGACGAAAAATACAGGTATGTTATTTTTTAAAGATTTGAATCAATCTGTACATGCTATTTATCTAGTAGTGACGATGTAGGACTTACCATTGAAGCCTTGAAGTGCAGTATGTCATGCATAACAGCGTTTGTGTCCCAATTTTTCAATTTTAGATATCGAGGACACTTGGAAGGACTTCCGTTCACCTGGCTCTTTGCAGGGGACTGTCTACCCGAGGCTGAAACCTGGAGTTATAAAAGAGAAAGAATGCCAGCGCCCAAAGGGAAGGAGAGAAAGGAAGAGAAGGAGGTTATAAGTAGTATATATCTGGTTGGCAGCCCAATAAAGCTCGGGCAAGAAGCCAAGGCAGAAATAAATAATTCTTCTCAAAAAGAACAACATCATTTCATAATGAACTCATTTGGTTGGCACAAGCAGCTTCACATTTTTGTAACTTAAATTACAGTGCAGGCTGGGGTTACAAATACCAATCATAGCTCTATATTAATTTATATAAATAATTCGAAAAACCTCTCATGCAGGTAGAAAGTTATTATGGAAAAAAGCTATCCTCTTGAACTACTCCCCGTGTCATAAAAAAATTAGCAAAATGTCTGCAGGGAGCTGCCAGGTCATTAGGTTCACACTACAGAATTTCCGCCTGCAATTCCGCTTTGAAATTGCAAGCAGAAATTCCGCTTACTAAAATGTATAGTGTAGTGAATGGTTTTCCGTTCACAAATTCACACCGGAATTTGTGAAGCGGAATCTGTGAACGGAAAATCCGCTTGGAAATTTCCACCTGAAGAAAGGCGTTGCTCTTTCTTCAGGCGGAAATCCGTGCGGAACACATTGCAGTCTATTGGAGACTGCAGTGTCCGCGCAGTCCTAGCGCCGACTGATTCAGTCAGCGCTGGCCGCACTCGGAATCTCCAGGCGGAAATTTTCTGCCCGGAGATTCCGTAGTCTGAACCTAGCCTAAAATGTACTGTTCACATATTCACACTTCGGAATTTGTGAACGGAAAATCCGCTTGAAAATTTCCGCCTGAAGGATGGCGTTGCTCATTCTATTCTATTCTCTTGGAGACTGCAGTGTCCACGCGGTCCTAGTGCCAACTGATTCGGAATCTCCGGGTGGAAATTTTCTGCCTGGAGATTCCGCAGTGTGAACCCAGCCTTAGAGTCTATTCACACAGCAGAATTTTCGAATCTCCGCTTGCAGAATTCTGCAAGTGGAATTCTGCCTCGAATTAAAGCCCATAGACCTCTATGGGATTCCGCACTCCCATTCACACTTCTGAATTCCGCAAGCGGAAATTCAGAAGTGTGAATGGGAGTGCGGAATCCCATAGAGGTCTATGGGCTTCAATTTGAGGCAGAATACGCTAGCATAAATTCTGCTATGTGAATAGACCCTAAGGCTAGGTTCTCACTGAGGAATCACTGGGCAGAATTTCTGCTGGAGACCAAGCCACTCGGTGCTAGTGCTGCCTGCTCGAGCTCCAGCAGAAATTCTGCCCAAGAAATTCTGCAGTGTGAACCCAGCCTAAGGATACGTTATCCAGAAGTAGAAAATCATAGCTGCTTTCTTCCAAAACGAGTGCCCCTCCTGTACTCAGGTTTTGTGTGGTATTGCAGCTCAGTTTAAATGAGCTGTAATACCACACACAACCTAAGGACAGGTGTGGCACTGTTTTTGTCCTCTGTGAATTTTATGCTGCTGATTTAATGTTGTGGTTTTCAGCTATTTATCTGCAGCACAAAAAAAAAAGTGTGAAATCCACAGCAGATTAAGTACATGTGAATGTACCCTGACAAGAATGACCCTTGCCTTGGGAGCTAAGAGACACTGGTGCAAAGAACCAATAGGTCAGGCAAGAGAGGAGTCCTGGTATAAACTTAGTGCTGGGCTGTCAGAGTTTGTGCATAGTTAGTGGGCAGCAATAGGTCAGGGCAGGAAGCATCGGTTTAGTGGCCAGAAACAGGCTGAGGTCAGACATGGTATACAAAAGAGTACAATGGTCAGGTAACAAGCCTCGGTCACACACAGTATTGGATTGGCAAACAATTGAACACCTTTGCAGGATGCTAGGAACCTGACTGCTCAGCGAGGGTGTGGCTGGTAAAGCTATATAATATACCTGGTGATTGACTGAGACTTACTGGGGCAGGATATAAGTACATGCACTGGCTCATTAAAGGGGTACCCCGGTGGAAAACAATGTTGCTAAACAGATTTGTAAAACAGATTTGTAAATTACTTCTATTTAAAAATCCTAACCCTTCCAGTACTTATCACCTGCTGTATGCTCCAGAGGAGGTTCTTTCCTTTTTTAATTTCTTTTCAGTCTGACCACAGTGCTCTCTGCTGACATCTCTGTCCGTGTCAGGAACTGTCCAGAGCAGGAGCAAATGCCCATAGCATACCTATGCTGCTTTGGACTGTTCCTGATGTGGACAGAGGTGTCAGCAGAGAGCACTGTGGTCAGACAGAAAATAATTTCAAAAAAGAAAAGAACTTACTCTGGAGTATTCAGCAGCTGATAAGTACTGGAAGGGTTGAGATTTTTAAATAGAAATAATTTACAAATCTCTTTAACAACTGGCACCAGTTGATTTAAAAAAAAAAAATATTCCAGTGGAGTACCCTTTTAAAAGGGTACTCCAGCGCTTAGACATCTTATCCCCTTTCCAAAGGATAGGGGGTAAGATGCCTGATCGCGGGGGTCCCGCCACTGGGGACCCCCTTGATCTTGCATGCAGCACCCCAGTTAAAATCAGTCCCCGGAGCACGTTCGCTCCGGGTCTGATTACCGGCGACCACGGGGCAGGAGGCGTGTGACGTCACCCCTCCGCCCTGTGTGATGTCACGCTCTGCCCCTCAATGCAAGCCTATGGGAGGGGGCGTGACATCACACGCCACCTGCCCCGTGGTCGCCGGTGGATAGGGGATAAGATGTCTAAGTGCCGGAGTACCCCTTTAAGATAAAGGAAGAGCGTGCACTCCCTACAGCCCAGCAGGAGCAAAAAGTGCATGACAACAAAAAGGAACTCAGACTGCACATCGTGGAAAAAAGGTAACCCAGTGGCTGTCACCGCAGGGAGGAGGAGTCTGCTTCCTACCAATGCTACATTACCTCATATCATGGTTAGGATTGGTCACTCTAGCCATGTCAAACAGATGCATAAGGTCCAGCATATTTTAGGGTTTCATGAATTGGATGTTCATTTACAACCAGAAACACACATCTCTGAGATCCACAAGGCAAAACCTCAGCAGGATTAAAGGGGTTATCAAACATAAGATGATTTTAGTACTTACAAGCCAGAACTGGGTATTTCCTGTTTGATTTGATTCTCTAAACTACACATCCCACAGTTCCATGCTTGAAAGTTTGAGATCACTTTCCTTCCTCCCACACATCAGCCATCCCGCCCATTGAAACACAGAGTTTTCTAACCAGGGGGCCTACATCTGTTGCAAAATTGAAGCAGGACAGACTCCCTCTGATCACCTGACTAGTGATGTCAGGTCTTGACACACTGCAAGCTGGGAAATCCCAAGACATGAGTAATTTTGTATGCTGTTAAAAATAAATATTGGGTTGATAATCACAGAAGAATTGTGAGATGACCGTCACACACAGGTACAGACACTATATTATGAACATCACTAACTTTACATCTCCTGAAGCATAGTCAAATAAAAAAAAATGTCTGGAATACCCCTTTAAGCATTTCACCATTGGACTTTAGAAGCAACAGTCTGTACCCAATGAAGCTTCAAAGTCTCAAATTACACTGCTCAAAAAAAGAAAGGGAACGCTTAATCAACACAATGTAACTCCAAGTCAATCACACTTCTGTAAAATCACACTGTCCACTCAGGAAGCAACACTGATTGACAATCAATTTCACATGCTGTTGTGCAAAAGGAACAGACAACAGGTGGAAATTATAGCCAATTAGCAAGACAACCCCCAATAAAGGAGTGGTTCTGCAGGGGGTGACCACAGACCACTTCTCAGTTTCTATGCTTCCTGGCTGATGTTTTGGTCACTTTTGAATGCTGGTGGTGCTTTCACTCTAGTGATAGCATGAGATGGAGTCTAATAGCCACACACGTGGCTCAGGTAGTGCAGCTCCTCCAGGATGGCAATTCAAGCTGTGGCAAAAAGGTTTGCTGTATCTGTCAGCATAGTGTCCAGAGCATGGAGACGCTACCATGAGACAGGCCAGTACATCAGAAGATGTGGAGGAGACCGTAGGAGGGCAACAACCCAGCAGCAGGACCGCTACCACTGCCTTTGTGCAAGGAGGAGCATTGCCAGAGCCCTACAAAATGTCCTCCAGCAGGCCACAAATGTGCATGTGTCCACTCAAACGGTTAGAAACAGACTCCATGAGGGTGGTATGAGGGCTCAACGTCCAAAGGTGGGGGCTGTGCTTACAGCCTAACATCATGCAGGATGTTTGGCATTTGCCAGAGAACACCAAGATTGGCAAATTCGCCACTGGTGCCCTGTGTTCTTCAAAGATGAAAGAAGATTCACACTGAGCACATGTGACAGACGTGACAGAGTTTGAAGATGCTGTGGAGATCGTTCTGCTGCCTGCAACATCCTCCAGCATGACAGTTTGGCGGTGGGTCAGTAATGTTGTGGGGTGGTATTTCTTTGGGGGGCCGCACAGCCCTCCATGTGCTTGCCAGAGGTAGCCTGACTGCCATTCGGTACCGAGATGAGATCCTCAGACCCCTTGTGAGACCATATGCTGGTGCAGTTGTCCCTGGGTTCCTCCTAATGCAAGGCCATGCTAGACCTCATGTGGCTGGAGTGTGTCAGCAGTTCCTGCAAGAGGAAGGCATTGATGCTATGGACTGGCCCGCCCGTTCCCCAGACCTGAATCCGATTGAGCACATCTGGGACATCATGTCTCGCTCCATCCACCAATGCCACGTTGCACCACAGACTGTCCAGGAGTTGGCGGATGCTTTAGTCCAGGTCTAGGAGGACATCCCTCAGGAGACCATCTCATCAGGAGCATGCCCAGGCATTGTAGGAAGGTCATACGGGCACGTGGAGGCCACACACACTACTGAGCCTCATTTTGACTTGCTTTAAGGACATTAAATCAAAGTTAGTTCAGCCTGTAGTGGGGTTTTCCACTTTGATTTTGGGTGTGACCCCATAGCCAGACCTCAATGAGTTGATAAATTTGATTTCCATTGATAATTTTTGGGTGATTTTGTTGTCAGCACATTCAACTATGACGAAAGTATTTCTTACGCGATTAGTTTATTCATTCAGATCTAGGATGTGTTATCTTAGTGTTCTCTTTATTTTTTTTTAGCAGCGTACTTATTGTTGTCATGTACTTGTATTGGATGATGCAGATTATTATGTTTAAATACCTGTTGGATCCAGACTATGCTATGCAGGTCGTATGTATTATTGGCACTTTGCAAATCTACCACATTTGAACTGTGGATACACAATATTGCTGAATGGATAATACAAAATGGAATAACAGGTATTAGGCTTCAGCGTCTGCTGTCAAGGGGATGGGTATTTCAGTGTGGATCAGAATGCTAGGGAAATCCTGCATTTATGTCAGAAATATAAGTTAAAAGCAGATTAAGCAGTACGAGTGGTGACACAAAATACGGCAACAGGGATTAAAATGAAGCTTTACAGAAAGAAAGATTCAGCTAAATGTGGCAGGGGAATCCCATAATCTGCATGTGCAGCGAACACTCAAAGGAAATCCCGGACCCCACGGGGAGATTTTTTCCTCTTCAAAATGATTGGCATGAATTTCCACGTGCAATGATTTTTTTTTACTAACTATATATGACGTATTCCTAATATTACCTATGTGATCATTTCTCATTTTACTGCATAGAGTATGTGGTAGCCCTTGGGGGGTGTTGGTAGTGGGGGTATTGTTTCGGTAACTGAGGGGTTAATGTTAACCCTATAGTTCGTGACGCCAGGCTGGGGGCTAGTATGCTGAGGTAATTCTCCGGCCTATCGCCGCCCTTCCCAGTAGCGATAGGTGCATATATAAAAATGACTGAAGGTCCACAAGGTAGTTGAATTTGAACTTGCATAAACTTTACTTAACGGCTTGCGGTACATCCACAGAGTAGTAACAGTCTCAATAAAACAGTCTTTCTATACTTCAATGACTGACAGATCTTTAGACAATAGTCTCTGAATTCAGGGTATACTGCGAAGATCCGTCCGGATTTAGGGGATAGATAAGGTCCGGTGGTCTTGCAGAGTGTTTAGGGATTGATACACTCACAATTTGGAATAGAACAGCCGTCGCAGCAAGGCTAAGGCCTAGACTCACTGATGACAGCAGCGCAGATCCTTTCTCGTCAACAGCCAGGAACCAAGAGAGAGTTTAACCCTTATATGGGCAGGGGCGGGGCCGTTTTGCTTGGTCCAGCCATCTGTCACTCACCGTCACAAAGGAAATTAGTGCATTACGTCACAAGGTCCTCCAAAGGTCCTCAAGCAGAAATACCATAGAGTTCACCTGATCACGTGACCCGAAGGTCCTGCTACGCTTCTCACAGGTAATTAACTATTTATGTACATTTTATACAGTTACTCTTCCGCAAATAAGGAGCATATGACTGGAGCAATGACTATAGGGGTGAGAGGTGACTAGGGGTGGACTATACAAAAGGACCCCGACGTCGAAGGGACTCTGGGTATGGGGACCTATAAACAGGTGCCGTATAGGATGCGGTACCGGGACACCACAAGTATATATAGTTTTTAAAGTAAAATACTGACTATGGGGGAGATTTATCCAAACATGTGCAGATATGCAGTTGCCTATAGCATATATATTACAAATACAATACATATAAGGTTATTATCTACATTATATAAAAAGTTTTTGCAAATGACAGGTACACTTTAAAGGGGTACTACAAAGGAAAACATGCTGGTAAATCAACTGGTGCCAGAAAGTTAAACAGATTTGTTAATTATTTCTATGTAAAAATCTTAATCCGTCCAGTAGTTATTAGCTGCTGTATGTTCCAAAGGAAGTTGTGTAGTTCTTTTCAGTCTGATCAAATGTGCTCTCTGCTGACACCTCTGTCCATGTCTGGAACTGTCCAGAGCAGAAGCAAATCCCCATAGCAATCCTCTCCTGCTCCTGACAGTTCATAACATACACAGAGGTGTCAGCCAAGAGCACTGTGGGAAGACTGGAAAGAACTACACAACTTCCTCTGGAGCATACAGCAGCTGATAACTAGCGGAAGGCTTAAGATTTTCAAATAAAAATAATTTACAAATCTGTTTAACTTTCTGGCACCAGTTTATTGTAAAAATGTTTTTTCTTCCTCCAGAGTAACCCTTTAAGTAATAGGCAACAACAGAGAAAAGATTTGCGGAGTCACAAATCTATTCATGACATAATATATACTGAACACACTGTACAATATTGTCAGCCATGGACTCATTTCACTCTTCTATTCCTACCCTGCGGCACCTCGAGTTTTGAGATTTAATTGAAATACAGGGAGAAAACCCAGCAAAAGGCACACTGAAAGCAATAAGCTACCCATATGCCAAAATGTGCTCTCCACTGGTTTGAAATTAGTTTTTCTAATTTTGGTATCAATAAAATTTCTGCTTCCTAAACCTTGGACTGCAGTCATTTCTCGCTTTAAGTCTCATTGTTAATTTAACTTTCAAAAGGCTTTTAATATTAATATTTCAGTAAAACCTGTGCAAAAATATTATAATGTGTCAGATCAACAACAAAAATATGTATTGACTGTAGTAAGCATGAAGTAAGCATTCTTAAATATACTCCAGCACCAGACGACAAAATAAAATGTGGTTTAATAATGAAGATAAAAAAGGATTATCTGGTGTCTCCTGAATATACAATATAACAGCTTATACGTAGAAGAGGAGACAGAAATAACAGACAACCTTGGCTTAGTCAATACTGAACATCCATTTCTCTTTAGGATGACATAATAAATGGATTGATATCTCTAACTAATATGACAGGTAAAGGATCAGCCAAATGTTGATAAGGGTGGGTTTACACTGTGTTTATGTTTCTGCTATATATATATATATATATATATATATATATATGTTTTATACACTTGAAAATGAAAAAACTGGATGCTGCTGGATGCTACACAGTCGAATGTACCTTTTTCCATTTAATAGACTGTGCGTTGACATACCTGCTCACACTCTAGGTAAGGGTTGTTTAACACGACGGGCATATTACTGTTGCTCCTCCATAAATCATTTAAGACTGCATCATTGCCTCCTCCCTTCTGGGATTTGCTGAAAATAAAGAACATAGTATTATTTTGTGTACTCAAATAAACATCAATTTATAGAATACTAGCTGGGTGCCTGGTATTGCCCATTCTTCCTACCTAAACCTTGTGGAAGAGGAAAATTTGACCCGACTTAAGTTAAACTGATACCATTCTTCACCTCAGGGGAATATCACTTGGTGCTTTAGAGCATCATGCTCCATGAACTTCTGCAGTGAGGAGTGCGGGGAGGATGAGGTGCATATCATTGCTGGGTCTTTAGGAGACTGGAAAAGCTGGGTGGCTTGAATAATGCATGTCAACCAGGTTTCCCAGTTTACTGAGTTCCAAGCAGTGATAAGGCTGCTCCTCCTCCCTACACTCTTCACTGCAGCAGTGCCACCATTCCCTCTCTCTGCCCCTTCACTGATGTCTGCTCCCACCCCCTTACTCTTCTCTCCCAATAAATCTTCTCCACCCCCTTCCTTATTACCTGTCCATGCCCCAGCACTAACTAGTATTTGCACCTGCCTGCCAGACAGTTAAATCATATTTTACAACCACACTGATCCTGCATCAGGATGTTTAAAACTCCCAAGCAGTTTCCGATTAATACAATCAGGAGATGTTCTGAAACTATTATAGACTTGCATGGACTCTCAAGCTGCTGAGATTGTTGGTAATGGGACATACCTAAACTTTACTTTTATTTGACATATAAAAGACATGTGTACCAAGTATAATAAAAAAAAACATACATATGTAGACACATACTTTCTGAGGCAAAACAGTAACTGTAAAAATACACAGAGCTTCACTAACAAAAAGGTTGTGAGTCACAGAGAAACACTGGGTTAGTACCACAGCCATGTGACACAACCATCAGGGACTGCTATACCAAACATGACCCTCATCATTCTTCCTAGTGGCTACTACATATGGACATCTAGATGTCATGGCAGAATCACTATAATCCAATTGTTATCACAGTACACTTAGAAAACTAGTATTCCTAGGATTATAGCATGTACACAATCAAATACAGAATTTATAAATATCTGTGTTACTGGCCGAATGGATTTTGCAACTGCTAACCCCAACGGGACACCAGAGAATACCCACAAAAACAGGGCAAAATAATTGGTTCCAACAATTGGTCGGGGAACAAAAGCTGGGCTGACCGAGACACTTAAATTGGAAGTTTGTCTCACTTAGTATGCTCCTATTCAAGCTACTTTTAGCTTTGTCTCTACAACATGCCAAAAGTTTTATAAAGTGACATTGTCCATTTAAACAAAAGGCATCAGAGGTAACTATGATGCCAGTTACTGTTAGCAGCTGGCACCTGCCATGTATGATGCACATTCAGCTTCTCCAGAATCCCAGAGACTACATCTGCCATACATGTACAGCAGGTGTGGTTACACTGTTATGTCTTTTAAATATTTCAGGATAAATTGACAAGGGGGCAATACCATTCTGCTTGTCCCTACAAAGTCTATGAGAATTGAATGGACAGTTGCAGACTATGTAGAGACAAACCTTCCACTGTCAAGTTATTCATACATTTCTTGAAGGAATAACAGAGGAACAGAACAAAACGGAGTTCTATGAAAAACGCTCCATAATTGTCATTTCATGACAAATACAAGTATTTACTAAAATAGACATGTCAGGAAAGCTGACAGGTCTTCTTTAACATTTACATGTAACTGGCATGATTCACTGTAGACATTATTCACCTATTCTGTTCTTGCTGGGTTATTTTTGCATTCTTAATGCTTATGTTCATCATATTCCTACAACAAATCTAGTGTACAAATTACAATGATAACTTTTACTATTATAATTCACCTATTTGTGAAAATGACTTACTGGCTATAGCATCTACACCACACCTCGGAAACTTGGCTGCCTTATCTTGTTTCCACTACTCCATCCTCCATATCCTGCACCTTACTTTGCCCTTTACTACTTCTATTACACAGTTATGAGTGGTGGGTAGTGCAGACAATGACCGCTCCATATGGGTATTTACGTGCCAATTGCAAAATTAAAGTAATCTAGGAAAAATGACTATTGCGCACAATTCTGGGTTTTGGTCCATTTTCACACAACTTTACAGGTACACTTTAATGGTATCACATTGACCAATATTAGTTCAAATGATAAATTCATTAACCCTGAAGTTTAATACAAATTACAGTTGTGTGAACTGAACCTGCGCTTTCCAAAGCTTTTCCAATGTGATAGCTATGCTGCAGTTTAGACACAGTATTACTCTAATATCTAATATTTCAACTCAGCCCCTTTCGCTTGAATCGAAGCTGCTGTACCATGGATTGTGCTATATTCAGTACTACAGAAAAGAAACCTCTTCATTTTGCTATTTTTAGAAAACCCAGGAGTTGGAACCCCACCATCATACAAGAGAGTCCAACAGGATATACCATGAATATTTAAACATAGAAAACCACTATATAATGTATTTCTAGAAGAAAAGATATGACAGTATGTAACATACAGAATTATATCACTATATGATTGCACATTAGCCTTTACTATTAGCCAAGTAACACTTTCATTCAAAATAGCATTACACTAGCAGTGCAATATATTGCCTAATGATGCCTTTTATCTTGTATATGCATAATATATACATTTTACTCAGATTCTATTTCCCCAATGCATATATCAAGATCCATAAAACTGAAATAAACTTAAAAGATAGGGATTACGAGCCTGCAATTTCATCCTTCTAATCTCTTTCACATCCCTTTTAAAAGACTGAAAATGCAGAAGTCTCAGTAGTGCTCTCCATTATACTGTTGAGCATAGTTGTCCTGTCTGTACATCAGCATGTCCCAAGAAAGATTACAATAAAGATTCAGAATGAGGGTCTATTCACACATACAATATCCTGCACATATTTTATGCTGCATGTTGTAAGCTGCAGATTTACCCAAAAATCTGCAGCATAAACTCTGTAGCATCAAATATGCGCAGTATATGGTATAGGTGAATACACTCTTAAGGTCTATTCACACGTACAGGATCCTGCGCAGATTTGATGCGCAGGATTTGTAACTGCAGATTAGAAGCTGTGCTCAGTCATTTAGTTTACATTGAAATCTGTATCAGAAAATCCTGCGCATCAAATCTAAGCGGGATACTGTACGTATGAACACATTCTTAGGGTACGCTAACATGTACAGAAATCTGCTGCAGATTTTTGCTGCAGATTTTGTGCAGCTGATTTTGCTAACCATTAACTGCAATGGCTACCAAAATTAGCTGCACAAAATATGCAGCAAAAATATGCAGCAGATCCTGTACATGTGAACATACCCTTAGGGTGCATTCACACGGGCGTATTTGTCAGCGGATCTGCAGCTGCGGATCCGCTGACAAAGGCCCCTAAAGTGCTGCCCTCTTTGTGCCTGCAGACACACTGCGATGTGCGAGTTACCCTGCAGTGTACTCGCACACATCGCGGCCGCTCTCTGTGTAGCTCAGGGAGCCGGGGGAGAGGCCGCGATGTGCGGGATGTGCGCATACACTGCGACTTGCACTTCACAGTGTGTCTGCTGGTAGAGGCGGATTGCCGCTATTAGCAGGCACAAAGAGGGCAGCACTTTATGGGCCTTTGTCAGCGGATCTGCAGCTGCGGATCCGCTGACAAATACGCCCGTGTGAATGCACCCTCAGGGTATGTTCACACATGCATGTTTTCTGCTGCAGATCAGCTTCTTTTCTACCCATTGAAGTCAAGGGGCAGTAAAATCTGCAGAAGCAGATCTGCAGCAGAAAATATGCACATGTGAAAGTACCCTAAGGGTACTTTCAGACGAGTGGATTCACAGTGTATTTAACGCTGCGGATCCGCCTCCGAAGGACCCCTACAGTATGCCTCAGATATGCCTGCTTGGAACGGCAATCCGCCGCTACGAGCAGACACACAGCAATGTGCGAGTCGCCGTGCGCATGTGCAGTATACTCGCACATCGTGGCTGCTCTGGACCTAGATCAGGGAACAGGGGGAGCGGCCGCGATTAGTGCAAGTACACTGCGATGACTCGCACATCACAGCAGTGTGTCTGCTCGTAGTGACATATTGCAGCTCTGAGGAGACATGGAAAGACAGAAAGACTGTGGTTACAATGATTGTATGTATGCCATATGGTATTTCCCTTGTTTATAAAAGAAAAATGAAGCACATTATGTAATTATGTAATAAGGTATGGAGAATACACTCGAAACTGACACCCTTGAAATATTTCATATGAACAGGCGTAGGCTTATAATCATAATCATAATTGATCAAGTACAATGAGATGGGGGCCAAGCTATGAATGTTCATTTTGTTCAACTAACAAATAAACAAGTAAAAGAAGGCAGGAGTCATGGTGGTGTTCTAGGAAAGTTTTAGGCATTGGCAGAGTCCCTTTAAAACGTACCTGTCAGATCACCCAAAAAAAAAAAAAAAACTGTTATATGTTGCTCAGTATCTCATCCTGATCATGTACATATCATTTTTATGTGTCTATGACTTACATTTCTCTCAGAATTAGCTTTATTTCTGAATTACCTTAATGTTGTCGACCACAAGCAAGGGGGGGGGGGGGGAGGTTGTGGAACCCTCTCCTTTCTGGTTTTATGCTATACAGACACACTGTGTGCTTACAGCTTTTGCAAAACTACAGCTCGCAGCATGCCCACACATCCTTTTGCAGGCATATGATTGGTAAAACTCAGATTTACAGCAGTGTTGCTGCAGGGTGTGTTCCTCCTACTGTTGCAAAACTACAACTCCTAGAGTGCCCACACATCATTTGGCTGTGCAGGCATGCTGGGAGTTGTAGTTTTGCAACAGCTGTAGCCATATGATTGTAGTCCCCTTGTATTAGATACACACACACATTGAATTCATGTATTCATATACATGCACATTACCTAGACAACACAGATTTACACACATATACATATATATATATCCACACACACATATATACATGCAGGGACACTTACTGTTTAAACAAAAAATCTTCCATACAGTCCCCATATTCAGTCCCCAGCTTCTTTCTTCATCTGCTCACAGGCAGCAGTGTACTCCCGCCCCTCCCCCTTCTCTTCACACAGACAGTGAGGGAGCAGATCACAGCAGCTTTAGATCTGCAGACCTGTCAATCATGAAGTGGGTCCATGAAGTAGGTGATGACAAGTGGACACAGCCAGGCTGGTATGTATCCCAGGAGGCAGGGAGGCAGTTTTTTGACTGGCTTTTTCAGTATGAAATACTAAATTTTTTTAATGAAAGCAATAGCAAAACCTATTGGTTTTGCGTGCTTTACAACATATCAAAAGTTTTTATATCTGACAATGCCCATTTAAGTTCTGCAGAATATTTCAGCAAAATGTACATAAAACTAATAATAAATATGGTCATAAGAATATTTTTATCAGGTGTTTACCTCACCATCACAATTTAGAAAAAATGGTTCTTGACCAGGCAAGAGTCACAAAGCACAAACAAAGAAGGG
Organism: Hyla sarda; assembly: GCF_029499605.1. Lineage (NCBI taxonomy): Eukaryota > Metazoa > Chordata > Amphibia > Anura > Hylidae > Hyla > Hyla sarda. Next base: position 472,064,206 of record NC_079189.1, read on the forward strand.
TGCTTACATGACTATATCTGCATTTTGTTTTCTTCCTACTTGACAACGTATAAAACATCAAAGAAAACTATTTGATATTGATAGTTGATCTTGAATTTTTAGAATTTTAGACACATTTACACAGATCTCTCGGAAAGGTTTTAGGCACTCTTCTCTCTGCGTAAGGATTTCACACATTGACAGTCAGTGGAAACATGAAGACTCAAACTCAAGTGGCCTCAAGTCTTGGTCTCAATGGACGGATGAATTGGCTTCACTCCTGAAGAAGCAATTAATATACCACTGAGAGAAGACATGGGATAAAAAGGATTCTGGCTTGTATATCTTATTTTAAAAAAACTATCTTACTGAAAAGTAAAAAATAGCCAATAAATTTACAAAATATGGTATATATGTAAGAACTCCTAATATACCTCTGGTAAAATGAAAGTGGAGCTCTGATCTCTCAGACAATAAATGAGACATTCATAAACAGCTGAGTCACTGAATTATATGCAAAAGATATACTTCATAGGTGTAATTTATGTTTTTCAGCAGTTAATTTATTATGACAAAACTAAGGTAAATATACAAGCATTTAGAAGATTATAGCAATAAACAATGGTATAATAAAGACTACTATGCAGTTAGGATTATGGACCAGCAGAGCTACGGCACGAAGAAGGTTTAAGACCATTTTCATCAGTGTTACCCGCAATGCAAGCCTTTGCCAAGTGGTTAATGTGGGTGATACAGATTCCCTTTAAGGCTTAGGCACATGTCCTGTGCCCACATCATCACCATCAGGAGGATGCCTAACATTCTCAACTATGAATAGCTCCATAGAAATGCATTCTGGGGCCTTTGTGATATGGATCCCATAACTTTATTTACTTATTTGGAAAGAACTAATGAGGTTTAGTAATTCTAATAGATATTTGCACAATGCAAAGAAAACAGAGCTAGAGATGAGCGAATTAAAAAAAAATTTGATTCAGCCCAAAAAATTTTCTTTTGGTCTGAATTTATTAGCGGCAAATAGAGCCTCAATAGGGGTGTAGAACACTTTGCCTTGTCGTAACACACATAGGGAGTGTGCTGGGGTAGTGAAATAATACTGTTATTCAGTATGACAAGCAGATTACTGGCATCGCTATTAGTATCACTGCTGCAGAGTGTCTGGATGTGGCAGCAGGGTCGGGAGACTATATGGCGTCAAAATTGAAGAGATTAAAGAGATATTTTAATGTAATTTTTATTTAATTTAGTTTGAATTTATTTACATTTTTTAAAATCCTTTTTTGAGGACCCATTCAGGTGAGCATCGAGCTGGCGGCCGCCAGGAGGCGAGCTACCACCTGTTTCAACCCCTACCTCTTAGCCCCCCCCCCCCCCCCGACTATCTTACTCTGTGTTGAACTGTGAATGTTTCATTTAATCAGTTATGGTTCATGTTATTGCTCCAACCTGTTTCATTGGATTGTTGTGGTAATTCCAGAGGTAATATATGACGACAAATAGAGAGGAGTCAATTTAAAAAAAATTAGATTCTTCCGATTTGATTCGCTCATCTCTATTGAGGACCCATTGGAGGGCAAGTCTGGTGCCAGCAGCCGTGGTAATTCCAGCTTCAATAGTGTATAATTGCTGCAGTGTAAACTATAGAAAAGCTCCTAGTTGTATATTAAAATCGAGCTGGCGGTCCTCCACGAGGCCAGCTACCGCCTGTTCCAGCCCCTGCCTCTCAGCGCACCCCCATGCTCTGAGTGTCTACTTGAAAATGGAGGGACTGCAGTACCAGCAACTTGAAAAGGAGCACATTCAGCTGCTGTGCCACTGGATAAGTAGGCGCATAAAGCTAGAAGTGGCTGCAGGGAAAAAGGTTGTACTTGTATCTTAAAATCGAGCTGGCGGTACTCCGCCAGGCGAGCTACCACCTGTTCTAGCCCCTGCCTCTCAGTGATCCCCCCCCCCGACGGTGAAAGTGCAAATGTTTCATTTAATCAATTATGGTTCATTGTTATCGTTCCAACCTGTTTCATTGGATTCTTGTGGTAATTCCACAGGTGATACAGTCATGGCCGAAAATGTTCGCACCCCTGAAATTTTTCAAGAAAATGAAGTATTTCTCACTGAAAAGGATTGCAGTAACACATGTTTTGCTATACACTTGTTTATTCCCTTTGTGTGTATTGGAACTAAACCAAAAAGGGAGGAAAAAAGCTAATTTGACATAATGTCACACCAAACTCCAAAAATGGGCTTGTGGAAAAATAAAATAGTTTCAAGCATGTGATGGTCCTTTAAACTCACCTTGGGCAAGTAATAGGTGTGGGCAATATAAAAATCCCACCTGAAATCAGATAAAAAGGAGAGAAGTTCACTTAGTCTTTGCATTGTGTGTCTGTGTGCGCCACATTAAGCATAGACAACATAAAGAGGAGAAAAGAACTGTCTGGGGACTTGAGAACCAAAATTGTGGAAAAATATCAACAATCTCAAGGTTACAAGTCCATCTCCAGAGATCTAGATTTGCCTTTGTCCACAGTGCGCAACATTATCAAGAAGTTTGCAACCCATGGCACTGTAGCTAATCTCCCTGGGCATGGACAGAAGAGAAAAATTTATGAAAGGTGTCAACGCAGGATAGTCCGGATGGTAAATAAGCAGCCCCAAACAAGTTCCAAAGATATTTAAGCTGTCCTGCAGGCTCAGGGAGCATCAGCGTCAGCGCAAACTATCCGTGGATATTTAAATGAAATGAAACGCTATGGCAGGAGACCCAGGAGGAACCCACTGCTGACACAGTGACATAAAAAGCAAGACTACATTTTGCCAAAATGAACTTGAGTCAGCCAAAATCCTTGTGGGAAAACATCTTGTGGACAGATGAAACCAAGATAGAGTTTTTTGGTAAAGCACATGTTATGATTCGGCAGGCTGGAGGTGGATCCTCTGTGTTAGAGAGGGATTGGCGTGGACCGTACCGGTGGACCGGTTCTAAGTTGCTACTGTTATTCACCAGAGCCCGCCGCAAAGCGGGATGGTCTTGCAGCGGTGGTAGCAACCAGGTCGTATCCACCGGTAACGGCTCAACCTCTCTGACTGCTGAGACAGGCGTGGTACAGAAGGACAAGGCAAGAGCAAGGTCGGACGTAGCAGAAGGTCATGGCAGGCAGCAAGTGTCGTAGTGACAGCCGGGGAACGGGACAGGCAAGTTGCTTGGGATGCGATTCGCTAGCGGGCGCGTCCTGCTATGCGAATCGCATCCTCGTCGGCAGTGTCAGTGCAGCGCTCCCGGTCAGCGGGTCTGACCGGGGCGCTGCAGAGAGGAGAACGCCGCGAGCGCTCCGGGGAGGAGCAGGGACCCAGAGCGCTCGGCGTAACAGCACATCATTCTACTAAATCCAATACAGAGGTTACCTGGCACTGTGACTATAACGAGGGACCAAACATATAACTCCTGCAGCTGACAGACCTTTCCGGTGCTCACATCAAAGGTAAGACATATATCCAAATTGAGAGATGCAAAAAAAATGGAGCACTCATCAGGTCTTTAACAGAGAAAACTTCTTTATTTCATTTAGACATAGTTGACGTTCTCGTGGAGTGTGGGAGAGCGGACAGGAACAAGAAGGGTGGGGGAGTGGGATGGGCAATGGTCCGTATCACGCAAACAGCGCTTTGTCAGGCCCCTAGCTTGATTACACAGAAGGAGGTGTTTTTAAAGACAAGGTGTGTGCTACCATGGTAATCAGGTGAGAACCAACAATTACATATACAATAGTTTTGTGGTTAAAAACAACAGTGCAAAAAATTTACAAAACTCCTTAAGTGTGAATGCAATGAACAGTTAAAGGTCGGGATATTAATTGTAACTTCTTTCATTCCTATCATTTAGCCCGAGACCTTCGATGGCATTCAATCTAGAAATCCACCTTACTTCCTTTACTAATAGTTGTTGGTGTCTGTTCACTTTATTAGATGTCAGTTCTAATCTTTCAATGGCAGCAAACTTGAGAGTAGTAGTGGAACCGTTTTGACATTCTGTGATGTGCTGGATACATTTTGTTGCTCCCACTCCAGTTATTAGAGACCTAAAATGTTCTCTTATTCTATGAAAGATTGGGCATATAGTTTTACCGACAAAAAAAAATCCACAGTTACAAAAAATAGTATAAACAATTAAATCAGATCTGCACGTCACAAACTGCTTGATTTTGATGTGATAGCCTCCTTACTTTAATTCTTTTGCTTTAGAGTTATGCTTGCAGAAGGAGCACGACCCGCAGGGATAATTGCCTATAGGTCTATATTCAGATAACCACTGCAGTTTTTTATTTATATAATCACCAATGGTGGTGCTTCTTCTGTAAGTCACTATAGGGTTATTCCTAGTCAGCTCAATAAGATCCTTGTCCTGTTGTAGGATATGCCAGTTATTGAAGATGGCTCTCCTGATGGTGTCATTCATGGGAGTATTAGGAAATACAAAGGTCAATCTGTCATTACTTTCTTTGGGTTTCTTTCGATTACGAAGTCTGCGTTCATCAGGGTCCGGCCGTCCCTTTAGGAGAAGGACACGCCGGGGCGGCAGGAGGAAGAGGAATGCCGCAGCGCAAGAAAAAGAGGAAGACCGTCATCTGGCAACAATAAAGGAGGATGATATTGTCATCAATCTAACAGACCTTAATTTAGACTCGGACTGTATCTCTGTCCTAAGCAAGGGACTACATTTTGGGTTACATGACCCATTTAAATATCACCTGTTTGAAGAGGAACTCCATAAAAGGATCAGAAAACTAAACTAGAAAAAGTTTTTTGTCACATCTACTACCAAATATTCCAATCCCACAAAGAGCTGTAGGGAAGGGGAATAACAATGCAGTATTGGCCCTTTAGGTTTTACCCCCATTAAAGATTTGGAAGGGAATGAAATAGATACCCTCAGAGATTTAGAAGAACTAGCTGCTGATTGTGACAGGTTTACAGGAGGTAATGCCTCCAAGTTTAACCCTGTCACACCGGGAGGAGCAATAGACCTTTTCCACCGTGCAGTTTGCAGGGAAGTCAAGGCTCTGATTTATCCTAAAGCCGAAATTTAATATATCCAAAAGAGAAAAAAAAGCTCTCGACTGGCTGACTTCAAATGAGGATATAACCATCTCCAAATCAGACAAAGGGGGGGGGGGCATAGTTGTGTGGTACAAAAAAAACTACATAGCAGAAGCGAATGCACAGCTAAGTGACAATAAGGTTTATGAAAAACTATCTGGCGACCCCACATTAAAAATTATGAATAAATTACGTTCTTTTTTTAAGAACACACACAGAAAAGGGAATTATAACAACACAAACAGCAGAGAAACTTCTTCCTCTATCCCCTAAAAATGCTCGGTGGTACATCTTACCAAAAACGCACAAAAACCGCATGTCCCCTCCAGGCCGCCCTATTGTAGTGGGCATAGGCAGCCCTACTGAATTTTTGTCCAGTTATGTAGACTGGTTGGTCTCCCCTGTCTTGCAGCAGATACCTATGTATCTGCGCGACACTGGGGACCTCATTTTTGCCTTGGAGGGTTTAGAATGGCAGCCTGATTTCAGATTGGCATCCATTGACGTGGAGAGCCTGTATACCCGCATCCCCTGGGATGCGTGTATACAGGCTCTAAAAGAGTTCCTCACTTGCAAAGACAAGTCCCCTGAAGTAATTGATTTTATTGTTGAAGCAGTGTAATTTATTCTAACAAATAACACCTTCCAATATAACAACATTTGGTATAAACAAATCAATGGTACAGCGATGGGGATACACATCTCTTGCGTGTTCGCCAACATTTTTCTAGCTATTTTTGAGAGAAATTATATTTTCACTACTACCAACCCATATGTTAGGTACATTAGAGCAATTTGGCGGTATGTGGACGACATATTTGTTGTTTGGAATGGCACCAATCTACAATTCAACAATTTTGTTGAGTATTTAAATACTACAAATGAAGTAAATATGTCGTTCACGTCAAATTTTGGAGGCCTAGAATTAGAATTTTTTTTTGGGACGTCTTGGTGAAAATGATGATGATAGGGTGATCACAAAGGGTTATAGGAAACCTACCGCTAAAAACACTTTGTTACATTACAACTCATCCCACACCAGTTACACCAAGAATGGTGTTCCTTTTGGTCAAATGATATGATTAAAAAGGATAAATAATGATGAAGGGAACTACAAGAAACAAGTCACAGAACTAGAACGCAGTATCCAGTATCCAGAAAAAATATTGAGAGAGGCCAGAGAAAGAGCAGATAAAATAAATCAGAAAGAGCTATTAAAAAACAAACCCAAAGAAAGTAATGACAGATTTTGTCTTACCTAATACTCCCATGAATGACACCATTAGGAGAGCCATCTCCAATAACTGGCATATCCTACAACAGGACAAGGATCTTATTTAGCTGATTAGGAATAACCCTATAGTGACTTACAGAAGGAGCACTACCATTGGTAATTATATAAAGAAAAAAATGCAAATAAATGAAAGTAAGAAAAAAACAGTGGTTATCTGAATATAGACCTATAGGCAATTATCCCTGCCGGTCGTGCTCCTTCTGCAAGCATAACTCTAAAGCCAAAGAATTAAAGTTAGGAGGTTATCACATCAAAATCAAGCAGTTTGTGACGTGCAGATCTGATTAAGTTGTTTATACAATTTTTTTTAACTGTGGATTTTTTTATGTTGGTAAAACGATACGCCCACTCTTTCATAGAATAAGAGAACATTTTAGGTCTCTAATAACTGGAGTGGGAGCAACTAAATTTATCCAGCACGTCACAGAATGTCATAATGGTTCCACTACTACTCTCAAGTTTGCTGCCATTGAAAGATTAGAACTGACATCTAATAAAGTGAACAGACACCAACAACTATTAGTAAAGGAAGCAAGGTGGATTTCTAAATTGAATGCCACCGAAGGTCTCGGGCTAAATGATAGGACCAAAAGAAGTTACAAATAATATAATGACCTTTAACTGTTCATTGCATTCCCACTTAAGGAGTTTTGTAAATTTTTTGTACTGTTGTTTTTAATCACAAAACTATTGTATATGTAATTGTTGGTTTCTCACCTGGTTACCATGGTAGCACACACTTTGTTTTTAAAAACACCTCCTTCTGTGTAATCAAGCTAGGGGCCTGACAAAGCACTGTCTGCGTGATACGGACCGTTGTCCATCCCACTCCCCCACCCCCTTGTTCCTGTCCGCTCTCCCGCACTCCACGAGAAAGCCAACTATGTCTTGATGAAATAAAGAAGTTTTCTCTGTTAAAGACCTGGTGATTGCTCCATTTTCTTGCATCTCTCAATTTGGATACACATCATTCTACTGTTTACCGAAAATGGAATGAGGCCTACGAAGAAAAGAACACAGTACCTACAGTGAAACATGGTGGAGGTTCAATGATGTTTTGGAGTTGTTTTGCTGCCTCTGGCACTGGGTGCCTTGAATGTGTACAAGGCATCATGAAATCTGAGGATTACCAACGGATTTTGGGTCGCACTGTACAGCCCATTGTCAGAAAGCTGGGTTTGTGTCCAAGATCTTAGGTCTTCCAGCAGGACAATGACCCCAAATATACATCAAAAAGCACCCAGAAATGGATGTCAACAAAGTGCTGGAGAGTTCTGAAGTGGCCAGCAATGAGTCCATATCTAAATCCCATTGAACACCTGTGGAGAGACCTTAAAATTGCTGTTGGGAAAAGGCGCCCTCCAATAAGAGAGACCTGGAGCAGTTTGGCATGAGTGGTCCAAAATTCCATCTGAGAGGTTTAAGAATCTTATTGATGGTTTTAGGAAGCGACTGATTTCAATTATTCTTTTCAAAGGGTGTGCAACCAAATATTAAGTTAAGGGTGCCAATAATTTTATCCAGCCCATTTTTGGAGTTTGGTATGACATTTTGTCCCAATTTGCTTTTTTTCCTCCCTTTTTTGGTTTAGTTCCAATACACACAGAGGGAATAAACATGTGTATAGAATAACTTGTGTTACTGCAATCTTTTTCTGTGAGAATTTTTTTTGAAGAATTTCAGGGGTGCAAACATTTACGGCAATGACTGTATATGACGTCGACTACCATAAAGCCTCAGTCTTGAAAAGATCACATACATTTTTTTAATTAAAATGTAAGACTTTGATTAGATTCACAAGTTTAAAGCATTTACTTTGAACTAATACTGTATGACCACAAAACCCAATATAACAAGGAGTCACATGGTGGCACAATGACAGAGCCTAGAGGTGGCAGTAGCCTAATAAGACCATAGGGCCTCACAATAGAAAAGATTAAAGATTAAAAGATTAATAATAAATAGATAATAGATTTTAGGAAGATTATCATTTTAAAAGTTTAATTTAAGGTGCCAACAGCATGAGGAGACCATAAGGTGGCACAATGACACAACCTTTAGGTGGCAGCAGCATCAGGAGACCATAATGTGGCAGAATGACCAAGCCTGGAATTGGTGGCAGCAAGAGGAGACCATATAGTGGCAAAATGACCAAGCCTGGAGGTGACAACAGCTTGACGAGACAATAGGGCCTCATAATCAAAAAGATTAAAGATATTTAAAAAAAATGTAATTGAAGATTTCCAATAGATTAACATAATTTTTTTTAAATTATTGTGCCAGCAGCATGAGGAGACCACATGGCCATGATGTTTCTGGGTCCTCTGTCTCGCCTTCCTCATCACCCTGTAACTCCAGCCTGCTCCTGCTCCTCCTATCCTGTCAGATGACTATAAAAACCATAAAAACCACCCATTTTGCAAAACCTTGCCTGTGCTCCACTGTCCCTCTCCCCCTCCTCCTCCTGTTAAGCCCCCACAAGAAACATGTGGCCTCGAGATGTAGGCGCCACGTCTCTAGTACCCTGACCAGCCATCGTTTCCAACACGTGTTATAGGATATGAAGCAGTGGAATTACGTCATTCATCCCGTAATCCTGGCAACTGACTAATAATGTGGCTTCCTCAAAGGGCCTGAGCAAATGGCAGGTGTCACATATGAGCTGCCACTGGTTGACATTGAAGTTACACAGGGGAGTCCCCCTATCCGCTTGGATCATCAAGAAATCGGTGATGGCTTTTCTCTGTTCATGTAGTCAGTCCAACATATGGAGGGTTGAATTCCAACGTGTGTAAATGTTGCAAATTAGATTATGTTGGGGGATGCCATCCTGACGCTGCAGCTCAAGGAGGGTGTGCTTTGTGGTGTACAAGTGGCTGAAGTGCATGCAAAGTTTTCTTCTCATTGTTAGGATGTCTTGCAGATGGGGGGAACACTTCAGGAACCGCTTGACAACCAGATTGAACACGTGTGCCATGCAGGGCACATGGCTCAGGCTTCCTTGAAGCAGCGCAGACAAGATGTTCTTTCCGTTATCGGTCACCATAGTTCCCACTTCCAGTTTTCGTGGAGTAAGCCATGATTATATTTCTTGATGAATGACTTTTAGCAGTTCCTCCCCTGTGTGACTCTGTTCGCCAAGGCAAACCATCTGAAGAACAGCATGACACCGCCATGCCCTGCACACATAATATGCTGGAGAAACATTTTTATGAAACTTATTAATTAAAATTAACTAAAATTAATTCATTAAAATGAATTCAAATTATTTATTATTAAATAAATGTATGTAATATGCCAGCAACATGAGGAGACCACATGGCGGCACAATGACACAGCCTGGAGGTGGCATGAGCATAAGGAAACCATATAGTGGCAGAATAAATAAGCCTGGAGGTAGCAGCAGCAAGAGGAGACCATAGGGCCTCACAATTGAAAAGATGAAAGATATATTTAAAAATTTAAATTGAAGATTTTAAATAGATTAACATAAAACATTTTATGTAATGTGCAAGCAGCATGAGGAGACCACATGGTGGCACACTGACACAGCCTGGAGATGGCACCAGAATGAGGAGACCAAAATGTGGCACAATGACCAAGCCTGGAGGTGGCAGCAGCAAGAGGAAACCATATGGGGACAGAATGACACAGTCTGGAGGTGGCGGCAGCCTGAGAAGACCAAAGGGCCTCACAATTGAAAAGATTAAAGATATTTTTTTAAATGACATGTGGCCATGTTAACCTCCTCAGGATGCTTGAGGAAAAACTGCCACACTGCAGAGCAGCCGATTTTCCCCCCAACAGTCCGTACTGACTGACTGCTACTACCGCTGATTCCAGAGACCCCTGTTCCACTACCTCCCGAGCAGGTAGGCTGCCGCGAAGCAGGTGGTCTACCCCAGGCACGTTGGGCTCCAGACTTCCCACTGCTGCTACCATGCTGACTCCCAACCATGCTACCATCTTGATGGCTCAACTGGTGCCTCAAGGGCAACCTGCCACCCTCTTCTCCTGATGATGATGAAGATGAACAAAACAGTACACCACTTATATGAACGTACGTGGTATGCACTTATGAGGGGAGTACAATACGCTCCACTATGCTTTAAAACAGTATTTGTCTACAACACCAGCAGGTGTGTACTTTTGGCTGGCCTTTCACAGTAACTAGGCCCTTAGGACTATAACAGGAACAAAATGATACACCACTTAGATGTACGTACATGGTATGCACTTATGAGGGCAGTACAATGCGCTCCATTATGCTTAAAACAGTATTTGTCTACAACAGAAGCAAGTGTTTACCTTTGGCTGGCCTTTCACAGTAACTAGGCCCTTAGGAATATAACAGGAACAAAATGGAACACCATTTAGATGTACATATGTGGTACGCACTTATGAGGGGAGTACAATGCACCCCACTATGCTTAAAACAGTATTTGTCTACAACAGCAGCCAGTGTGTACTTTTGGCTGGCCTTTCACAGTAAGTAGGCCCTTAAGACTTTAACAGGAACAAAATGGTACACCACCTATGTACGCACAGGTCACACTTAATAGAGGACAATACGCTCTGCTACTCAACCAGTATTAGGCACTAATAGGTGAATATGGCTTTTAGTGCTCTGCTCACCCTAACTGGCTGGTTACTATTTGCTTTTCAGTTGTTGTGCACATCGGTGCTGCAGCACACAGTCGCTGTGTACAACACCCAAAATTGCACTCTCTCTCTCAATCTCTCTCCCTTCCCAATCAGTGCTTCTAGGCTGGATATGGGCTTGAGGTAAATTGCTGTAATGCACCCACAATTGCACTTTCTCTCTCAATCTCTCTCTCCTTTCCATATCAGTGCTTCTAGGCTGGATTTGGGCTTGAGGTGAATCGCTGCTGTAAAAATGATTTTCTGTGCAACACACACTTCTATCTGTCCCTCTCTCTATGCAGTAGAATGCTGAAGTGACTGGCTGCAAGATGGCTGTGACATCACAGGAGTTGCTGGCTGCTGATAGGCTGCATGCTGCATGTCATTCAGGGTCATCCCGCCTACCTGCCTTGCCGCCTTCCCAGCGTTCCCTGCCCCATGTCCTGAAATGCGGAGCCGGCATCTTAGATGCCCTGGAGCCTGGACCACACTAAATGGAGTTTAATGAAGTGATTCGTGCAAATTTTTTCTGAAATTCGTAATGAATTTGGATTCATCAGATTCGATTTGCTCATCTCTAATTGGAGCCATAGCCCAAATGTTAAAAGGAATCTGTCACACTGAACAATTAGTCCAGTAGGCGGCCCGAATCAGTGAGTGACAGCTATCTGTGTTTCATGCTCATATAGGGAAGACTGTCAATCATTGATGAGTGTTACGCCGAGCGCTCCGGGTCCCTGCTCCTCCCCGGAGCGCTCGCGGCGTTCCTTTCTCTCCGCTCCTTAGGGCGCGCGCGCGCCAGCTCTCTAAGATTTAAAGGGCCAGTGCACCAATGATTGGTGCCTGGCCCAATTAGCCTATTGGCTTCCACCTGCTCCCTGGCTATATTACCTCACTTCCCCTGCACTTCCTTGCCGGATCTTGTTGCCTTGTGCCAGTGAAAGCGTTTAGTGTTGTCCAAAGCCTGTGTTTCCAGATCTTCTGCTATCCATATTGACTACGAACCTTGCCGCCTGCCCCGACCTTCTGCTACGTCTGACCTTGCCTCTGCCTAGTTCTTCTGTCCCACGCCTTCTCAGCAGTCAGCGAGGTTGAGCCGTTGCCGGTGGATACGACCTGGTTGCTACCGCCGCAGCAAGACCATCCCGCTTTGCGGCGGGCTCTGGTGAATACCAGTAGCATCTTAGAACCGGTCCACCGACACGGTCCACGCCAATCCCTCGCTGACACAGAGGATCCACATCTAGCTAGCCGAATCGTGACAGTAGATCCGGCCATGGATCCCGCTGAGGTGCCGCTGCCAAGTCTCGCTGACCTACCCACGGTGGTCGCTCAGCAATCGCAGCAAATTGCCCAACAAGGACAGCAGCTGTCGCAGTTGACCGCCACGTTACAGCAACTTCTGCCACTGCTACAGCAGCAACCATCTCCTCCGGCAGCTCCTGCACCTCCTCCGCAGCGAGTGGCCGCTCCTAGCCTCCGCTTGTCCCTGACGGACAAATTTGATGGGGACTCTAGACTCTGCCGTGGATTCTTATCTCAATGTTCCCTACATATGGAGATGTTGTCGGACCAATTTCCTACAGAACGGTCTAAGGTGGCGTTCATAGTGAGCCTTCTTTCTGGAAAGGCCTTGTCTTGGGCCACACCGCTCTGGGACCGCAATGATCCTGCCACAGCCACAGTCCAGTCCTTCTTCGCTGAAGTCCGTAGTGTCTTCGAGGAACCAGCCCAAGCTTCTTCTGCCGAGACTGCCCTGCTGAACCTGGTCCAGGGTAATTCTTCAGTAGGCGAGTACGCCATCCAATTTCGTACTCTCGCTTCTGAATTATCTTGGAATAACGAGGCTCTCTGCGCGACCTTTAAAAAAAGGCCTATCCAGTAACATCAAGGATGTGCTGGCCGCACGAGAGATTCCTGCCAACCTGCAAGAACTTATCCATTTGGCCACCCGCATTGACATGCATTTTTCTGAGAGACACCAGGAGCTCCGCCAGGAAAAAGACCTTGATCTCTGGGCACCTCTCCCACAGTATCCTTTGCAATCTACGCCTGTGCCTCCCGCCGAGGAGACTATGCAAGTGGATCGGTCTCGCCTGACCCACGAAGAGAGGACTCGCCATAGGGATAACAATTTATGTCTGTACTGCGCCAGTACCGAACACTTCTTGGTGGATTGCCCTATTCGCCCTCCACGTCTGGGAAACGCACGCACCCAGCTCACGTGGGTGTAGCGTCTCTTGGTACGAAATCTGCTTCTCCACGTCTCACTGTGCCCGTGCGGATTTCTTCTTCTGCCAACTCCTCCCTCCCAGCCGTGGCCTGCTTGGACTCTGGTGCTTCTGGAAATTTTATTCTGGACTCTTTGGTGAATAAGTTCTGCATCCCGGTGACCCGTCTCGTCAAGCCGCTCTACATTTCTTCCGTCAACGGAGTGGAGTTGGACTGTACTGTGCGTTACCGCACAGAACCTCTCTTAATGTGCATTGGACCCCATCATGAAAAGATTGAATTGTTCGTCCTTCCCAACTGTACCTCTGAAGTCCTCCTCGGTCTGCCATGGCTCCAGCATCATTCTCCCACCCTTGACTGGACCACCGGGGAGATCAAGAATTGGGGTCCTGCTTGCCACAAGAGATGCCTCACGTCTCCTCCCAGTCCCGTCAGGCAAGCCTCAGTGCCTCCTCCTACACCTGGTCTCCCCAAGGCCTATCAGGCTGGTGCCGTGTCTCCTCATAGCCCCCGTCCTGGTGACACTCTGCCCCGTGCCAAGCTTCACCCTCTGCCCTCCCTCCCCATTCCCACTCCTGCTGTACTGCCTGCCTTTGAGGAATCCCTACAATCGCTCCCAGTGTCCTCGTCCCATGTGAAGCAATTGCCGGACATAAAAAGGGGGAGACCTAAGGGGGGGGGGTACTGTTACGCCGAGCACTCCGGGTCCCTGCTCCTCCCCGAAGCGCTCGCGGCGTTCCTCTCTCTGCAGCGCCCCTGTCAGATCCGCTGACCGGGAGCGCTGCACTGACATTGCCGGCGGGGATGCGATTCGCATAGCGGGACGCGCCCGCTCGCGACTCGCATCCCAAGTCACTCACCTGTCCCGGCCCCCGGCTGTCATGACCTGGCGTGCGCGGCTCCGCTCCTTAGGGCGCGCCAGCTCTCTAAGATTTAAAGGGCCAGTGCACCAATGATTGGTGCCTGGCCCGATTAGCCTATTAGCTTCCACCTGCTCCCTGGCTATATTACCTCACTTCCCCTGCACTTCCTTGCCGGATCTTGTTGCCTTGTGCCAGTGAAAGCGTTTAGTGTTGTACAAAGCCTGTGTTTCCAGATCTTCTGCTATCCATATTGACTACGAACCTTGCCGCCTGCCCCGACCTTCTGCTACGTCTGACCTTGCCTCTGCCTAGTCCTTCTGTCCCACGCCTTCTCAGCAGTCAGCGAGGTTGAGCCGTTGCCGGTGGATACGACCTGGTTGCTACCGCCGCAGCAAGACCATCCCGCTTTGCGGCGGGCTCTGGTGAATACCAGTAGCATCTTAGAACCGGTCCACCGACACGGTCCACGCCAATCCCTCGCTGACACAGAGGATCCACATCTGGCTAGCCGAATCGTGACAATGAGGACTGCCCACTGGAAGATTTCAATCAATAGGTTAAATGTTAAAAAGATAATTTTCTTATTGAACTATATATTATAAATGTGCACAGTTACTCTTGCTCTATAAGATGGTTACAGAATATCCAAAAACACTTTCATGGTGAGAGGTTCCCTTTATATTTAAAGTGTACCTGTTGTTAGCAAAAACATTTATAAAATGTAGAAGATACCATTATATGTATATTTGTAATAAGCATTGCTTAAAAATGTGCATATTTTTGGGTGAAAAAATGCTGTCCCTGCAGCCATTGCCTCCGTGTTTCTATGAAGAGACAAAATGCAGAAAGTGAGGGCAGGACAAACAGGGCTCTGTGTAGCCTCATGGCTTGTCAGTCATACTGCTGTGTGAGCAGGGAACATGTCTCAGATCCTCACTGCATAGAGCCCTGCTTGTCCTCAGTGTACAGAGCCCTGCTTGTCCTCAGTGTACAGAGCCCTGCTTGTCCTCAGTGAACAGAGCCCTGCTTGTCCTCAGTGTACAGAGCCCTGCTTGTCCTCAGTGTACAGAACCCTGCTTGTCCTCAGTGCACAGAGCCCTGCTTGTCCTCAGTGCACAGAGCCCTGCTTGTCCTCACTGTACAGAGCCCTGCTTGTCCTCACTGTACAGAGCCCCGCTTGACCTCAGTGTACAGAGCCCTGCTTGTCCTCAGTGTACAGAGCCCTGCTTGTCCTCAGTGTGCAGAGCCCTGCTTGCCCTCAGTGTACAGAGCCCTGCTTGTCCTCACTGTACAGAGCCCTGCTTGTCCTCACTGCACAGAGCCCCTCTTCACCTCAGTGTACAGTGCCCTGCTTTTCCTCAGTGTACAGATCCCTGCTTGTCCTCAGTATACAGAGCCCTGTTTGTCCTTAGTGTACAGTGCCCTGCTTGTCCTCAGTATACAGAGCCCTGCTTGTCCTCAGTGTACAGAGCCCTGCTTGTCCTCAGTGTACAGAGCCCTGCTTGTCCTCAGTGTACAGATCCCTGCTTGTCCTCACTGCACAGAGTCCTGCTTGTCCTCAGTGTACAGAGCCCTGCTTGTCCTCAGTGTACAGAGCCCTGCTTGTCCTCAGTGTACAGAGCCCTGCTTGTCCTCAGTGTACAGAGCCCTGCTTGTCCTCGGTGCACAGAGCCCTGCTTGTCCTCAGTGTACAGAGCCCCGCTTGTCCTCATTACACAGAGCCCTGCTTGTCCTCAGTGTACAGAGCTCTGCTTGTCCTCAGTGCACAGAGCCCTGCTTTTCCTCACTGTACAGAGCCCTGCTTGTCCTAACTGTACAGAGCCCCGCTTGACCTCAGTGTACAGAGCCCTGCTTGTCCTTAGTGGACAGAGCCCTGACTGTCCTCACTGTACAGAGCCCTGCTTGTCCTCACTGTACAGAGCCCTGTTTGTCCTTAGTGTACAGCGCCCTGCTTGTCCTCAGTATACAGAGCCCTGCTTGTCCTCAGTGTACAGAGCTCTGCTTGTCCTCAGTGAACAGATCCCTGTTTGTCCTCACTGCACAGAGTCCTGCTTGTCCTCAGTGTACAGAGCCCTGCTTGTCCTCAGTGTACAGAGCCCTGCTTCTCCTCAGTGTACAGAGCCCTGTTTGTCCTCAGTGTACAGAGCCCTGCTTGTCCTCGGTGCACAGAGCCCTGCTTGTCCTCAGGGTACAGAGCCCCGCTTGTCCTCATTGCACAGAGCCCTGCTTGTTCTCAGTGTACAGAGCTCTGCTTGTCCTTAGTGCACAGAGCCCTGCTTGTCCTCGTTGTACAGAGCCCTGCTTGTCCTCACTGTACAGAGCCCCGCTTGACCTCAGTGTACAGAGCCCTGCTTGTCCTTAGTGGACAGAGCCCTGCCTGTCCTCACTGTACAGAGCCCTGCTTGTCCTCACTGTACAGAGCCCCTCTTGACCTCAATGTACAGAACCCTGCTTGTCCTCAGTGTACAGAGCCCTGCTTGTCCTCAGTGTACAGAGCCCTGCTTGTCCTCAGTGTACAGAGCCCTGCTTGTCCTCAGTGTACAGAGCCCTGCTTCTCCTCAGTGTACAGAGCCCTGTTTGTAATCAGTGTACAGAGCCCTGCTTGTCCTCGGTGCACAGAGCCCTGCTTGTCCTCAGGGTACAGAGCCCCGCTTGTCCTCATTGCACAGAGCCCTGCTTGTCCTCAGTGTACAGAGCTCTGCTTGTCCTTAGTGCACAGAGCCCTGCTTGTCCTCGTTGTACAGAGCCCTGCTTGTCCTCAGTGTACAGAGCCCTGCTTGTCCTCAGTGTACAGAGCCCTGCTTGTCCTCAGTGTACAGAGCCCCTCTTCACCTCAGTGTACAGTGCCCTGCTTTCCTCAGTGTACAGATCCCTGCTTGTCCTCAGTATACAGAGCCCTGTTTGTCCTTAGTGTACAGTGCCCTGCTTGTCCTCAGTATACAGAGCCCTGCTTGTCCTCAGTGTACAGAGCCCTGCTTGTCCTCAGTGTACAGAGCCCTGCTTGTCCTCAGTGTACAGATCCCTGCTTGTCCTCACTGCACAGAGTCCTGCTTGTCCTCAGTGTACAGAGCCCTGCTTGTCCTCAGTGTACAGAGCCCTGCTTGTCCTCAGTGTGCAGAGCCCTGCTTGTCCTCAGTGTACAGAGCCCTGCTTGTCCTCGGTGCACAGAGCCCTGCTTGTCCTTGGTGTACAGAGCCCCGCTTGTCCTCATTGCACAGAGCCCTGCTTGTCCTCAGTGTACAGAGCTCTGCTTGTCCTGAGTGCACAGAGCCCTGACTGTCCTCACTGTACAGAGCCCTGCTTGTCCTCACTGTACAGAGCCCTGTTTGTCCTTAGTGTACAGCGCCCTGCTTGTCCTCAGTATACAGAGCCCTGCTTGTCCTCAGTGTACAGAGCTCTGCTTGTCCTCAGTGAACAGATCCCTGTTTGTCCTCACTGCACAGAGTCCTGCTTGTCCTCAGTGTACAGAGCCCTGCTTGTCCTCAGTGTACAGAGCCCTGCTTCTCCTCAGTGTACAGAGCCCTGTTTGTCCTCAGTGTACAGAGCCCTGCTTGTCCTCGGTGCACAGAGCCCTGCTTGTCCTCAGGGTACAGAGCCCCGCTTGTCCTCATTGCACAGAGCCCTGCTTGTCCTCAGTGTACAGAGCTCTGCTTGTCCTTAGTGCACAGAGCCCTGCTTGTCCTCGTTGTACAGAGCCCTGCTTGTCCTCACTGTACAGAGCCCCGCTTGACCTCAGTGTACAGAGCCCTGCTTGTCCTTAGTGGACAGAGCCCTGCCTGTCCTCACTGTACAGAGCCCTGCTTGTCCTCACTGTACAGAGCCCCTCTTGACCTCAATGTACAGAACCCTGCTTGTCCTCAGTGTACAGAGCCCTGCTTGTCCTCAGTGTACAGATCCCTGCTTGTCCTCAGTGTACAGAGCCCTGTTTGTCCTCAGTGGACAGAGCCCTGCTTGTCCTCAGTGTACAGAGCCCTGCTTGTCCTTAGTGGACAGAGCCCTGCCTGTCCTCACTGTACAGAGCCCTGCCTGTCCTCACTGTACAGAACCCTGCTTGTCCTCACTGTACAGAGCCCTGTTTGTCCTCAGTATACAGAGCCCTGTTTGTCCTCAGTGTACAGATCCCTGCTTGTCCTCACGGCACAGAGTCCTGCTCGTCCTCAGTGCACAGAGCCCTGTTTGTCCTCAGTGTACAGAGCCCTGCTTGTCCACAGTGTACAGAGCCCTGCTTGTCCTCACTGCAAAGAGCCCTACTTGTCCTCAGTGTACAGATCCCTGCTTGTCCTCACTGCACAGAGCCCTGCTTGTCCTCAGTGTACAGAGCCCTGCTTGTCCTCAGTGTACAGAGCCCTGCTTGTCCTCACTGCAGAGAGCCCTGCCTGTCCTCATTGCACGGAGCCCTGCTTGTCCTCCCACACTTCCTGTACTTTGTCTTCTCACATAGACAATAGCCGCAGGGACAAAAATATATAATTTTTTAAACCAATGTATATTACAAATATACATATAATGTTATTTTCTACATTATATGAATTGTCTTTTCTAATGGCAGGTACAGTACACTTTATTTCTGCCTCTGTCTAGTTAAATTCTATATTTACATAATGAAGGAATCACTATAAAAAAGGTTGATTTTGCTTATATAAATGTAGAAAAGAATGCTTTTACAGACTAAACTATTAAACTAGTATTCAGCAATGTGAGGCAGGTTACCATTACATCAACTTATTGACTGAGCAGGTATTTTATGTGATGATATGTATATAACAGATGCAGGAGATAGAGATTTACGGGTGAGCCTTCTTTTTTTATTTTCTTACGTCTTTCTAAAAATATTCATCCCGCTGGAAAACTTCTTTAAAAAATATTTGATACTTACCTTTTTTCATAGTACTCAGATTATTTAATGACTAATTCCTTTCCAACCTATGACAGAAATGTATGGCATATGTTGGGTAGGGAAGTATGGTTAATAAGTTATAACATTTATGCGATGCAACTGTAACAAACTAGTGCCACGTATTTACAAAATAAATTATATTCATGTATGGATAAAACCTGGTGTTTATTACTATTAATGTAACAAAAAGGCAGTTAAACCAATACAAGCTCTTGTCATAGTGAACAACTGGCGGTCAATTTCAGCAATTACTGTAACTCATGCACCACTTTCAGTGCCAGAGTGTCATTCCACACCTGAAGCTATTAGATGTCAGTCCGCTCTGCGAACAGCAATGTCCTTTTCTTTTTCTAATGATGCTTAAATGTTGTGAGATATCACAGTGGTGCCTCCGGGGATACAGAATTGTTTAATTGGAACTAATAGTTAACACAGAAAGGTCTTCACACATTGTTGTCACATAAGGCAGAGTAACAAGGGGAGAATCTGTCCACACAATCCTCACTGGTGATGATGATAAATTTAGCCACCATCCTTTGACACTGAACTGAAAGATATTTCCTAAGCCATTCCAAATGTTTACTATGAGACTTCATACGTGACCAAAACTCTCTTACTTCACTAGACTCTTAAAGGGGTACCCTAGGACCCCTACAATTTCCTGCCTCACTATCCGGCTCTCCTTGCGCATGAAGTGGGGGTAAGCACGTGCCCTCCATTCATCTTTATGGGAGAGCCAGAGATACACGAGTACAGCGTTCAGGTACCTACAGCTTTCCCATAGAGATAAAAGAAGGGCAAGTGTTGATTCACGCTCCGAGCCTGAAGAGAGCAGCATCCCAGCGGTCAGTCCCCCCCCCGGTCAGACACTTATCCCCTATCCTATAGATAAGGGATAAATTATCCGTTACTACAGTACTCCTTTAAATGGGGTTGTTTACATTGGACAGTCCCTTTTTGGTACAGCACCACAGATTTAGGCTTCAAAAATATCAAAAAATATGACCCTGCTTTTTATATGAACCTATAAGCACAGAAGGCACAAATTGGCCATTGGCAACAAAATTCTGTAAACTAGTTAATCTATAATTGAACAAATATGATTCCATTAAATATAATTAGAAAAAAAAACACACCAAGAACAGAAGAAAATAATACTGGATTATGTTGGGGGAGGGGGAGGGGGAAATGCAAGTGCAGATACATGTACTGTATCTCTCTCTCTCTATCTGCATTTGCTTTTTCTGGGATAGTGTCTACCACAGCTTAGCCATTCTTGGGGCCAGTCGTTAATTAGTTTTCTGTGTTGCAAGTATTTGTTCATACTGCCCCTGTAAGGCATGCATCACACAAGGTTCTACATTTATAGAATCCTTGAAATCCCAACCACATACCTCTTTCTTTCCTGCACTGTTTAGATAAAGAAGGGGATATTAGATCTCCTATGGTTGTGCCTTAAGCTGTATCACACAACAGGAAAATTTAGATTACAGAACCAGAAAATCCCTTCAATAAAGTTAACATTGCAAGGTTTCAGCATATGAAATATTCCCTTGACAATACTCAGTTCAATCCAAGGGCCGGATCACATCAAAAATGGAATGTTTCTCAAAATTTGACTACAATATAGATGCCGTAGAAAATCACAAGTATATACAGTATACACACACACACACACACATATATATATATATATATATATATATATATATATATATTTATATTTTTTTTTTTAAACATGTGGTCCTTTTCTGTAGCATTTTATAACATAGTGCCTCAATTTGTGAGGCTGGGTTCACATTGCATTATTGGCTCTGTTTCACTGTTTTCATTACAGTACTTGTAGTCACCTGTGCTATTGTGTACAGCCAAATAATCATTTTGTCATCATAATGTCAATGGGAAATAGATTTATAATTTTTTTCAAATGGTTCCAGAAAGTTATACAGATTTGTAAATTACTTTTATATAAAATTCTTAATCCTTCCAGTACTTATCAGCTGGTGTATACTACAGAGGAAGTATACACCATAACTGTCCGGAGCAGGAGATGTTTGCTATGGGGATTTGCTTCTAATCTTTACAGTTCCTGTCATGGACAGAGGTGTCAGCAGAGAGCACTGTTGTCAGACAGAAAAGAACAGCTCTACTTTCTCTGGAGCATACAGCAGCTGATAAGTACAGGACAGATTAATAAGGATTAATAGAAGTAATTTATAAATCTGTTTAACTTTCTGGAGCCAGTTGATATGAAAAAAAATATTTTCCACCTTTATGTGCCTTTAAGTTCATCCTGACAGCTTCTTCTGGCAGAAAGTTCTATAGTCTTTTACAAAAAGAATAAATAATCTAGTCCTGTATGTAAAGGAAGGAGGATCTCTATATTGCCCTTTAAAGGGGTTGCCCAGGATAAAAAAATAAAAATAAAAAAAAAACACTGTTCCTTTTTTTTTTTTTGCACAAAAAAGCTCCACTCCTGTCCACAGGTTGTGTGTAGTACTGCAAGTCCTATTCAAGTCAATGAAGCCGAGCTGCAATATCAGACACAACCTGTGGACCTGTGGTGATGCTGGTTTTTCCATGAAAGAAGCAGTGTTTTTCTTATCTTGAACAACGTCTTTTTCTTTTCTTTTTTTTCTTTTTATTCTACATTAATATCATACATGCAAATGAAATCCAAAACATTAGTAAACCTTTTACCCCCTCCCCCAATCCCTTCACACAAAAAAAGGCATCAACAGGAGGGATAGGGAAGACAAGGGGAAGTGGGTTAATGCTTGACCACCACACCAACTCTGCCAATGGCATAGACAGCTACAGAATAAATAAATAAATAAATAAATAAATAAATAAAGGAGTTAGTCCTTGAGATGTTTATGCTTGGAGCCATCCTTCCCCATAATGGAACCTGAGTTCCAAAAATTCTTGCTACCAAGAAGAACACAAATTTTTTTTTAGATTTTTTATGGAATTTTGAACAAAGAGTCATTGTTAGATGAGCTCTGATTCTGCTGTATATTTTTCTTTAATATATTTATACATTAAATAGACCATCAGCTGTATTTTCTTAAACAAATAACCCCAATAGTGATAATCTTTTTGAGCACTTTAGAACATTTGTTCCATTTACTACTCTGGTTTCCCACCTTTGAACCTGCTCTAGCTCTTACTTGTGCACTCTAGCCTAAAACTGTACACGATATTCCATGTGTCTTTAGACTAGTTATTTACAAAGTGGTGCAACTATGTTCACAATATGTGATTCTATATATTCCCCTTTTGATGCACCTTATGGTCTCTTTTGCCTGGACAGCAGCTGCCTGACACTGGTTGCTACAGTTATACTGTCAACTAAGTAATCTTGGAATCTATTTCACTTACCATGTACATAACTTTACACTCTTCAGTGTTCAAGGAGTACTCTGCCTGAAAACATCTTATCCCCTATCCAAAGGTCCTGCCGCTGGGGACCCCCGCCATCTCCGATGTGGCATTCCAGTCATCCAGTGCACTGAGCGATCTCTGCTCCGTGCTGGATAACTGGCTACTACAGCAACCACGCCCCCTCCA
This sequence comes from Hyla sarda, assembly GCF_029499605.1. NCBI lineage: Eukaryota > Metazoa > Chordata > Amphibia > Anura > Hylidae > Hyla > Hyla sarda. The sequence continues at coordinate 472,086,800 of NC_079189.1, forward strand.
TTCATGTCTATGGGAGGAGGCATGACAGCTGTAACGGTACGGACAGGTGACTGGAGGTGGATCCACTGGACCAGAGGAGAGATGGCGTGGGCCGTACCCAGGGAACGGAATCTAAGGAGCTTCTGGTCTTCACCATAGCCCGCCGCAAAGCAGGATGGTCTGCTGCGGCAGGTAGCCCCCAGGTCATTCCACCAGATAGCGACTCAACCCCTCTGGTTGCTGAGATAGGCACGGTACAGGAGGAACGGACAGAAGCGTAGTCAGACGTAGCAAAGGTCAGGGCTGGCGGCACAGGTTCAGAAGCGGTAGTCACTAGCAACAGGTCTAGGCAGGCAGCACAGGTTCAGAGGCGGTGGTCACGGCAAGGGTCGGCAACAGGCAGGGAACACTTTAATAATGGCAACGCTTTCTCTGAGGCACGAGGCACTAAGATCCGGCGAGGGCAGGAAGGGGCTGGAGACCTTTGTAGAATAGTAAGGGCCAGGCACCAATCAATGGTGTGCTGGCCCTTTAAATTTCATGAAGCCGGTGCGTGCGCGCCCTAAGGAGCGGGGCCGCGCGCGCCGGGAGGAAGAGGCAGCGCAAGGGGACGGGACCGCAGGTAAGGAGACACGGGATGCGGCGTGTGTGCGGGGACCGGCCGCTACACTAACCGCATCCCCGACGGAGGAAACCCTGCACTGACCGGGACCCTGCGCTGACTGGGCTAGAGGCCGTGAGCGCTCCGATCCAGAGGAGGGGACCGGAGCGCTCACTGTAACAGTACCCCCCCCCCTTAGGTCTCCCCCTCCTTTTGGAACCAAGAAAGCTTGGGATGAGGCTGCGGTCCAAGATGTTCTTCTCAGGCTCCCAGGATCTCTCCTCAGGACCGCAGCCCTCCCAGTCGACCCAAAAAAATCTTCTTCCCCGGATGAGCTTGGACGCCAAAATTTCCTTGACAGAGAACACATCGGTAGTGCCGGACACACGGGTAGGAGTAGAGACCTTGGGGGAGAAGCGATTAAAAATGGCAGGCTTCAGGAGGGAAACATGGAAGGAGTTGGGAATCCTGAGGGAGGGAGATGGAGTTGGTAGGACACCAGATTGATTCGCTTCTTGATTCTATAGGGTCCCAAGTAGTGGGACCCAACTTGTAGCTTGGGACCCTAAAACGTATATATTTGGAGGAGAGCCACACCTTGTCACCGGGGAAAAACTCTAGAGGAGCTCTGCGTTTCTTGTCCGCCTGAGACTTCATGCGGGCAGAGGCTTTGAGGAGAGCGGTGCGAGTCTCTCGCCAGACAGAAGAGAAATCCCGGACAAGGTTGTCAACTGCAGGTACGGGAGAAGGGGAAATCAGTGGCAGTGGTGGAAGAGGATGGCGACCAAAGACTACAAAAAATGGAGACTTGTTAGAGGCAGAGGAGTGCTTGTAATTATAGGAAAATTCTGCCCAGGGAAGCAGATCGGACCAGTCATTGTGGCATGAGGAGATGAAGTGGCGTAGATATTCTCCCAAAATTTGATTCACCCGTTCCACTTGGCCATTGGGCTGAGGGTGATGGGAAGATGAGAAGTCCAACTTGACCCCGAGCTGACCGCATAGCGCCCTCCAGAATTTAGAAATAAATTGTACCCCTCGGTCAGAGACAATGTGCTTGGGGAGACCATAGAGGCGGAAGATGTGTTTGAAAAACTGTTCGTCCAACACTGGCGCAGACGGAAGACCAGGCAGAGGTACAAAGTGGGCCATCTTCGAGAAGCGATCTACTACGACCCAAATGACCGTCATTCCATTGGAGGAGGGAAGGCGGTAACAAAGTCCATGGCGATATAAGACCACGGAGTCTCAGGAATAGGGAGGGGCAAGAGAAAACCAGCCGGCTTCAGGCGAAGTGACATGTCCCGAGCACAAATCATACAGGCTTGGACATAGTCCGAGACATCTTTTTCCATAGCAGGCCACCAGTATCTTTGGGAAATAAGCTGGAGAGACTTCTGTACCCCAGGATGACCTGCAAAAAAAGAGGCATGGCCCCATTTGAGGACACGTAGCCGCTGCCGTGGAGGCATATAGGACTTGCCTGGAGGGAGAGAGCGCAGATCCACAGGAGCAACGGCAATTATGCGCTCAGGCGGAATTATATGTTGGGGAGTAGTTTCGTCGCCCACCACATCGGAAGAGCGGGAAAGGGCGTCCGCCCTGATATTCTTGCTCGCTGGACGGAAATGAATCAGAAAATTTAAGCGAGCAAAGAACAACAACCGCGAGCCTGACGTGGATTCAGCCTTTGAGCGGATTGGAGGTAGGCAAGGTTCTTGTGGTCCGTGAAAATACACACAGGGTGGATGGAGCCCTCAAGAAGATGCCTCCACTCCTCGAGTGCCAATTTTATGGCCAAAAGTTCCCTGTCACCAATAGAATAGTTTCTCTCGGCGGGAGTGAAGGTCTTGGAGTAGAAGCCGCAAGTGATAGTCTTGCCCCTAGGTGACTTTTGGGTGAGTAAGGCTCCGGCTCCCACAGAGGAGGTATCCACTTCCAGGGAAAAAGGCTTAGTGGGGTCAGGTCTGGAGAGTACAGGTACTGTGGCAAAAGAGGCTTTCAAAGACTGGAAAGCCTCTTCAGCTTGAGGAGGCCATGATTTAGGATTAGCCCCTTTCTTGGTCAAAGCTACTATGGGGGACACCAGAGTGGAGTAATGGGGAATGAATTGCCTATAATAATTAGCAAACCCCAAAAATCTTTGAATGGCACGGAGTCCAGAGGGGCGTGGCCAGTCCAGTACTGCTGAGAGCTTGGCTGGGTCCATCTGTTGATCCCGGGCTGAAATGATGTACCCTAGGAAGGGCAAGCTGGGCCGCTCGAACAGGCACTTCTCGCTCTTAGCATACAGTCGATTCTTTCTTAGGCGCGAAAGAACAAGACGGACATGGACCCGATGTTGGTCCAGGTTGGTGGAGAAGATGAGGATGTCATCAAGGTATACAACCACGCAGGTGTAGAGCAAGTCTCTAAAAATGTCATTGACAAATTCCTTAAACACAGCTGGCGCGTTGCAAAGACCGAATGGCATCACTAGGTATTCAAAGTGGCCATTCCGTATGTTGAAAGCGGTCTTCCACTCATCCCCCTCACGGATTCGGATCAGGTTATAAGCTCCTCGCAGATCCAATTTGGTGAAGATCCTAGCCCCTCGGAGACGGTCAAAAAGCTCGGAGATCAAGGGGAGAGGGTAACAATTCTTGACCGTAATCTTGTTTAGTCCTCTGTAGTCAATGCAAGGACGGACGGAGCCGTCCTTTTTGGGAACAAAGAAAAAACCAGCCCCAGCAGGAGAGGAGGATTTTCTTATAAAACCTCTTTGTAGATTTTCACGAATGTACTCCGACATGGCGAGAGTCTCTGGTGGTGAGAGTGGGTAGAATCTACCTCGGGGTGGAGTAGTCCCAGGCACCAAGTCGATAGGACAATCGTAGGGTCTATGAGGTGGAAGAACTTCGGCTTGTTTCTTGCAAAAAACATCAGCGAAGCAGTGGTAAGGCTCCGGAAGACCAGGTGGCGGAGGAACAGCGGGGTGTTGCTTGACAAAAACAGACTTGAGACAACGGCCAGAACAAGAGGAACCCCACTTCAGGATCTCTCCAAAGGACCAATCCAGGATGGGACAGTGATGCTGAAGCCATGGCAAGCCCAAGAGGAGTTCAGAGGAGCAGTATGGAAAAACCAAGAACTCCAAAGTCTCTGTATGCGAAAACCCGATGTTCATCTGTAAAGGCAAAGTGCGGTACTGCACAGTGGCAGAAAGTCTCTCACCGTTGACGGTAGAAATAAAGAGTTGCTTGGGGAAACGGACCACAGGAATCTGGACCTTATCAACCAGAGTGGCGTGGATGAAGTTGCCGGCAGATCCAGAATCCAGGAAGGCGGTAGCAGTGAAGGTAGACTTGGCAGACACAGTGAGCTGTACAGATAATGTAAGACGTGGAGAGGAGGAATCCACACCTAGCAACGCCTCTCCCACATTCACTAGGGGCATGCGTTTCCCGAACGCGGAGGATGGAGAGGACAATCTTTAAGGAAGTGCTCGGTACTGGCGCAGTACAGACACAGATTCTCATTTCTTCGACGACTCTGTTCTTGGGTGGTCAAGCGAGACCGATCCACCTGCATGGCCTCCACGGCGGGAGGCCCAGAGAAGGGTTGCAGTGGACACTGAAAAACCAGAGCCAGCTGAGGATAGTGTCTTAGACGAGCTTTCTCCTTTACTTGCTGCAGTTCCTCTTTTCTCTCCAGGAAACGCTTGTCAATCCTAGTGGCCAGCAGTATAAGCTCACTAAGGGAAGTTGGCATCTCACGTGCTGCCAGGACGTCCTTGATTTCACTGCATAGTCCCTTCTTAAATGTGGCACATAGAGCATCATCATTCCAATTCAACTCGGAGGCAAGGGTGCGGAATTGGATGGCGTAATCACCCACGGTAGAACCTCCTTGGGTCAGGTTCAGCAAAGCAGTCTCAGCAGGGGACACCCGGGCAGGTTCCTCGAATACCATGCAGAATTCTTGGCAAAAATTCTGGACGGAGGTAGTGGCTGGATCAGAGCGGTCCCACAAAGGTGTAGCCCAGGCCAGGGCCTTCCCGGTTAACAGACTGAGAATGAAGGCCACCTTGGCACGTTCAGACCGAAACTGGTTGGCCATTAATTCAAGGTGGAGTGAGCACTGCGACAGGAACCCACGGCACTGCTTCAGATCTCCGCCATACTTGTCAGGCAGGGACAGGCGGATTCTCGAAGAGGAGACGGCTGCTGGCTGAGGCGGAGAAGCCGGCATAGGTGGAGAAGATGGCTGTTGCTGGACAGGCAGGAGCTGCTGCACCATGGCGGTCAACTGGGCAAGCTGTTGACCTTGCTGGGCGATCTGATGCGTCTGCTGAACCACTACGGTAGTGAGACCCGCAACGCCAGGAAGAGGTACCTCAGCGGGATCCATGGGCGGATCTTACTGTAACGGTCCAGACAGATTACTGGAGGTGGATCCACTGGACCAGAGGAGTGATGGCGTGGGCCGTACCCAGGGAACGGAATCTAAGGAGCTACTGGTCTTCCCCAGAGCCCGCCGCAAAGCGGGATGGTCTTGCTGTGGCAGGTAGCCCCCAGGTAGTCCCACCAGATAGGGACTCAACCCCTCTGAATGCTGAGATAGGCGCGGTACAGGAGGAATGGACAGAAGCGTAGTCAGACGTAGCAAAGGTCAGGGCTGGCGGCACAGGTTCAGAAGCGGTAGTCACTAGCAACAGGTCTAGGCAGGCAGCACAAGTTCAGAGGCGGTGGTCACGGGCAAGGGTCGGCAACAGGCAGGCAACACTTTAATAATGGGAACACTTTCAATTTCATGAAGCCGGCGCGCGCACCCTAAGGAGCGGGGCCGTGCGCGCCGGGGGGAAGAGGCAGCGCAAGGGGACGGGACCGCGGGTAAGGAGACACGGAATGCGGCGTGTGTGCGGGGACCAGCCGCCACACTAACCGCATCCCCGACGGAGGAAACCCTGCGCTCCCGGTCAGCGTGTCTGACCGGGATGCGCAGGGAAGCCGCAGACTGGGGCAGAGGCAGCGAGCGCTCCGATCCAGAGGAGGGGACCGGAGCGCTCACTGTAACAACAGCTACATACTAGCCGTCACACCCCCTCCCACAGACATGAATGGAGGGGGTGTGGTGTGACATCACAAACACTGAAGCTGATCAGATAAAATGATCAGACATCTTAACCCCTGTCCTTTGGATAGGGGATAAAATGTTTTCTGGCTGATTTCCCCTTTAACCCCTTAAGGACTTAGGACATATGAGTACGTCCTAAGTCCGGTCCCTGTCTATAACGCGGGGTCCCGGTCGCGATCGTTCGGCCAGGCGCTATTAACCCTTCCGATGCGGAGCTCAAAGCACCGCATCGAAAGTGAAAGTAAATGCTTCTCGGCTGCTCAGTCAGGCTGCTCGGGGTCATCACGAGAAAATCGCGATGCCCCGATCAGCTATCCGCATTTTTGATCACTTTTTATACCACAAAACAGTGAATAAAAAGTGATCAAAAAGTCTGATCAGAACACAAATGGTACTGCTAAAAACTTCAGATCACGGCGCAAAAAATTAGCCCTCATAGCGCCCTGAACATAGAAAAATAAAAAAGTTATAGGGCTCAGAAAATGACAATTTTAAACGTATGAATTTTCCTGCATGTATTTATGATTTTTTTCTTAAGTAATACAAAATCAAACCTATACAAATAGGATATCATTTTAACCATATGGACCTACAGAATAAAGATAAGATGTAATTTTACCGAAAAACGTACTGTGTAGAAACGGAAGCCCCCAAAATTTACAAAATGCCATATTTTCTTCAAGTTTGTCGCACAATGAATTTTTTTTCTGTTTCACCGTGGATTTTTCGGTAAAATGACTACTGTCACTGTAAAGTAGAATTGGTGGCGCAAAAAATAAGCCATAATACAGATTTTTAGGTGCAAAATTGAAAGTGTTATGATTTTTTAAAAGCAAGGAGGAAAAAACGAAAATGCAAAAACGTGAAATCGCTCAGTCCTTAAGGGGTTAAACCTCATCTGCCACTTCTAAGCCCAAGGCTCCAATGCATGTTAACTTCTTTACACAGTTCAGTAGTGTGGTGAGGGTGTGATGAGGGCAGATGGAATTAACCTAGGGGCAGATGGCATTAACCCCTTGTGTTCATGATGCCAGGGAGTGTGGTTTATCCTCTACACCACCCAAAGGTATACCACTGAATCCTGGGCTAGGCACGGGGGCAAATAATGACTCTGACGCTAAGATACAGAACAACGGCAGCCTTACTGAGTCAGACAGAGGTAATAGTCTATACAGCTTGGCTAGGCCCAAGGAGGTGACCAGTGATTTCAGAGACCACAGGGCTTGCTGGGTCTTATGGTGGACTGGGACAATTTGCTGAAGAGCCACGCTGACTTGTGACGTCTTGACTGAGACTGACTTGACTGAGACTGACTATACCCCGTTTGTAGCTTACCAGGTTTTGACTTGGATCTGAAGGGGGTAATGGACTTGTGGATGCGTGGCTGCGGGGCTTTTCTGGACTCCAGAAACACTCTGACAGGACTTGACCTTACTGCAACTCAGCTAAGCAGAAACAGAGTGAGCAGAGGCTCCACCCAGGGCTTACATGGGGGAGACTCTGAGGGGTCCCATAGGTCACCCTGTAGGTAACATATCACTGGTACCTTCCTGGGTTACAATCACATAACAACAGGTCTTAAAGGCATAACACATTTTATATGCAATACACTATACAACACAGGCACTTAGGAATATATATCGGGTACAGGTGCAGGGGGGGCCCAGGAGTCACTGTATGGAGGCTGGCTGACAGGGCAGCAAGGGTACAGGGGTGCAACTCCTGTACTGGGCCACCACAGTATAATCTGCCAAAACTGATATTTACTGTGCAATTCCTCCTAATAAATAAAAAGAATATGTCCTATAACTCACCCTGTGGGACCCTAGTAACCCAATCGTGAAATTTAATAACCACCGTCAATTTTCTGTTTTTGAGCCACTTTCCCATGCACACACATTTTCCTCAGCCCAAACATTCTGATTTTATGTTTTGTTTATGTGGGACAAAATCAAATGCTTTGGAGAAATCAGGAATATATGAGATTCATGACTCAGGTCCTGTCTAAAATTTACCTGACCTCATAATGCTGGTCAGACTAGGTTGGCAGGACAGATCCCTCTTAAACCCATGCTGATATAACATTATGCATTATTCACACTACAAGTATAAAGGATCTAGGATCACTTTTGAAATGTTTTTGAACATTGACACCATATTTCCCTTGTGCCAGTCCTGTAGATCAGATCCTGTCACTGTGGAATCCTAAAAGGGAATCTGTCATTATGTTTTGCTGCCTGTTTTAAAGGGGAACATGAAGTAGTGACAGACATGCTGATTTCAGCAGAGTGCCTGTTACCTAGGAATATGCTGTAGTGTTGTAACCTCACAGTTTATAAGTTGCAGTGTGCAATGAGTGCTGCCCCCCTTGCTGCCCTGTATATACACTATATACAGTAATGTCAATGCCATCAGCTAGCTATATTCACAGTAGTGAGCACACTTGTCACTACTTCAGATAAATATAGAAAAAATGTGTGCAGCTCACAGCAATAATGTCCAAGGTAACTGTGGTTATTACGGATACCCAACGGTTAATTTAAGACAAAAATGTATTATATATAGTAACCACACCTCAAGGACACCACCATTAAAAATGGTGCATAATGATGTTATAAAAGACCGTGCTTCAATTTCATAGCAAATTTAATACATTTATTAAAACATATATGTACACATAAGATGAAAAATACAAATTAAAGATAATAAAAATTATAATATGCGCTAGTATTATAATGTTCTACCACTGGGCTCTAGTGGCAGAATGGATGTATATATAAGTGAACACTGCTGTTAAATGTTAAAGCACTCTGGCTGAATGTGAAATTGGATCAGATCTGTTAGTTTAGCAATTTGATAGTCTGGTATTTAATGTTATAAAGATATGTGATAAATATATTATGAACAGTCTCACAGATGACTGAGGATAACCGCCTACACAGTTCTTGTATTATCTCTCACCAGTCCTCCAGCCGCTGGTCCCGTGCTGTGACAGACCTGTTTAGATGTCCTGCAGATGTTGTTCCAGTGCGGGCACTGGAGTCACTCTCTCAGGTACGGGCAGTTGCTAGCTCCGTGCATACTGGATTAAAGGGGTACTCCGGTGCTTAGACATCTTATCCCCTATCCAAAGGATAGGGGATAAGATGCCTGATCGCGGGAGTCCTGCCGTAGGGGACCCCAGGGATCATGCTCGCGGCACCCCGTTTGTAATCAGTCCCGGCGACTACAGGGCAGGCCTCCGTGTGATGTCACGCTCCTCCCCTCAATGCAAGCCTATGGTGAGGGGGCGTGACAGCTATCATGCCCCCTCCCGTAGGCTTGTATTGAGGGGCGGAGCGTGACATCACATGGGGGCGGGGGCGTGACGTCACACGCCTCCCGCCCTGTAGTCGCCGGTAATCAGTCCCGGAGCGAAAACGTTCCGGGGACTGATTACAAACGGGGTGCCGTGTGCATGATCCCGGGGGTCCTCAGCGGCGGGACTCCCGCGATCAGGCATCTTATCCCCTATTCTTTGGATAGGGGATAAGATGTCTAAGCACCGGAGTACCCCTTTAAGCGGTCTCCCACAAGGCTGCTTCTGTTGTTACTCCAGCAGGAGTTTCGTGGCTTTGCAATTAGCATTCCTGGATAGAGAATCGGAGGGGTAGGCAGATAACTTGTAATGGCTGTAGCCGGTGTTCAGATGGAGATAGCCGGTGCTCAGATGGAGATAGCAGTGCGTCTTTCTAGTGCTATATTCTGACAATTGGAAAATTGGTATATATAACAACGGAATCCCGCTTCACATTTTAATTATACATAAAAGTCTAATGACTCCATCTTATGTGCCAGCAAAAAATCTTTTCTTTTCATTTTCGTATACCAGCTATTCTATTATATATTTCTGATCACTAGTATAACCATCTACGTTTGTCTCTATACACGATATCATTAAATTTTTTGTTGCAACGGTCACAAATTCCCATATGTGAAATAGGTGTGAATACGACCTAAATAAGGGGATAATGGTATACATGGATAGTAGAAATCCACTCCACAATTTAATTATATACAAAAGTCTAACGAAGTCCATTTCATGTATTAGTAAAAATCCATTCTAATTTGAAACAGATAATGACAATCTCTATATATATTCAGTACCATTTTGAGAGAACATGTATGCTTTTGTTTTATCCATATCTACTGAAGAAGGGGTCATTTATTTATGTTCAGTATCCTGAATCGCATCTAGAGCTTTTCCATTTGTCTGACTATAGCACTAGAAAGACGCACTGCTATCTCCACCTGAGCACCGGCTATCTCCATCTGGACACTGGCTACAGCCACTACAAGTTATCCGCCTGCCCCACCTGATCCTCCGCTGGTACGAGAGGTCATGAGGAGATATGTTAATGTGTGTAAAAAAAAAAAAGTATGTCTTATACGTTTCATACACTCGTAATATCATATACAGTGCATATAGTTATGGTGTTTTTACAGTACATAATTTTCCGTGTTATGTGCAGTATGTACAGTCATGGCTTGTGTACGGTACATATACTCGTAATGGCTTGTGCAGCGGGTACGGTGGCGGCGTGGTATACAGTTCATACTATCACGGTGTTTGCAGGTATAGTGTTGTATACAGTACAGCCGCACAATGTTATATGCAGAGGGTACGGTTATAGGTATGTATTCAGTACACACGTTTAATAGCAACACACACGGTCCATACGGTTATAATATTATATGTGGCAAATACGGTATTGTATTTGTTAATTGCAGTTATTTATAGGTGTTTATCTATATGTGGCATAACTATTATAGCAGTCATAAAATGTGTTTTTTCATGGTAGCATTTACAGTGCGTACATTTCATTCATTTAGTTTCACACGTCCAACCGAAAGAAACTTTCCTAAGGGGCTCAAAAGATAAAAGGAAATATATATAGGGGGGATTATTCATTAAAAGAGCAACTATGAACAACAACGTACAGGTGTGGGAGGCCACAAGAAAAACTGTGAATTTACTCCAAATAAAATAATAACAAGCGTAATTATGTATAAAAATAATTTTATTGAGACGTTTATTTAAAAAAAAATTATAATATATATATATGAAACTACAGAATCAATTCATAAAAAATATATGAGTTGAAAGTACATATATAAAACACAAAGTATGGGGTGGATACTGGGGTGAGAGAGCCTGTATACCAATAGAAGTAAGTATAAAAGATCTCAATGCTGCTGGTAAGCTGCAGGTATAGTAATTAGCATACACATAGGTGGGATTGGACTCACAAGGGAAAGGGGAGTGTTGTATCTATCTACAGAAAAAATGTGCAAACCACATAAAATATCATGCTCCACACAGTGACCAGTGAAAAAAAAAAGAAATAATCTGAAAAAATGATATATCACAGAACACTAGTGAAATACATCAGTGTATACAAAAAAAAAAGTGTGTGGGGGGGGGGGGGGGGGGGGACGGAATTGATAAAGTCAATAAAGTTTGTGAATATGCTGGGAGGGAGTATATATAATGAATGGATATATAGCAGGATATAAGGGGGCATATAAAGTGCAAAAAATGTGCAAATATAGCATATAGAACGTGAACGCGCAATCCAACAATAGGTTAGTAATACCTGGGTGACCCCGTAAGGTTCTAGCAGCAAGTATGGTGGCTAGCAGCAGACAGATAGCAGCAAGTAGCAGCAAGTATGGTGACTAGCAGCAGACAAATAGTATATAGGAAATGAAAGTAAAGAAAAAAGACTTGGTATAAGATGGCACAGGACTCACCCCAGTCCACCCGAAGTGGCTTTGTCGAGGAGTGAGGTGGACTGGGATGGCCTCGGTATATATAGAGTATATATGCCAATGGGAAATAAGAGACATACCTGGTGCGTGGTGCCATGTAATACGGATTGGAAACCCCTGAGAGCGTGTCGGGTCATGTAAGCGCATGAACTCACGTTGCCAGTGACGGGATAACGCGAGAAGGAGGACTGAATAAACAGGCCACCCTATAATGGCCCGTCACTAAAGGAAAAAATGGCTATGGCTACACAAAGATGGCTCGGTGCAATCGGTGTATAATAAAGAATTAATGTGAACAGAGAATTGAAGTGGTAAATTAAAAAAATGTGCAAGGTCTGGCTCAATCTGTTGGGACAATGTTGAAGATGTATGGGAGCAATATATTGGTTTGAATGAATGAAAGTGTATCATGAATGTGTGAGTGAACGGAAGTGTAGAGGAAAGAGAGGGGCATGTGGAATGCTGAGTGTATATGGGTAGCTGAATGTGTAAAAAAAAACAACAATATGTAAATATGAATATGTGATTGGACTGGCTTGAAAGGGTATAGTGAGAAATAAAAGGGGTGAAAGACCAATGTAACTATAAGCATGTAATTGATTATACACAGAGTATGCATACATAGATGATAGGAATACAGTGTACATATATTGATAGCATAGAAATCAGCATGCATTATAAAATGGGGGGCCCCCATATAACTATATATATACAAAAAATAGTGTAAAAACAGGTAAGTGATGAGTGAGCAAGTGGTGCATATAGCATGCATACATACGTTTGTAGCATTGGGGCACACAGGTTCTTTATATTAGTAATATACGTCTCTTACAGTCTTTGCGTATGCGCTTGCATAGCTTTGGTAGCGTGTAATCTTGTCAGCGTTTTCTGTGGGTATACATATTGAGTCTACAATAGAGCTTTCAAATGTATAGGCGATAAAGTTTTTTGTTTAGCAGCGGTATTATGTCATAGCCATTATATCAATGCCTTATGGCATTCCATACTCGGCATACAGATTTGGGACAGCTATGCTGATTGATACACCCATGGCATTTATGTTGTGCATACGCCTATTGCATTATACTGTTCATGGACGCTTGTGATATGATATGGTCGGTACTCTCATGGCATCTATATTTTATACGCTAGGGGCTTCATTGTGCATACACTCATGACATTCCTAGTGTTCACATGTTCATAGAGTTATACTGTTCATACGCTCTGGGCGTTTGTTCTGTTCACACGTCCGTTCATGATGTTCACACGCTCAGGGCAGGTGTACGTTCATACTCTTATAGCAATCATACTGTCCACATGCTCTTAATGTTTATACTGTTCACACATTTATGGCATGTTTACTTTTCATAAACTCATGGCATTTATACCATTCATTCATTCGGGACCGCATACTGGATATAAACGCTTGTGGTGGTTATACCGTTTTATGCTCATTGCATTTATACTGTTCATACACTCATGGCATTTACAGGTTTATGGCATTTATACTGTTCATTAGCCCACAGTATTCATATTGTTCACCAGCTCATAGTAGTTGTTGTTACATGATCAGGCCATGTTGTAACGCTTATGGCAGTTATATTGTTCATGCAATTTTGGTGTTTACATGATTCTTATGCTCATGATATGCGTTTCATAGCTTTGTAGTAATTTATTCTGTTTTATGCATTCATGGCGTTTCACTGTCCACACGCTCGTGGCGTTTATAATGCCCTTATGCTCTTGGGGATTATACAGATCATATGCTCACGGCACTCATTTCGCCATGCGATATTGTTCACACTCTAGTAGCATCTATACTGTTCATACATTCTCAGCAGTCACTGGTCGGGTACTCATGGCATTTGTGCTGTTCCCATTCATGACGGTCATACGGTTTTGTGATCAGGGTATTCACACTGTTCATAAGCTCCCTTTCTTCATACACTCATAGCATTCATGCGTTACGTATACTCGTGGTATTTTATGCTGCACATGTGCTTATACGCTCATAGTATTACGGTTGTTTCCCACCATACCTGCCACTTCTGCAGGGGGTCGTTCGACATGGTTGTTCATCTTTGACACATATTCAGAGCAACAGCATCACGACACATAGGTGGTGTATACCCCTCATACCTGCCACGACTGCAGAGGGATACATTGCATAGTCTTTGCTACTGACACTTTTTCACAGTGACAACATCACGACACATAGGCGGTTGTATACCCAGTATACCTGCCATGTCTGCAGGGGGATACATTGCATAGTTGTTGTTACTGACATGTTTTTCAGAGCAACAATATCACATCACATAGGTGGTTGTATACCCTTCGTACCTGCCATTTCTGCCGGGGATGCACTGTGCTGTTGTTGTTACTGACACGTTGTTACTGACACGTCTTCAGAGCAGCAAAATTTAGACACATAAGTTGTGTATCCTTCATACCTGCCACATCTGCAGGGGGATACATTGCATAGCCGTTGGTACTGACGCATATTCAGGGCAACAACATCATGACACATAGATTTAGGTTTATCCTTCGTACCTGACACCTCTGCAGGGGGATGCACTGCGCAGTTGTTGTTACTGACACTTCTTCAGAGCAACAACATCACCACACATAGGCGGCGGTATACCCATTATGCCTGCCATGTCTGCAGGGGACTAAAATGAAATAAAAGAGCGCACCACAGCATAAAACCACCACTGTAAGATCCAATCAATGGATAAGGTAACCCTTACCAGAGGCGGTTGTATGGGCTCACACACAACAATGGTCAGCATGAGTGAGTGATAAAGCCGGTCTGCAGCCTCCCCGACCATAGGAACAATAGACGGTAAAGACTTCCAGGAAGCGGTGGTTTTCAACAGCGCTGACCAGGAGTGGACACATCAGGTGAGTAAAAGGAAGTTTTATTGGAACAATGCAGCGAGTTTCACAGCGCTTGCAAGGCTTCACCAGGCATCAGGTCACTCTTTTTGCATTGGGGTAGCATCTGCAGTATCACGGAACAAGGTTCCTCCGCACATTATACAGAAGTTAGGCAGGTGGAAGTCAGGCTGCTATACTACTTATATCCCAAATCTCCACAACAAAATGGCTGATGTCTTCAGATAATTGGTATTGTAATTCCAATAAGTTATTTTATTCCTGCACGGTTTTGTGTTTTTGCCCTCTAAAAGCTAACCCTCGGTCACGGTTTTTGGGCACAGTTAACCGGTGTACTATACAGTGTTATGCATATGTGTTATTAGTTTCCTTACAGGAACCACTGAAGAAGTATTTCGGTCACATGTGGAGCCCCGACCACAAATATATTTATCACATATCTTTATAACATCAAATTGCCGAACTAACAGATCTGATCCAATTTCACATTCATCCAGAGTGCTTTAACATTTAACAGCAGTGTTCACTTATCTATACATCTATTCTGCCACTAGGGCCCAGTGGTAGATCTTTATAATACTAGTGCATGTTATAGTTTTATTATCTTTATTTTCCATTTTTTATTGTTCATTTTATGTGTACATGTGTTTTAATACATTTATAAAATTTTCTATGAAATTGAAGCACGGTATTTTATAACATCGTTATGCACCATTTCTAATGGAGGTGTCCTTGAGGTGTGGTTACTACTTCAGATAAACAGTATAAACCAGGTTCCATTAAATATTACAAGTAATCATCTGTCTATCTTTGTAATTCCTAAAAAACATACGGGTTCTTGCCATCTAGACCTGGTAACGTGTCTATTTAAAATTTTGATATTGTGCCAGTAGTGTTAACACTATTTCCTAATTCCTTAACCACACAAAGTAGCATTGACTGTACTGCTTATGCACAAAGCAGGGAACTGCACCAGTCACTTAGTGGCAAAAACACTTTACACCTCTGTGGGCCGTCATGGCTACAAGCACTGATCACACAGGAAGGGCTGCATGACCAATAGCCAGATCAGTTATAATTTTGCTTCTTATGTTTATTGGTCCTATTACATGGTGAGATAAGCTGCCGACAAACAACAATTCTTAAGCAAGGCAAAGTGAAGCGATCAGCAGACGCACAAAAATTTACACAGGATAATATCAGCTTGTTTGGTCAATCATCACTCTGAGTGTTAGAACTCTAAATGTATGGCCCTTAGCCAAATGGTAGCAAATTCATTTGCAGCCTAAGTAATCTGTAATGAGGATTTTGTCTCCTTTGAGGACTGCTCAAGTTTACTATAGCAGCACTATAGCAATACCTTCAAAAACAAGATGCAAAACACACAGTTATATTGTTTATGCTTCACTTTGGTACTCAAAAGGAGGATTAATAGCCCTAAGAATATCCCCTTTGCCCCATCAGTCCACACACCCTATATAGATAGGAGGGTAGGTCTTGTAGTTTGTTCCTGGACAGCCACTGTCATCTGCTCACTCTATTTTTTCTCTCTCTTACTCCAGCCTTAAAGGGGTACTCCGCCCCTAGACATCTTATCCCCTATCCAAAGGATAGGGGATAAGATGTCAGCTCGCTGGGGTCCCGACCACGGTGACGTGAGAGCCTGATGCCACGACTCCGCCCCGTGTGACATCACGTCCCGCCCCTCTATGCAAGTCCGTTACGGCCCCTCCCATAGACTTGCATTGAGGGGGCGGGGCGTGATGTCACGATTTCCCGTCACCTTGGTCGTGAGGCGTTAGGATGAGAGCCTCCAGTGCTGCCGGAAGCTGCAACAGGTGGGTGCTGCAGCCGAGATCCCGGTGGTCCCCAGCGGCGGGACCCCCGCGATCTGATATCTTATCCCCTTTCCTTTGGATAGGGGATAAGATGTCTAGGGGCGGAGTACCCCTTTAAGGCTAGTCTAATAGCAGCTACATACAGACCTACTACTTCACCCTACACACATCCTTATGGTATAACACATAGTCAATACTTTACTGCAAATGCAAAAAAACTATATTGTGTAACTTCATGCCGGGCTTGCTGAAAAAAACTTTCGTACATCCCAACAATGTCCAAGGATAGGAAAGAGCGCCACAGATGTCTAAAATATAACCTCTATTAAGGGGTACTCCAGTGGAAGACAAATGTATTCAAATCAAATCCTCCCCTGAGAGGATTTCTAACACTGTGAGCTAATGAAAAGAGGTATTTTTATAATATTTTTTTGTGGGATCTTTGAGGTACACTTTATTAACTTAAGGACCCAGGACGGACCCAGGACCTAGGGAGGTCCTGAGACCCCCCCCCCATGTTGGCGATCGCTGCAAATCGCTGATCAATTCAGAACGGCGATCTGCGGCAATTCCGGGTCATACGGGTCTCCGGTGATCCGGAAAATAAGTGGGATCGGGGGTTGTCCATACACCCCTGATCCCCCTGAAGGGAAAGGAGGGAGGTGGCAGGGGTGCCACCCTTCCTATCCCTGCTATTGGTCAGTCAGAAGTGACCAACCAATAGCAGATCGGGGCGGGGGGTTTAAAGTTCGGCTCCCCCTTCTGCCCACCCACTGTAGTCAGGGCAGAACAGGGGAACTGTGATGTGACCAGCGGTGGCAGTGGAGGTCCCTTACCTGCGGTTATCGGCGGCAGCAGGCGGCGATCCTCTCCCTGTTGCAGCATGCAGCGATCCTGCTGACTACGGAATCCGGTGAGTTGTTGCCCAGCAACATCTGGAGGGCTACAGTTTGGAGACCTATACAGTGGTTGCAAAACTACCACTCTCAGCATGCCCAGACAGCAGTTTTCTGTGTGGGCATGATGGGATTTGTAGTTTTGCAACAGCAGGAGGGCTACCGTTTGGAGATCACTGTGCAGTGATCTCTAAACTGGGGCCCTCTAGATCTTGCAAAGCTACAACTCCCAGCATGCCCTCACAGCAGTTTACTGTCTGTGCATGCTGGGATTTGTAGTTTTGCAACATCTGGAGGGCCACAGTTTGGAGAACACTGTGCAGTGGTTTCTAAACCGTGGCCCTCTTAATCTTACAACCCCCAGCATGCATGAACAGCAAACAGCTGTCTCGCCATGCTGGGAGTTGTAATTGCGTACCTCCAGCTGTTGCATAACTACATCTCCCAGCATGCCCTTCAGCAATCAGTACATGCTGGGAGTTGTAATTTTGCAACAGCTGAATTCACACTGGTTGGAAAATACTGAGTTAGGTAACAGAACCTAACAGAAGGTTTTCCAACCAGTGTGCCACCAGCTGTTGCAAAAGTACAACTCCCAGCATGCACGGTCTGTCAGTTGTAGTTTTGCAACAGCTGGAGGTTTGCCCCCCTCCCCCCCCAGGGTACATTCAAACGGGCGGGTTTACAGTGAGTTTCCTGCTTCAAGTTTGAGCTGTGGCAGATTCTGCACCGCATCTCAAACTCCTAGAGGGAAACTCACCGTAAAAACACTACACTACACTACACTAACACATAAAGGGTAAAACACTACATATACACCCCTTACACTGTCCCCCCCAATAAAAAAGGGAGGCACCCTGTCTGGGAATCACTGGCATATAATACCCCAATGTCCACCCATATGCAATCCCTAATTTAGTCCTCAAGTGCGCATGGCGCTCTCTCACTTCAGAGCCCTCAGGAAACACGCCGCAAATTTGCTATAAAATGCACCCGTGTGAACAAGCTTTAAGGCATGAACATGTCATGTTAACATATTTCCACCCAGTACATAAAAATACATCATAGGGCAGGAATGGATTTACGCTTGGCACCAGAAAATTTGCGTAATTTTTATGTAAGCCTTATTTCTGTTCAACTGTTTAAAATCAGTAATTATTTTCTCCATTCAGGCTCTACAAATAAATGAAACCTGGTCAGAAAAGCAACAAACCCATAAAAAGTCAATGGGATCTGTCTGGAAATTGGATGGTATGCAAAGGAAACTTTCAGCTCTCTTTTGTTGCCCTGAACAAAGTTTGTGACAGATCCCCCGGAACGAAGCTGAACAGTAATGTGCCCTTAGCCTTACAGTAATGCCACTGAAAACTTTCCACACATTAACTCACATGGTGTAGCCAAACATGGTGAAAACAGCTTCACAGTCCTGCCTTTAGATACAAACTCCTGCTGCTGAGCCAATTGTATTTTGAAATATGTAAATGAGCAGCAAGTACCCACTGGGTGGACCCAATTTCTGCGGGTACCCAACATTTTCATCCTCTACAGAACACAGCACAGTGGCTGCAAATTTAACATAGGAGAAGAAGGCACGCAACAATGAAAATGCTTGGCACTCAAGGTGATTGGCCCCCAATCAGTGGGCACTTCAGCTCATTTGCATATATGACAATTACTTATTGCTCAGTTTACACAATTCTATGTACACGCCTGTGAAGGTGCTGCCACTGAAAATGAATATTTTATTGGCCAGTTTCATTAGAAATCAGACACACAAGAGGTGATGTGTGACTTTTGAATAGAATAAGGTAGATATTCTCATCTTCAAGTGTGAAACACAGCCCATTTTCTCTATCCTCTAAAGGACATCACCACATTACCTCGGCCGTTTCCACTGAAGACCTAGAGTATTTTTACTATTTTCACAGAAACTAGTGAGAGTTTATGCTAAAGTGGATATAGAATTAAACCTGGAATGGAACAATAATAGCTTGAATCCATGCTGACTTTGACAGTACTCTGGAGATAAAGCTGCCAACTCGATCCTGATTACATTTCGCAGGTTTAATATGTGACTATTCCTTTTGGTAAATGAATATAATTACATCCAATGGGGGCTGAGGGATATGATAGCTTATGTAATTATACATACAGTGTTAGAGCTTATTTTGAAGGGATGTCTTACCTTTCAACTTGAACTTCTGCATCCTTCCTTTCTGCTTGGTGACCGTCTCCATTTAACTCTTTATGTGCATTTTGTAGCAAATTTACCACAGGTTCAATCTCTTTCATGATATCATTGTTTTCCGCTCCCCCATTAAGGCAAGGGCTTATACTTATGTCATCTCCTTTGACTCCATCAAGTCCATTCAAATTAAGAAGCTGGTGAACTTCCTGCCATGAAGAACCAGCTGAACTCGTGGCACTGTCCACCATATTTTGTTGGTCTTTACTGTACAGGCTCTGACTTGACAAGTCACTTGACTTTGACTTAGGGCACAGAGGTCTGGTAACTCTAATTGTCTTGGGTGTTCCATCTCCTGTAAAGGTGGTCTCCAAATGAGTTGTGAACCCTTCAGGGCCTCTAAGGATGAGCACCACAAAGGTCTCTGAGGCAATGCTGCGCAGTATTTCCAGGGCAGTTTCATAACTAGCATCTACAAGTGGTCTATCATTTACTGCTAATATAATGTCACCTACCTGGACAAGACCACTTTGCTCTGCTGCCCCGCCTCGAATTAAGTCAGAAATTATTACTGGGGGTTTGTTTCTTCTTTGCTTAACTAGAAACCCAAGACCACCCACCTTTCTCTTGTAGAGACGTACCGATATGACATTGGGTTGGAGCTGTTTAACACTAAATTCATATTCCTCCATGGCAAGGCTCTTCAAAATTTGTTGTGAATCTGTCAGAAGGTTATATCAGTTTCCTTGTCCTACAGTTACAAGGGCAATGTTTCTGAATCTGAGGTTGTAGACTAGCTGATTCCTTAGATGTATAATGAACCCTCGTTCAGTGATTTTCAAATGCGGAAAATTTCCTCTGGATCTCAGATGAACGTCGCTTTACTTCACCTGTCTCATGTTTCTGGTCCTATTTTCAGGAAACTTGCTGTGCAAGCAGCCTATAATTCTGAGGTTTCCCAGGTAACACGGACTCCAAACAAACCTTGGATCTTTCGCAGGAAGTCTGGTAGGCTTTTAATAATAGTTCATTTATAGGTAGCTTAATATCTTAATTCTCAGGCATCCTTGAAATCATGCGTCCAGTCTCCATCTGTATTTTTTGCAGCTGTAGAAAAAAAAGATGTTTATTCTTATTAGTCACATCCTTGCATATACACTGCTCAAAAAAAATAAAGGGAACACTAAGATAATACATCCTAGATCTGAATGAATGAACTACTTGTATGAAATACTTTCGTCTTTACATAGTTCAATGTAACAACAAAATCACAACAAAATCACACAAAAATTATCAATGGAAATCAAATTTATCAACCCATGGAGGTCTGGATATGGAGTCACACTCAAAATCAAAGTGGAAAACCACACTACTGGCTGATCCAACTTTGATGTAATGTCCTTGAAACAAGTCAAAATGAGGCTCAGTAGTGTGTGTGGCCTCCACGTGCCCGTATGACCACTCTACAACGCCTGGGCATGCTCCTGATGAGGTGGTGCATGGTCTCCTGAGGGATGTCCTCCCAGACCTGGACTAAAGTATCTGCCAACTCCTGGACAGTCTGTGGTGCAACGTGGCGTTGATGGATGGAGCGAGACATGATGTCCCAGATGTGCTCAATCGGATTCAGGTCTGGGGAACGGGCAGGCCAGGAACTGCTAATGCACTCCAGCCACATGAGGTCTAGCATTGTCTTGCATTAGAAGGAACCCAGGGCCAACCGCACCAGCATATGGTCTCACAAGGGGTCTGAGGATCTCATCTCGCTACCTAATGGCAGTCAGGCTACCTCTGGCAAGCACATGGAGGGCTGTGCTGCCCCCAAAGAAATGCAACCCCACACCATTACTGACTCACCGCCAAACTGGTCATGCTGAAGGATGTTGCATGCAGCAGAACGTTCTCCATGGCGTCTCCAGACTCTGTCACGTCTGTCACATGTGCTCAGTGTGAACCTCTTTTCATTTGTAAAGAGCACAGGGTGCCAGTGGCGAATTTGCCAATCTTGGTGTTCTCTGGCAAATGCCAAACATCCTGCACAGTGTTGGGCTGTAAGCACAACCCCCACCTGTGGATGTTGGGCCCTCATACCAACCTCATAGAGTCTGTTTCTGACCGTTTGAGTGGACACATGCACAATTGTGGCCTGCTGGGCTGCAGGTAATTTTGCAGGCCTCTGGCAGTGCTCCTCCTGCTCCTCCTTGCACAAAGGCGGAGGTAGCCATCCTGCTGCTGGGTTGTTGCCTACCTACGTCCTCTTCCACGTCTCCTGATGTACTTGCCTGTCTCCTGTCTCCATGTTCTGGACACTACGCTGACAGACACAGCAAACCTTCTTGCCACAGCTCGCATTGATGTGCCATCCTGGATGAGCTGCACTACCTGAGCCACTTGTGTGGGTTGTAGACTCCATCTCATGCTACCACTAGAGTGAAAGCACCGCCAGCATTCAAAAGTGACCAAAACATCAGCCAGGAAGCATAGGAACTGAGAAGTGGTCTGTGGTCACAATCTGCAGAACCACTCATTTGTTGGGGGTGTCTTGCTAATTGCCTATCATTTCCACCTGTTGTCTGTTCCATTTGCACAACAGCATGTGAAATTGATTGTCAATCAGTGTTGCTTCCTGAGTGGACAGTGTGATTTCACAGAAGTGTGATTGACTTGGAGTTACATTGTGTGGTTTAAGTGTCTCCTTTATTTTTTTTTAAGCAATGTATTTAATTATGTTTCATTTAACAGTTTACTGTGGACCACAAGGTAGTATAATAGCCTGACTTCTTAAAGTAAAATGTTTTAATCAGCATCATTCTAAAACATGACTAATGCATCTAACATTACATTATAGTAGGTTTTCATGTATAATGTGTTCCATACATAGTACTACTGTAACAGCAGGGTAAGAGCTAGTATATATGTAACACAACATATGGATGGCAAAGTTAGTGTTCTCCTTGGGTTTGATAGAAAGGAATAAAAAAAAAAAAAAAAAAAAAAAAAAAATATATATATATATATATATATATATATATATACTGTATATACTTTATATTTAGTTATGGTTGCATGTAAGGCTTTGTGCAGTAAAGAATTTTGTACACGTATTGAACTGAACTTATGGCAACATAAATATACTAGCTATGGCACCTTAAAGGGGTACTCAGGTGGGAAACTTTTTTTTTATCAACTGGTGCCAGAAGGTTAAACAGATTTGTAAATTACTTCTATTAAAAAAATCTTAATCATTCCAGTACTTATTACCTGCTGAATACTACAGAGTAAATTATTTTCTTTTTGGAACACAGTCATCTCTGCTGACATCTCTGTTAATTTTAGGAACTGTCCAGAGCAGCATACATTTACTATGAGGATTTTCTACTCTGGATAGTTCTTAAAATGGAAAGAGATGTCAGCAGAGAGCACTGTGCTCGTGATGTCAGCAGAGAGCTCTGTATTCCAAAAAGAAAATAATTTCCTCTGTAGTATTCAGCAACTAATAAGTACTGGAAGGATTAAGATTTTTTTAATAGAAGTAATTTACAAATCTGTTTAAAGGAGATATCCAGTGGTGAAAAACTTATCCCCTATCCTAAGGATAGGGGATAAGTCTCAGATCGCGGAGGGTCTGACGGGTGGAGCCCCCCCCGATCTCCTGTATGGGGCCCCGACAGCCTGCAGGAAGGGGGCGTGTTGACCACGGCACAAAACGGCGGCTGACACGTCCCCTCAATACAATTCGGCAATCTCCGGCTCTGCCATAGAGTTGTATTAAGGGGGCGTGTCGGCCACCACTTTGTGCGGTGGTCAACACGTGCAATCTGGCCAGCGAGCCGGGGCCCCGTACAGAGAGATCGCGGGGGGCCCTGTCGGTCGGATCCCCCGCATTCTGAAACTTATCCCCTATCCTTAGGAAAGGAGATATGTTTTTCACCACTGGACTACCCCTTTAATTGAATTCAATCAATTGATTTAAAAAAATTGTAACATGCCGGAGTACCCCTGGCATGTTACAACTGTAGTAGAGATATTCTAATATAAGCAGAATACACATTTCAGAAAGAAGTCTAATTTATATAATACATTTCTTGACAGTACATGGTGGATAGTTCTTGCTGTGATGTAATGTTTGGTGTTTGCCTGCCTATTGACTCTTCACTGACAGAGAATCTTGTCCAACCCTTTTGTTTTAGTAGAGATAAATCCGAGTCATGGAAGTCTGGCTGCAGCTTACTACTCCCCATCTGATATAGGAAACATGAATGTCCAGCTGTGTAGAATGTTTATGTGTATGAGGAAGAAGGGAAAGATAACTGTCAGGCAAACAAATGATCGACCGGCAGTTAGTGAGTGATAATGCATGACCTTTACTCTGGATCAGTACAGGAACCAACGTTCTAAAGACACCCAAACCCCTCTTCTTCATCCACATCTCATGTCAGACATCTGTCTTTATTCAAGTTTGCTATGTATTTATGTAACAGCTATCAAAACTTAGCGTTTTTCCTTGTGAGCGTCTGTATTATATTAAGTACTACTTTATATGTTAAGACAAAAGGCAATGTCCAGCGTGGAGGTTCAAGCAATTCTTGGAAGTTTATTCAGCAATTAGCCAACATGAGAAACAGGTGACGCGTTTCGGCCACAGTGCGCAGCCTTAATCGTACGTTGGACACGTTGGACACGTTGGACATTACCTTTTGTCTTTGCTGTTACTCTGGATCGAGGGTCCGGTCCTAGTCTCGTGTCGTGGAGTGGGCGAGAGGGAGAGCTGTGTCTACCATTGTTTGCTTTCTACTTTATATGTTATGTTTTTAAAATCTATATTTAGTCCTTCAAGACTGTTTATAACAACTTTTACTCCAGCAGTAAGACTATTCACAGCATTTTATTTGCCAGCTTAGACGATTTCGTCAGATTTAACCAACACTCTAATGAGTTTTGGGGAGCTGCAAGACCCCCGCCTAAGGTCTGTTTGGATATAAATAGGTCAAGCAGGTTAGTGTTTTCTCCCAGATAAGAGTAAATCAGTGGTCAGATATATAGTGGGAGATTTATCAAAACCTGTCCAGACGAAAAGTTGCTGAGTTGCCCATAGCAACCAATCAGATCACTTCTTTCATTTTTTTGAAAAGGCCTCTGAAAAATGAAAGAAGTGATCTGATTGGTTGCTATGGGCAACTCTTTCCCTCTATACTTTTCCTCTGGACAGGTTTTGATAAATCTCCCCCATAGAGTGGCTGCAAATCTACAGCCAGCTTTATACAAAACACTGTACACACAAAGGAAGACATATAGGGAAAATTGCATACGTAGCACATACAGATACAGTAGTATTGCCCATAAAAACCAACCAAAAGAAATTTGAAAATAGGACATTTGGTATCACCACAGTTTTTTTTCCTAGTTCCAGTTTGTGTGAATGTCTTTGAAAGTCCTTAAAACAAGTTTAATAAATGTCAGTGTTCCTGGCTATTGTGCTCTTCCCCATGTTTGTCTCATAGGGGTTTTCTTCCTAATAAAAAATAAGCGTTTGATTTGTAAAGAATCCTCTTTTTTTTTTTTACCAAGATCTGAGAAGGTTTTATTTCTTCAGTACCTCTGAGT
Organism: Hyla sarda; assembly: GCF_029499605.1. NCBI lineage: Eukaryota > Metazoa > Chordata > Amphibia > Anura > Hylidae > Hyla > Hyla sarda. The sequence continues at coordinate 472,111,724 of NC_079189.1, forward strand.
ATTTCGCGGTGCACAGAGATTGTAACACTGTCATCTTATCATAACCCAGTTGTTGTAGGCTTTCCCTGAAGCTCAAACAGTATACTCATGGGAAAATAACCTCCATCAATACAATTCCCTTCAAAACATTTCATATCTACCAGGGATTGTCTCGTGAAATATTTATATTCTCTGTACAGATGTGAGATTTCCTAACATGCCCATTTTCAGACAGTTGTGGACTACAGTCTATGAACACTTATAGTCACGTTTGGGCATCTGACTATTCAGAGATCTGCACATTAACAATTTTCCAACAAAAAACTGACAGCCTGTTCACTGGCACTAAACCCAATACACAGGATTATAGTGTGGGTGAACTGGATTAAAATGATGTATTACTCACCCAGATCTGTGGTCTGTTTCCGGTGATACTTTGTGTATAAGGGTCCATTACTAATATGTTATTTAACCCATTTTGTGCAATGAAGGCGGTGTTCTGAGGTTCTATGTCTCCATCCTCTCTGCTCCGATATGCCCACCCACCCATGGTTAAAGGTGGGTTGGCATATGGGAGGAGAGAGGGACAGAGGCAGGGAAGTTCAGAACACCGACTCCCCTCTCCATTGCGTAAAAGGTGTTAATTAACATATTAGCAATGGACCCTATTACAGAGTGTATCACCGGAACTGGGCTACGGATCTGGGTGAGTAATATATAACTTTAATCGGTTCACCTGCACTGTAACCCTGTGTATTTAGTTTAGTGAGGGTGAACAAGCTGTTAGTTTCCCATTAATGTTTTCCAATTAGACAGTTACAAATATAGGGTCACTCTAGTTTGGTACACCAGAACTAGCTTGAGATTTTTGGTATAGTTTTACCTCTTAAAGGGGTTTTCTGGTTTAGAAAAGTCATTTTACGTACGCTATTGGGGAATTGGAGAGTTAAAGGAGTACTCCTGAACAAAATGTTTCAGTAGCAAAATTTCTCACCTGCCTGCCTGCCTCAGTTCCAAAACCACCAACAATCTATTTGTTTTGGGGTCTTAGTCCTTTACTTCTTGGTTAAGAAGTTGCACTGTACTACAATTCCCAGAATGTATTGCTTTCCCTCAGATCTTCATCACAGTCCTCCCACCCTGTTTATTTCTGTTTTACAGTGCTCCTGCCAGTTCCCAGCTCAGAGCTGCTGCAAAAAATCTAATTTCCTGTCAGAAGCACAATCAGAGAGGTTGCAGCACCTGCTGCCCTCAATTCCTGTCTGTTCCTCCGCCTGTGGCATTGCTCAGCGCAAGGCAAGGCTATGTATACCCTTCCAATAAAGATATTTCTGTATATATGACAGGGAGATGGTGATGTAGGCTGTAGGGGCTGGTCAGAGGTGATGGCAGGGCTAGGGCTCAGGTGCAAGATCCAGCCACATAAAGAGCACTGCAAAGAAACAATTTCAAAGACCAAAATGTCAATATCCATTCTGTATAAGACATATCTGAAATACTTCATTTTGAAATAGACATTTTCAGTCAGTACAACTGACGTTAGAATAAAGTAAAGAGAATCTAAAGTGGTGATGAAAAGTTAAAAGCAAGTCTGCACCCTCACATCACCAAGACACATCTGTTCAGTACTCTTTATCTACATATATATATATATATATATATATATATATATATATATATCTCAATGACCCTGATTTACTAAGAGTGGAGTGTAGGTTTCTTTGTGGGTTTTAATTCCCTACAATTTATTTTCCATGGTATTTCCTAAGATTCCCTACATTTTCCACTTTCTCTACACTTTGCTTTTTTAACACATGCTCTGATCTGTAGGGTTTTCCTCAGCTGAAATCCACCACATTTTCTGTTTTTGTGAAAATGTCAGGAACACACCCATTTTTCAGTGATCACGTCTCCTTTTCCAAATGGCCACGCCCCTTTTTCGGGTTTTCATAGTAAAATGGAGAGTTAGTCGGATTTTTTCAATTCTGGCGCAAATTCTGGTGCAGAGGGAATTTCTGGTGCACAACCCGACAAGTTGCAATAGTAAATGAGGGCCAATGTGTGTATGTGTGTGTGTGTGTGCCAGCATCACGTCCAAACGGCTAAAGATATTAACACGAAACTTGGCACACATGTTACTAATATGTCAACAACAAAAATAGGATAAGTAATTTAACCCTTATCCACCCCCATTTGCTAGGGTTGGGGTTTTTGTTTAAAGTCCCATACAAGTCTATGGGAAATATATGTTACTGCATAACTTCCAAACGGCTGGAGATATTTCGATAATACTTGGCCACATGTTACTTATATGTCAACTTAAAATAAAGCATAGTTTTTTTTAACCCTTAACTACCCCCATTTGTGAGGGTCGGGGTTTTTGTTTAAAGTCCCATGCAAATCTATGGGAAATGTATGTTCCCACATAACTTCCATACGGCTGGAGATATTTCAATAATACCTGGTACACATATTACTGATATGTCAAATAAAATATATGATAGTTAAATTAACCCTTACCTACACCCTTATATAAAAGATGGGTTTTTAATTCAAGTTCCATGCAAGTATATGGGATTTCCAGTACTTTACTCCACAACCTCCGCTCTGCATCTCCTGGTGAATGTGTCAGTCCGGCTTGAAAGCCACACCCCATCTCACAAAGACACACCCATATTTTAAGTCCCACCCCTTTTACTATCTACCTTTTTGTGCATCTGTCTGGATTGCAAATCACCCCCAGTCCCACAAAGCCACGTCCCCTTCTATTTTCAGCTTACAATATCTTCATCACAAACCAGTCCCACCTGAGGACAGGATATGAGGATGGGACATAAGGACAGGATATGAGGACAGCATATGAGGACGGGGTATGAGATCGGGATATGAGGACGGGATATGAGGAAGGAATATGAGGTCGGGATATGAGGACGGGATATGAGGTCGAGATAGGAGGACGGGATATGAGGACACGATATGAGGTCGGGATATGAGGACAGGAAATGAGGTTGTAATATGAGGACAGGATATGAGGATGGGATATGAGGTTGAGATAGGAGGATGGGATAGGAGGTCGGGATATGAGGACGGCATATGAAGACGGGATATGAGGAAGTATATGAGGACGGGATATGATGTCAAGACAGGAGGTCGGGATAGGAGGTCGGGATATAAGGACGGGCTATGAGGACGGGATATAAGGACAGGATATGAGGTCAGGATATGAGGACGGGATATGAGGTTGAGATATGAGGACGGGATATGACAACAACATATGAGGATGGGATATGAAGTCAAAAGCTTCCTCCTTTGTTGATTTTCTTCCCCAACAGGGATTAGGAAGGAAAAACCGGGCAATGCCCAGCCATTAGCACACCGCAGGCTTTTCCCAGAAGCCTGCGGAGTACTAATGGCCTTTTTGAATCTTCGTTCACACCGGAAGCAGTGCTCCTCCCTATGGAGAATACTTACCCCTTTTAGCTAGTCTTCCGGCCTCTCACCACAGCCAAGCCAGAACACCCTGCTCTGTACTGATGAGGGGCAAACATCCCAAAACAGCTGTTTGAAGATGGGTCTTCTTCCCCTCTGGGGAGAATTCTGGCTTGGAATAAATCCCAATCAGCTTCTGAAACTTCGTAACTGGAGCCAGAGCTGATCTTATGGGCTGCTACCTGAGAAGGTGGAGTGATGAGCTGCTCACTCTGTTTCCACCAACATATCTTTTGTCCTCCCACCACCAAATCCATTTTCCCTCTACTCTGACATGCACATTTACAAAAGAGAGAGCTCGCAGCCATATGATAGTTTTATAGTATTACACCTATGTTATAATATAATGCACAGCAGCTCAGGTCACTTCAAAATGACCTGCTCTTAAGGTCTTTAGGCTGGCGGATGCATGCAAAAAACTATTCCACTCAGACCAATCTAAGGAGATAAGAAAGGTAATATAAATAGCAGATTGAATCAATGGCTGCCAAGATAACATCTCACTTCTAAGGGCATCTTGTTTGTACAGACACAACCTGCCAGGATGAGTCTGGAACACAAATGCAATTGTAAACTTTTCTTTTCTCTAATCATATGACTAAAATATTGACATTGTTGCTGTAAAGTAACATAGATGTGACAAAATTGTTAAGGTAAAATGAAAAGGAATAAGCAATAATTCATATCTCCAATGTTCCATTTTAGATCTATACTGGTTTAGTTTTTCAGACAGGGTTAGGCTAGGTTTCCACATAGTTTTTTTTATATATATCCAGCAGGATGTAAAAGTCTAAGTTCTTCCTTTATATTTTTCATTCCTTTTGAATCCACTTCTGGCTTTGGCTCAAAAACTTCAGTGAGAGCATTTAAAAAAATGCCAGAAAAAAGCCTGTGTGGAAACCTAGCCTTATTCTGCTTTTCTGTAAAGCATGGCTGCCAAGTGAATTGTCATGTAGAAGTCCACATAAGTTCATACTTAGTGAATCAGTATGAGCCATGCTCTCACTTGGAATGCACTACTGTAAGACTGAATCAAATGTATATACAATAGGTACTCAAAATTTAAATATAACAAGGAGATTTGCTATTAAAAGAAAATGTACTGTAAGGGTGTGTTCACACTGAGGGTTTGGAGAGGAATTTCTGCTTATTCCTCTCCAAATCATTCAGCAGTGAAAAACCCATAGCATGTAATTAAAATTCTGCTCCTCAGTTCACACTGAGGAATTTCCGCTAGCGGAATTCCATCACTGAATTCCGTTCCGTATGAAGAATGAACATGTTCGTTCTTCATGCAGAATTCGCGTCGTAACTCCATAGAAGTCAATGTAAAAAATGTTTCAGGCCGCCACACTTCCATGCGGAATTCGCGCGGAAGTGCCGTCTTCTATGCTGCGCTGAAATCCGCACTGATTTCTGTGCGGAATCAGCGCGGAATTCCGTGCGAATTTCAAGCAGATTCCGCGCAGATTACTTGCAGATTCCGCGCGGATTCCGCGCCGAGTCTGAGCAGAAAAAACTCGTTTCTGAGCGGATTTGTTCAGCGCAAATTCCGCTCAGATATTTGTCAGTGTGAACGTACCCTAAAAGATGTGATCAGCTGGTAGCTAAGTGTTTTTGTCTTTATGATGACAGGTCCTTTTACACGGACAATAACCAGGAATGAACATTTGGCTGGTTATACTGCAATCCTGTGTAATTATTAAGAAATAATGCACATTGCTTTACATAGAAGACAATAGAGTTTGGTTTTTCACATTTTTCCTCATAAACCCTTAATATCCATTATTGGGGTCTTTATCTGTGTAACTTATTTTTACGCACCCAGATTTGATAAAACAGATTTGATGTAAATTACTTCTATATAAAACTCTTAATCCTACCAGTACTTATCAGCTGATGTATGCTCCAAAGGAAGTTGTTTAGTTCTTTTCTGTCTGAAAACAGTGTTCTCTGTTGACACCTCTGTCCATGTTAGGAACTGCCCAGAGTAGGAGAAAATCCCCATAGCAAACTTCTCCTGCTGTGGACAGTTTCTGACATGGACAGAGGTGTCAGCAGAGAGAACTGTGGTCAGACAGAAAAGAACAATACAACTTCCTATTCACCATACAGCAGCTGATAAGTTCTGTGCCCTAAGACCTGTATGCAAAATAAAATGCATGTGTTAATATGTAAAATACATTTTGATCTATGTATTACTTTGATCAGTCTTCTGAATTTCTCTCAGAGTCTGGGGGTGTTTCCCTTGGAGCATGAGGAGCTCCTCTCCTACCCCCCTCCTTCTCCCCTGTCATGAGGTCTGCACAAACATTTTCACATTTGCAAAGCATATGCTCTATATAACTCTAATACAGCCATGCATGCTCTATATAACTCTAATGCAGCCATGTGAAACTATATGGTGCAAGGACAGAAGAAAAACCTGCATTTTGTGCTAAACAATTACGATTTTTACTTTTTCACAGCTTTGTAACCAAAGTGCATTATTTTTATAACCCTAAAGCAAACATGTGGAACCTATATGGTACACATACATAAGAAATAAGTTCATAAAATCAACAAAGAGAAACCATTTTGCAAGTAAATAATAGTTTAGCACCTTGCTTGTAACTGTGCATGTGAATGCTTTGAATGCTATCTTCTTAAAGACTGCAGGCTGTCTTGATCGTGTCTGTGCTCTGAGGAACAGCATGGAGATAACAACACCTCCTTCCCCCCTCCCCTCAGAGATTTTGGTTCTTTTTGAACTTTCTGGGTTCGTTTGCAAAATTAAAATGACAGAGACCCCTAGTGGCCATTTTTTTAAACCTGTTTTTCACACCTTTAGCAATCATTTTTAAAGTTTTTGAAGTAGTCTTAAATGGAAAAGTTGTTTTTATCAACAGTAATGCTTTAAATAGAAGTCATTTACAAATTTGTTTATCTTTCTGGCACCAGTTAATGTGAATACATTTTTTTTCCACTTGAGTACCCCTTTAATTCAGTAGCCCGAGAAGTGAAATGTGTGACTACTACTCTTCAATAGTTAGTTATTGATACAAGGGCAGGATAAAATATAGATTCTCACAAGGATGCAGACAAGTCACAAAGTTATGGGGAGAATAGAGCATAAGTATAAAATAGAGATGAACATTCATTCTCTACATTTATCATTCAGTTTTCTCACAGGCTTTATATAATGTGTCAATCATGTATTTATGTGTAGTGCCAAATGGTATTAGATCCGATGGCTGCCTAGCATACCAAGTACTGTATACTACTATATAAGCACTTACACCACTTTAACAAATGATAGAATACTTAACTACACTAACACTAAAAGGAAAGCAGCATCAACATTACTTAAATACTGGAAATATCCTACTAAAACATAGACACAAATACTTTAAAGGGTACCTCTCATCAAATAAACTTTTGATATATTTTAGATTAATGAATGTTGAATAACTTTCCAATAGCATGTTAATGAAAAATATGCTTCTTTCTATTGTATTTTTCCCGATCAGTCCTGTCAGCAAGCATTTCTGACTCATGCTGGAATCCTAAACACTCAGAGCTGCCAGCCTGCTTTGTTCACAGCCAAACAGTCTGTGAACAAAGCAGGCTGGCAGCTCTGAGTGTTCTCCTTTGTGAACAAAGCAGACTAGCAGCTCGTAGTGTTTAGGACTCCAGCATGAGTCTGAAATGCTTGCTGCCAGGACTGGTAGGGAGACCCCTAGTGGTCATTTCTTCAAAGTGGAAAATTAAATAGAAAGAAGCATATTTTTTAATAACATGCAATTTGTAAAGTTATTCTGCATACATTAATCTATAATATATCAAAAGTTTTTTTGATGAGAGGTACCCTTTAAGTAACTAAAAAGGTGCCAGGAAGCGCATGTAAATAAATAATATGGGGTATGACTAATAGGTTGTAAGGCTTCTTTTCTATTGCGCTATGCAGTTTGCCTAGTTATGAACATTATGGGAAGTCCCTCATGCTTATGATGAATGCCACACTTTTGGCCTCTGTTGGGAATATGGTGATCAATGGACCCATTTAACATAACACAGTATTTTGCTCCTGCAATGTGTTTCCTACAGTATATAACACTGGGGCTTTTCTGGGGTACAGTGCATTTTAATTATTGTTGTATACAGCCATTTAAGACCATTGAAATATTAGTACTACTATTCCGATCTTTTCTACAGTAAAATATTCTGTACATACTCTCTATACAAATTAGTCCAGGCTAGATTTATTTGTGAATCTGGATCAAACTGTAAGGACATCTCTCAAATCCTGCATAAAAGGTTCTATAAAATGTTGTACTGTAGCCATAGAGTAGATTACTTCTTGTAGTTATGTCATCATATCTGGAGGAAATAGGGTATGAATATTACATTTCCATTTTAGCTCATAAATAACCTTTTTTTGTTATGTATAACCACGGCTGGTTAAACTGCTGAGTCTGATCCATAGAAATCGATGAGGCCCAAAACCAAATAACAGCATACATTATGAATATATTTTTATTTTACAAGACCTGCAAAATGTCCATCTTATTATAAGCTACAACTATTGTTTTATCTTTTTTTTTTGCCTATTCATGAAATGTGTCTATTTCATATATTTATTTTATTCTGAATATTGGGCAGACTAGAGGGGCTGAATGGTTCTTATTTGCAAACACATTCTATGTTTCTATGTCTAGATGTAAATATTTATGCTTGAGGTTACTCAGTATGAAGACGTTCCTATGGTTCAACATACTGCAACATGTTTAACTTTTGACCGTTGGATTACCAATTCACTTAGTATACTATCTGGATATAAACACACAACAGTGGAATCATACCTGTGGTTGACATACTTGGAGTTGTAGTTCTGCAACAGCTGGAGAGTCACAGGTGGGGTACTGCACTCTGATAGCATCACTTTTGGTTCTGAATTTAGGCATTACTGCTTTTTATTGTATTGTCTTCATTACATGACTTTCCGCTAAGATTATTTAACATGGGGCAAGAGTGGGGACAGCTAGTATTTAAAGGGAATGTATGTATTAAGAAATATGCTTTAGAGAAAGCTCCATGGACAAGGCAACAGTAGACAGCACATTTTTCATTCAGATGCCATTTTTCAGAAGCCATTCTTCAGGAAGATGGGTGCTAAACTCTGACATGAATGGTAGTGGATCCAGTGTTATCTATACAGGTGTTACTTTTACTTTCTCCTGTCTGTACAAGGAAGACAGTTATTATTGGGAAATGAGCATTATAAAACAGGAGGTCTCAGCTTAGTTTTAGCCCTAGTGGCCAGAATGGAAACATGATTCTTTTAAAATATAGATATTAAATGGAACGGAATAGGTTAGAAAAAAAACATCACAAAAAAAAAATCTTAAAAAATATGGTTAACATAAAAGGGGACTCCTCTGTCTATCTCTAAAGTAGTGTTTTCCAAACAGAGTGCCTCCAGCTCTTGGAAAACTACTACTCTCAGCATGCCCTGACAGCCTTTGGCTGTCTGGGCATGCTAGAAGTTGTAGTTTTGCAACAGCTGGAGACAGACTGTTTGGAAAAAAAAATGTTTTAAAGGGAACAAAAGGATCTGGCACTGAAATTCTACAAGGTCAATGCATCATTTGTCGGAGGAGAATCAGGAGGCTTCCTTGCACATTAGACATTGAAATTGGCAGGCTGGACAAATTTTCTATAGTTGTTTCTATAATTCTACGTAAAATGACTCAAAAATAGTACCACAAATACCTTAAAGGTGAAAAACTTTGCCTTGTTCAGTAAACAGCTCAAATAAAAAAATAAAAAGGCTGAAAAAAACTTTCATTTTTTCTTTCTGCCAAACAAAAGTGTTTTCAGCCTCAAAGCATAGACGTAAGTACAGCGTGTGCACATAGCCTAAGGCTTAGTTCACACTGAGCGATATTTCCCAACATATTATTATTTAACGTGCACATTTTTGTCCCTCCCCCCCCCCCCTCATTACGGACGAAAAAGTGCACAAGAAATAAAATGCGCCAGAAAATTTTAAGCAGTGTACACTTAGCCTAATAGTAAATTTCCCTAGCGCGTTTAAACAGGAGCAACAATAGAAAAATATCAGTTTTGAAAAAGTCCATCATCAATGGCATCCAATAGAAGAAAAAATCATCATGTTAAACACAAATCATCTACTTATCCAACTTAATGGGGTGCTCAAGTGGAAAACATTTTTTTTTTATAAATTAACTAATGCAAGAAAGTTAAACAGATTTGTAAATTACTTCTATTAAAAAATCTTAATCCTTCCAGTATTATCAGCTGCTGTATGGTCCACAGGAAATTCTTTTCTTTTTGAATTTCTTTTCTGTCTAACCACAGTGCTCTCTGCTGACACCTCTGTTCATGTCAGGAACTGTCCAGAGCAGGAGAGGTTTTCAATGGGGATTTGGTCCTACTCTGGACAGTTACTAAAATGGACAGAGGTGTCAGCAGAGAGCACTGTGGTCAGACAGAAAAGAAATTCAAAAAGAAAAGAACTTCCTCTGGAGCATACAGCAGCTGATAAGTACTGGACGGATTGAGACTTTTAAATAGAAATCATTTACAAATCTGTTTTACTTTCTGGCACCAGTTAATTATTTTTTTTTTCTAAATAATAGTTTTCCACTGGAGTACCCCTTTGAGAGATCAACCCTCAGCTCTGTACCAGGACTTCTGTACTTACCTGAATGCAGGTACCGTATTTTTCGCCCTATGGGACGCACCGGCGTATAAGACGCACCCTATTTTTAGGTGCAAAATCTAAAAAATTCAAGATTTTGAACCCAATAGTGGTCTTCAACCTGCGGACCTCCAGATGTTGCAAAACTACAACTCCCAGCATGCCCGGACAGCCGTTGGCTGTCCGGGCATGCTGGGAGTTGTAGTTTTGCATCATCTGGAGGTCCGCAGATTGAAGACCACTGCATAGGAGGTAATACTCACGTGTCCCCGCCGCTCCGGACCCGTCACCGCTGCCCTGGATGTCGCTCCATCGCTGTCGCCGTGTCCCCATCGCTCCGGAACGTCTCTGCTGCCGGCCGGGTATCCTCGCTCTCCGTCGCCGTCATCACGTCGTTACGCACGCCGACGCACGTACGCGACGACGTGATGACGAGGAAGGAGAGCGCCGGCCATACAGGGGATCCCTGAACAACACCGAGGAGGCAGGTAAGGTCCATCCCGGTGTCCTGTAAGCACTAACCCGGCTATCCAGTTGGGCTGTTCGGGACCGCCGCGGTGAAATCGCGGCGGTCCCGAACAGCCCGACTGAACAGCCGGGTTAGTGTCACTTTCGGTGATGTCCTGTATTAACTGCGGGTCCTGGCCGTTGATGGCCGCACGGACCGCCGCGATAGGCGTGTATTCGCCGTATAAGACGCACCAACTTTTCCCCCCCAATTTTGGGGAAGAAAAAGTGCGTCTTATACGGCGAAAAATACGGTATTTATCAGTCAATGAATACAATGCTTTAGAAAGGCTTTAGAAGATAGTAAATGTGGTCACGGTGCTCCTATGTTATTTTTTGCCTTGAGAACTAATGTAATTTATGGGCTAAGTAACCTAAGAAAAACCCTACAGAAGAACTTACATTATTATTTGTTGCTGTTTGTGTAAACTCTCAATTTTCTTCTCTACTATTGTACTTCAGATACAGACAATGTACAATCCTAGTATTCATTTCTAAAACAATGCGGTATTGGGAACTAGTGTTTCTGGTTTCTTGTTTTACCTCCTCTCTGTCTCCCTTCCATAACAGCTCCTCAGAATATTCATTGCTTGTGGTATGTCTGCAAATTGATCAAATACGTGTCAGGCATTACAGGGTACACTGAACATCTTTTGGTCGGAGTTCCAATCTCAAGTGGAAATGAGTTTGGGAAGCGAATGAGAATGAGTTTTGTTCTCGCTAGAGATGAGTTTCCTCACAAAAGCAAAGAGATGGCATGTTGTCAATGTGAATGAGCGAGCCCGTCCCATACTGACTTGTAGCCCTGACATATCATGCACATTCTGTATCACTTTACCAGTCTGTACTCTTACTAGATAGAACAGGACAAGGATCTGATACTACGTTTAATGTTTTCTAGCCAGACCCAAACTAAAGCATACAATGTATGCAATACAGATGACTATACTAAGAATGTTTTAAGAAAAAAAGAGAATTCGTGTTCAGGGAACGTTTTCTATTGGAGCTTTACACGTATACATGTAGAGAATACAGATCTTTTGGACAATTCCTGTTTTTGGTTACCAGTGACCAGTGATAAACTGGTAAAAGAGTATCCAGCAGCTGACACCCTTAGAGATTAGTTGTAATCTGAAAGGAATCTCCAGCACCATGACAGGGGAGATAAAGCATCACACAATACACATCAGATACTGCTGCCTGTGTAATGCATGGGCATGTATAGTTATGCAGGGTGAGAGACGATTATTATAGCTGCTTTCTACTTTGACTCATTGCAGAGCATACCAAACAACAGATCTCGCTCTATGAAATCTACTTCACTAAACTGAGTTAACTACTTAAAGGGGCTGTCCATTGAAAAACAATTCATCCTAAGAAAAGGGGATAAGTGTCCAATCACAGCGGGTCTTACCACTGGGACCATCCACGTTCTCCAAAACGGGGCCCAGATCTCCCTGCATCCTGACGCTGTAGGCACCATATCATCCATTTCAGTGGTATGTGAGTACAGCACTTCAGAGCTCCCAAATGAATTAATTATATGTGTTGTGCAGAGAGCAAGGCCCTGTTCTAGAGATCGTGGGTGGTCCCAGAAGTCAGACCTCCTGCAAAAAGACACTTCAAGGATAAGTTGACTAGGCAATCCCTTTAAATTATTTCAAGCATTACTGTCATTAAAAAGGACTTTTGACATGCCATGCAGACATGTCAAATGGTTTGATCGGTCATGGTCTAAGTGCTGAGACCCTCACAAATAGCTAGACATAGCCGATGAAATGTGCAGCAGTGTGCTTCACTCCCTCGCTCTGCACTCAATCGGTCATTTTACAGATGAGCACCAAGCTGAGGAATGACGCGTGCTGTATTTAAAGATCGGTTGGGTTCTCAGCACAGATCAAAACTTTTGACATCTGAGCATGTCAAAAGTTTTTTTAAAGGACAGTAACACTTTAAGCATGGGCAAAAAATCCATAGATTTCCATAAGATAGAAACAACTTTTATCAATGTACAGCTTATATGAACATATATTTGTCATCACCGAAATTCTGAGCTTTTTAAAATCAGAAAACTGTTATAACTTCTCAAGGTGGAAATAGAAATAATGATAGACATTAAAGGGGTTCTCCACTGCACTGTCTTCTGGAGCTCAGCTCGCAGCGTCCGGAAGTTTATTACTCCGGACTCTGTGTGCGGGCTTCCGTGTTCGAGGCCACCCCCTCGTGACGTCACGCCCACCCCCTCATGACATCACTCCCGCCACCTCAACGAAAGTCTATGGGAAGGGGGCGTGATAGTGCTCGCGCCCCCTTCCCATAGACTTTCATTGAGGGGGCGGGCGTGACGTTACGAGGGGCCGGGCGTGACGTCACGAGGGGCTGGGCGTGAGGTCACGAGGGGGCAGCCTCGAACACGGAAGCCCGCACACAGCTGTGTTCCGAGCTCCGGAAGACAGGGCAGTAGAGAACCCCTTTAAAGGGAGCCCACTGCATTGAAACACAGTCCAACAGCACTGGGCAGCGTGTTAGAGTGCCGTCACTCTACAAAAGCAGCGGATGGAACTGATGATCAACCTGATCCTATTCATTTGTATGTGACAGTTCAGATTTATCCAGTGCCTTAATGGGGATGCCAGATCACCAGACAGGGGAATGCATCTTTCAGCGTTACCCTGTACAGTCTGCAAAAATAACTAGGCGTCAGACCATAGACAACTAATGTACATTGCCATTAATTGTGGCATCTGTTGAGCCCAATTTACTAAGCCGTATCCCCGTATATATGTAAGGGCACCAATATAGAGCAGAAGGGACAGGTTTAAAAGGGTGTCCCATTAGTTAGTATAGAGCTAACTATCAATCATTGAATAGAGACGCCCACAGGACTCCTAAATCCAGAATAAGTAGAGATGTAACTGAATAAAATACTAGTCCTACTACATGTTTTCTCCCAAAAACAATATATATATATATATATATATATATATATATATATCTCAACCTGTTAAGCTCCTCCTCTAAAACATTGTACCTGCAGATTGTTCAGCATTATCAATGTGATGGGTTTCCCTTAGCCTCACACAGTCCATTGCAGAATTCATAACAGAAATCCAATGTGTACTGTTGGATTTCTGCTGCAGATCTGCAGATTGTATATACCATATACCATACCGGATTTATCAGTGGTTTTGGCTGCAGATTAGTCCCATTCTTTGGGACTAATCTGCGTCCAGTCAAGCGGAATAAATGTGCGTCAAGGAGTAGACTTGTCACTCATTGTGTTTCCGCTGTGCAGACGTATGCGTGGATTTCCATTAAAAACAATTATGCTCTAGATTGTCTTCATGTGGATTCCGACATGGAATTGTCAGAATTTTGGCATGTCAGCATCTGTGTGAAAGAAAAAACTCACCGTGAACATAGCCTAAAACATTTTCCCTCACTTAGTATTGGAAAGGGTCTGTCACCATGGTTGAGGCCCCCCTGTTAAGGAGGTGGGTCCCTCAAAAGGCAGGGACAGAGGGACAGAGGGACAGGTGCCTTTACACTTAGTGGGCACATACCCTCCATTTTCCTCTACATAGCACATTGCATATGCTGACCACCTGTTGACAATTAGACATCCTCCCTCTCAACTAGTATATAGGACTGTTATTTGAATTGACAAATATATTATAGAGGACTGTTATTTATCCTGACAAATATTTTTGACTATAACACTTCAGAACTCCTATTGTAGCACATCATATTTATTTTGGCAGCACAAATTTTTCTTCTTTTTGGTCATTATTGTAGTTTGTGCTTAGTCATGTGTTTTTTAATCTGACTTAGTAAAGGCTTTGTTTTAACTTATTGTTGATCAGAGGTATTCTTGTCAGTGATTAAAGTGTTTTTAATACATTATGACCTCTATTGGTTGGAATTGGACCTCCTATATTTTTATAGTCCACTTTCAGTGATATATTATCTATGGGACAGCCCAGTGGCAGGTGCGTAATTTTCCACCATATGGGCAAATGATGCTTTACATGATTTTAAATGAATACATGGTTCATGTAACATACAGACCTCCAAAGTTCTCCAAAGAGGGTTATGTTATGTGTAACTACAGATTTGGTTCATGAATGGGGAAATGTCTTTAGTAAATGGTTTTTCAAGGACTTTGATATTGATGCCCTATCCATTGATCAATATCAGATCAGTAGGAGTCTAACTCTCAACACTGTCACAAATCAGAAAACTGATGGGGCATTGGTGCTTTAGGAAATACCATCTACTTTGTATTGTTTACTTCTGGAAATTTGTCTGGTACTACAGTTATGCACTGCTCAACAGCAAGATCAGGGCACTGTTGCTGCCAAACATATGGTGCTGTGTCTGGTAAAGAACAATGGAGACACAGTGCGTGCTGGAATGCCCATGTTGTTGATACCAATGAATCATCTTGGTGTGAATGGCAGGCCATATTCTTAATCTGAATCTTTAAACAGGAGCAAAAAACTTTGTCACTTTTTGGGAGTTTATAGGGGGCAGAAAACTAAGCAGTAATGGCAGCCAACAGGTTAATATTTGCACATCTTAGATATTTTAGTCTGCATATGCCACTTTCTATGTCTTCTATTTATATTATATGAAGGAGAATGGCAGCTTTTTGTATATCTTCTTTCAAGCAGCAAAGCAAACGTTATTTTTATTCTGCTTGTTAATTTTTTTCTTCAAAGCCTTTTATGTTTCCCAAGTATTTATTTTTGAACGCATGTGTTTACTTGCAAAAGAGGAGTTTTTTGAATTATCTATGAATGTAGCAGATCTTCCCTAGCAATGAAGGTATTAAGAAGTATGTCTTATGCTCTGATTACTCTGTATTACAAAGTGCTGTGATTAAACAGAAGCAATTCAAAGGAAACACGGGAACATCTGATCCGAAATAACTATTGTGTTTCATATGTGACATAATTTACCGATCTAACAGCAAATCGCTGGGGTTATTGAATGCACAGAAAATGCATTGCATGAACGCAAATGACTCTGGAAGCTTTATAAATAAATATGCCCTTGCCTAAAAACGTGGAAATCATTGTGATCACATTAATTGTTTTCAGGAAGTTTTAATCTCTGCTGCGTTTAGATCTATTAAAGCCATCCTTAGTGGAACATTCAGCCATATTTACAAATAAAAACCATACATAAGTTAATATTTCTTCCCAACTCAATGACGGACTAACATTATAATGACTTATATTTGTGATTAAAGGGGTATTCTTCCCCTAGACATCTTATCCCCTATCCAAAGGAAAGGGAATAAGATGTCTGATCGCAGGGGGTCCTGCCGCTGGGAACCCCCGTGATCTTTCCTGCAGCACCCCCTGTCTTCTGCTGCATGGAGCGAACTTCACTCTGTGTAGAAGATGACAGGGGGTGCTGCAAGAGAGATCACGGGGGTTCCCAGTGGCAGGACCCCTACGATCAGACATCTTATCCCCTATCCTTTGGATAGGGGATAAAATGTCTAGGGGCGGAGTACCCCTTTAATGTTTCTGATATTTACATGAAGGGATATTCCCTATATTTGGTCTCTAACTATCTTACTGCCATATACCATCCTGTGTGGCTGGTTTCATAGTGCACATGACCCTTTAAGTCCAAAATAGAGATGCATGGAATTCACATTGAGTTTAGCGACATTTAGAAAGGTGCTGTGTCAGAACTATGTTCATGTCATATTTGAGTTATGAATAATTTTTATATGTGCCCTGTTTAAATATAAAGCTGTGCAAATTGTATATCTTATCTAGGTTGTCTCAAGAAGTTTTTAGGGTCCTGGGTGTTTGGACAATAAGTATATAAGCGTTTTGAGTTTTGTTTATGTAACAATAGATACATTTTATTTGAGTTTAGAGTTGTAATCATACAAAGTAAATATATTTGGAAATATATAACCAAGTTCTAAATGCATCTTTTCTGCATTTGGAGTTAGACATGCATTTTCACAAATACTGAACAATTGAGAAATTTGTGCAAGGAACAAGTAAAGAAATTCGACAAAGCAACCAATAATATTACAACTTCTATTTAAAAAAAAAAAAAAGTGAGAAAGAAGAGGTCCTCCTATAACAATCAAACCATTAACTGAAGGTACATCAAAATATGACTGCTTACTTCTTACAATTTCTCCACCTTTCCTTGCACTTCCTCCACTTTTCTCTTGTTATTGCTCCACATTGCTCTTGAACTTTTCTTTTATCCTCTTGCAATTCCTCCATGTTTTATTTTATTTTTATAATTTTTTTTACCAATCTAGAAAAAAGTAATACCTGTTGTGTAGAGCTTCAATATGTAAAGCTGGCTATTGATGACCAGATACCTAATACTGTGCATACACATGAGATAAACGTTGGCCTAAACAGGTGATTATGTACAGTTTTTCTTGTTATCATATGAAAATTATAGGCAATTGCCCAAGTGATGGTCAGAAAGATGGACCATCTAGTTTGCCCAATATTCTGAATACTATGGATAGTCCCTGGCCCTATCTTATGTAAAGGATAGCCTTATGCCTATCCCATGCATGCTTAAAGAACAAGTCTCATGATCAAAAATGTATCCCCTATCCGAAGGATAGGGGATAGGTTTTAGATCGCGGGGGGGGGGGGGGGTTCGAGCGCTGGGGCCCCCCGCGATCTCCTGTTTAGACCCCCGGGTTTTCCTTCATAGTGGTGCGTCACGACCCCTGCCTGAAGCGGGGACCACCACGCCCCCTCTATATAGTTCTATGGGAGAGCCAAAGATTGCTGTACGGAGGGGGCATGGCAGCCCCCCGCTTCAGGCAAGGGTCGTGATGCGCCACTGTGAAGGAGAGCTGTGGCTCTAAAGAGGAGATTGCAGGGGGCCTAGCACTCAGACCTCCCCGCTATCTACAACTTATACCTTTTTTTTCATGATACTTGTCCTTTAAACTCCTTCACCGTATTTGCGGCTACCACTTCTACAGGAAAGCTACTCTATGCATCCACTACTCTCTCAGTAAAGTAATACTCCCTGATATTACTTCAGAAACTTTTGCCCCTCTAATATAAAACTATGTCCTCTTGTGGTAGTTTTTCTTCTTTTAAATATACTCTCCTTCTTTACTGTGTTGATTCCCTTTATGTAATGGCCATATGAATGATCCCAGGTAGGACCTATTGGCCACATAGTGGCCAGTCAAGTCCTATGTGCATGGCTAGCTTTACCTGTGCTGACTATTATAAAGATGTCTTAGAAATGTGGGTTTCAGCCTCTCTGTTGTTACAGATGGACTATGCTTATTTCCTTTTCTATGAGAGGATAGCTCAGTTATTCCAAGATATCCACCATGTCGTCCTCTTTTGACCATTATTGAGCACTCTTTCAAATTAACGCCTGATCCAGTTAACAGTCCAGTCCTGGCTGAATTGCGATATCTAAGAATAATATGGGCATTTCTTATCCGAGTATACGAGTTTGGGAGTATCTGACATTAACTCATAAATTTAGCTTGCCTGAACATGCTTTTTGTTTCTATGGCTGGGGAAGAGGAGCAGCTCCTGGATTAATCTAGGATAGCTTTATTTTTTGAATAAAAAAATAAAACCAGATAGGAAACATACATTGTGTGAGGGCATAGGTATTGGATTGTCTATTATATAAAATGCTTCTATTAGCATCATAAGCTAGGAAAACACTAGCTTAGGGTTTCCCAACCGGTGTGCCTCCAGCTGTTGCAAAGTTACAACTTCGGCTGTCCGGGCATACTGGGAGTTGTAGTTTTGCAACAGCTGGAGGCACACTGGTTGGGAAACCCTACACTAGATAGATCTTTTTTTTAAAAGAGAGGTGAGCCATATATATATATATATATATATATATATATATATATATATATATAAAATATATATATATATATATATACTATGGCTATATATATATATATATATCCATAGTATATATATATATATATATATATATATATATATATATATATATATGAATGAGCATTTGATTCAAGCACATGCTGTATGTAACTAAGGCAATAACAATTTAAAAAATGCAGATCTCAATCTGTTCTGCTCATATATGCGACAGTAAAAGACTGCAGTATCGGGGCTTTTTTATTTGGCTTTAGCCATTCAATATTGTATATAGCTATACTCCTTTCCCCCAGCAGACACATAGAGTAAAATATACAGAGGACCTCTCTAAAAGACTACTTCTCTTTGAGAAGACCACTCTAAACCAGGTTTCCTGTGATAGTTTTTCAGCCCACCCTATAGAAGACCACATATTTTCAGCCCAACCCATAGAAGACCACATGTAAATGCAATTTTGGCTGATTCACTGTATATATATATTGTGATACATTGCAACATTTGGAAATTTTTCAATAACTGATATAAGAATATCTAATGTTACATTTCTATGAACGTAAGCGATGACAGGCTATTAAATCTATGGGGGAGCACAAAAAGTGCCTACAAAAATATGTCTTTGGATTGGACTGTTACCAGCTGCTAATGCCATGCCCCTCCACAATTCAAGATATGCTGCCAACATAGACCAAACCAGGCAAGACGGCATGTCTTTGGAAGATGCTATAGAATATCCTATGAATATACCTGGACTGCTGCTAAAAGATAATAACCCAATAATCTGTGTCTTAGATCTATAGCGCTGTCTTTGGTGTAGCTCCACCCTTCACTTTCAAGCTTTGAAATTATGAAATATGATGAATCGGAATGTTAGATATGGAAAAAAAAAAGGTTGTGTTGTGTTGCATATGACTCTTACTTCTTTTTCAAGAAATAAGAGTAACATAATAAGATCAAAAGTGATTCATTTGTGAACGACTGAAAATAAAGTCACACAATTTTGGGACTAGTATGTTCCATAAGAATATACTGTACAAATATTCTAGATAAATGACTTATCATCACTCCTTCGGATCTGAAATATGTAATGCGTACAATTTAATCATGTGAATGAATGTCATGTCAAGAATGTAGTAGCGGAGGTGAACTTGTCATTTAACTGTTTGTTTTTCTGTAAAGGGTAAAGTCTGGGTATCTCAAGTAATAAAGCGTTAAGTTCTCTTATGTGAGTCGTAAATTCTCCCAATGGCATTCTAAAAATTAATGTTTGGGTGCAGGTATATAGTAAGATCATTTATTAAGTTTACCAACAGTACTATTGAAATCTACATATGGCATACTACGGTATCATGTTGGGTAGTGCTGACAAACTTTTCTATACTACAAAAAACTATGCCATACAATGCATGCCAATATGTAAAAAAGATACAGAAAACGGGACATTTTAACCAAGTGTGATACTGTAAGGAAGTTAGGCACAGAACAAGAGTTAAACGATAAACAATAATATCTGTGCTCTATTCTTGCACAAGTTACGAGCGATTAACAATTTAACCCTCTTGCTTTCACGTCCCTTCTTTAAGGGTTCGGTCACATAGGTCTAGAAACTGGAGCCATCCCAGAGGTTAGTGCTGGCTATGAGAAGCTGGATACATGGCATATGGCCATATCCCCCTCTTTTGTGCAATAGGATCAAGTGAGTGCCCGACCTGTCCACATACCAGAGGGAAAACACTGGATGCAGCACTTTTATCATCTGTTGCAATGTTTTGCTAGAGGGAAATGTAGCTAGTCGGCTGGCCATATGTGAACTCACCAAAATCACTGTGGCAGCTACAGCTACATGTGTAGCAGGACTGAGTTTGTAAGATGTAGCAGTGCTGAAATTGTCATACCGCACAGCTCATTATTGTCATCTGTGATAGCCCACAGCACAGCTATTGGCTGGATGTCTGCTATTATTTATGTCCTGGTAAAGAGCTTGGTCCAGTTACCTACAGATTGGATAAGGAACTATACACTTCAAGGCACTGTACATAGGTTCTACCAGCATAAAAGACCAAACTATAAGTATTTAGGGCAGTTTTTTTCCAACCAGGGTGCCTCCAGCTGTTGCAAGACTACAATTCCCAGCATGCCTGGACAGCCAACGGCTGTCAGGGCATGCTGGGAGTTGTAGTTTTGCAACAGCTGGAGGCACCCTGATTGGGAAACACTGATTTAGGGGGATGCAAACAACTAGGCACAATGGAGGGTATGCATGAAGGATTTTACACAGTTTTTTTTTACTGATTTGTCGCAATTTTCTTTATATGTTACTTTTTGGTGACAATCAGTTGCGCCAAATGGTTTAGAACATTATCACTGATATGACGGAGCAAATCCACACCAAAAAAAAAATAAAAAATAATAGAAAATGACAGAGAAAATAGCTACAACAATAGAATGTAGAACATTTAAACAGTGCCCAACCAGAAAGTGGAAAAAGGACCCTGAAAAAAAAAAGAAGCAATCTGATTGGTTGCTAGGGGAAAATGCAACACTTTTCCAAGGCAGAGGTCTGGATGAATATCCCCCTATAATGCACAAATTAAAAACAGCAAAAAAAAAAGGCCCTGGATGTCCGAGCTTTACCTCTGCCTCACAGTCAGAAAGTTCTGCCTGGAATTCTGGGGCAAGAGTCTGTGCCTTTTGTAGTGCTGCATTTGTGCCAAAATTACAAACTTGCGTGCGACAATTGACAATTTTGGCACAACTACGCTCCATTTGCCGCAAACAAACATACATAAAATCACACATTGCAACACCATTATTGATTCATACCCTCCCAATGTGTGTAACAATGTTCTACACGACCCTTAGCTCTTTGTAGCAAACCTGAGATTAGAAGTTTTTTGTAATAATGTAATGATGAGAGGGGGGAAGAAGTGCCCGCAGTGCTCCATTCATTCAATGCCCACATCCCTCTCATATGATTTTTATATAATCAGATTCTGCCAATGCTTGTTCATTTTCATGTAACAGGGAGTGATACAATGCAACAAGTCAGAGAGCAAAATAATTCTGGGATCCTGTAGCAATTTACCACCAGTTAAGATTAAATCTGAACAAGTGGCTATTGTCTTGAGAACAATACCCAAACTATTCAATTTACGTTATACACAATTTCTGCTCATTCTATGTTTCCTGCTGACATTTAGCGGAGCAAAAATAGGAATATGCACTCATCCTAGGTGATGTAGTAGTGTACTTCTTGTTTCTTGTGACTAATATATATATATATATATATATATATATATATATATATATATACTTGTCTGTTTTCTATCAGATTTTTACATAATGTACAGAATGTACATTATGCCAAATTTTAATGTTTAACATGGGATACCACCCAGCTTATCTGGCTCTCCTGAAATGTATTTCATTCCACTTCTGTGGTGTCAGAAACATTGAACTCAGTGTTAAGTTTATGATAGAAGGCAAAAAATAAAGTTACAGAAACCGAAATGGGGAACCAGATCAAAGAAAATATGGTGAACTAGGAAAACCTGTCAAGAGGATTTATAGGAGACTTACAGAATCCTGCTTCTTACTTTAGTAAACATATCAGCAATGGAGCGTAGTAAATGTTTGGAAAACAAGTAAAAGTAGCAAAAAGTAAAAATACAAGATAAATGATATGGCAATTATACGTGGCTAGTTTTCTTAGTTTTCTTTACCAAATGTATAGTATCTGGGAAAAGAGGCTAAATATGTAAAATATCTTTAAATTGGAACACATATAGATACATAGTATACACAGGGCAGTGTTTCCCAACCAGGTCACCTCCAGATATTGCAAAACTACAACTCCCAGCATGCATACACAGCCTTTGGCAGTTGGTAGTTGAAGTTTTGCAACACCTGGGTGGGAAACGCTGACATAGTGTATACACATGTAATTTTTGTCATAAAAATGACATAAACAATATTAGAAAGCAAAAGGAAAGTAAATAGATCCAACAAAGTATATAGTAGGTCAGATTGTTCCTTTCTATTCTGGCTGTTGCTCTCTAAGAATACACTTAAAGGAATGCACCTTCTTTAGATAGGGGAATCATTTTCTGAAGTTTTTTTCTTCTTCATATATATATATATATATATATATATATATATATATATATATTATTCCATTTTGTTCTAAAAAATGTTAAGTATATATTCTTGACAGCAAACCAGCTACATTTATGCCATTGAGGGGAGTTATGTTAGGTCTGCATGAGCTGTGTTCAGAGACTTAACACAATATTGTGTACTGTAGTACACAATGTAATAACACTTGCTGCAAACTGATGGACTATTGTTTCTACTCACTTATATCTTTTTACAGTCAGAGATGGAGGCTGGATCCTGAAAACCTAGATGGCATAAGATCCCTGCTAACCGAAGGCATAAGACATGGCAGGCTGCAGGCTAGAAGTGGGTACCTACCCTGTGTGTGCTGTTCTCCCCTGGGCAGGCTGGGCATGCTGTATGTTGAAGCTGCTTTCCCTTCAGCACCTTGGAGAGCGCTCACACTCTGCCTGAAGAATCGCACTGCTCCCTGCACGCTGTCCGTTCAGCACTGAGCACTCGTAAAGTACTGAGCAGCAGCAACCTCCTTCGCTGGCAATTCAAGACTCCTCACAACGTGCTCTTGTTATATAGCTAATGTACCTGCCCTCTGCATACTGAGGCACGTCTGCGCATATGTATGCCAATATACTAGCGTCAATGATCTTGCCTGAGTCTCATATCCACAACACTGGCTTTAAGCCTTCTCTATGGATCTCTGCACGTTTCAACTACACTTTGTACTGTGGCTGTGCTTGTGTCAGGTTGACTAGAAAGGGGGCTTGAGCCCCTGCCCTTTTCATGTTCAGTCTGCCCCCCAAAATGTCTGTGCACATCCCTGGCTTGTGTTTTTATGTCAGGATGTCTATAAAGCTCCTCAGCCCTTGAGGAAACCACCTCAAGCACATGCTAGACTGGAGGTATGATGCTGCATCTTCTCCAAATAACCTAGATTTCTCTAAGATCTGAACACCTAACCCAGTATAGAACTCTAGCTTAACCTATGCAAACAGTTTCCTTAAGGTGGGGACAGTGGGCACAGGAGAATACTTCTGCCATCTAGTAATAGCACCTTGTTCTAAAAACACCAGCATGCTTTACTGCCCAGTCCTGATCTTTCTGTATAGGGATTATGGGTTGGAATTGTGAAATAGTCTTATTTCTTTCTATAGATTAGAGCACCCTCATAGCTGGCTGGAATTGGATTAGCATATGGAATTGCATGCATTCTAATACTTATCCCATTGCTCTAAGTTCTAAACTTCTGCGCAGTCCTATTTGCTTAGTACATAGACCAGTGTTTTCCAGCCAAGGTGCCTCCAGCTGTTGCAAAACTACATCTCCCAGCATGCCCGGACAGCCAAAGGCTGTCCAGGCATGCTGGGAGTTGTAGTTTTGCAACAGCTGGAGGCACTCTGGTTGGGAAACACTGACATTGAGTCAAGTCATGGTTGGGTATGATTGGGAAACACTGCCATAGAGACAAATCACAGTATAAAAAACTGTGTAAAATCCATCATACATACCCCCATTTGCCTAGTTGTTTGTATCCCCCTAAATAAGTGTTTCCTAACCAGGGTGCCTCCAGCTATTGCAAAACAACATCTCCCAGCATGCCCGGAGAGTCAACTCACAAAGAGTCATCCCTCAGCACACAGAAGAGGAAAAAAAAAAAAACTTTGAGGAAACCTCTATGGCAGTGTTTCCCAATCAGGGTGCCTCCAGCTGTTGCAGATCTGAAACTCCCAGCATGCCCAGAGAGCCAAAGGCATGCTGGGAGTTGTAGTTTTGCAACAGCTGGAGGCACCCTGGTTGGGAAACACTGCCATAGAGACAAATCATGGTTGGGTATTATTGGGAAACACTGCCATAGAGACAAATCACAGTAAAAAAACTGTGTGAAATCCATCATTCATACCCCCTATTGTGCCTAGTTGTTTGTATCTCCCTAAATAAGTGATTCCCAACCAGGGTGCCTCCAGCTGCTGCAAAACTACATCTCCCAGCATGCCCGGACAGCCGTTGCAGTTTTGCACCAGCTGGAGGCACCCTGGTTGGGAAACACTGCCATAGAGGTTTCCTCCAAAGTTTTTTTTTTCTCTTCTGTGTGCTGGGGGATGACTCTTCGTGAGTTGGCTATCCGGGCATGCTGGGAGTTGTAGTTTTGCAACAGCTGGAGGCACCCTGGTTGGGAAACACTGACATAGAGGTTTCCTCCCAAAAAAATGTTTTTTTTCTGTGTGTTGGGGGATGACTCTTTGCACGTTGGCTGTCCGGGCATTTGCTGGGAGTTGTAGTTTTGCAACAGCTGGAGGCACCTTGGTTGGGAAGCACTGACATAGACTAATAGCCTCTGTTATCAGGGAAGTGACAGATGGGATAGACAATATAAAGAGGACACAGAGTAAACAGCTGGGAGCTGCTGCTGAACATATTTTGGCCATCAAGCTCCAGCAAAAACACAGCTAATTGTTCTGAAGTTTTGGAACATTGTGCTAGACAGTATAATGGCTTATTATGCAGTGGACTGCAAAGACCCCCCACAGACAGAAGGCTGGTATACAGTATGGTATGGTTTTCTATAGAACATAGTACTGCTCTTTAACATCTCCATGTGTCCTCACATTACTACATCATTACAAATTCTCCCATAACACTCCCCCCTGATAAATCCTTCTTGAACCAACACATTCAATTCACTTTTCATTGAATGACAATTGTTCTAAAGGGAGGGGTCCAGATACTTTACTGCATTGGTGAATGAGATCTAGATTGTTTATTAAACTAGATTGTTTTACAGTGGATCTTCTTGTACAGTATTAATGTTATCAATTCCATAGTGAACATAAGGGTTGTCATCTTTCAGCACATTCTATGAAAATCATTAACATATCCTTTCCTTCCTCTTTGCCAGATTTATGATGGTCTGCCAGTATTTATCTGTGTTCGTCTTCATACATAGCCTCAGATATACAATTAGACATCTAAACATAGAACACCAGCTATGGGGATGAACTATCTGATAGAGCCAGGAGACATATGATGCTATAGAACCAAGGCTGCATTTTATATGCCAAGTGTATGGTAAGAGACACATCATTCCTACATGTGCATACTAGATTCTAACCCAGTGTTTCCCAATCAGCGTGCCTACAGCTGTTGCAAAACTACAATTCCCAGCATGCCCGGACAGCCGAAGGCTGTCCGGGCATGCTGGGAATTGTAGTTTTGCAACAGCTGGAGGCACCCTGGTTGGGAAACACAGTCCTAACCTATCCTTTCATAACACATAGACCAAGAGCTCCCTATTGTATTCAAACCTAAACAATAGGTATAAAAGAAACATTTGCACCTAGCAAACAGCTAAATCCAGTCATCCCTTAAGCTTAACCCTAAATATTATGGGGGCTTAAGGCATCATTTAATGCTCTGGATTTATATTCTGTGAATAAAAGGCTGTCATTCCCAGACTTGCAGCTTTTAGATGGACAGTCCCCTTCTCCCAGCTTGTTATAGTAAGTTTCAGATGAGTATCAAGCCTTATACTGAACAGCCAATACTTCTCATATCTCTATATATAAACAACCATAACCCAGACTTTATACTAGATACTGTAGCTCATATAAGGAATTTCTAGACTGGATATTTCGAAAAACTCCAGATTCGAAAACATCAGGTCCAAGTAAGGATAAGTGAGTATTTCTTTCTTTTTTTTTCCTCTCTTATTTCCCAAATAACTGTCATTAGCATATAGAGTGGATGTAATGTAGCATGCTTGTTTTGTTTTGGTTCTTTTTGTTTTTTGTTTTCTTGCAATGTTTTTCAATAGAAGTCAAGTATCCTATTATAGCTCTTTTCTGCACAAGCTCTGGCCACCTTCGGTTAATGTAAAGGAAGAAGCCTTCCTTACATCCCATTCCTTAAACATATCTTAACACATAGATCTACATTTCTGCAGTAGGACAGACCTCTCAGAGAGAGTAATTCCTTCTCTAATTCAAGTTTCCTTTGTACAACAAACATCAACTTTAACTTGAAGCAATAGTCAGATGATCATGAATTCTTTCTTATGTGAAGCAAATAAAGAATTGAATACTCACGTGTGTTGTTGATCAGTAAAATGGATTTGGATGCTCTCTTAAGTCCAGGCAACACTTGTGTAGTGTAAAGACAAGCAGCAGTAGTGGTACTCACCTCCTGCAAGCTTTGCTTCTTCAGAAAGAGTTTTAAATGTCTGCTCTCCTCTACAGTATACTCAATGGAGGATACAACTCTCCCACCCCTTTCCTTACTCCCTCCCTCTTATTTACTATCCACTCCAAAGAGGAGATGAGATTGCACTATAAATATGTAGGGAGCCAACAGCTGAAGCTTTAGCTCATACAGGACATTGAGGAGGAATTATGCTTCATGTACCTCCTTTACCCCATCATCATTGAAACTAATTGACTTTGACATCCAACCAGGGTTTTAAGGGTGTGGAATGAAATCAAACAGTCCTCATTAACCGAAAGCCAGCAGACAAGATAGCCCAGGCATCTGTTACATAACTTAATTCCCTTCAATCTCAACAAGCAGGACTACATACCTCCAATAAGCCAACTATTAAGAATAAAAGCAAAGGAATGATTGCTCCTTTCTTCCGTGCTGGTCTGTGGTTTACCTGTTGACAATTCTCCAGGTTTACTCTTTACTACTCATTAGAAGATTTTTCTTGAAATAGTCCATCTTGCGGATGAAATGAGAACCAAGTGCATAGCTCAGTTCTTTGTTATTTGGCATTGACTGTGCTCTACCAGTATACCATCCCGCACTACATTACATGTAACATAAACCTAATTCAGTATCCAGTAGTATCCATTGTACATATTTTGGATAGGAACTTCCTAGTCCTGTATCTATTCCATAGCATGCATTCCACATGAACATGGGAAATAAAGAGTATGAAAGAAGAACACCTAAAATACACAGATTAAAACATTTAGATAAAAGCTTATGAAAAGAGTTGCCTATAGTATTCCCACTATTTAGGGCACTATTTATTGATATGTACAGAGATGGACATTCTGCAGATAAACTAATTATTAGGGACCATAATAGTCTTCCATGTAAGAAAGGGTACGGAGAGCACTCACCCGGTAATTGTATATCCCGTCTGGCAGGTAAGTGTCACAGAGTCCTCTTTGAGGGGGATGGGTTGGCGAGGGGAGCTCAGACGCTGGCCACGGACCGTATCAAGCCACTTGGCACTTCGTCAGGCCGTGTATGCATGGTCTGACGAAGCGCAAAGTGGCGTGATATGGTCCATGGCCGGCGTCTGAGCTCTCCCCGAACCATCTACCGCATCCCCCGCAAAGAGGAGAGGACTCTGACACTTACCTGCCAGACGGGGATACAGTTAGCGGGTGAGTGCTCCGTACTCTTTCTTACATGTAAGACTATTAGGTACTTTTGTTCTGGCGTGAGCACCCCCCCGCTGTCCCGGTTTCCAGCAAAATCATTTTGAGTATAAACATGCCCATAAAGCTTCTGCCTGTAAATTGTGGATATCAATAGTTATATCAGTGGTGATTTATGGTACTTATCCTCTGTTGATGTGATAATTATTAGGGACATTTCTTTTATATGGAGCTTCTGTCAGTAATTTAATTACTGGCCTCTTCCCAACCCGAGATGGCTGCATAAATGTTATATTGCTTTCCACTGCTCCATTGTATTCAAATGCACTTTTGTCCCTTACAATTCTTGTTTTCAACACCAATTTTGAAATCATAAAGGGGGTTCATTACTTGGATCCTTTTCTATTGGTCAGAGTGTACCGCCATAAACAAATTATAACTCATGCAGGCCTGAATTGTTCATGTATTATCTAAAGCACAATAGCTCACAACTGTAACACACTCAGCTAATAAAAAAAGGCATTGAACAACTAGAGATCTTATCTCTATTGGTTTATCACCAATGGAGGCAGACCACGCAACTACTATGGGACCAAAGGTTAAAGGGTGAGGGGGGTGGTTTGTATTCATGTTCATGTGTATAGACACAAAGGGGAGAGTTATTAATGTTTAAGGGCACAAAGGGAGCATTAATAATTTGTTGCAGTTCAATGGAGGGCACAAAGGAAGGCTTAACTATTGTGTGAGGGCTCAGAGGTGGCCTAATTACAGCATGGGGGCACAGCGGGAAGGATAACCACTCTGTGGGGGCACAGTGAGGATCTGACTACTGTCAGGGGGTAAATAATGGGGCTAACTACTTATGGGGCTCAAGAGAGGGCTTAACTACTGTGTGGGGGCACTTCCTGTGTGAAGCACTATGAGGAGCACATTTACTATTCAGGGTCTTAAAAGGGAACAAAAGTTGACACAAAAACAACTCCTCTAAAAACATTTAAAAAAGCTAAAAACTGAGCTTACTCCACAACCTGATGGGGGCCAGGGACCCCTCCAATACAAAGAAATAGTAATATCACTCGCCCAACATGAAGTACATAATGGAAACCATGAAGTGGTCAGGAATAACTGAGCAAATAGATGTCCCAATATTCTATATAATGGATACAATGAATAGGAAAGGAATAAATCATGCAGAAACCTGACCCATTCAACAAACCTGTTCCTAATGCCAGAATACTATATCCAGACAAGGACCAAATGAAAGAATATGATGATATAGAATATAACTACTAGTGTTTTTGTATGTCATTATACAGTATGTGTCATTCTTCAGTGAAGTCATTATATAGAATTGTAATAGGTGTACCCTGTATAGAGTTTCTCCTTTCTTTACAGTTTTGCATAGTTTGTTTTTTTACACTGGGCAGCACCCTACAGATATTACTCTTTTATACAGGTTAAGGCCGTCACACAGTCATGGCCGTAAATGTTGGCACCCCTGAAATTTTTCAAGAAAAGGAAGTATTTCTCACAGAAAATGATTGCAGTAACACAAGCTTTGCTATACTCATGTTTATTCCCTCTGTGTTTATTGGAACTAAACCAAAAAAGGGAGGAAAAAAGCTAATTGGATATAATTTCACACCAAACTCCAAAAATGGGCTGGACAACATTATTGGCACCCTTTCAAACTTGTGGAAAAATAAGATTATTTCAAGCATGTGATGATCCTTTAAACTCACCTGAGGCAAGTAACAGGTGTGGACAATATAAAAATCACACCTGAAAGCAGATAAAAAGGAGAGAAGTTCACCTAGTCTTTGCATTGTGTTTCTATACTAAGCATGGAGAACAGAAAGAGAAGAGAACTGTCTGATGTCTTGAGAACCAAAATTGTGGAAAAGTATCAACAATCTCAAGGTTACAAGTCCATCTCCAGAGATCTGGAGAAAGGAGGTCGAGATATGAGTACTGGAAAGGAGGACGGGAAAGGAGGACGGGAAAGGAGGACGGGATAGGAGGACGGGATAGGAGGACGGGATAGGAGGATGGGAAAGGAGGACGGGAAAGGAGGTCGAGATATGAGGACGGGAAAGGAGGACGGGATAGGAGGACGGGATAGGAGGACGGGAAAGGAGGACGGGATAGGAGGACGGGAAAGGAGGTCGAGATAGGAGGACTGAAAAGGAGGTCGGGAAAGGAGGACGGGAAAGGAGGACGGGATAGGAGGATGGGATAGGAGGACTGGAAAGGAGGACAGGATAGGAGGACGAGAAAGGAGGACGGGAAAGGAGGACGGGATAGGAGGAAGGGATAGGAGGACGGGATAGGATGTCGAGATATGACAACAATATATGGGGACGGGATATGAAGTCAAAAGCTTCCTCCTTTGTTTATTTTCCTCCCCAACAAGGATTAGGAAGGAAAAACCAGGCAATGCCGGGTACTCAGCTAGTAACATGAAACTTGGCACACATGTTACTTATATGTCTACAACAAACATAGGATAGGTGATTTAACCCTTACTCACCCCCATTTGCCAGGGGGGGGGGGTTTATGTTTAAAGTCCCATACTAGTCTATGGGAAATATATGTTACTGCATAACTTCCAAACGTCTGGAGATATTTTGATAATACTTGGTCACATGTTACTTATATGTCCACTTAAAATATAGGATAGTTAATTTAACCCTTAACTGCCCCATATGGTCGGGGTTTTTGTTTAATGTCCCATGCAAATCAATGGGAAATGTATGTTCTCACATAACTTCCGTACGGCTGGAGAGATTTCATTACTTATGAAAGCACACATATTACTGGTCAGGATATGAGGACAGGATGGGATAGGAGGTCGCGATATAAGGACGGGATAGGAGGTCTAGATAGGAGGATGGGATAGGAGGTCGAGATAGGAGGATGGGATAGGAGGTCGGAATATGAGGATGGGATATGAGGATGGGATATGAGGTCAGGATATGAGGTGGAGATAGGAGGATGGGATAGGATGACGGGATATGAGGTCACGATAGGAGGTCGGAATATGAGTATGGGATAGGAGGACGGGATAAGAGGTCGAAATATGAGGACGGGATAGGAGGTCGGGATATGAGGTTGAGATAAGATGACGGGTTATGAGGACGGGATATGAGGTAGGGATATGAGGACGGGATATGGGGTTGGGATCTGACAACAATATATGAGGATGGGATATGAAGTCAAAAGCTTCCTCCTTTGTTGATTTTCCTCCCCAACAAGGATGAGGAAGGAAAAACCAGGCAATGCCGGGTACTCAGCTAGTAACATGAAACTTGGCACACATGTTACTTATATGTCTACAACAAACATAGGATAGGTGATTTAACCCTTACTCACCCCCATTTGCCGGGGGGGGGGGGGGGGGTTATGTTTAAAGTCCCATACTAGTCTATGGGAAATATATATATATATATATATATATATATATATATATATGTCTGGATACTCAGCTAGTATATATATATTTGTGTGTATATATATGTATACATATATATATATATATATATATATGCTGGTGTGTGTGTGTGTGCATTCTCTAGAAATATATAAATTGCATTCCAAGGCTTTACAGTAAAAGCATCTGTATATTTGGATGCTTAACATAATGCACAACACTACACTTAAATCTCATTTACTCAGATAACAGATCAACGTCTCAGTCAGTGACTTCTTTATTTAGAAAATTGCAGGAAACAGTCTCCCCACCTAGCTTTGCACGAATAGACATTGCACAGCCAGATACATGGTTTAATAATATTTAGTGCAAAATTCACTAATAATATTCCAGAAACATTAATAATTTTCCAAGCTCTTTCTGGTAAGGATCAGGGAAATTTTTCTAGATATAAATAATAATTTCCATTCACAAAAAGCAAGCACATAGAAACATAGAATGTGTCGGCAGATAAGAACCATTTGGCCCATCTAGTCTGCCCAATAATCTGAATCCTACCAATGGTCCCTGGCCCTATCTTATATGAAGGATAGCCTTATACCTATCCCATGCATGTTTAAACTACTTCACTATATTTGCAGCGACCACTTCTACAGGAAGGCTATTCCATGCATCCACTACTCTCTCAGTAAAGTAATACCTGTTATCACAAATCTTGAAAATAGTTATTCAAGGAAACGTATTGTCTTGTCACCATTCAGATAATATAAGATTGATTCAAGGCACACAGCAATTCATTTCCAGGTTGGTCTAGTGTCCAGATTACTTCTACCAACAAGTTATTACTAACCCTGAACAGGGTTTAAATCTAGCACTGAAAGATTGATTCCTGGTGAGAAGTCAATGACCTTTTTAGGTTCCTTACATCTCTGACCCAGGGCCGTTATTTAGATTAATGTTAGGGGGCAATGTAATTGTTCCACTATTGATCTTCTAATCATGAATTGATTGTGAGTTACATTTCAGAGCTGAGATTTTTATAAGAATTCACAGTTTGAGGGAAAACGCAGCATCTTCAAGATATAATACAGAGGGCTTGGGCCCGCCCCAGGTGCCGCTCACAAGGGGGGGCCAGGGGTGGACTGACCCACCGCCGTCGCGACCACTACTGAGGATCCGGGACACTCGTCCCAGATCCCCAGCAGACAGCGGTGCCTTCTCCTGTATGCGCGATACACGCACATACAGGAGAAGGCGTCCCCTCTGTGTGAGCCACATCTGCAGCTACACAGAGGAGACGTGACCTCCGCCCCCACGCAGCACGCAGTACAGGCACCGGTGACATCACTCATCGGCGCCTGTACTGTGGAGGGGAGAAGATGCAGGCCCTGCAGCTGATGAGATCGCTCCGTGGGATATCAGGTGAGCATCCTTTTTTAATTTTTTTTCTCAACTCTGCATACACCTATGGGGAAGGGGGGGGGGGTTACTCTACATATACCAATGGGGAAGGGGAGGGGGGGGGGTTACTCTACATATACCTATGAGGAAGGGGAGGGGGGGTACTCTACATATACCTATGGGGAAGGGAAGGGGAGGGGGGGTTTACTCTACATATATCTATGGGGAAGGGGAGGGGGGGTTACTCTACATATACCTATGGGGAAGGGAAGGGGAGGGGGCGGGGTTACTCTACATATACCTATGGGGGGGGGTTACTCTACATATACCTATGGGGAAGGGGAGGGGGGGTTACTCTAAATATACCTATGGGGGAGGGGTTACTCTACATACACCTATGGGGAAGGGGAGGGGTTACTTTACATATACCTATGGGGAAGGGGAGGGGTTACTCTACATATATCTATGGGGAAGAGGTGGGGGGTGTAGCTGCATATACATGTGGGAAAGAGTCGGTGTAACTGCATATACACCTATGGGAAAGGGGGGTGTAACTGCATATACCTATGGGAAAGAGGGGGGGTGTAACTGCATATACCTATGGGAAAGAGAGGGGGTGTAACTGCATATACCTATGGGAATGAGGGGGGGTGTAACTGCATATGCCTATGGGAAAGGGGGGGGGTGTAGCTCTGCTTATACCTATGGGAAAGAGGGGGGTTTACCTTCTTATACCTATGGGAAAGAGGGGATGGGAAGGTAACTCTGCCTATACCAATGGGGAAGAGGGGGGGGGAAATCTGCCTATACCAATGGGGAAGAGGGGGGGGGGAATCTTCCTATACCTATGGGAAAAAAAGGGGTTTAACTCTGCCTATACCTATGGGAAACGGGAGGAGGGGGGTTTTAACTCTGCCTATACCTACGGGGAAAGGGGGTGGGGGGACTCTGCTGCCTATACCTAAGGAGAAAGGGGGTTAACTCTGTTCCTATACCTATTGGGAAGGGGGTTTAACTCTGCTGCCTATACCTACAGGGAAGGAGGGCTACCTAACTTTATACCTGGATGCCTAACTACTTACCTACATGCCCAGCTACCTAACTATGTACATACCTGGCCTTCATACATGGCTGCCTAACTACCTTGCTAGCCCCCAACCTACCTAACTTGTCACCTACCTACATATCTGGCTTCATGATCTACCTACCTAGTTACCTATTTACCTGGCTACCTACCTACCTGCCCGTTTACAGCGCAGGACACCAAGGAGGGCTTTGTTACAGTTTGTGTGCCTATAGATGGAAAGATTGTGTAAAGGAGGGGAGGGCACTGGAAAAATGCAGAGTCTGACATGTTTTTCCTGCAGATGTTAAGAGATCCACTTGGCGGTCTTATCCGGACGGAGAAGAAAAGGAAAGCGGACGCCGCTGATCAGAAAAGACGTAATTATCAAAACTTTGGGCCCAATTTGTTTTGTTTAAAAATGTCTTTTTATTCATTTTAACCTCATAATGACCTGCGCCGTATATACACGGCGCGGCCGTGCGGCAAGTCTATGAAGCAAGCTCAGGAGCGGAGCTCGCTTCATATCCTTTCGGTCCCAGCTGCTATTAGCAGCCAGGACCCATGGCTAATGCCAGACAGTGGCGATCGAGCTGATGCCCGGCATTAACCCTTTAGACGCTGCAATCAAAGTTGATGGTGGCGTCAAAAATGGCGGAAAGGCAGTGCCGACAGCTTAGCGGAGCTTATTGGGATCATCGCAGGGAAATCGCAATGTCCGATCAGCTGAGAGGACGATGGGATGACCCTTACCTGCCTCCTCGTCATCTGATCGGTCTTCTGCTGCTTCAGGAAGCTTCAGCAGGCTGGAGCAGCAGAGAACCAATAACACTGATCAATCCAATGCTATGGCATAACATTGAACAGTGTATGCAATCTAATGATTGCACGTAATAGTCAACCATGGGGAAAAAAATAGAGTAAAATAAGTTAAAAAAAATAGTTAATAAATGTGATTTAACTCCTTCCTTAAGCCCTTAACGACGCCGGACGTAAATGTACGTCCTGGTGAGCTTGTACTTAACGTACCAGGACCTACATTGACGTCCTATGGATAACGGCTCCGATGCTCGGGTCATGCGCGGTATCCGCGGATGTCCGCCATTAACCCCACAGATGCCGTAATCAATACAGATCAGGGCATCTGCAGCATCGCGGTCACTAAAATGGATGATCGGATTGCCCGCAGCACTGCCGCGGCGATACGATCATCCAGAACGGCAGGCGGAGGCCCCCTCACCTGCCTCCGCTGCCTTCCACGGGTCTTCTGCTCTGGTCTGCGATCGAGCAGACCAGAGGAGAAGATAGCCGATAACACTGATCAGTGCTATGTCCTATGCATAGCACTGAACAGTATTAGCAATCGAATGATTGCTATAAATAGTCCCCTATGGGGACTATTAAAGTGTAAAAAAAAAGTTTTAAAAAAAGTTAAAAAAAATTGAAAACCCCCCTCCCCCAATAAAAACGTAAATTGTCCCATTTTCCCTATTTCACCCCCAAAAAGTGTAAAAAAAATATATTTTATATACATATTTTGTATCGCCGCATGTGTAAATATCCGAACTATTAAAATAAAATGTTAATGATACCGTACAGTGAACGGTGTGAACTTAAAAAAAAAAAAGTCCAAAATAGCTTCTTTTTTTATAACATTTTATTCCCAAAATGTTTTTATAAAAAATTTATTAAAAGTTTTATATAAGCAAATATGGTATCAATAAAAAGTACAGATCACGGCGCAAAAAATTAGCCCTCATACCACCGCTTATACGGAAAAATGAAAATAGTTATAGATCTTCAAAATAGGGGGATTGCATTGACCCAAAGAATAAAGAACACGTAATTTTTTAGCGTAAATTGTAAACCTTCCAAAATTTGCTAAATTGCGGTTTTCTTTTTAATTTCCCCACACAAATAGTAGTTTTTTGGTTGCGCCATACAATTTATGGTAAAATGAGTGTTGGCATTACAATGGACAACTGGTCTTGCAAAAAACAAGCCCTCATACTAGTCTGTGGATGAAAATATAAAAGAGTTTTTTGAAGGCGAGGAGGAAAAAACAAAAACGCTAAATAAAATTGTCCTTAAGGGGTCCTTAATGCCCAAAGGGGCTGAGTCCTTAAGGGGTTAATAAAAGTTTGAATCACCACCCTTACCAATAAAAAAAATATGTAAAGAGGGGGCGTGGCTAGCCATGTGAGTGAGCGGACGTGGGACTGCAGAGCTCCGTCTACACGGCACTTTACCGGGTGATTTACTCCACCTCCATGGGCACAAGGAGATCGGGGAGGCAGAGAAAGAAGCAGGGACCACCGCAGCAGCCGACGGTCCCTATTTCAAACTTTTTCGCACTGCTGCAGGAGCTGGAGGAGAGGCGGAACGAGATGGCCGGGCTCTCCAAGATGGCGAGGGGAACCACAGGAGGGGAGCGCGTCCGCCCCAAGTCCCGCTCTGTCCACACAACGAAGGGAGGTTGGAGCTGCCGCAGGACCGACGAAGCAACCTCTACCGGCGCTATTGAACCTCCCGACGAGAGGAGCGGACAATCAGAGATCCTTACCAGCACCCAGCGAGGAGGCAGCTTCTCCGGGACTCTCCCCTCGGAGGTTACAGGCGAGTCGCGTGAGTGGCGCACATGGCAGCCTTGATGTGAAAGGCCGGGATCACTCACAGACCCTGCGATCCCCCTCTGCAGCTGCTGAAGAGAGGGACTTAGCGGTCAGCAACGGTATGTCGGGGTGGGATGAGTCCCAGGGGCACCCGTGCAGCCACGCACCACCATTGCCCAACAACCCTACTCCTCCACCACCATGCACGGGAGGGGCCCCATCCCCCTCACAAAGCATTCCCTCCATATTCCGGAGTCCCCCGACCTCTCCTGGACTATGTCACTCCTCATCTGAGGGAGAGTTGGCCATTGAGAGTCTGACCCCTGTCCTGTTACATGGTGGGTCGGCTCCTGCGCCCCCCCAACCAGCACAAGCTCCTGGACCCCCGAGAAACGTACAGTCCCCTGACCCCTCACACCCATTGGCCATGGATGCACAGGGACCTAATGCACGTTTAACAGATGGGAACACCTTGAGGAGCTCTCCCTACTTACAGCCCCTGCAACAATTATCGGCCCCTGCAACTCCACATGCTGCTGCAGGCTTGCACTCTGCTGACCTGCCTCCCCCTGCACTAGCTGTGGCCCTGCTGAAGGGGCACCCAGAACTTCAGGCACTTTTGTCCCTTTTACCGACTAAGGCAGATGTGTCAGCCATGGCTTTAGACCTGAAATATGCATGGTGCCAAGACCTGCAACCAGTTAAGAAAGACGTCTCTGCATTACAGACTAGGATGTCTGCTCTGGAGGACTTTCAATCATCTGTGCTGGAGACCATTAAGGATATGCAATCTGTTGTGCACAATCATGGAACTACTCAGCTAGCGCTCACGGACCATCTTGACGACATTGAGAACCGTAACCGTCGCAATAATGTGCGACTGAGGGGGCTGCCTGAGGCCACCCGGACTCCGGACTTGCTGCACACTGTGGTGGGGATATTTAATATGATTCTAGATCGGCCGCCGGACTCTCCCATCGAAATTGACAGGGTCCATAGGGCGCTTAGAGCCCCCAGCACTGACCCGTCCCGTCCACGTGATGTTATCTGCAGGATTCACAAGTACACCCTGAAAGAACAAATCATGCAGAAAATATGCCAAAAAGGCGACGTGGACTTTGACGGAGCTAGACTTCAAATCTACCCTGACCTGTCTAGGCGCACCCTGCGACAGAGAGCCCTTCTGAGACCCCTACTGCATATGCTACAGGACCGGCAAATTATTTACCACTGGGGATTCCCTTTCGCTTTACATGTGAATTCAGGAGACATTACAGCGAGTTTGAAATGCCAGGAGACCTTCCCCAGTTTCTGGAACTCTTGGGGCTTCCACACTTGACCCTACCTGACTGGACTGCATTTCTACAAGGCCCTTATGCTGCCCCCCCCCCCCCCACTATGGGGGCTTCTCAGAGATCTGCTGCCAGACGACCTCGCCCGGTTTGGCCGATGCCGCAGCGTCAACGCAGACAGCGTTACAGAACGGATGGTCCCTCTCATGAGACTTGATGAACTGGCTCCAACAAATGTGCTCAGTAGTCTTGAATGATGCTGGTGTTATGCACCGCGGTCTGATCTCACCCACGATCTCCATCTTCTAGCAACTCACATATAGCTTAGAATTATACCCTTGTTCACTAGTATTCACCTGGTCACTAGTAGTATTCCACTAACATTCCCCGGTAATCATTTACTCGCCTGATCCTGTACGTGGATCGGCCTCTCATAGTTAGCCAGCCGTGGACGGACTCTCGGAGTCTCTGTCACGCTTGATAGAAATAACTGTTAGTGTACCCACACATGGTGGCCTTAGTTTCTCTCAGCTCCACTCACTCACTTCCTCCCCCACTTAGGGCGGGTGTACGCAAGTGCACCCAGTGTGCAGAGGTTTTCTCTGCAATTAGTATCCCCTTGCAAGATTACTTGCTTTTTTTCTTTGAGACTCCCTTGTTGTCAGTTTCTAACTGTTATTTTTGTTTTTATTTACCTCTTTTTTGTATTTGTTGTAGAACTCTCCGGTCGTTTGTTACCTGAACTCAGCTGACCACCGCCTCCGTCACCTGACCACGCCTCTGTGAGTATGGCTGTTGTTAAACTAGCAACATTGAATGTACAGGGTTTTAATGTACCCGAAAAGAGATCCAACATACTATACCACATGCACAAGAAGAAGGTTCAGATATTGTGCCTGCAAGAGACACATTTTAAGGAGGGACATATCCCAACGTCCCTTAGTCGTTACAACCCTACATGGGTTCACAGCCCCAACCCCGACTCACGTTCCAAAGGAGTGTCTATCGCGTTCCACAGGTCGATTCCCTTTATAATCTCTGAGGTCCGTTCCGACCCGGAAGCACGTTACCTATTTGTAAGGGGTAAGGTTATGGTCCAAGTGCTGACTGTAGCGACTATCTACTCACCGAACTCCGCTCAAATTGCGTTCCTGACCCGGGTACTAGAAGACTTAACTGACTTCGCTCAGGGCATGTTGTTACTCAGTGGCAACTTTAGCATCCCCTTGCAACCCCTGCTGGATGCGTCCACGCGGCGCATATCTGTGTCCTACCGCCAGTTGAGTAAGCTTCGTCGTCTTCTACACACGATGCAGTTGTGCGACGTGTGGCGCCTCCAGCACCCGGACGAGAGGGACTACACCCATTACTCTAACCCACACGGGACATACAGTAGGTTGGACTATGTATTTTTACCCCATTACTATTTGACCCGCCTCTCCTCAACACACATAGGGAACTTATTTCTTTCTGATCATGCACCGGTATTTTGCACATTTCAAATCCCTAATCTTGACACATCCCGATTCATGTGGCGCCTTAATTAAACCCTGCTGTTGGACGCTGTATGTCTGGCGGATTTGAAATCAACTGTGTCACATTTCCGCAGTGACCATGTATCTGATCCGACCCCTCTCCCGATACAGTGGGAAGCACTTAAGTGTGTGTTACGGGGAGTCCTGATCAAGCATGGCTCGCGTTTGAAAATGGAGAAAGCGGGGAAACTCAAACGACTCTTCGAGTCCTTAACCAAAGTGGAGGCATTGCATGAACAGACTCTGCAAGAGTCCACTCTCAGGGAGTTGATTAAGGTGCGACACGACATTAATATCATACTCAATGACTCATACAAAAGGTACCGACAGCAATGCTCGCGATCCTTCTACGAGTGGGGCAATAAACCTGGGAGGATTTTAGCGAGGGCCCTCAGAGACAAACGGGCTGCCCTATACATACCATCCATCCACACACCTGAGGGCGGGAAGAGCCACCTCACGAAAGACATATTAGTGGCCTTTGAAAAATACTACTCTGCCCTCTATAATCTTCCCTCCCCCCCCTCTCATTCCCCGCCACTCAAGCCAATTTTGACACTCCAAGACTATATCATTAAAACGGCCCTCCCCAGACTGTCAGACGATGCAATCTTGACACTAGAGGCCCCATTCACAGTGGAGGAGATAGAAAAGGTTATGAGTGACATGCCTTCAGGCAAGAGCCCGGGTCCGGACGGGTACACTGGTAAATTCTATAAAACACTGAGATCTGAGCTAGTCCCTATCTTGTGTCACTCTTTTAACAGCATTACTTCTGACAGGGGTTTCCCCACCGCTTCGCTCGATGCACACATTACTGTCATCCCTAAGGAGGGGAGAGATCCTAATTTATGTGCCAGTTACCGGCCGATCTCGCTCCTCAATATGGACACCAAATTATTTGCAAAATTAGTGGCAGAGAGGTTGGCGGCGGTCCTTGGTCCTCTGGTTCACCCTGATCAATCAGGCTTCATCCGCTCCCGAGAAACACGGGATAATACTATACGTGCATTTTCCATAGTTCATAGGGC
Organism: Hyla sarda; assembly: GCF_029499605.1. Lineage (NCBI taxonomy): Eukaryota > Metazoa > Chordata > Amphibia > Anura > Hylidae > Hyla > Hyla sarda. The sequence continues at coordinate 472,152,146 of NC_079189.1, forward strand.
GGTGACGCACTGTCAACCGTTAATGCTATTGTCTCTAGATGCCGAAAAGGCATTTGATCGGGTGAGCTGGAGGTTCATGGGAGCTGCCCTGTCACAGAAAGGTTTGGGCCCCTTGATGCGGGGACGTGTTGGAGCATTGTATAGTGACCCCAGGGCGCAAATACGCGTTAATGGTTCGCTGTCCACTCCAATCCCTATCCGGAACGGCACGAGACAGGGATGTCCCCTCTCCCCAATCTTGTATACCTTGTGCATGGAGCATCTTCTTGTGGCTCTGAGACAGGATCCGGATATAGCCGGATTTCAGGTGGGATCTGGAGTCCATCTTTGCTCGGCCTTTGCGGATGATTTGTTGATATACGTATCTTCCCCGACCACCTCCCTCCCTGCAATTACTAGAGCTCTGGATCTGTATTCCTTCTTTAGCAATCACCAAATCAATATGAACAAAAGTGTGGCGATGAACGTCACCATACCAGCATCTGAACTGTCGGAACTACAAGCGAGACACCCCTTTCGATGGGCTACTGGATCGATCAAGTATCTGGGGATACAGGTGCCTGCTAACCCCGACGACAATTATGTTATAAACTTCCCACCATTACTTGCAACTCTGGAAAGGGACATGGAGAGGTGGTCGTCAGGTACATTTTCATGGCTAGGAAGAGCGAATGTTCTTAAGATGAATGTCTTGCCACGTCTGCTATATGTTTTTCAAGCGGTCCCGATTTTACTACCCCTATCATTTTTTAAAAAGTTATCGAGGCTCATATGCACCTTCGTTTGGGCGGGGCGACCGTCGAGGATAGCCAAGCAGATACTAACCAGGAGGAAGCAATCGGGTGGACTGGCAGTCCCAGATTGCGAGGCCTACTACGTAGCAGCTTCCCTAACGCGGTTTTTGGACTTCTTCCATGGTCGCTCCTCAAAACGATGGTTGGAGGTGGAGACGCTAGAGACTAGTGGTATGATGGCTTCCATTCCCTGGACCCCTACTAATACTTCGCTACCGAGAGATGCCCCATTGGTTTCTAGGGACCTGGTGGGGATACTGAAGCGTTTCCTACGACATACCCAACTGTTTGCCCCGAACGGACCAATGACGCCAGTGCTTGGTAATCCCGACTTCCCTCCAGGACTGGGGACCACCTCCTTCCTTGGGCTCTCTGATCCTCCCTCCCTCCCATTGCGGGTCTTTCTAGATGGTACCTTGCTACGCTCTTATGACGATATAGTGCAACCACACCTTCGCACCCCAGCAAGATATTTACAATACTTACAGTTGAGACACTACATAGAGACTGAGGGTAGGCAGCTGTGTCTGAATAGGCCCCTGCTACCCGACCATTGAGGGCGGTGTCAATCATATACGGTCTTCTCTTAGAGGAAAAAGCTCAGAGCTTACCAAACTACACACGGGCCTGGGAGGAGGAGCTACACACCTCTTTCGCTCACGCGGACTGGACGTCAGCTTTCACTAGTTGTCATAAAATTTCAATTTCTTGCAAATCGCAGGAAACCAACTTCAAACTCCTTTCCCGCTGGTACAGAGTTCCTGTCGTACTTCACAAAATGTTCCCCACTACCTCTGACCTGTGTTGGAGATGTGGGTCCGGCAGGGGCACGATGACCCACATATGGTGGTCTTGCCCATCATTAACTGGGTTTTGGGCGACGGTGGTTTCTCAAATTACTACCATCACGGGACTGGTATACCAGAACGACCCTAAAGTCCTTTTACTGTCCATTCTCCCCTCAACCAGGAGGACCCCCTCTAGAACACTGGCCAACTTCCTCCTATTAGCGGCTCGCACAGTGATACCCAGGAAGTGGAAAGACACACAGCCCCCGACCGTGACGGAATGGTATGCAGAGGTGTTGTTCCTCTACAGGATGGAGGAACTGATGGCTGACACAGCAGGTCGTAATGATAGATTTGGGATCATTTGGGGCCCTTGGTTGGCCTTTCTGGAAACACCCATGTACAGGGACAGAGACGCCCTTTCTCACCACTCCCCGCCCCCTCCCGCTACCCCCCTCACATTATAGAATATAGCTCTTAAAATGTGGATATAATAAGGTTGTTTTCAAGATGGCCGTGGTCACCTTCGTGATGAGAGGTGGTGGATCCGCAGAGAGCAGCGACCGGAGAGTTGCAGACTGAAGAGGTTGGTTATTGATTTGGACCCATGTTGTACCCCTATTGTATCTCTCCTCCTGCCTGTCCCCCATCCCCCCTCCCTCTTCCTCCTCACCGGTTCTGACCTACCTTCCCCTGTCTCCCTGCTCGGGTAACAGACTACTTGTCTGGTTTTCTTTTTCCCCGATATGTTTCTTGTACCCACCCTTCTTCCCCTGGTTATACAGAAGGTTCATTTATCTTAATTTCAGCATGTGGCATACAGGACGGAAATAGACACTGTGATACCTGGGGACCCGGGTTAACAGTTTAGGATGTGCATTAGATGGCTTTCTTAGTTTTCTTGTATTCAGGTCCAACTGTCTAATGTTCTTAAGATAGTCCTATGTTCAGGTTCCCATTCCTTATAGTCCTTATATCAGTGTTATTCTTTATGCTGAACTCATGTCTCTACTTACTCATGCCTGACTGCTTGTTGTGTTACCCTTGTTATAATAAAAACTGTTAATACTTAAAAAAAAAAAAAAAATATGTAAATAAAAATATGCGTAAATGTCCAAACTAAAAAATATAATGTTAATTAAACCACATGTTCAATTGCGTGTGCGTAAAAAATACTAAAATACAGAATTGTTTATTTTTGGTCACTTTGTACACGCTTAAAAAAATTTATAAAAAGCGATCAAAAAGTCCCATCAAAACAAAAATGGTACCGAAAAGAACTACAGACAAAAGCAAAAAAATTTCCCCCATATAGCCCAGTATATGGAAAAACAAAAAAGTTATAGGGGCCAGAAGAGGACATTTTAAACATGCTAATTTTCGTTAAAAAAAAGTTGTAGTTTTTGTAAAAGAAGTAAAACAAAATAAAACCTATGAAAGTTAGAAATCATTTTAATCGTATGGATCTACAAAATAAAGATAATGTGTCATTTCTACCAAAAAGTGCAATGCATAGTATTGGAAGCCCCCAAAAGTTACTAAATGGAGTATTTTTTTTTATTTGGCCCCACAAATATTTTTTTTGGTAGTTTCGCCATATATTTTTGGGTGAAATGATTAATGTCATTACAAAGTACAATTGGGGGTGCAAAAAACAAGCCCTCATATAGGTCTGTAGGTGGAAAATTTAAAGCGTTATGATTTTTAGAAGGTAAGATGGAAAAAAACTAAAGTGCAAAGATGAAAAAACCCTGTGTCCTTAAGGGGTTATCAGAGAAGTGTCTTACTTCCCTACATTCTGTTGTCCATTGCCTGTTAGGGCCCGTTCACACTGAGTAATTCAAGAGGAATTTACTTGAGTAATTCCTCTTGAATTCCCCGCTCCAAATGAATGCACATCTCCTGTTTTTTCTGCTGTCCTGTTCACACTGCGTAAATTCTGCTAGCAGATTACCGACGCTGAATTTCTTTCTGCTTGAAGAAAGAACATGTTCATTCTTCAAGCGAAATCCGCGAGCTGAACAAATAGAAGTCAATGGTAAAAAAAACTTCTGCCTGACATTGTTTTCATGCGGAATTCGAGTGGAATTCAGAAATGTTGAATTAAATAACCTCTTGAATTCCTCAGTGAATGCACACTTAGGCTGTTAGGCTTAGTCTATCTCAAGTAATAGAGACACAAAAACAGGACACAGGAAGTGGGAAAGGGCTTAACTACTGCTAGGTGCAGAAGGGAGAGCGAGAGCCTGGACTCTGTACCTGAAATCTTTGAGCCTGTCTGGTTCCTCTAGATGACCCATGCTGTGCATGAAAAATCAAGGTTTTTACTGTCATCTTTGACCACCCACAGATTTCTGGGAAGCTGTCTCTTGTGTTTTCACTACTGTATGTACATAATGCTGCCTCCTGAATATAATCTTTCTTTTCTCTTTTTGTCATTATCATGATCAGCAGCAGCACTTGAGTGCTAAGTGTAACTCCTCCCTTTCTGTGCTATTGATGTTTCTTTCCTATCTGCTCACATACTACCCTTCAAAGCCAGTGCATCAATAACACCTGCTTCCACTTGCCATCTATAGTAGTGTAGTTGTAAAAGTGCTGTGCTGGGATTAACAAGAGAAGTAAGTGAAAGGAAGTGCCTCTATAAGTACTAGTGGCACGAAGCCCAGCTCTTGTCCTGCTCCCTAAAAGGGATAGAATTATAGCTGTGCAACATGGAGGGGGCTCTCAGCAGTAAGGGCACTCAAATCATGTTGTCACCACTCTGAATGGTTAAGCCAAAAAAACCATTTGAAACAACAGGTTTGCTTTTACAGCAGACTACCACACAATCACTGAGGCTTCAGCTCCTTATAGCCTTCATTTTCTGTTTGCACTCCTGTCTATGATATTGCTCACCACCAGGCATCATGCTGTAAACACACCTCATTCTCCCTAAATGTCCCAATCTAGATATAGATGTATATGACAGGGAGATGGTGATGTAGGCAGTAGGGGCTGGGCAGAGGTGATGAAAACACTCAAGGGAGAAGCTTGAGCTCAAATACAAGATCCAGCCAAGTCTCCTGAGACAGCAGTGGATGATGCGTAGTCTCAAGAGGGAAGGAGGAGCCGTGAAGCTGGAGACAACATCAACAGGGGGAAGTCCCCCAAAAGCATTAAGGGAGTACTCCGGTGGTTAATTTTTTTTGACTACATGGCATCTTCTTTGACAAAAAACTGAACGGAAACGGAACGGAAATAGAGTAGCCTAAACAACAAGAAAGGAAATGAAACAAAATAGGGTAAGTCAAAAACGGAAAAACACGTTGACCACCGGAGTACCCCTTTAAGCCAGAACAATTGGTGATACCACTTTATTGGCAAGTAATGTATCTTGGGGTGATTATCTTTTTTAAATACAGTTTCCCAAAACCAGAATACCCCTTTTACACTGGTACCCTTCTACAGAAAGTGAAGAGACTAGCTTCACAGAGAGGTGAAGAAACAGGCTAATAAATGTGAAAATTTGGATTTTCTTTCATTTATAGTTTAAGAATCATAGTATGTATTAGTCTAGACCTTTAGTTTATTTCTGTTAATGAGATAACGCCTTCAAGCATGTGAAATCATCAAGAAACTATTTGTTGACTATTTGGGTGGGCCAACTTCTAAATCACTAATGGACATAAGCCACCATTGGGAGTAAGGTGCCTTTAAGGTGAGTGAAAGGTAATGGTGAGAACTGCTATCATTAATAAGGAGATTATTGGATCATTTCAGTTGTTCTAGAAATCAATCCTCAAATCAGCTGCTAGTAAAAACACTACCTAGTCAACAGTATTCAAGAATGGCAAATCGAAAGTTTGTATAAGTTATTAAGACCTGTGCCCAGGGAGAGTTGACTAGTTGCCCGTAGCAAACAATCAGATTGATTCTTTCATTTTTCCAAGGACCTTTTTTTTTTAAAAAAAAAAGCAGTCTAGTTGCTATGGGCAACTGGTCCACTTTACCTCTTCATAAACGGAGAAATAAAATTGATATAGGGATAAGAACAGGGAAATAAGCATACACAGCTTAGTAAGTAGCAAAAAAAAAAACCAATATAAATTGGGTATTATTGTAATGATATTGACCTACAGGATAAAGATAACATGTCATTTTAACCGTAAAGTACACTAGATAGCAAAATTGCCTTTTTTCTTTGCTTCATTGTAAATGTTGTGGTAAAATGAGGGCTGTTATTACAAAGTACTATTAAAAGGCAAGGAGGAAAAAAAGGAAAACACAAAAATGAAAATGTAATTGGTAAAGAAAAAGCTTTACCACTCTTTCTTCTATGACTACATGCATTCTTATAATAATAATAACATCATTATCACCAAAGCTTTTTTCTATCAATTATTCATAATTCTTCACTGTCATGTCCTAGTGATATAAAAGCCTGTGCCCACTTGAGCACTTTGCTATTCTGGCAGAGCACATGTGCCGCTCCCTCATCTTTAATTCCATGTGGTAATGGTGTTAAAGTGTTTACCGAAAACGGAATTAGGCCTACAAAGAAAAAAACACAGTACCTACAGTGAAATATGGTGGAGGTTCAATGATGTTTTGGGGTTGTTTTGCTGCCTCTGGAACTGGATGCCTTGAAGGCATCATGAAATCTGAGGATTACGAATTTTGAGTCGCACTGTGTCAGAAAGCTGGGTTTGTGTGAGATCTTGGGTCTTCCAGCAGGATAATGACCCCAAACATATGTCAAAAAGCCCCCAGAAATGGATGGCAACAAAGCGCTGGAGAGTTCTGAAGTGGCAGCAAATGAGTCCAGATCTAAATCCCATTGAACACCTGGGGAGAGATCTTAAAATTGCTGTTGGGAAAACGCCCTTCCAATAAGAGAGACCTGGAGCAGTTTGCAAAGAGTGGTCCAACTTTCAGTCTGAGAGCTGTAAGAAGCTTATTGATGGGTATAGAGCCTGATGGGTATACAGCCTAATGAAACCGCGCATGCAGTGAAACGCGTTGCTATTAAACCTCCATTCCTTTACCTGGGCTTTATTCATTTCTCCGTTGTCAGCGCCGAAAATCTTGGTCTTTTGAAGTCCTGTATTTATTGATGGGTATAGGAAACAACTGATTTCAGTTATTTTTTCCAAAGGGTGTGGAACCAAATATTAAGTTAAGGGTGCCAATAATTTTGTCCAGACCATTTTTGGAGTTTGGTGTGACATTATGTCCAATTTGCTTTTTTTCCTCTCTTTTTTGGTTTAGTTCCAATACACACAAAGGGAATAAACGTGTATAGCAAAATATGTGTTACTGCAATCCTTTTCTGTGAGAAATACTTCATTTTCAAGAAAAATTTCAGGGTGCCAACATTAAAGACAGCAGGACCAATTTTAGTAAGTAAAGCCTCTTTTTACTCAGGTTCACACATACAATAACTCAGTGTAGAAGTGTCTGATTGCCAGGGGAACCTCAGCAATCTCCTGCCCCACACCCCGGCTCTCCTCATGCACAGAGCTGTGTTGACCGCTAGATGAAGTGATGGTCGACAGGCTTTCTCCATGCATTTCTATGGGAGAGCCAGAGATACACGAGTACATGGAGGGTGCATGCTGAGGAGCAAGAAATTGCAGGGGTTCCAGGGGTCTTACCCCCTGCAATCAGACATTTATACCCTATTCTTTGGATAGGAGATACATTTTACTAAACTGGACTACTCCTTTAAACAATAATATAACACAGGATTCTGCAGAAAATTGTCCTTGTATTAACGTATTTGGTCAGCTATTGCTAGCATCGTTTTGCCAGTCATTGACATGACCTTTCTCATACTGTGTGGCTATACAAATTTCATTTGAGAGAAGGTTTGATAAAAGTGATGAATTGTTTTTTAATATTCTTCATTGCATATACATAAGCTCACGTCAAAGTGATGGCAGGACATAACAATTTCTCCAACTAATCTAACACACGAGATGGCTTATTACATTCACAATCCAAGCCCAGCATTTATTGTTCTTTTCATTGCACTCTACTTCTAGAGTCCTTGGCAAAGTATCCGAGGGAATCTTTGGTGTGCAGAAAAATTTGACTCTCTTTTGAAAGATAATAGTTGGGTACAAGTCAGTGAAATTATACCGCACACCAAAGAAGCCGGTGATTTGCGCAGCTGGTAAATGTTTGTTAGTTGGTAAAATGTATTTATCTGGATAATTGACTGAAGGGCTCTGGGCATAATAAAACAAGCAATTGAATAATGTATTATTTAATAGTTTTGAAAATGAGGAAATTATCTTGTGAATTGTTTTTTTAGAAAAGATGAAACATATGCAAAAATAATAACCAGAAAATTGATTTAGGGCTCCTGCATGCAGCCATGTTATAAAATGCTATACGGATTTGTAATATGAAGCTTATAACCTCCTATGGGCTTATATTGCACCTTCTAAGGTATTTTCCTTATGGATTCTGTAAGATGCATCATATTGTTCTGCATGGTTATTCCAGTTTTACCATGTCTACTTCTCTTAGCTTTTGAAGGGGTATTCTAGAGAAACCAATTAAAAAACTATTTAAGCTTCACTTGGCAAAATTAACTTTTCTTTGTAACAAACATTTAGATGTTGTGTGACAGCAGAAAGAGCTGAAAAGGGACTCTCTTACTGCTGTCACACAACTAATGTCTCTGTTGGTGTAGTCATGCTATGATCAGGACAGGTACCTGCTACCTTCCATATCAGAACAGTATATTTATGAGACAATGTGGAAGTGCTAGAAATATTGTATGCTAGTCTTGGCTTCCTTAGCTGTTTTTGTTTGTCCAGTGTGTATATGTGTGTTTGCTTTTGTGTTTTTATGCTCTTATCCTTGTCATATGTTTATGTAGTCTATATTGTCCTGTTGTGTGTTTCTTGCTGCACTTCTTATCTGAGCCTTCCTGCAGGCAACTACCACTCCCTGCAGGACTACTGCTTCTTTCTGGCACCAACATCTTGGGTGAGTTGCCTTGGTTTTTATTGCTGATATCAGATACAAGCTTGTATGATTTTCTGCTAACTATTCTATTCTAACATAACTCTTGTGGGTATTTGATTACCAAGAGCCATTACTAAGAACTGAGAAAGGCAATTGCTAAAGGTAAAGCCTAGTTTTAGAGTCTAGCGTCCTGAAAACCAAAACTATCTGATTTTGCCTATAGCAAATAGAGATTAGCGAATTTTTCAAAAATTCTATTCAGCCGAATTTTCAGAAAAAAATTGGTTTGATCCGAATATATTTGTGGCGATTCGCTATTAAAATTGGCTATTTCTGGGCTACAGAGAGCCTCAATAGGTGTGTAGAACACTTTGCCTTGCAATGACATGCATAGTGAGCGTGCTGAGGTAGTGAAATAATACTGCTATTTAGTATTCAGTATGACATGCAGATTACAGGTATCGCTATTAGAATCACTGCCGCAGAGAGTCTGGATGTGGCGGCAGGTTCAGTAGACCATATGGCGTTACAATTGAAGAGATTAAAGATATTTTTACAGTAATACACCCCAGTACGGTTGCAATAGAAAAAAGCGTACTCTCTCTCTCTCTCTGAACTGTCCCTGCCTGCACTATGGTTGCTTGTAGTCTTTGAATAGGGAGTGCTTCCTGTGATGAACTCAATTGGCAGACTATGAAACGACTCCTAAACTCTCCCTACCTGCCTGCAGTGATGCGGGCTTGAGGTCAATGGATTTCCCCTGTGCTGATCTGTATTGTCAGTTACTCTGATTAGTGACCACACAATGTCTGCTCTCTCTCTAGCCAGAATGAATGCGGGCTTGAGGTGAATAGCTGCTGAATATATAGAGCTGTGACATCCCAGGGCTGGCTGGCTGCTAATATGCTGCATGCCACTATGTGATTCAGGGTGATCCCGCCTACCAGCCTTCCCAGACTGCCTTGCCCCATATCCTCACATGTGTAGCCGCCATTTTAGCCCCCCGTCACAACCGGCCATGATGTCACGATACTCCGGCCCCGTAGTCGAGACCCGGCAGACTCCGAGGCTGCAGCGCTGCATACAGGTCCCACAGGTGGGTGCTGCATGCGAGATTGTGGGGGTCCCTAGCGGCAGGACCCCCTTGATCAGACATCTTATCCCCTATCCTTTGGATAGGGGATAAGATGTTTTAGGGCCGGAGTACCCCTTTAAGCAGATTGGTAAATCTGGGACAATGTACTTTTCCTTTGGAAAAATCCATCTTTTATCCATATGTTAAAATTTGTGATGCAAATTTCAATGGATTTTGACAAGGTTTATGATGCTACTTGACAGTCACTACCCAGAATCCTTATGGAAAAACATCAATAAATGACCTCTCAATTATTTATTTTTCTGCACATGGATTTTCAATTCCATGACAGGAAAATGTGCGTTATATGAACAGGGCTTCAGGCAGTTTACACTGTCCAGTACAGACCAAAATGGTCAAAGCATTAGTAGAACAAAATAAGAAATGTGTAAACTCGATTTTAGTGGCAAAGATATTCCACAATATTGTTGAAAAGGTTATTTTGCTAGGAACAGACAACTCAATATAATCTTTTGTATGAATCTTTATTGTAATGGCAAAGATATCATTTTCATTTGCACTTGTTATGTTAATAAGGGTTACATTTTATCTAGATTTCATTAATATGAACTTTAGATCAGGTCATGCACTAAGAGTGGAAGTAGTAAAGGTACAATTTTATTGACTGCAAAAATGACTGTAATATGACTTGGTGTACCTATAAAAGAGATTGATACTACACGCTAAAAAAGCATGACAATGAAAGAGTTGGATTTCACGTTTACCTGAACAATAAAAGGTTTTCTACCAGTGTTAGGAAGGAGGGGGCAGAACCAATTCATTTTACTGCTACAATAGCTTACCTATCAATCTGATGAACGTCGGTATCATATACTGTCAACACCAACTTGTGACATTGCCAATTAGGCTTGGGAAAGACTCCACATCCCCATAGCAACAACCAAGAAATAATTCTAACCGATTGCGCTTATATTCATCAGAGTTAAACATCATTTCCAGATTGTGAAGTAAATCTCAAGCTAGTGCCAAGTACAAGGTTATGCACCATCCATTGCTATCTACCTAGTGATCACAATCTGCGGTACAGTTAAAAATAACATTAGCAGTAATGAATAATCTATATCTTTGTCCGCTACTTCCGCAAACTACTTTGACTTATCATAAATTGACCTAAAGAATATTAATAAAAATCCAAGTTTTTAGTATGCAGGAACCAATATATTTCTCACACTGTGGTCTTCTAGGTTTTAAACCTTCCAAACTTATGTTATGATACATAAAACAGTTGAATGTTTACAATACATTGAAGTGCATTTGAATTCCTAAGAATATATGGATATTCAGCCCATTTACTTTAAAGTTTTTGAAGCTGCACAGCAATCCCATAGATATGTATGTATATGAGCTTCCAAGAGTTATAAAAAGAAAAGAGACAAGCATTTCATTGACCACTATAGCTTTAGCTCCTTTTTAATTTGTTGACTATAGTTGGAGAGCTATGTATGGACTGACCATATATTTTCATATATGTCCAATCAACACCACCATACTAATCCCAAATAATGCCTCCACATGAGAACCACGTTACCACCGCAGAGTGACTGAATAATACCACCATATTGCTACAGAATAAGAACTGTCTGTAGACTGTCTGTAGGCAGTCTGTATCCAGGGACTCGCAGGTAATGTCTTCACTGATTTGACTCACTCACTTTCCCTTTCCTTCTTTATTCTGACCACACCACCATCAAGACTTCTTCTAGTTATAATTTGTCTGTAATGTTATTTGTTCTTGCTCTAGATCGCTTCTGTTTATCTGTATACTTGTACTAAAGGCTGAGACTTATTTTATGGGTGTTCTCAGCCCATAAATGCTTTGTATGTTTGAAACTACAATAAACCAGATCTGCTTCTGAGTGAACCACTGGGTATCCCACACATGGGAGATCCACAGATCAGACCAGTTTCCCTTCACCACTATACCATTATATTCCCCATCAGGTGAGCACTTGGCTGCAAAAAAATTACGATTTTGGCTGGTATATATCACATAATTTTAACTATAGACTTCTGCCCTGAGTACAACTCACCAAGGTTATCACCTTTGATCCATAGCATGCTGTTTCAAAGATGGGAGTCCCTACTCCTGTACTTACTGAGAACTGAGGCTATACTGTATACTGTGCTGCTCATCCCCCTGTACTGTATGCCTTGTTTCTCAGCAAGCTCAAAAGCAAGGACTCCTGTATTTGAAAAGAGTCCCTGCTTTGGTACAGATTTGCCATAATAAATCACAAAACAATGAAATAGCCCCATGTAGATCGAATCTCTGGATCTCAAGCCTGTTTCAGTGGCCTTAAAGATCATACACATGTGGAGTTTCATCTGGAGCTACAAGGGAATATGCTGTCCCACTTCGACCCATCCTCGCCACTCTGCCAACACTTTGGAGGAAAAGCTTAGCTCTAGATGGGATGTTAGAATTGCTGATATTGTCCAACATGGGAATGTCTAGGCCTTGAGCAGCCACATCAGTCACCAAACATGCACGAACTTTCCCATGCAGAAAGAGACCCAGATTTATCTTTCTTGCCAGGGGATATCCTGCATGTCAAGCAACCCTTTTAGGTACCGACACAGCCACAAAAATAACAATTTGTTCATGAAGCTTCACAATACAGCTCCATTCAGATGTCTAAACAAATATGCTATGTGAGAATATACCCTTTTGCTATTCCCATGATATAAAGAAAGCTAGCACAAATATCTGCGATTTGCTTTTAAAGTCTACAATCATATTAATACAAAATGTTACATTTCAGTAAAAAAAAAATGGGGAAAACGCAAGCTGGACAAAAGCTAATGAATAGCAGCATTCATAAATAATACTTGATTTCTTGACCATCGCAATAAACTAACAGTGAAAGGAATGACCCTCTGTAACAGCCTCTTTAGTTATCACAACTGTCTTTTTGCCTTTAGAAAGTGTTAGCCAATACTGTGATTCCAACGGCAGTCAGAGCAAAATAAATTAGAATGTATTTTAGACTACTGCTCCCTTTCCTCCCACTCTACTAGAGTGTAATCAGACTTACACTATACAATCTTAACGAGTGGACTACCTCTACAACAAAGAGACTTTATTATATAGCACAATTGATCACTTCACTCCGGTAGGAACCATCTATTACCTTTGTTATAGGTTTTGTTTACTGTTTCAAAAAATTAAAAATTTGTTATCAACTGTATTGTTGAGTAATGTCTTTATACTCTAATAAAAACAATGTTGACAGAAAGAATCTGTCAGCAGATAAAAATCATTTAGCCCATCTAGTCTGCATAATATTCTTAATACTATTAATTAGACTAGAGCAAGCTTTTGAAATATTTCTTTTGTCGGACTCGTGGAACTTTTTCGAAAATTGCGAGTTCAGTTTGGCTTGGCTTGACTTGAAACGGCAATTAAATAAGCCCCTAAAGTATTTTTAACTCTTTAACGAAGCAGGACATATATTTACGTCCTGTGCTGGCACCCACGATATAACCGTGTGACCCCGCGCCATATTGGGTCGATCCCGGCAGCCATCAGATGGCCGGGACCCGCGGCTAATACCAGACATTACCGAAATGAAAGTGAAACCTTCCCGGGTGCTCAGTCGGGCTGATCCGTACACCTGGTGTGAAACCGCGCTATCCCGATCAGCTGTATGGACACGAGGAGTGTCCCTGCCTGCCTCCTCGCTGTCCGATCGCCAAATGACTGCTCCGTGCCTGAGATCCAGGCAGGAGCAGTCGAGCGACGATAACACTGATCAATGCTATGCAATTGCATAGCAGTGATCATTGTAGGAAATCAAGTGAAAATAAAGTGTTAATACATGTGATTTAACCCCTTCCCGAATAAAATTCGGAATCCCCCCCTTGCCCATAAAAAAAACTATGTAAATAAAAAGATAGAAGCATATGTGGTATCGCCGTGTGCGTAAATCTCCAAACTATAAAAATGTCTAATTAATTAAAACGCACAGCCAATTGCGTACACGTAAAAAAAATTCCAAAGTCCAAAATTGCGTATTTTTGGTCACTTTTTTTTTACCACAAAAAAAGAATAAAAAGCGCTCAAAAAGTCTGATCAAAACAAAAATGATACCAATAAAAACTTCAGATCACGGCACAAATGAGCCCTCTTACATCCCCATATGCGGAAAAATAAAAAAAAGTTATAGGGGTCAGAAGAGGACATTTTTAAACTTATAAATTTTTTCCAGAAGTATGACAAAATCAAACCTATATAAGTAGGATATCATTTTAATTGTATGGACCTACAGAATAAAGAGAAGGTGTAATTTTTACAGAAAAATGCATTGCGTAGAAACAGAAGCCCCCAAAAATTAACAAATGGTGTTTTTATTTCAATTTTGTCGCACAATGATTTTTTTTTGTTTCGCTGTAGATTTTTGAGTAAAATGACTAATATCATTACAAAGTAGAATTGGTGGTGCAAAAGCCATCATATGGATTTTTAGGTGGTGAATTGAAAGGGTTATAATTTTTAAGGTAAAACTGAAATATGTTGAGTCCTTAAGGGGTTAAAGTGTTTTAACCCCTTAAGGACCGGGGTTTTTTCCGTTTTTGCATTTTCGTTTTTTGCTCCTTGCCTTTAAAAAATCACAACTCTTTCAATTTTGAACCTAAAAATCCATATGATTGCTTATTTGTTGCGCCACCAATTCTACTTTGTAATGACATCAGTCATTTTGCCCAAAAATCCACAGTGAAACGGAAAAAAAAATAATTGTGTGACAAAATTAAAAAAAAAAACGCTGTATTGTAAATTTTGGGGGCTTCCGTTTCTACGTAGTACATTTTTCGGTAAAAATGACACCTTATCTTTATTCTGTAGGTCCATACGATTAAAATGATACCCTACTTATATAGGTTTGATTTTGTCGTACTTCTGGAAAAAATCATAACTACATGCAGGAAAATTAATACGTTTAAAAATGTCATCTTCTGACCCCTATAACTTTTTTATTTTTCCGTGTATGGGGCGGTATGAGGGCTCATTTTTTGGCCCCGTGATCTGAAGTTTTTAACGGTACCATTTTTGCATTGATGGGACTTATTGATCGCTTTTTATTCATTTTTAAATGATATAAAAAGTGACCAAAAATGCACTATTTTGGACTTTGGAATTTTTATTTGCGCGTACGCCATTGACCGAGCGGTTTAATTAATGATATATTTTTATAATTCGGACATTTCCACACGCGGTGATACCATATATGTTTGTTTTTATTTTTATTTACACTGTTTTTTTTTAATGGGAAAAGGGGGGTGATTCAAACTTTTTATAAGGGAGGGGTTAAATGATCTTTATTCACTTTTTTTTTTGCAATGTTATAGCTCCTATAGGGACCTATAACACTGCACACACTGATCTTTATCATTGATCACTGGTTTCTCATAGGAAACCAGTGATCGATGATTCTGCCGCTTGACTGCTCATGCCTGAATCTCAGGCACTGAGCAGTCATTCGGCGATCGGACAGCGAGGAGGCAGGTAGGGACCCTCCCGCTGTCCTGTAAGCTGTTCGGGATGCCGCGATTTCGAGGCGGCTATCCCGAACAGCCCACTGAGCTAACCGGCAGTTTTTACTTTCACTTTTAGCGATCGGCACTGTGCGCTACTAGCGGCGGGTCCCGGCTTCACTATGACGCCGGGCCCGCCGTGATATGATGCGGGGTTACCGTGTAACCCCACGTTATATCACGGGAGCAGGACCAAAGACGTACCGGTACGTTCTTGGTCCTTAAGGGGTTAACCCCTTAAGGACCAAGGACGTACCGGTACGTCCTTGGTCCTGCTCTTGTGATATAACGCGGGGTTACACAGTAACCCCGCGTCATATCATGGCGGGCCCGGCGTCATAGTGAAGCCGGGACCCGCCTCTAATAGCGCGCAGCGCCGATCGCGGCGCCGCGCGCTATTAACCCTTTAGCCGCGCGCTCAAAGCTGAGCCGCGCGGCTAAAAGTGAAAGTGAAAGTTCCCGGCTAGCTCAGTCGGGCTGTTCGGGATAGCCGCGGCTAATCGCGGCATCCCGAACAGCTGAAAGGACAGCGGGAGGGCCCCTTCCTGCCTCCTCGCTGTCCGATGGCCGAATGACTGCTCAGTGCCTGAGATCCAGGCATGAGCAGTCATCCGGCAGAATCGTTGATCACTGGTTTCTTATGAGAAACCAGTGATCAACATAGAAGATCATTGTGTGCAGTGTTATAGGTCCCTATGGGACCTATAACACTGCACAAAAAAAGTGAAAAAAAAAAGTGAATAAAGATCATTTAACTCCTCCCCTATTAAAAGTTTGAATCACCCCCCTTTTCCAATAAAAAAAAAACACAGTGTAAATAAAAATTAAAATAAACATATGTGGTATCACCGCGTGCGGAAATGTCCGAATTATAAAAATATATCATTAATTAAACCGCTCGGTCAATGGCGTGCGCGCAAAAAAATTCCAAAGTCCAAAATAGTGCATTTTTGGTCACTTTTTATATCATTTAAAAATGAATAAAAAGTGATCAATAAGTCCTATCAATGCAAAAATGGTACCGTTAAAAACTTCAGATCACGACGCAAAAAATGAGCCCTCATACCGCCCCATACACGGAAAAATAAAAAAGTTATAGGGGTCAGAAGATGACAATTTTAAACGTATTAATTTTCCTGCATGTAGTTATGATTTTTTCCAGAAGTCCGACAAAATCAAACCTATATAAGTAGGGTATCATTTTAATCGTATGGACCTACAGAATACATATCAGGTGTCATTTTTACCGAAAAATGTACTACGTAGAAACGGAAGCCCCCAAAAGTTACAAAACAGCGTTTTTTTTTTTCAATTTTGTCGCACAATGATTTTTTTTCCCGCTTCACCATAGATTTTTGGGCAAAATGACTGACGTCATTACAAAGTAGAATTGGTGGCGCAAAAAATAAGCCATCATATGGATTTTTAGAGTTATGATTTTTTAAAGGCAAGGAGCAAAAAACGAAAATGCAAAAACGGAAAAACCTCCGGTCCTTAAGGGGTTAAGGACCATTTATGGTGACGTGGTAACCCATGGTAACTATTCCAGCTTGCCCATTTCTTAAGCTAATTCACACCCAAATTAAGCAACATAAAGTATCTCTGCTTGTCAGTAGATGCCTGCTAGTGTTAACACACAGAGGCATGGGAAGATGCCGTGGCTTCATCCCAGCGTTCCAAAAATTATCCCTTTTTGGGAATAGTAACAGAATTGGCATTTTAAAATAGTGAAAACTAAAGAAGAAATAGCTCTTGTATGAAAAGCCGAAAAGATTATCCCTTTTCTAGGGATGATGGGTTGTGTATCTGTAGGCCTGGCTGGAAGTAGGGTGATCGTAAATTAGTGTTACACGTAGTAGTCAGCATACAGCAGACGGTGGTGAGGAATAGTTATCTGTAGCCAGCAGAGAAAAGGCATTGGTGGACTAGGTATACTTCTACCCAGGCTTTGTGATACTTTAGGTGCTGACGTAGAGGCCTAATTCCTAAAGTAGGACCCTGCTTGTGCCTCGCTTTCTCTCCACAGAGAGGGCACCGTGCCTGATTTCCTGTGTCTGGTAACATAGTAATGAATTTTCACATGGCAGGATACTGTAAATAGCTAGGTTCATCAACACCCGAATGTGCCCCTGTTCTAGAATGTTTTTTTCTCAAGCCTTCAGATCCAGCACCAGTGTCACCGTCACTTGCTCCTGAGCTGCTCTGACCAGAAGGCCCACTGAAACCCTCCTCTTTAAACTCCTATTCATCATCCCCACCACTCATCTCAGTTAGCATTTACTTCTGATGTGTTATTGTGGCCTCCTTGTTCACTTGCACCACATCAACCATGATGCCTTCCAGAATCCTCACCACGACTACCACCAGTCCCGCTATGCTTGGCCACTGCAGCCCCTTCCTCCACCTCAGCAACATGCTCCAAAATGCTGACCATGACCCAACTCCTCCTCGTTCCTAGTGCTATCCATCTGCATTGCAGTAGGGGGGGGAGGAAGCAAAGACAGAGATAAGGAACTATGTATCAAATGCAACAGAACTTTATTAACACTACAGGCTAGATACGTACAACTTCAAAAAGCTTTTTGACTGGCAGAGATGACAGCACAATGAGTACTGATGGTGTTTGCAGAAATATATGAAATGCACCAGAACTACAGGCTAGATACAGATCACAGAACTGGCTACTGTAGCTGGTTGAGAAACAATATATAATTCAGGTATTTGCAGGTATGAGCCTTGAAAAAAGGCTTTGGATTTGTGGTAAAAAAACACACACACACTCTCTCTCTCTCTTTCTAATCTGTATCTATCTGTCTGTCTGTCTATCTATCTATCTTTGTAATCTGTATCTCTGTCTTTCTAACCACTAACTGTCCCCATGTCTGCTCTCTGCAAAATTTCTGAGCTCTCTGAACGCTGTGGGGGACGTCAGTGGCCTTTTATCTGTGTCCCTGGCTGTGTCCTATTGGCCTTTGTGCTTGATTGACACAGTGAGCAGCAAATCACTTTATAGACCTGGTTTATCATGTGATCTGCTGCTTTTCCTATGTCATCTCACTATCCCCTGTCCGCCCTTCTGGCTTTGCCTGCCAAAAAAAACATGCGTTCTGGTTTTTCGCACTATTTACTGGCTTGTGCGAGCCAAACCGGTGAAAGCTCGAGTGTTCACCAAGGCAGAAAAATCTAAAAGTTCGGGTTTGCTCGAATCCGGCTCACTCATCTCTACTATTAATAGTCCCTGGCCCTATCTTATATGTAGGATTTCCTAATGCCTATCACATGCATGCTTTAACTCCTTCAATGTATTTACTGCGACCACTTCTGCATAAAGTCTATTCCCTGCATCGACTACTCTCTCAGTAAAGTAATACTTCCTCATATTACTGCATAAACATTTTGCTCCTCTAATTTAAAACTATGTCCTCTTAGGTAAAGGTTGTGCACCGTTAATAAATCATATTATTAAGAAACATAACGCTGATCCTAAATGTTTATAATTGACAATGTTTAACATTTATAAGGCGTATGTATACCCGAAAAAATGGAACTGATAGACACGCAAGACACCTGCTATGTGAGTATCGCTAGATCATTAAGGCAGAAACATTCAAAATACTTGGGGAGATCTATCAAAACCTGTGCCGAGGAAAAGTTGCCCAGTTGCCCATAACAACCAATCAGCTTGCTTCTTTCATTTTTAACAAGGCCTCTGCAAAATGAAAGAAGCAATCTGATTGGTTGCTATGGGCAACTGGGCAACTTTTCCTTTGCACAGGTTTTCATAAATCTCCCTCATTGTGACTGAACGATAGGAATGATCTGTCACCTCTGATATAATATATTATTAAGACCTTGTATATATTATTATTATTTTTAATATTATTAGTTGTTAAAATAAAGTTACTCTTAGGGTTGGGTCAGACGTGCCGTATGTTGCTCTGTATTTGCTGCTGCGTATTTTCCTACCCATTGAAGTCAATGGGTAGTAAAATCAGATGCATATTTTCATACCCATTGACTTCAATGGGTAGGAAAATATGCAGCAAAATACGGCACGTCTGACCCTACTCTTAGGGTATGTTTACACGGGCGTATTTATTTTCAAATTCGCAGCATATTTCCCACTGTGTTTAAAAGGGGCAGGGTCTTCGCCGGCTATTTGTAGCAGATTTTTGGCAGCGGAATGTCAGCTGTTGAGAAAATACACCGCAGACCCTATTGATTTCAATGGGGGTTTGTGGCAGATTTCCGCAGCGGAGATTCCACTCCCGAAAATTTGTTGCGGATAGCCTGTAGAGTTCCAATGTATTCTTGGGCTGCTGAACTTTATCAATCTGCTTTATATTGACTGAGCACCCCAAATGTGTCAAGGTTTCACCAGGATTGACACGTACAAGTGTGGGTTTAGGGCTGTGCTTGCCCATCCATTTTTTTTTTTTTAGTTAAAAAACCAGCATTTCCCAACCAGTGGGCCTCCAGCTGTTGCAAAATTGCACATGCTGGGAGTTGTAGTTTTGCAACAGCTGTGTGCACCCTGGTTAGGAAACACTGTCATGGTGTACTTATTGTTTCGTATGAATGCACTCCTAGATTATCTGCACATTGGTTTACATGCATAGTTTATGTGACTGTGCTCCTTGTCTAGCTCCCATAGTAATGGATGTAATAGTAAGGTACTAGTTATCAGGACTAGCTTCAAGGTGAGCCACTATGGTTATACACCCCAGATTTGTGAAGTATCCCTATGGGCATGTACTATGCCACTAGATGGACCTTACCTGCATTTTCGAGGTGCACTGTAATGTATTTGGTATTACAAGTGCAAATGAAATGAATACAATCCCAATATAATACAATCCCTCCACAGTAATCAATAACAATTTCTGAGCGAAGAACAGGTTCAACTGCGCAGAGATTAAAAATATTTTACCTGATTTTTTTTCCGTACAATTTCTCATTCTATGACACTAATAACCTATCTCGGGAAAAATGTTGTACTTGATATTGACCCTGACAAAAATGCTTCTCCTTCCTAAGAAACCGGCTGATTTATTACAAATCATCAATCCGCGGATCCATGTGTTAGCTATCGGAGAAGTCATTTATCTGACAGGATATGCAATGTGTACAATTGCATATAGACCTGTTGCATATATTTCATTCTAATGAATATTTTGACTAATGTATTTGTCAGATTGTATTCTTCAAGCCATGCTCGGGCTGTCCCCTAATATATTTGTGTTCTTTGCAATTGCACAATGGGTATAAATCTTGCCGGAATTTGGTACTAATGTTGAATTTGCTGTTTTATATGCTGTAATATGCTATCAGTATACAATACATTAACCCCTTTACAGCCCATTTGGGCCTTAACCCCTTAAGGACCAGGCCAATTTTTATTGTTGCCCTTTCTTATTTTCCTTCTCGCACTTTAAAGGAAATCTGTCTTCAGTATCACCCGCACTAACCTGCCATACAGGCTTGTGTGGTGACACAGGGTGGTGTTGGGGGAAATACCTGATCCCTTTGTGACGCCAGCGCACCGTTATTCTATACACAGTCAGAGGTTTGGGGACAGCTTCTCCTGGGCCAGACATGGGAAGCAAATGAACACAACAACCTCAGGTTACGGATAACTGTCTTTACTGAGCTGGTACAGATGGTAATACATCTACAGCTGGCTTTAGGTAAGAGAGTGCAGCGTAACCCCTTGGGAGCCCTGTTGCCTTGCTGAGACTGGTGGTGCTTTCACCAAACTGATTTATACTGACTTTTGAAACGGAAGATTGAATCCTGGTAGCTAGGGTCCTGTCAAGGTACTGAAGACCGTTCCGCAGAGGCAGAACTTCCTCCTTGCGAGTAATCCTTGCAGGTTGACCAATTGAGAGATTAGATTTGAAGAAGGCCTCTCCTTAGAGCACACACAGCACCTGAGCGAAGCTGATGCTCAGGATCCACACTAGGTTGAACTAACTAACTCCTCCTCTGCACTACATCACAAGGGGAGACTTGGGGGGTTCTCATTAGCAGGCAGAGTCACATGGGTGTGGTAGAAGGTGTGATGAGGGCAGATGGAATTGCCATAGGAGCAGATGGCATTAACCCCTTGTGTTCGTGACGCCTGGGCGTGGTTTATCCTCAATACCACCCGAAGGTATACCGCTGGATCCTGGGCTAGGCACGGGAGCAATAATGACTCCGACGCCAAGTTGCAGAACAACGGTAGCTTTACTGAATTAGACAGGTGGAATAGTCTATACAGCTTAGCCAAGCCCACGGAGGTGACCAGTGACTTCAGAGACCTTAGGGCTTGCTGGGACTTGCAATGGACTGGGACAATTTTGATGCAGGCCACACTGACTGAAGACAGGTTGACTTTGACTGACTTGACTAAGACTGACTATACCCTGTTTGTTGCTTACAAGTCTCTGACTGGGACCTGGGGGTTGTGGACTTGTAGACATGTGGCTGTGTGGTTGACTTGTGGCCTCCTCTGGACTCCAGACACACTCTTAGGACTTGACTGCACTGGACCTCAGCAAAGACTTAACTGGAAATCAAGAGAGCAAGCTATCTCCTCCCACGGCTAATATGGGGGAGACTAGGAGGGGTCCCATAGGTCCACTTAAGGTCACTGATACCTCACTGGGTTACAATCACATGACACTGGTTAATCACATGTCAATGGTTCTTAAAGACATAACACTTTTATGTACAATACACAGTATAAAGATAACTATACAAGGGGAACAGGTGCAGGGGGCTCAAGGGACACTGCAGGGAGGCTGTCTGACAGGGCAGCTAGGGTACAGGGGTACAACTCCTGTACCGGACCACCACATGGGGTTCACTGCTCTCAATTGAAGGTACAGATAACATATAAAACATATATACACATAACAATAATATAATTAATTTAACTCCTTGGGGACGGAGGGCGTATGGATACGCCCTCGCGTCCCGTCACTTAAGGACGGGGGTCTGACCTGTACGCCCTCCACATTTCCGGTCACCGCCGCTCGCCGGGCGGTGATTGGACTGGGATGACTGCTGATATCTATCAGCAGGCATCCCGTGGCAATGCCTAGGGGGATCCTGAGACCCCCCATGTCAGCGATCGTCGCAAATTGCCGGTCAATTCAGACTGGCGATTTGCACCGATCCGGGCCAATCGGGTCACTGGTGACCCGATCGCCCGGAAAATAAGAATGATCGGAGCTGAGACAGCTTTGACCATCCTAAAGGATAGGAGCGAGGTGGCAGTGTTGACACCCCTCCCGCCCCCTCCTGCCATTGGTGGTTGTTCTGACTGACCAATGGCAGGAGGGGGCGGGAGGGGTTAGAGTTAATTTCCCCCGCTCTGCCCACCGATCAAAGTAGGGCAGAGCGGGGGGGGGGGGGGGAGGAGCACGGGCGACGAAGGGGGAGCATGGCCGGCTTACCCGGACTGGCGGTGGCATCTGCGAGCAGCGGCGGCATCATTGGAGCGGCGGCCGGAGAAAGTGCGTCGGTGGAGAAGGCTACAGTGTAGATCGCGGTAAGTCTCTAAACTGCAGTCCTCCAGATGTTGCAAAACTACAACTTTCAGCATGCACCGACTGTCTGGGCATGCTGGGAGTTGTAGTTTTGCAACATCTGAAGTGGCACAGTTTGGAGACCACTATATAGGGCTCTAAAGAGGCCTGTGGAAAATGAAAGAAGGTTGCTATGGGCAACTGCACCACTCTTCCTCTGCACAGGTTTTGATAAATCTCTCCCAAAATGTTTATAATTTTTTTTTTTTACACTCTTTTGGTAAAATGGGAATAAGGGGTGATTTTTTTGTCCTTTACTTCTATTAAAAATGTGTAATCCTTCTGGTACTTATCAGCTGCTGTATGATCCACAGGAAGTTCTTTTCTTTTTTGATTTCCTTTCTGTCCACAGTGCTCTCTGCTGACACCTCTGTCCATTTCAGGAACTCTCCAGAGCAGGAGAGGTTTGCTATGGGGATTTGCTCCTACTCTGGACAGTTCCTAAAATTTGACAGAGATGTCAGCAGAGAGCACTGTGGTCAGAAAGAAAGAAAAAAAAAATAAGAACTTCCTCTGTGGAACATACAGCAGCTGATAAGTACTGGAAGGATTAAGATTTTTTAATAGAAGTAATTTGCAAATTCTGGCACCAGTGTATTAAAAAAAATGTTTTTCCTGTGGAGTACCCCTTTTAAAGACTGTGAATTTCGTACTGACTTAAGCTGCAGTAATTGCTGATGATGCTGAACTCTGTAAAGTAATTAGGGGAAGCTGGGGGCTAGAGGAGGAATGGCAAATGAAGTTCAATACAAATAAATGTAAGGTCATGCACTGCTAAAACACCAGGTAAAACTACCACTGAAAAAGATTTCTGAATGTAATGGGAGAATAATCTTAATTTAGCCCTGTCATTATCAAAAACTTTGAACATGTTTAAAACATGTTAAAATGCATGCATGTGCTTCACTAGGCTATATTTAAAGATTGGTAGGGGTCTGAACACTAAGACCCTGACCAATCCTTGCGGCATATCAAAAGTTTTGTACAATGACATGGACACTTTAACTTTACTACACTCGAAAGGCAGATACAATTATATGATTTATCTAAAGAGGGATAGATGCGAATAAAAAGGACATAGTTTTGCCTCATTACAAAGCACTTGTCAGACAAAACATGGAATATTGTGTCAAATTTTGGCCATCTGGAGCAGCTGCAGAATACAGTAACCAAATAATGATGGGAATGTACAAAAATGGACAGTACAGAGATGAATCTTATGTAACCCGAACTGTAACTATAACAAAGGGACACCTACTTTTTAGAGGGAACAATGTTTCTTTTACATATGAAGGGATTCTTTGCTGTAGAAGCAGTGTGACTATGGAACTCTCTGTCACAGGATGTTGTAATTAGAGATGAGCGAACTTTTGAAAAATTCGATTTGGCCTATTCGCAAAATTGTTTGAAAAAATGTTTTATCATCCAAATTTATTTGCAGCAAATCTATATAAAAAAACGGCTATTTCTGGCCTACAGGCCTAAATAGGGGTGTAGAACACTTTGCTGTGTTCTAACACGCATATGGAGTGTGCTGGGGTAGTGAAATAATACTGTCATTCAGTATGTCATGCAGATTACAGGCATCGCTTTTAGAATCACTGCCGCAGAGCGGCACAATGAAAGAGCCTGAAGGTGGCATTAGTATGAGGAGACCATATAGTGCTGAATGACACAGCGTGGAGGTGTTAGCTTCATGAGGAGACCATATAGTGGCTAAATGACACAGCATGGAGGTATTAACAGCATGAGGAGACCGTATAGTGGCTGGATGACACAGCGTGCAGATGTTGGCAGCATGAGGAGACTATATAGTGGCTGAATGACACAGCGTGGAGGTGTTGGCAGCATGAGGAGACCATAGCGTGTCTGAATGACACAGCCTGGAGTTGGCAGCATGAGGAGACCATATAGTGGCTGGATGACACAGCGTGCAGATGTTGGCAGCATGAGGAGACTATATAGTGGCTGAATGACACAGTGTGGAGGTGTTGGCTGAAGCATCAGGAGACCATATCGTGTCTGAATGACACAGCCTGGAGTTGGCAGCAGCATGAGTAGACACTCGAGCTTCACAGTCCCTAAGATTAAAAGATGAATTCTGAAATTTAAACTGAAGATTTTGGATAGCTAGCGCTACCATAACAAAATTTTTATTCCCAGACCCAGGCCCAGCAGCATCAGTAAACCATATATTGCCTGAATGACACAGCCTGGAGTTGGCTGAAGCATGAGGAGACCATATAGTGTCTGAATGGCACAGTCTGGAGTTGGCAGCAGCATGAATAGACACTATGGCTTCACAATCCCTAAGAAAAAAAGACAAATTTTGAAATTTAAATTGAATATTTAGGGTAGCTTGTGGTGCCATAAAATTTTTTTTAGGCCTAGACCCAGGCTCAGCAGCATCAGCAAACCATACATTGGCTGAATGACACAGCCTGGAGTTGGTAGAAGCATGAGGAGACCATTGAAATTTATGATGAGCCTGGAGGTAGCATCAGTAGGAGGAGACCACATATTGGCTGAATGGCACAGCCTGGAGTTGGCTGAAGCATGAGAAGAGACCATATAGTGGCTGAATGAGACAGCCTGGAGGTGGCATCAGTGTGAGGAGACCATATAGTGGCTGATTGACTGTCTGGAGTTTGTGGCAGCATGGGGAGACCATATAGTGTCTGATGGCACAGCCTGGAGTTGGCGGCAGATGAGGAGACAATAGGGCCCCACAATCTCTAAGAATAAAAGATGAATTATGAAATTTCCATTGAAGATGTATGGTACCTAGTGCTACCATAAACATATATATAGGTAGTGTCCTAGGCCCAGGAGCATCACTAATCCATGTAGTTGCTGAATGACACAGACTGGAGCTGGCTAAAGCACCAGTAAACCATATAGTGGCTGAATGACACAGGCTGGAGTTGGCTGAAGCATGAGAAGAGACCATATGGTGGCTGAATGAGACAGCCTGGAGGTGGCAGCAGCATCAGGAGTCCTGAAAGTGACCGGATGACAGAGTGGTGCGGTGGGTGGCAATAGCAGTACCCGTTGATGTAGGTGGGTGAAAAAAGGTCTGATGTGGAGGAATGTTTATAACTGGAGAGCAGCGCTTTAAAGGGGTTATCCAGGAAAAAATTTTTTTATATATATCAACTGGCTCCAGAAAGTTAAACAGATTTGTAAATGACTTCTGAGCTTCTGAAGTTGAGTTGTTCTTTTCTAAGTGCTCTCTGATGACACGTGTCTCGGGAACCACCCAGTTTAGAAGCAAATCTCCATCTCAAACCTCTTCTAAACTGGGCGGTTCACAAGACAAATGTCATCAGAGAGCACTTAGACAGAAAAGAACAACTCAACTTCAGAAGCTCATAAGTACTGAAAGGATTAAGATTTTTTAATAGAAGTCATTTACTAATCTGTTTAACTTTCTGGAGCCAGTTGATATATAAAAAAAAGTTTTTTCCTGGATAACCCCTTTAAATCTGTTTGGCACTATCCATATTTGTGAAGTGTTGGTGTGGTACCATGGTCAATCTACTCTCATTCATCAGGCATTGGTGGTTGGAAATCCTGGCTGATTCATTTTCACAAAGGTCAATCTCTCCACATTTTTCTTGGACAGAAGAGTTCTCCTTGGGGTGACTATAACCCCCGCAGCACAAAACACCCGCTTTGATGGCACACTACTGGCCCGGACAGGACAGCCTTTCCAGGGCAAACTCTGCTAGTTGCAGCCACAAATCAAGTTTGGCTGCCCAGAAGTCCAGCAGATCTTCAAGCTGTGTTGGCATGGGCATGCCAAGGTATGCCACCACCTGTGGATTCAGGTTTTGCTCCAGGTGTACCTGTTGCTGATGAGTTGCTTCACTATGTGGGTGAAGAAAGCTACTCTAGACTCAGGCTGCTGCTGATGGAGCTCGTACTGCTCCTGCTACCCCACCCCTCCCCAGCAGCCATGGCAGTGAAAGGTGAGTGCAGGGGGCCCCTCGATTCAGACCTGCGAGAGGATGGACGATGGCGCCGATAGGTCTCGGCACACTGACTACATAGGATGCCTCTGTAGTAGGTTATTTTGTCCTCCCTCTCAGTGGGTGTAAAAATGGCAGGTGTCATGTATGAGCTGCCACTGGTTGACATTGAAGTTACACAGGAGAGTACCCCTATCCACTTGGATCAACAAGAAATCGGTGATGGCTTTTCTTTGTTCGTACAGTCGGTCCAACATATGGAGGGTGGAATTCCAATGTGTGGCAACGTCACAAATAAGACTATGTTGGAGAATACCATTCTGACGCTGCAGCTCAAGGAGGGTGTGCTTTTCGGTGTATGAAGTGCATGTAAAGTTTCCTTCCCATTGTTAGGATGTCTTGCAAATGGGGAGAACACGTCCGGAACTGCTTCACAACAAGATTGAACATGTGTGCCATGCAGGGCACATGGCTCAGCTTTCCCAGTCGCAGCGCATGCAAGATGTTCTTCCTGTTGTCAGTCACCATGGTTCCCATTTCCAGTTTTCGTGGAGTAAGCCATGCTCCGATTTCTTTACGAATGACTTTAGGCTGTCTCTCCCCAGTGAGACTCTTTTCGCCAAGGCAAACCATATGAAGAACAGCGTGACACCGCCGCACCCTGCACACATGGTATGCTGAAGGGCCACTGAGACTTGTCTGGGCAGTTGAGGCTGAGGACACGGTGGAGGATGAGTAGGTGGAGGCATACACTGTCACAGGACCAACGGCCTGAGAGCGTGGAGGAGGAAGGGGCATGACAGGTCCAAGTTGGGGTTGTGGCTGTGCAGGAACCACATTGACCCAGTGAGCCGTAAAGGACATGTATTGTCCCTGACCGTAGTTACAGCTCCAGACGTTGGCGCTGCCATGCACTTTGGTGCACACCGACAGGCTCAAGGACTGGACCACCTTCTCTTCCACAAAATTTTGGCGGGCATGTACTGCCTTCTTTGCAAAGAAATGACGGCTTGGCACTCTACACCTCAGCTCGGCACAAGCCATCAGTTCTCTGAAAGATGCAGAGTCAACCACTTGAAAAGGGAGAGACTGCAGCAGTCAGTAACTTAGACAGGAGCACATTCAGCTTTTGGACCGTCGGATGAGTGTGCGCATACTGTTGTCTCTTGGACATGGCTTTGCCGAATAGCTGATTTTCCCACCAACAGTCCTCACTAACTGACTGCTACTGCTGCCGTCTCCAGGAACCCCTGTTCCACTACCTCCCGGGAAGGTAGGCTGCCGCGAAGCAGGTGATCTCCCCCAGGCACGTTTGGCTCCAGAATTTCCCCTTCTGCCACCATGCTGACTGCCAACCATGCTACTGCCTTGCTGGCTCAGCTGCGGCCTCACGGGTAATCTGCAACTCTCTTCTCCTGATGATGATGATGAAGCCCCTTCTGCACCCGGCTCCAAATTGCGATCGGCTTCATCATCATCAACAAGTGTCTGCACGTCACTGATGTCCTCCTCAGATTCCTCAACAGAGTCTGCTTCAGGACCCTTAACTCTGGCAACACCGCCTCCCACGTCACACTCCTCATCATTACTTGCCCGCCTAGCAGAGGAAGCGGCAG
Organism: Hyla sarda; assembly: GCF_029499605.1. Lineage (NCBI taxonomy): Eukaryota > Metazoa > Chordata > Amphibia > Anura > Hylidae > Hyla > Hyla sarda. The sequence continues at coordinate 472,180,537 of NC_079189.1, forward strand.
ATGTCTCTTCCACTTCTTGGCTGGGAAGTAGCTGCTGACTGTCCTGTATTAGATCGTCCTCAGTGAATAGTGGATCTTAACCCTTAGCATAAGATACTTCTGTAGGGGAGGGAACAGCATAGAACAGAGGCAATGGGAGGACAGGGACTGCTCCGGGGCCATGCCAACTGAGGGTTGTGTCTGAGGAACCCATGGACTGTTGACTGGGGATGTCAGATGTCACTTGTGATGAAGTGGATGACCGTGTTAACCAATTGACGATGGCAGATGGGTTGATGGTCGAGACATGACCGCTAACTGATAACTGGAGCTCAGACCTCTCGCTGTGACTCCTGCTGCCAATCGCCCCTAGTCTGCTGCGACCTCTGCCTGAAAGGTTTAAAGCCTCTGCCACTCCTCTGTGCACATACTGGCACTTCTTTGCCTGACATAGTGCGCATATGAGGAGAGTACGATACGCTTCACTACACTTAAAAAAGTATTTGTCTAGAACAGCAGAAGGTGTGCACTTTTGGCTGGCCTTTCACAGTATCTAGGCCCTTGACAGATTAACATGTACAAAATAGTACACTTCTTAGATGTACGTATGCTCTACAGTACCCTTAAAATAACATATTTTTGTAAAAAACCAGCAGTACACAACCGTGCTGCAGCCAAAAAAAAGCTGTGTACTAGTATAACCAGCAGATGATTTTTTGTGGCACAAAGACACTGAATTGCGCTGAAAAATTATTCCTGCCTCTGCTAAGGTTTATGGTGGCAACACACAGCTATCTGCCCCTCTCTGTAATACTATGCTGAAGAACGTGACTGGGAGGTTAATGCCTGCAGCAAAAAATCCTTTTAATTGAAAAAAACTATGCTCTCCATCCACAAAAACGCTGATGTGAATAGGAGGATGTTAAATGCTGCTGGACTGTGCTTTTCTGTGCTGTAACACACAGAGACTCTGCGTCCTATGATCCTTCTGCAGTGTATTGTAATGAAGTTAGGAGCCTGAATTATGGCTGCCGATTATATAGGGCTGTGACATCACAGGGGTGACTGGCTGCTGATAGGCTGCATTCTGCATGTGATTCAGGGTCATCCCACCTACTTCCCTTCCCACCTTGCCTTCCTGCCTTCCCAGCGTTCCTTGCCCCATGTACTGACATGTGGATCCGCTATTTTAGATGCCCTGGAGCTTGCACAGCAGTAAATGGAGTTTAATGAAGCGATTCACATGATAGAATTGCGGCGATATTCACATTCGTTGCGAATCGAATATTTCCTGAAATTCGTAACGAATTCGGGTTCGTCAGCTTCGATTCGTTCATCTCTAGTTGTAATGGTTAAAGGAGCTATGCATGTTTTAAAAAAGTTTAAAGAGACCCCAAATGCATTTAAATAACAAACTGCTACTTACCTCTTACTCTGATCCTGCACTTATTCCCTGTTTAGCCACTGATCGGCACTCCAGTCTGACTCCACATGACCGCCACAGCCAATCAGCGGCCTTGGTGGTCACATTTAGAGATGAGCAAATCGAATTGGACAAAGTCAAATTAATTCCAAATTTCATGAAAAATTCTATTAAGACCAAATCCAACTTCGACTCGATTCGAAATAACGAATTTCTTCATTGGCGACACCCCCGCTGCGATCATCCTGTATAATGTATAGATGCGAGCGGCTTTCTCCAGCGCTCGCATCTCTGCAATAGATAAGACGATTGCAGCGGGTGACACCCGCTGTGATCTTTCCTTAACTTCAGGTACTACTGCTTCCAACATGGAGCACACTCTGCTCCATGCTGGGAGCTGTAGTACCTGCATTAATAAACAGATTGCAGCGGGTGTCACTTTTGACACCTGTTGCGACTTGTCTATTAATGCAGATACTATAGCTCCCAGGTACTATAGCTCGCATCGGGTGTTAGGAGTGACACCCGGGGCAATCTGCCTATTGGTACAGGTACTACAGCTCCCATGATGGAACAGTCTGTTCCATGCTTGGAGAAGTAGTACTACCTAAAAAATTTAGAAAATAGAGAAAAAAAAGGTGAAACACACACACTTTATTAAACATAATATTAAAATACATTACTAATAAATAAAATGTAAAAATGTATTATAAAAAATATATCATACATATATTATTAAGGTTGTTTCTTTTTCTGCATTCATCTGTCTGCTGTGTGTATAAAAAATTATAACAATATATATATGATCTAATGGGAAAGTTTACATCTACATTTACAAGAGCAAAAAAAAAAAAATATATATATATATATATATATATATATATATATATATATATATATATATACAGATATATGAAAATTATTGGCACCCTTAACTTAATATTTGGTTGCACACTCTTGTTAACTTAATATTTGGTTGCACACCCAGTTGCTTCCTATAACCATCAATAAGCTTCTTACACCTGTCAGCTGGAATGTTGGACCACTCGTCCTTTGCAAAATGCTCCAGGTTTCTCTTATTGGAAGGGTGCCTTTTCCCAACAGCAATTTTAAGATCTCTCCACAGGTTTTCCCTGGAATTTAGATCTGGACTCTTTGCTGGCCACTTCAGAACTCTCCAGTGCTTTGTTGCAATCCATTTCTGGGTGCTTTTTGACATATATTTGGGGTCATTGTCCTGCTGGAAGACCCAAGATCTCGGACGCAAACCCAGCAAAACAACCCCAAAACATAATTGAACCTCCACCATATTTCACTGTAAGTACTGTGTTCTTTTCTTTGCAGGCATCATTCCATTTTTGGGATACAGTAGAATGATGTGCTTAACCAAAAAGCTCTATCTTGCTCTCATCTGTCCACAAGACGTTTTCCCAGAAGGATTTTGGCTTACTCGAGTACATTTCGGCAATATATAGTCTTGCTTTTTTATGTCTCTGTGTCAGCAGCAGGGTCCTCCTGGGGATTCCTCCTGGGTCTCCTGCCATAGCGTTTAATTTCATTTAAATGTCAATGGATAGTTTGCGCTTACACTGATGCTCCCTGAGCCTGCATGACAGCTTGAATATCTTTGGAACTTGTTTGGGGCTGCTTATCCACCATATGGACTATCCTGCATTGACACCTTTCATAAATTTTTTCTCTTCTGTCAACGCCCAGGGAGATTAGCTACAGTGCTAGAGGTGGAAAACGTCTTGATAATGTTGCGCACGGTGGACAAAGGCAAATCTAGATCTCTGGAGATAGACTTGTAACCTTGAGATTGTTGATATTTTTCCTCAATTTGGTTCTAAAGTCCCCAGACAGTTCTCTTCTCCTCTTTCTGTTGTTCATGCTTAGTGTGGCACACACAGACACACAATACATGAACTCCTCTATTTTTTATCTGCTTTCAGGTGTGATTTTTATATTGCCTACACCTGTTACTGGCCCCAGGTGAGTTCAAAGGAGAATTACATGCTTGAAACAATCTCATTTATCCACAATTTTGATAGGGTACCAATCATTTTGTCCAGCCAAGTTTTGGAGTTTGGTGTGACATTATGTCAAATTAGCTTTTTTTCCTCCCTTTTTTGGTTTAGTTCCAATACACACAAAGGGAATAAACATGTGTATAGCAAAATATATGTTACTGCAATCCTTTACTGTGAGAAATACTTCATTTTATTGAAAGATATATATATATATATATATATATTAAATATATATATATATATATATATATATATATATATATATAGTATGGTCAGGAAGGAACCGGCACTGTACAGGACTCCAGGTCCAGGTGGGTGCTCTGCTGCTAAGGATAGGACTCAATATCCCATGAATGTCCAACCAAGAAAGAAAAAGCAGCACTCCAGAGTAAGCTGAAAAAATGCTGTGGTTTATTCACCCATCACGTGAATCGTGCTACATTTCGGTCTTCTCAGTAAGACCTTTCTCAACCCAATGATACATGTCACTGCCCACTTTTTTGAAAACATTATTCTTTATGGATGAAGTTATGAAAACACTGATGATATGTTGTATAACACTGCATGCTTTTTTGTTGTAAATTTTGTGATACACTATAGATGATTGTGTGTTTTTGATATTTGTCTATATGCATTTATTATGTAAATCACAAGTACTGATGTCACTGACAAGTACCATATAAAAGGAAGTGATGTTTGCTGTATCAATGGCTTGAGAAAGGTCTCATTGAGAAGACCAAAACATGATGAGTGAATAAACCACAGCGATTTTTCAGCTTACTCTGGAGTGCCGCTTCTTCATTCTTGGATATGTGTTAGGCTAATTTATTAGCCGTATTTGTGGGAGGAGCGGGAGGTACATAAGGACCCGCGGCTCACCTCCCCTGCACGCCGTGGATTCTTCGCTTCTGATCAGCTGACCAGGCGTGTCAGCTGACTGTCTTCGCGGGCTTCGGGCGCACACGGAGTACGTACAGGTTAGTGGCTGGCCGGGCGGGGTACTTTCCCTCGCTCTGGAGGTAAGCCAGAGGCGTGAGGGATCCCCCGTCCAGCCCAGCCATGGCTCTTATAAAGTTGTCACATGCTGGCCGGCTCGGTTCACGCTACAAGGGGGAGGGGGAGTTTATGGCAGGTCAGCTCGGTCACGCTACAGACGTCTGTGGAGCAGTTAGCCGGTCTCAGTCACGCATCATGTAGTGCCTGCGCCTTAGCAGCACGGCTCGTTCTTTGCTTATTAGGAGAGTTGTGGCGCATTCCGTACATAGTCCAGAGCCATGCCGCAGGTCAGCTCGGTCCACGCCACCCCAGAGTTTTACAATTGTCAATGTTTTCATTCAGTCTTTCCCCTAGTAGTTAACACGTCTTATTTAATGCCGAGGGGTGGGGATTGCCAGAGGCAGGTGATTCTCAGCGAGTCCGTTTGACTTCAGCTGGTCGTGCCCCCCCCCCTCTCTCCCCTCACACTTACTTCTTGAGATAGATATGTCATTTTAAAGATTCACTTATGTGTATGGATATGTATTGTGCTTCCTATTTAGCATATGTGTATGCACGTGTGTATGTATATATATATGTGTGCATATCTATACATGAATTTTGTGGGGGAGGAAGGATAGTAAAAGAGGTTTAATTTAGTCATGTTTTACAGGTTTCAAGCTCATTTTTCACTATCTACGTCTGGGGACATCCTTAGATAGAATTCGGTACGTTTTATAATCTGCATAGTTGGTTAAGTCGTCTGGCATGTGTAGCCCGTCGGGGTTAATCGATCAGCGATCAGTTGCGGTCCTTGTTTAGCACATGCTCACCAGTTATGTCAGTACGTGCAGCTCGACAGTATACTGTACTGTGTAAGTCAGCGCAAAAGTTTTCATTGTGTCTGTCCTTGTGGTGTAGGTACTCTTATCCTTACAAGTGTTGAGCTATTGGGTGCACTGTAGGTAGAAAAAAATGGTTTGTTTGGTGTGTGGAATGAATACCTGGTTTGTTTTTCAGAGAGCTAAGGTTTCGGCACTTGGCGGTTTCATTTCTGCTATCGATACTAGTGTTATTTTGCTTTAGATAGGTAAGTGAGGATATATTATGTTGGTGGTCTTTAAACAAAAAAATAAATAAAGAAAGAAAATACACATATATAGGTATGTAATTTATATCTATATGCATTTTGTTTGCTTTCTTATCCTCAGGATTACAGTTTGGTTTTCTGCACTAGGATCTTTTTTCCGTTTCTTATCGTTGGCTCCTGTTGCTGGTACGTGGGGAGGTCGGCCCTTGTAATCGCCTCATGAACCTGACACGCCTTCAGGTTGCGGTTACCTCAGGGATTTCGGTTCTCGATTTTGCAGTCACAGACTTGGGGTTTCTTGTCTTCCAGGTTGTTCAGTTAAATCAGTTAGGGGCCAGTAACGTCTGGAGCTGGTGGGGTCATCATATTTCTACAGTCGACTCGTCTTTAATTGGTATGTGTCATCGGTCATGTTTTCTTTCTGATCACCTTTGTGTAAATTATGGTTCGGGTTGTATTTCTAATATCAAGCCTGTTGTTGTCTTGTCCTCAGGAAGCTCGACTCCATCTATTTCGGGTAAGATTTTATTTGTCTTGATAATCGCCTCATGAACCCAACACGCCTTTGGGTTGCGGTTACTTCGGTGTATTTCTCTCACGGTTACAGTCACCGCTGGTTGTAAGGTATGGCCTAGGGGTGTTCACGAGCATGCATGGTTATCAGCGGCACTCAGTTACTTCTTGGGTTGTGTTATAGTATTTGTTTGGTAGCCGCCTTGTTTTAGGTGGGTCGGCAGGTGAGTATTTCAGGTAAGGGTAGCGTTTTTTATGGTGATGGTCACTGATCTGCATAAATTTGTCTAGGAATAGTTTTCTTACAGTTTTTGGGGGTTATTTTACAGTATGTCGCATGCTTCTGACATAGAGGAATCAGCGTCGATCATGGAGAATGTGGCTAGATCTTCAGGGCATGCTAGTGTGTCATCTCTGCGTGATTGGACTATTCCGAAGATCACGGCTGAACTTGTCAAAAGGGGGATCCCTTTCCCAGCGACTGCCAGAAAGGCAGAACTTTACAGACTGATGATGGCTGACACTACTGGCCCCTCTAATGAAGAGGTCTCCATGAACACGCTTCATACGTCATTAACGCAGCTTCATGTGCTTATTAACAATATGTCCAACAACATGTCTGATATGCAAACTAGAGTTGAGGCGTTAGAGAGCAGGAATGTCTCGAATCCTATAGTTCCTCCCACTTCTCAGGTGTCAACGCAGCAAGTTAACCGTCCAGGTACAGTGGCTGTCATTCCTAATATAGCTCCAGCCCATTTTATACCGGCACATATCAAGAAAGACATTATTGAGGGTAAAGATGTAAACCTAGCTTCCCTGTTGATAGCCACACATGATTTGTCTGAGAACAAAACTATAGCCTGTGGTGAGGTCTCGGTGATTCTAAAATCCAAGGATGTGAGGCTCAACAGGAAGCTAACGTTGTCTGAGTTTATAATGTCTTTCAGTATTTATAGAGACATTATCTGCACTGTTAAACCGGGTAGGAGGGAGGAGCTAGACCAGTATCTGTACAAGATTACAGAATTCTATCATAAGTACGGGGGTCACACGTTTTATGATTATCATAAGTCTTTTTCTGCCAAAGCAGCAGCTGCCTTGAATGAGTTTAATTATGAAGTCAATTGGGCGGTGGTAGATACTGAGATCTATTGCAACCATTTTGCGGGTTTTAAAGCCCCGGCGTGCGCCAGATGCCAATCTACCACCCATTCCTCCGAATGGTGTCATCTGGCGAATGTCGATGCTCCAGAATATAAGCCTGGTACTTCAGGTTCCTACTCTAAGGGTAATAGAGTGTCAGGTTTGACTGATAAACTGGGAAGGCCTATCTGTTTTTTTGGTAAGTCACAAATATGTAATAACTTTAATTACACATCATGTAACTTCGGTCAGTGCAGGTTGTTACATATTTGTACAATCTGTTTTCGTGCTCATCCTAAGACATCTTGCTCCCAAAAATCGGAGAAGTCCTGACTAGGCGAGTTTCTTGGTTTGTTCTTGGCAGATCACCCCGACCAACACTTTGTCCAATTCATGCTCAATGGGTTCCGTGCCGGATTCCACGTAGGGTTCGTGACGCTTCCTCAGGCTACTTATGAGTGTGATAATCTGTTATCAACTTTAGCGGATCCAGACACTGTGTCGCTTCTCATACAGGCAGAATTGGACAAAGGGTTTATCATAGGCCCCTTTTCCCAACCTCCTTTTGACATGTGGAGAGTGAGTCCCATTGGTTTGGTTACGGGTAAATTTTCTAATAAAAAAAGGTTGATTTATGATTTGTCCGCGCCATATTCTAAGTCTACTCCTAGTCTTAACTCCCTCATACCGGCAGAGGAATTTTCGTTGAAATATGCCTCCGTTGATAGTGCTATTGCCATCATCCTCAACATGGGTCGGGGGGCTTGGCTTGCTAAAGCGGACATGTCCGATGCATTCAAGCTCCTGCCCATCCAGCCTCAGTTGTGGAAATGGCATGGTATCAAATGGATGAGCAATTATTATTTTGCAGTCAAACTGACTGTTACGCCGAGCGCTCCGGGTCCCCGCTCCTCCCCGGAGCGCTCGCTACACTCTCGCTACTGCAGCGCCCCGGTCAGATCCACTGACCGGGTGCGCTGCGATACCGCCTCCAGCCGGGATGCGATTCGCGATGCGGGTGGCGCCCGCTCGCGATGCGCACCCCGGCTCCCGTACCTGACTCGCTCTCCATCGGTCCTGTCCCGGCGCGCGCGGCCCCGCTCCCTAGGGCGCGCGCGCGCCGGGTCTCTGCGATTTAAAGGGCCACTGCGCCGCTGATTGGCGCAGTGGTTCTAATTAGTGTGTTCACCTGTGCACTCCCTATGTATACCTCACTTCCCCTGCACTCCCTCGCCGGATCTTGTTGCCATCGTGCCAGTGAAAGCGTTTCCTTGTGTGTTCCTAGCCTGTGTTCCAGACCTCCTGCCGTTGCCCCTGACTACGATCCTTGCTGCCTGCCCCGACCTTCTGCTACGTCCGACCTTGCTTTTGTCTACTCCCTTGTACCGCGCCTATCTTCAGCAGTCAGAGAGGTTGAGCCGTTGCTAGTGGATACGACCTGGTTACTACCGCCGCAGCAAGACCATCCCGCTTTGCGGCGGGCTCTGGTGAACACCAGTAGTGACTTAGAACCGGTCCACTAGCACGGTCCACGCCAATCCCTCTCTGGCACAGAGGATCCACCTCCTGCCAGCCGGCATCGTGACAGTAGATCCGGCCATGGATCCCGCTGAAGTTCCTCTGCCAGTTGTCGCCGACCTCACCACGGTGGTCGCCCAGCAGTCACAACAGATAGCGCAACAAGGCCACCAGCTGTCTCAACTGACCGTGATGCTACAGCAGCTACTACCACAGCTTCAGCAATCATCTCCTCCGCCAGCTCCTGCACCTCCTCTGCAGCGAGTGGTCGCTTCAGGCCTACGACTATCCTTGCCGGATAAATTTGATGGGGACTCTAAGTTTTGCCGTGGCTTTCTTTCACAATGTTCCCTGCACTTGGAGATGATGTCGGACCAGTTTCCTACTGAAAGGTCTAAGGTGGCTTTCGTAGTCAGCCTTCTGTCTGGAAAAGCTCTGTCATGGGCCACACCGCTCTGGGACCGCATTGACCCCGTCACTGCCTCTGTACACTCCTTCTTCTCGGAAATTCGAAGTGTCTTTGAGGAACCTGCCCGAGCCTCTTCTGCTGAGACTGCCCTGCTGAACCTGGTCCAGGGTAATTCTTCCGTTGGCGAGTACGCCGTACAATTCCGTACTCTTGCTTCAGAACTATCCTGGAATAATGAGGCCCTCTGCGCGACCTTTAAAAAAGGCGTATCCAGCAACATTAAAGATGTTCTGGCCGCACGAGAAATCCCGGCTAACCTACATGAACTCATCCATCTAGCCACTCGCATTGACATGCGTTTTTCCGAAAGGCGTCAAGAGCTCCGCCAGGATATGGACTTTGTTCGCATGAGGCGTTTTTTCTCCCCGGCTCCTCTCTCCTCTGGTCCTCTGCAATCCGTTCCTGTGCCTCCCGCCGTGGAGGCTATGCAAGTTGACCGGTCTCGTCTGACACCTCAAGAGAGGACACGACGCCGCATGGAGAATCTCTGCCTGTACTGTGCCGGTACCGAACACTTCCTGAAGGATTGTCCTATCCGTCCTCCCCGCCTGGAAAGACGTACGCTGACTCCGCACAAAGGTGAGACAGTCCTTGATGTCAACTCTGCTTCTCCACGTCTTACTGTGCCTGTGCGGATATCTGCCTCTACCTTCTCCTTCTCTACTATGGCCTTCTTGGATTCCGGATCTGCAGAAAATTTTATTTTGGCCTCTCTCATCAACAGGTTCAACATCCCGGTGACCAGTCTCACCAGACCCCTCTACATCAATTGTGTTAACAATGAAAGATTGGACTGTACCATACGTTACCGCACGGAGCCCCTCCTAATGTGCATCGGACCTCATCACGAAAAAATTGAGTTTTTGGTCCTCCCCAATTGCACTTCCGAAATTCTCCTTGGACTACCATGGCTTCAACACCATTCCCCAACCCTGGATTGGTCCACAGGGGAGATCAAGAGCTGGGGTACCTCTTGTTTCAAGGACTGCCTTAAACCTGTTCCCAGTACTCCCTGCCGTGACCCTGTGGTTCCCCCTGTAACCGGTCTCCCTAAGGCCTATATGGACTTTGCTGACGTATTTTGCAAAAAACAAGCTGAGACTCTACCTCCTCACAGGCCTTATGACTGTCCTATTGACCTCCTCCCGGGCACTACTCCACCCCGGGGCAGAATTTATCCTCTGTCCGCCCCAGAGACTCTTGCTATGTCTGAGTACATCCAGGAAAATTTAAAAAAGGGCTTTATCCGCAAATCCTCCTCTCCTGCCGGAGCTGGATTTTTCTTTGTGTCCAAAAAAGATGGCTCCCTACGTCCTTGCATTGACTACCGCGGTCTTAATAAAATCACGGTAAAGAACCGCTACCCCCTACCTCTTATCTCTGAACTCTTTGATCGCCTCCAAGGTGCCCACATCTTTACCAAACTGGACTTAAGAGGTGCTTATAATCTCATCCGCATCAGGGAGGGGGATGAATGGAAAACGGCATTTAACACTAGAGATGGACACTTTGAGTATCTGGTCATGCCCTTTGGCCTGTGCAACGCCCCTGCCGTCTTCCAAGACTTTGTTAATGAAATTTTTCGTGATCTCTTATATTCCTGTGTTGTTGTGTATCTGGACGATATTCTGATTTTTTCTGCCAACCTAGAAGAACACCGCCAGCATGTCCGCATGGTTCTTCAGAGACTTCGTGACAATCAACTTTATGCCAAAATGGAGAAATGTCTGTTTGAATGTCAATCTCTTCCTTTCCTAGGATACTTGGTCTCTGGCCAGGGACTACTAATGGATCCAGACAAACTCTCTGCCGTCTTAGATTGGCCATGCCCCTCCGGACTCCGTGCTATCCAACGTTTTTTGGGGTTCGCCAATTATTACAGACAATTTATTCCACATTTATCCACCATTTTGGCTCCTATCGTGGCTTTAACCAAAAAGAATGCCAATCCTAAGTCATGGCCTCCTCAAGCGGAAGACGCCTTTAAACGGCTCAAGTCTGCCTTTTCTTCTGCTCCCGTGCTCTCCAGACCTGACCCATCTAAACCCTTCCTATTGGAGGTTGATGCCTCCTCAGTAGGAGCTGGAGCGGTTCTTCTACAAAAAAATTCTTCCGGGCATGCTGTTACTTGTGGTTTTTTTTCTAGGACCTTCTCTCCGGCGGAGAGGAACTACTCCATCGGGGATCGAGAGCTACTGGCCATTAAATTAGCACTTGAGGAATGGAGGCATCTGCTGGAGGGATCAAAATTTCCAGTTATTATTTACACCGATCACAAGAATCTCTCCTATCTCCAGTCTGCCCAACGGCTGAATCCTCGCCAGGCCAGGTGGTCTCTGTTCTTTGCCCGGTTTAATTTTGAAATTCACTTTCGCCCTGCCGATAAGAACATTAGGGCCGATGCTCTCTCTCGTTCCTCGGATGCCTCGGAAGTAGAGCTCTCTCCGCAACACATCATTCCTCCTGACTGCCTGATCTCCACTTCTCCAGCCTCCATCAGGCAAACTCCTCCAGGGAAGACCTTCGTCTCTCCACGCCAACGCCTCGGAATCCTCAAATGGGGTCACTCCTCCCATCTCGCAGGCCATGCGGGCATCAAGAAATCCGTGCAACTCATCTCTCGTTTCTATTGGTGGCCGACTCTGGAGACGGATGTTGCTGATTTTGTGCGGGCCTGCACTGTCTGTGCCCGGGATAAGACTCCTCGCCAGAAGCCCGCTGGTCTTCTTCATCCTCTGCCTGTCCCCGAACAGCCTTGGTCTCTGATTGGTATGGACTTTATTACAGACTTACCCCCATCCCGTGGCAACACTGTTGTTTGGGTGGTCGTTGATCGATTTTCCAAGATGGCACATTTTATTCCTCTTCCTGGTCTTCCTTCAGCGCCTCAGTTGGCAAAACAATTTTTTGTACACATTTTTCGTCTTCACGGGTTGCCCACGCAGATCGTCTCGGATAGAGGCGTCCAATTCGTGTCAAAATTCTGGAGGGCTCTCTGTAAACAACTCAAGATCAAATTAAACTTTTCTTCTGCTTATCATCCTCAATCCAATGGGCAAGTAGAAAGAATTAACCAGGTCCTGGGTGATTATTTACGGCATTTTGTTTCCTCCCGCCAGGATGACTGGGCAGATCTTCTACCATGGGCCGAATTCTCGTACAACTTCAGAGTCTCTGAATCTTCTTCCAAATCCCCATTTTTCGTGGTGTACGGCCGTCACCCTCTTCCCCCCCTCCCTACTCCCTTGCCCTCTGGTTTGCCCGCTGTGGATGAAATAACTCGTGATCTTTCCACCATATGGAAAGAGACACAAAATTCTCTCTTACAGGCTTCATCACGCATGAAGAAGTTTGCTGATAAGAAAAGAAGAGCTCCCCCCATTTTTTCTCCCGGAGACAAGGTATGGCTCTCCGCTAAATATGTCCGCTTCCGTGTTCCCAGCTACAAATTGGGACCACGCTATCTTGGTCCTTTCAAAGTTTTGTGCCAGATTAATCCTGTCTCTTACAAACTTCTTCTTCCTCCTTCTCTTCGTATTCCTAATGCCTTTCACGTTTCTCTTCTTAAACCACTCATCATCAACCGTTTCTCTCCCAAACTTGTTTCTCCCACTCCTGTTTCCGGCTCTTCGGACATCTTCTCCGTAAAGGAGATACTGGCCTCCAAGAAGGTCAGAGGGAAAACTTTTTTTTTGGTCGATTGGGAGGGCTGTGGTCCTGAAGAGAGATCCTGGGAACCTGAGGACAATATCCTAGACAAAAGTCTGGTCCTCAGGTTCTCAGGCTCCAAGAAGAGGGGGAGACCCAAGGGGGGGGGGTACTGTTACGCCGAGCGCTCCGGGTCCCCGCTCCTCCCCGGAGCGCTCGCTACACTCTCGCTACTGCAGCGCCCCGGTCAGATCCACTGACCGGGTGCGCTGCGATACCGCCTCCAGCCGGGATGCGATTCGCGATGCGGGTGGCGCCCGCTCGCGATGCGCACCCCGGCTCCCGTACCTGACTCGCTCTCCGTCGGTCCTGTCCCGGCGCGCGCGGCCCCGCTCCCTAGGGCGCGCGCGCGCCGGGTCTCTGCGATTTAAAGGGCCACTGCGCCGCTGATTGGCGCAGTGGTTCTAATTAGTGTGTTCACCTGTGCACTCCCTATGTATACCTCACTTCCCCTGCACTCCCTCGCCGGATCTTGTTGCCATCGTGCCAGTGAAAGCGTTTCCTTGTGTGTTCCTAGCCTGTGTTCCAGACCTCCTGCCGTTGCCCCTGAATACGATCCTTGCTGCCTGCCCCGACCTTCTGCTACGTCCGACCTTGCTTTTGTCTACTCCCTTGTACCGCGCCTATCTTCAGCAGTCAGAGAGGTTGAGCCGTTGCTAGTGGATACGACCTGGTTACTACCGCCGCAGCAAGACCATCCCGCTTTGCGGTGGGCTCTGGTGAACACCAGTAGTGACTTAGAACCGGTCCACTAGCACGGTCCACGCCAATCCCTCTCTGGCACAGAGGATCCACCTCCTGCCAGCCGGCATCGTGACACTGACTTTTGGTGCGAAGAGTTGTCCATGGTTATTTAACAGGTTTGCGGATGCGCTTCATTGGATTCTAGAGAATAGATTTTCGTGTGGTCATGTCATACATTATTTAGATGACTTTTTGCTTGTTGAGCCTCCGCATAGAACCCCACGAGATTTAGACACATTGTTAGCGGTTTTTGAACAGTTAGCAGTCCCAGTTTCCCCGAAGAAAGTAGAGGGCCCGTTGAAGGTTATCACCTTTTTGGGGATTGTACTCGATTCCCAAAATATGGAAGCCAGGTTACCTCAGGAGAAGTTGCAGAGAGTCAAAGCAGTTATTTCTAGATTCAAAGAAAGTCCCCACATATCAAAGGTAGAGTTACAGTCAGTTTAAGGTATGTTAAATTTTGCTATGCGGATTATTCCGCAAGGCCGCACTTTCATTTCCCGTCTCTTAGAACTGTTGCCTTCAGTCCCAGAACAACACAGCATTATCCAGCTAGACCAGCAAGCGATATCTGATTTATGCATGTGGGAATTATTTTTACGTGACTGGAATGGTGTGTCTTTCTTCATTCCAAAAGTCAGCGATCAGTCACCCATAGTTTTTTCTGATGCTGCTGCCATCTCAGGTTTTGCTGCTATCTGCGGGAAAAAATGGTTGGCGAGCTCTTGGCCTCCTGAAATCAGCATGTTGCCGGGGTTTCAGCGCAACTCAGCACTATTTGAGTTATATCCTATAGTAGCAGCAGCGCAAGCTTGGGGTCAGTATTGGAGGAAGACCACGGTGTTGTTTGTTTCTGATAATTCAGCAATAGTAGAAGTGCTTCTGAAAGGCAGGTCGAAATGTTCTTTATGTCCTTTGCTAGAAGGTTAGTGTGGTTATCGTTACAGCATGGATTCAACTATACGTGCGCTCACATAAGTGGTATGCAGAATGTGGCTGCCGATGCTCTCTCTAGAAGAAATTTCTCACTTTTCTTTCAGGTAATGCCAGAGGCAGAGATAACGGGGGCTCAGGTCCCACCGCTACATACACTGATGCTCGATTAGAGGGACACTGGCAAGTAGCCAAACAACTTATCATTAATTCGCTGTCTGCCAATACTCGTAGGGTTTATGACATTGCCTGGAAAGCATTCACCAAATTTCATGTTGATTTTCCAGAAGGGGACGTTAGATCGATGTCTTTTATTTTAGCTTTCATTGGGTTTTGCCACTCTGACCTACACTTAGCCCTTAATACTATTAAACTGTATCTGTCAGGTATTCAACACCATCTGTCCTTGACTGACCCAGTCAGGGCGTCATTGTTTTCCTCCCGTTTAGTTAAGGCAGCATTGAAGGGCGTTGCTAAAGGGGAGGCTCCTAGGGCACCAATTAGGCAACCCATTTCTGGTGATGTTTTTAGGAAACTTTCGGACATGTTAGATAATGCCCCGTTTGGTTTAGTTAATAGTCTATCTTTGAAAGCAGCCATGTATCTGGGGTATTATGGGTTTCTTAGACCCGGGGAATTTACTAGCCGCAATTCAGTTAGTGCTTATCTTAAGTTTAGTCAGCTAGTACGAGAGGGGGAGAATTATGTATTGTCTTTGACGATGACTAAGACGTCTCTCCCAGGCCAAGTGATAGAGGTCCGGTATTTCCCCACCACTCATAAATGGTGCCCGGTGAAAGTTCTTGACATGCTGTTGAGTCTATGTCTTTTTAGAAGGCCCGACAATAATGATTCCTTAACCACTTCTATTTTTATTAAATATTTACGTGTTTTGATCAAGTCTATGGGAGGTGATCCTTCCTCTCTATCGGGCCATTCATTTCGTATAGGAGCAGCGACCGCTGCATCTCGTAACGAAGTTCCGGCACATGTCATTAAACAACTTGGTCGCTGGAAATCCGCTAGCTACATGAGATACATACCGAATCCTCGCAAGGAGATGGCGTCCGCTTTTCAGTCTCTGGTCATGTGATTGTTATGTAAATAAAGTTTTGTGATTGCATTTTATGAGTTTTGCCCTCTTATTCAGGCCTACTCTATACGCTGCAGTATGGGCACATTTCAGACTGCTTAGGTTCCAGTTAGGTAGGGGTTGTTATTTAGGTACCTAAGTACATTCACGGTTTCGGTGAGCTCTGACCACAAGTGTTAGGCTAATTTATTAGCCGTATTTGTGGGAGGAGCGGGAGGTACATAAGGACCCGCGGCTCACCTCCCCTGCACGCCGTGGATTCTTCGCTCCCACCCACCCTCCCTTAATTACACACATTTACTACAGGGTATGCCCTCTTATTCAGGCCTACTCTATACGCTGCAGTATGGGCACATTTCAGACTGCTTAGGTTCCAGTTAGGTAGGGGTTGTTATTTAGGTACCTTAGTACGTTCACGGTTTCGGTGAGCTCTGACCACAAATATATATATATATATATATATGTAGATATAGATATAGATATATATGTCTCTCTCTCTCTCTCTCTCTCTCTCTATATATATATATATATATATATATATATATAGATAGATAGATAGATAGAGATATCAATCATATATCTGTTTATATATTATAATTTTTTCGCTCATACAGCAGACAGATAAATAAAGAGCAGGAAATAGGAGGGGAAGACCTTAATTAAATAATGAAACCACAGCGAATTAAGGTCAAACCACTTGACCTACATTCCTTCGATGTTCTAATACCTATTTGACCTTAATTGGCTGTGGTCTCAATATCCAAATTAACCTTAATTTGCTTTAATTTGAGCAGCTACTGTATATTTCAAAACTTTCTTTCCATTCATATGGCCCCAGTGACTCCCTGACGGTCCTGCTGCAACCACTGTGATTGCAAGCGGGGATAGCTGGAATTCAAGAATTACAACTCCCATCATCCCCTACAATAAAATTAAAAGATTTTTCACATATATAAAAAGGTAATCCCACATCCCCCCTACGTACATTATTGTCCTGGCCATCTGCCTCTGCAAATTACTATTTGAAGTATGTTTAATTTCTGATAGAACAACTCTGTAAATTTATGGATTTTTTGTAAAAAAAAAGTAAGGTGAAAATAAAAATAATTATGATTTAGAATGAAAACTAGAAAAAAAATTATTAAATGCATTCAGTTTTAATATTGAGTGATGATTTTTCTGGTCCCTGCCCACTTCCAAAAATTGAAAGACAAAAAAAAAAAAATGTTAATGTAAATTTTTAAACAGGGATCAATTTATGTGGGCGGGCAGGGACCTAAAAATGTAGCCGACAATAATAAAAATGTAGAAAGGGGCCATTTAAATGTAAAAATTGTATATTTTTTATAATTAATTTTTTTAATGTTTTTATTAGTATGGTATTTTAACCCCTTAAGGACAAAGCGTTTTACCGTTTTTACACTTTCGTTTTTTCCTCCTTACATTTAAAAAATCATAACCCTTTCAATTTTGCACATAAAAATCCATATGATGGCGTTTTTTGCCACACCAATTCTACTTTGTAATGACGTCAGTAATTTTACCCAAAAATCTACAGCGAAACAGAAAAAAAAATCATTGTGCTACCAAATTGAAGGAAATACGCCATTTTGTAATTTTTGGGGGCTTCCGTTTCTACGCAGTACCTTTTTTGGTAAAAATGACACCTTATCTTTATTCTGTAGGTCCATACAATTAAAATGATACCCTACTTATATAGGTTTGATTTTGTCTTACTTCTGGAAAAAATCATAACTACATGCAAGAAAATTAATACGTTTAAAATTGTCATCTTCTGACCCCTATAACTTTTTTTTATTTTTCTGCGTACAGGGCGGTATGAGGACTACATTTTTTGCAGCGTGATCTGAAGTTTTTATCGGTACCACTTTTGTTTTGATCAGACTTTTTGATCGCTTTTAATTCATTTTTTTTTGGTATAAAAAGTGACCAAAAATACGCTATTTTGGACTTTGGAAATTTTTTGCAGGCACTGTTCAATGCATTGTCATTGGAATGCATTGATCAGTGTTTTCTGCGCTTGATTGCTAAAGCCTGGATTTCAGGCTTAGAGCAGTCAAACGCCAATTAACAGCTGGGAAGAAGGTAAGGCACCTCCTGCTGTCCTCTCAGCTGTTGGGGACGCTGTGATTTCACCATGGCGATCCCGAACCGCTCCGCTGAGCTAGCCTGTATGGATTTCTCCCATTTTAGATGCCGCAATCAACTTTGATCGCGGTGTCTATAGGGTTAATACCGGACATTAGCCCGATCGGCGATGTTCAGAATTAGCCACAGGTTCTGGTTGCTAATAGCAACCGGGACCCAGCAGTTACGAAGCTTCACAGATCAGGAGCCAGCTACGGACGTAAATATACATCCGTGGTCATTAAGGGGTAATATTGTGTTTAATAAAATGTGTGTGTATATGTGTTTCACTTTTTGTCCTCTATTTTTTACATTTCTTAGATAGTATTACTACTCCCAGCATGGAACAGACTGTTCCATGATGGAAGCTGTAGTACCTGTACTAATAGACAGATCACCTCGGGTGCCACTTCTGACACCTGATGCGAATGTCCTATCTATTGCAGAGATGGAGAGGCTTTCTCCTGCGCTCTGCACTATACTCCAGCTGGCCAGTGATGTGAATAGAATTCACATCACTTATTCATATTTCCCACAGAGAGCTGTGATTGGCCAGATGGTTCCAGCCAATCACAGCTCTCTGCGGGAAATATGAATAATTGGTATATATACGGCATATACTCATACTACAGTGGGACCAGAGAAGAGCAGCCGGCCGGCCGCATCTATACATTATACAGGATGATCGCAGCGGGTGTCAGGACTGACACCCGCTGTGATCTGTCCTTACCTGCAGGTACTATTGCTCCGAACATGGAGCACACTCTGCTCCATGCTAGGAGCTGTAGTACCTGCATTAATAAACAGATCGCAAAAGGTGTCAGAAGTGGAGCAGAGTGTCACTCCTGACACCCAATGCGATCGTTCTATCTATTGCAGAGGCGCGAGAAAGCCAACCGCATCTTTATATCATACAGGTCAGTAGTGACACCCGGGGCGATTTGTCTATTAGCACAGGTACTACTACTTCGATCCCAGAAACCTACAAATTTACTAATGTTTCCACATAGAATGTGGTGGGTTTGAGCTCTGCAAAACCCCACAGCTCAGAACATGTGTAAAAAGAGCAAAACATAGGAAAAATCACCTAATACAAGAAACATAAGTAAATATTGAAAAATATCAGTCCGAAGCAAATGGTATTCATACTATATAACATTTAGACTTTCATGAAAGACATCTGGGAATCTTTACACGTTCTACAGTCTCAGTTGAAAATAGCAAATCCTGGAATACAATTCAAACACTGAGAATGCAATTTGTAATATGCATTTCTATCTCTAGGGGCGCTGCAGGAAAACGGATTCAGTTTAATTTCAGTAGTTGTTGTTTCTGTCCTCTCAGATCGGCCTTAATAGATGTTTATCTACCTGATTTCTATTAATGTTCTCCCACATCACAGATGTTTGCATGTAAGTCTAGCTGACTAGTAAATAGTTTTTTTTTCTTTCCTCCTATGAAGAAAAAAGTTAGACCAACACCTAATTAAAATGATTTTTAATGTGTAAACTTAGTCCAGCTTTTTATATTTATTATAAATTTTACTGAAAATTTCCTTTTTTCCCCAGAAAAATACAGGTAAAAAAATTATTTTTCCATGGCTTCGAAACTTAGGAAAGAGTAAGAGTTTGATGTGATTCATCATATAATGTTTTGGTCACTTTGTATACCCTAAAAAAAAATTCTAAAAAACTATCAAAAAGTCCCATGAAAACAAAGACGGTACCAATTGAAACTACAGAACATGGCACATAAAAAGACCCATCACACATCCCCGTACACGGAAATATAACAAAGTTGTATCATCTCACATACCATGAAACCTGCATCTTTATCAATGCCATTGATACATATATGACAGTAGAATGCTTATTCTTTCATAAAGAAAAAAAAAATCTCTATGATGTAGATTCACTTCCATGGGAAATACATAAATCAGTGTTATCATCTATAATACAAGCACAATGGGAATTAGTGACACCGAGCATCTATTTCTTGCCAACTTCTCCTTAATAGCTTACTTTAAAGCCATGTTCCCTAATGTGTGGTATATAAGCTTTTAAAAAATAACGTAACATACAACTCCCAAATGTATTTGCTTTCCTGCAGTCTTATCTCATTTATAAGAAATGGCTTAAGACATATATAAAATACATCATATTTAAAGAAATAATTACATTAAAAAAATTAGTACGAAGGTTATTAGGGTCCTCGATGATTAACCCCTTCATGACCCAGCCCATTTTCACCTTCAGGACCTGGGCATTTTTTGAAAATCTGACTACTGTCACTTTAAACATTAATAACTCTGGGATGCTTTTACTTATCATTCTGATTCCGAGACTGTTTTTTCGTGACATATTCTACTTTATGTTATTGTTAAAATTTCACTGATATTTGCATCCTTTCTTGGTAAAAAAATCTAAAAATGTCATGAAAATTTTGAACATTTTGCATTTTTCTAACTTTGAAAGTCTCTGCTTGTAAGGAAAATGGATATTCCAAATAAATTACATATTGATTCACATATACAATATGTCTACTTTGTGTTTGCATGAAAAAATTGACAAGTTTTTACTTTTGGAAGACATCAGAGGCCTTCAAAGTTCCGCAGCAATTTTCCAATTTTTCGCAAGATTTTCAAAATCATACTTTTTCACGGACCAGTTCAGGTTGGAAGTGGATTTTAAATTCCCCATAAATGACCCCATTATAAAAACTGCACCCCCCCCAAAGTATTCAAAATGACATTCAGTAAGTGTTTTAACCCTTTAGGTGTTTCAAAGGAATAGCAGCAAAGTGAAGGAGAAAATTCTAAATCTTCATTTTTTACACTCGCATGTTCTTGTAGACCGAATTTTTGAATTTTTACAAGGGGTAAAAGGAGATAAATGACCCTAAAATTTGTAACCTAATTTCTCTCAAGTAAGGAAATACCTTATATGCCTATGTCAAGTGTTCGGCGGGTGCAGTAGAGGGCTCAGAAGGGAAGGAGCGACAATGGGATTTTGGAGAGTGAGTTTTTCTGAAAGGGTTTTTGGGGGGCATGTCCTATTTAGGAAGCACCTATGGTGCCAGAACAGTGGACCCCCCACATGTGACCCCATTTTGGAAACTACACCCCTCATGGAATTTAATAAGGGGTGCAGTGAGCATTTACACCCCACTGGCGTTTGACAGATATTTAAAACAGTGGACTGTGCAATTGAAAAGTTTTATTTTTCATTTTCACAGACCACTGTTCCAAAAATCTGTCATACGCCTGTGGGGTGTAAATTCTCACTGCACCCCTTATTACATTCCGTGAGGGGTGTAGTTTCCAAAATGGGGTCACATATGGATATTTATTGTTTTGCGTTTGTCAGAACTTCTGTAATAATCAGCCACCACTGTGCAAATCACCTCAAATGTACATGGTGCTCTCTCCCTTTTGGGCCTTGTTGTGCGCCCACAGAGCACTTTGCGCCCACATATGGGGTATCTCTGTACTCGGGAGACATTGCATTACAAATTTTGAGGGTCTTTTTTCCCTTTTACCTCTTGTGAAAATGAAAAGTATAGGGCAACACCAGCATGTCAGTGTAAAAAATTTATTTTTTTACACTAACATGCTGGTGTAGACCCCAACTTCACCTTTTCATAAGGGGTTAAAGAAGAAAAAGCCCCCCAAAATTTGTAAGGCAATTTCTCCCGAGTACGGAGATACCCCATATGTGTCCCAAAACTGTTGCCCTGAAATACGACAGGGCTCCAAATTGAGAGAGCACCTTGCGCATTTGAGGCCTAAATTAGGGATTTGCATAGGGGTGGACATAGGGGTATTCTATGCCGATGATTCCCAAACAGGGTGCCTCCAGCTGTTGCAAAACTCCCAGCATGCCTGGACAGTCAATGGCTGTCCGGCAATCCTGGGAGTTGTTATTTTGCAACAGCTGGAGGCTCCGTTTTGGAAACAGTAGCGTACCAGACGTTTTTCATTTTTTGGGGGGAGGGGGGCTGTGTAGGGGTATGTGTATATGTAGTGATTTTTACTTTTTATTTTAGGTTAGTGTTAGTGTAGTGTAGTGTTTTTAGGGTACAGTCACATGGGCAGAGGTTCACAGCAAGTTTGCCCCTGGGAGTTTGAGCTGCAGCGCAAAATTTGCGCCATCTCAAATTTGCAGCACTCACTGTAAACCTCCGCCCATATGAGCGTACCCTGTACATTCACATTGGGGGGAGGGGGCAAACATCCAGCTGTTGCAAACTCCGAGCATGCCCTTTGGCTGTCCTTGCATGCTGGAAGTTGTAGTTTTGCAAGAGCTGGAGGCACACTGGTTTGGAAACACTAAGTCAAGTAATAAACTTTCAAGTGTTTTGCAACCAAACTTAGTGTTTCCAAACCAGTGTGCCTCCAGCTGTTGCAAAACTACAACTCCCAGCATGCATGGTCTGTCAGTGCATGCTGGGAGTTATAGTTTTGCAACAATTGCAACAGCTGGAGGCACTGAGGTTGGAAACGGACAAATAGTGTGCCTCCAGTTGTTACAAAACTACCCTGGCATGGCATGTCCAGGCATGCTGGAAGTTGTAGTTCGGCAATATCTGAAGGATCAGATGTTGCCGAACTACAACTTCCAGCATGCTTGGGCAGTCTGGTATGCTGGGAGTTGTAGTTTTGCAACATCTGGAGGTCCACAGTTTGGAGACCACTGTATAATGGTCTCCAATCTGTGCTCTTCCAGATGTTACAGAACTACAACTCCCAGCATGCCTGGACAGACTGAGCATGCTGAGATTTGTAGTTTTGCAACATCTGGAAGAGCACAGATTGGAGAGCATTATACAGTGGTCTCCAAACTGTGGACCTCCAGATGTTGCAAAACTACAACTCCCAGCATGCACAGAAAGCCAAAGGCTGTCTGGGCATGCTGGGAGTTGCAGTTTTGAAACTCCCAGAGGCAGCGGTGAGATCGCTTTACGGCGATCTCACTGCTGCCAATGAAGATGCCGCCCTGCTGCCGGAAACTCACCGCCGGGACGCACCACCTCCGGGACCGCCTGGAGGACGCCGCTCGCGCCGGGACCGCTCGGGACACGCATGGCCGGCCGGGTAAGTGACGCCGAGGGACGGGTAAGGGACACTTAGCAGAGCGGTGTGTGTCCCGATCCCTGTGATTGGGACTCACACACCGTGCTGCTTAGTATTCTCATAGCAAAACGCTGCTATCAGCTAGTCAGATTTGACTAGCTGATAGCAGCGATCGCTGGGGGGGGATGAAACCCCCCATGGTCGCATGGTATGATGGCTGGCTATCAGTGATAGCCACCATCTTACCGGGCGCTGCGGGATGCAGCGAGTGGCGGCAAAAATGTTCATGACGTACCTGTATGTCATGGGTAATGGAACACCTTGCCACTCATGACGTACAGGTATGTCATAGGTCGGGAAGGGGTTAAAGTGTACCTGTCATCAACAAAAACTTTTTATATAACGTAGATAATACCATTATATGTATATTTGTAATATACATTGGTTAAAAAAATATGTATATGTTTGTCCCTACAGCTATGGCCTTTATGTCTCCATGAGGAGTCCAAATACAGCAAGTGAGGGTGTACAAGAAGGACTCTGTGCAGTGAAGACAAGCAGGACTCTGTGCAGTGAGGACAAGCAGTGTTCTGTGCAGTGAGGCTCTGTGACATGCTACAGGCTCACACATGAGAATGATTGACAAGCCAGCAACCTGCACAGAGCCCTGCTTGTCCTGTCCTTACTTCCTGTATTTGGGCTCATCGCAGGCAATAGCTGCAGGGACAGCAAATTTTCACCCATAAATATACACATTTTTCGACCAATGTATATTACAAATATACATATAATTGTATTATCTACATTATTTGAAAAGTTTTTGTTGACGACAGGTACATTTTAAAGGGTACCACTCATCAAAAAAACTTTTGATATATTATAGATTAATATATGCAGAATAACTTTACAATTGCATGTTATTAAAAAATATGCTTCTTTCTATTTAATTTTCCACTTTGAAGAAATGACCACTAGGGGTCTCCCTACCAGTCCTGGCAGCAAGCATTTCAGACTCATGCTGGAGTCCTAAACACTACGAGCTGCCAGTCTGCTTTGTTCACAAAGGAGAACACTCAGAGCTGCCAGCCTGCTTTATTGATCACACTGTCTTTTTTTTATTGACAAACATGCTCTCAATGAATAATGGTTTTTAACCTGCTAAAATGATGTGATCAGCATTTGCTTATACTTTGGCTGATCGCAGGGCCTATTACACAGAGCTTTCACATTTTACAATGGTTGGTTTCCATTTAGAGCCATTTAAAGTCATTGGAGCATATTCATTGTTAAAGTGTCACTATCATTTAGAAAAACTGTTCACATGTTGTCCAGATGTGTCAAAAGTTTAGGTCTCACTCCTTACAGCCAGGTGATATGTGTAACAGCGTGCACCTCACTCCTCGGCTGCCACTCAAACCCGACTCATTCTCCTTAGACTCTAGTGCAGTGAATGAGTCGGATGGAGTGGTCTGCTGGGGAGTGAAGAGTGCTTGCGTACACTTCTTAGGGGTTTAACTTGTGATCGCAATGGGTCACAACTAGGGTTACCACCTTTCTTGCAAAAAAATACCAGCCATGCTAATTGGCATAATTAGTCATATATGCATAACATCACAGGGTACACATATGTGGGGGAAATTTTGTCCTAATCTGACATCTATAACTTTTTTTATTTCTCCTTATATGGGGCTGTATGAGGGCTAATTTTTTGCGCTCTTATGTGTACTTTTTAACAGTACCATTTTTGTTTTGATGTCAGTTTTTGATCAATTTTTTTTTAAATTAAATTCGAGTGTTGCAGTTAGTTACTAACTACAACTCCCAGCATGCCCTGATAAAGCCTGTGGCTCAGTAGCTGCCCAAAACAAAAACTACAACTCCCAGCATGTTGGACTATATAGTAGTATATAATATAGGTTAGTGTTTCTCAACCAGGGGTGCCAAAACTTGCTGTGAGTTGTAGTTTTGAAACAGATGGAGGCACTCTGGTTGGGAAACACTGGTATAGTATATGGTGCAACATTCGGGGAGTTGGGGGATTGGTTGGAGAAATACTGGCCATTGCATTGCTGGTATTTTTAATATAAAAATACCGTCAGGGTGCCCAAAATACCGGCCAGGTGGTAACCCTAGTTACTATACTGAGATTATGGAAAATCTAAACTTTTGACATGCCTGGATGATATGTCAAACGTTTTTCCCAATGACAGTGGCACTTTAAAGCGTACCCGTCGGATCCAACCAAATTTTTTTTTATATATATCACTCAGTACCTAATCCTGACCATGTGCATCTAATTTTAAAGTGTCTAGCACCTTTATTTATTTTTTTATTACACTTTTAATTTAGCTCACTAGTCTGAATTTCTCTCAAAGGGAGGGGGCGTGGCCTCCTTGTGCAGGTCTCTGCCCCCTCCCTCAGTATGCTGTCTGCTCACATCTCCCCTAGCATTAGCAAAACTACAACTCCCAGCTTGTCCTCACTGACAGTAGCGGGACACAAGCTGACAGTGGGAGGATTCTTCCTCCAGCTGTGATCCCTGTGCTCACAGCTGTCAATCAAGGAAGTGTGTCCATTACATAGGTGATGATGCATGGACACAGCAGGACTAGTATGTGTCCAAGCAGGCAGGGGGGGCAATTGTTTGACTGGCTTTTTCAGTATGAAATACTGAACATTTTCTAATGAAAGCAATTGCAAAACATTTTGGTTTTGCATGCTTTACAACATATTAAAAGTTTTTGTATCTGACAGTGCCCATTTAAATTTAAGCCATAAATGCACTGCAAAAATTGTTCCTGAATTGATTTCTATAGCACCAACATACTTTGCTGTACTATATAGAGATTGTCATCACTTACATTAGTCCTTGTGCCCATTGGAGCATCCAAGTATGTTTTGTGTAGGAGGAAACCCATGGAATCATAGGGAGAAAATTCAAATCCTATTTGAAACCCGGCACTGCAAGGCAAAAATGCTAACCTCTGAATTGGATATGTTGGAAAAAGTGTGCGATGCTTCAGATTACAAAGCTGTCATGTTTCTTAATAGAAAACACTGGAAAGCACTAGAAGATCCAATCTGGCATCAGTGAAATATATACAATGTAAATCCATAGATGATAACTCGCTCTTTAGTAATGCACCAGGGCTTTTCTTAATGATGGTGCTATATATGCAGAGTCAAGTATGATATCATTCTACAAAAATGTAACCCTACAGAGTCAGGGTGAAGGGAGTCACTATACCTTTACCAAGGTATTTAGATAAAGTGCTAAAGCAGCAAACAAAATCTTAGCCTTAGGTTAAGAAAAGCCAGACTGTAGTGTGAGATTTGCTGGGGATATCACCCTTAGCAACGGTTGACAAGTGCAGGACCTCCACCCCAGCGAAGGTGCACAACTGCACTTGGGGTTGAGTTTCCTGCTGTAGCCATGTCCATGCAAATATAAGCCGGCAAGTGTCTTTTAAGGCTTATACCAATGCGCCCTTTTATCTTATTGGGTAGCGTTGGGGGTTTCACCTATGAGGCCTGCTATATATAGACCAGCAAGGGTGGGGCTTGTAACCTGTCTACCATTGTATGTGTGGCTAATTCACACTGGAGGCGACTGGGGAGCAGTCTGCAAGTTGGACCTTAGGCTGCTGTATATCTGGTTCCTGGTTCTATGTATCTGGCCAGGTAAAAAAGGTTAGTGGTTAGGTGCCGCATCACATGAGAAACCTTGGCGTGGTGTGCGGGCTCAGGTATGTCCTTCATATAAGGATATACTGGCTAATGTCTCATTTTTACATCAGTTTTGAGGATTAGCTAATATCATTGTATATATTTACCACAGGATTGAAACCCCACTCTTGTCCATAGGTGCGGGTCCTCTACCCCATTGTATGTGTGCACAATTGCACTTGGGGTTGAGCACCTGTTATCACCTTGAGACTACGTTGTTTTGTTTTTTTGTAGTGTGAGATTACAAGAAATTTCCATCTAAAAAATATTACAAGCATCATTTTATAGAGAATTATTATGGAGCGTGCTGATCAGATATGTATAACTTATTCGAGATAGGAGGTCGAGATAGGAGGATGGGATAGGAGGTCGGAATAGGAGGTCGAGATAGGAGGATATATCCATATGTCTGACCCCTACCGCACATCTATATATACAGGTGCCGGCTCACAGCTAGGAATGACAAGTAAAGCAGTGCAGGTAGCGGAGGCTGGCGCTGCTGCTGCCAATAGCTTACTTGTCATTCATAGCGGTGAGCCGGCATTTGTATATGTATGATGTAAGAGTCAGACATATATCCATATGTCTGACCCCCACTGCATGATATGCAGCTGCTGCCCGCTATGAATGACAAACTCTTAGCAGCGAGAGCGGGCAGCAGCCCTCCGCTCCCCCGCTAATTGAATTTTCATTCATTGGCAGCAAGGGGAGGGAGAAGATGAAGGTTAATATGCACAGCTTGGGGGAGGCAGTATATATATAAATATGCACAGCGGGGTTCAGTATATGCGCAGCGGGGGTCAGTATAGATATATATATAATAGCACTGGGGGGGCAGTACATTTATTCAAGCGCAGGAGGGGGAAATATATATAGAAATGCTGGAAAGGCCAGATATATACCCCCCCCCCCCCCCCTCCTGTCACATTCTTGTATTCGTGTACTGCATTATTACATTGGGTTCCTCTGGCGGATTTCAAATCTTCCGCGGGACCCAGGAAACCCAGTGTATTACTGCAGAACAAGACCTCTCCCCATCAGCCAATCACTGGCTTGACACGTGACACCACTGCAGCCAGTGATTGGCTGAAAAGGGAAAGGTCCTATTGTACTAAGAAGAGAGGAAACTCCGGAGCACACAGAGACAAATCTGCAGGGACCGGGACTAGGTGAGCAAAATTTTAATGTTTTATTTTTCTCCCTGCGCACTTTTCTCAGTATTTTTGAAGCAGGGTGCCTCCAGCTGTTTTGAAACTACTACTCCCAGCATGCCCGGACAGCCTTTACCGGTTTGGGCATGCTGAGAGGTGTAGTTTTGCAACAACTGGAGGCACCCTGGTTTGGAAATAGTTTGCACAAACTTGGACACATTTTTTGCAACAGCTTGCAGCTGTCGGTTAAAAAACAACACAAAACCCGAGTAATGTGGTCGGGAAAATTGGTAAATATGTGCGAAAGTAAGGTTTTTGTCGGGGAACGCCCCTTTTTAGGCTTTTCAGCAAGCCGAGTCGGGTGGTTCGGGAATTAGTGTCGCAACATGTCGCACAAATGCTGTCGGTTTGGCAATAGTAAATGAGGGCCAATGTGTGTGTTTGTGTATGTGTGTGTGTATACTCCAGCATTCCATCCAAATGGCTAAAGATATTAATATGAAACTTGGCACACATAGGATAGGTCATTTAACCCTTATCCACCCCCTCATTTGCGAGAGTCTGGGTTTTTATTTAAAGTCCCATACAAGTCTATGGGAAATATAACTTCATAACTTCCGAACTTCCAAACTGCTGGAGATAATAGTACTTGGTCATATGTTACTTATATGTCAAATGAAAATAGATAATAATGAAATTAACCCCTAACCTACCCCAAAATGTGAAGGATGAGGTTTTTGTTTCAAGTCCCATGCAAGCATATAGGACCTCTGGTGCCTTCCTCCACAAGCTCCGCTCTACTTCACCTGGTGAATGCGTCAGTCTGGCTGGCCGGTAAGCCACACCCTCCATGCATGCCACTCCCCATCTTGCAAAGACAGTCCCATCATTTAAGCCACACCCCTTTTATTTTCAGCTTACAATATCTTTACCACAACGCAGCTTCACCTGAGAACTGGAGATGAGGATTAGAAATTAGGATTAGATATGAGGACGGGATATGAGGACAGGATATTGGAATGGGATATGGAGATGGGATATGGGGGGCGGGATATGAGGACGGGATATGAGGACAAAATACGAGGACAGAATATGAGGTCGGAATATGAGAAGGGGATTTGGGGTCGTAATATGAGCAGGGAATATGAGGACAAAAGCTTTCTCCTTTGTTGAATTTCCTCCCCACAAGGATAAGGTAGGAAAAACCGGGCAGAGCCGGGTACTCAGCTAGTAATAATATAAAATGATTAGGGATGAGTGAATCGGAATCTGACTAATCCAAATTCATTACGGCTTTCTGGAAAAATTCCATTTGCAATGAATGCGAATATCGCCACGATTCTATCATGCAAATCGCTTCATTAAACTCAATTTAGTCCAGTCCAGGCTCCAGGGCATCTAAAATGGCGGAACCACATGTGAGTACATGGGGCAAGGAATCCTGGGAAGGCGAGAACAAGGGTAGGCGGGATGACCCTGGATCAGCCTATCAGCAGCCAGTCACCCCTGTGATGTCACAGCCCTATATAATCGGCAGCCATATTGCGGCCAGAAACTTCAGCCTTTTACTGCAGAGAGATAGACAGGGACAGATAGCGCTGTGTGTTGCACAGAAAAGCTTTTTTTCCAGCAGCGATTCACCTTCTAGTCAAGTCAGTGTTCTGTTGCACACAGAGAGGGACTGAGAGCAGTGTGTATTTCACAGAAAAGCATTCTTACTGCAGAAATTCACCTCCAAGTCACTGTCTACAGTGTTCTATTACAGAGAGGGACAGAGAGCAGAGTGCAACATGCATAGAAAAGCAGCGATTCACCTCAAGCACAAATCCTGCCTAGAAGCAATGATAGAGAAGGGAGTAAGATTGAGATAGAAAGTGCAATTTTGGGTGTAGTACACAGCGACCGTTTTCTGCAGCACTGGTGTGTACTGCTGGAGTTGTACACAAATTGTGATCACTGGTTCTGCCAGAACCCATAGGGTTAATTATTTATAGCCCTGTTGTTTGTTTTGGTTGCTGGGATGATGCCTCTGTGCTCCTGTGTGTGGTTACGCTTGCTGTTGCCAATTAGAGTCCTCCTGGTTGCAGCTCAGACATATATAAGGAGGCCCTTTTCAGTCATTCTCTGCTTGTGATAGTTCTTGATAACTTATGTAGCCATCTCTGTGCTCATTCTGTTTATTCTGGCTTTGTGACATTTGGCTTGGCTTTTGACTTCCCTTTGATACTCTGTTACTGTACTACGTGCTCTCCAGGTTTAGACTAGGCCCTCTGACTACGTATTTTTGTGTGTGTATAGGTTTGTTTTCTGTTAGTCATGTACCTCCAGCCTTTCCTGACCTTTTGTCAGTTTTGTAGTTTATTGTTTTGACTTTTTGACTGTCCCTTACTTATTTAGGAAGGGACTGTCACCGTGGTTACTGACCCGGTGTCTAGGGCATGTACGTAAGTAGGCAGGGACAGAGGAGTTGGCGAGAATAGTGTGCACTCCTTCCCTCCCCAGACGGGACATTATCACAAGCCCAACTACTGCATCTGTTTTGTTGTTAGTCATAGACCCCATGACAGCTCTTCTTGGTCAGATGCAGAACCTAACTCAGTTGGATTTAGCTGAGAAGGTACAGCAACAAGAGTTGTCTCAATCTCAGTCTAGAATAAACCAGGACTTGATTGAGAGGCTTGAACATCAGGAGCAGCTGAATCAGAGGTTGTTGTCCAGGATCTTGGAGCTTGAGTTTCCAAACTCAATTGTTCCTACTTCTCTTTCAGTTTCTTTGGGACCTCAAGTTAGTCTTCCTGAGAGTTTTTCAGGGAACCAAAAATCTTTGAAGGCCTTTTGTGAAAGCTGCAAGCTATACTTTTGGTTAAGACCCCATTCGTCTGGTACTGAGGCCCAAAAAGTTCGTATTATTAAGCCTCTTTTGCTAGGAGGTCCTCAAGAGGGGGTATTTTCTCTTGCTCCTGATGCCCCTGAGTTGTCCGCTGTGGACTCTCTGTTTGCTTGTTTGGGTCTTCTGTATGCAGAACCTGACCAAGCTGCGTATGCTGAGTCTCAGCTGCGTACATTAAAACAGGGACCTAGACCTGTCGAGGAATATAGTGCAGATTTTAGGAAGGGGTGTGTGGCTTCCAAATGGAACACCCCAGCTTTGATTTGCCAGTTCAGACTGGGGTTATTTGACATCCTAAAGGATATGCTGGTGACCTACCCCTTTCCTGACACCTTTGACCAAGCTATGACTTTAGCGGTATGTTTGGATAGACGTTTGCGTGAACGCAGACGAGAATGTTGTTCCTCCTCTGTCTCTCCATTTTTTTTTTTACTCATTAAAGAATTTTAGAATTTTATTGAAAAAAAATAATTGAACAGGAAATCACTCCACAAGACAACAGCAGGTACAAGAAAGCGAGTACCAAGGCATTAATACTCATATCACAATGCAACAGTATGGGAAAGGTACATATATCTGAATGAGGCCGTACGCTACCTATCAATAGCCATAGCAATGTTACTAAGTGAGAATTCTGGCAATTGAAGAATTATGGAGTAGGGACAAACATAACAAAAAAGAACTTGTCTCTCCATTTTTGCCTGTCTCCTCTTATGTTTCAATTCATCCATATCTACTCCAGAAAAGCATAAAAGGTTCTGGTATCTCAACGACCTGTGTTTCTATTGTGGAGAGGAAACTCATTTCATCAATACCTGTACCAAGCGTCCGCATCCAAATGGTCATCGTTGCAGCCACTTGCGCACACAAGTATTTTCCGATTCCCAAAAATGTAAACCTGCCAATTTGTCTCTGGGGGGAATCGATATGCCTGCTGTATCAACTAATGTACGTTCAGGGAGTTCTAAGAAGCCAGCTAAAATTGTTCATGTTGAACCTGTGTCTGAGGATTGTGATGAGGATAATATTGAGCAAGATGACACCAATGGACGGTGTGATAGTAAGGATGAGGACACGATAGAGGAGATCGATGGTCCGTCTGTCTCACGACCCTCTAAGATTTGTATGGATCCAGTAGCCCCTAATAAAAGGGGTTTACTGTGATGAATGGTTCTGCCAGAACCCATAGAGTTAATGTTTTCTAGCCCTGTTATTTGTTTTGGTTGCTGGGATGATGCCTCTGTGCTTCTGGTTGTGGTTAAGCTTGCTGAGCCAGTTAGAGTCCTCTTGGTTGCAGCTCAGGCATATATAAGGAGGCCCTTTTCAATCATTCTCTGCTTGTGATAGTTCTTGGTAACTTATGTAGCCATCTCTGTGCTCATTCTGTTTATTCTGGTTTTGTGACATTTGGCTTGGCTTTTGACTTCCCTTTGATACTCTGTTACTGTACTTCGTGCTCTCCAGGTTTAGACTAGGCCCTCTGACTACGTATTTTTGTGTTTGCGTGTTTAGGTTCGTTTTCTGTTAGTCGTGTACCTCCAGCCTTTCCCGACCTTTTGTCAGTTTTGTAGTTTATTGCTTTGACTTTTTGACTGTCCCTCACTTATTTAGGAAGGGACTGTCACCGTGGTTATGGACCTGTTGTCTAGGGCAGGTACATAAGTAGGCAGGGACAGGAGAGTGGGCGAGAATAGTGTGCACCCCTTCCCTGCCCAGATGTGACACATATGCTTTTTTTAAGCATTCTATAAAAGGCCAGGAAAAAGTACTCACTGTTACGCCGATCGCTCCAGGTCCCTTCTCCTCCCCGGAGCGCTCACGGCGTCTCTCTCCCTGCAGCGCCCCGGTCAGACCCGCTGACCGGGAGCGCTGCACTGACATTGCCGGCGGGGATGCGATTCGCATAGCGAGACGCGCCCGTTCGCGAATCGCATCCCAAGTCACTTACCCGTCCCGGTCCCCGGCTGTCATGTGCTGGCGCGCGCGGCTCCGCTCTCTATGGCGCGCGCGCGCCAGCTCTGAGACTTAAAGGGCCAGTGCACCAATGATTGGTGCCTGGCCCAATTAGCCTGATTTGCTTCCACCTGATCCCTGGCTATAATACCTCACTTCCCCTGCACTCCCTTGCCGGATCTTGTTGCCTTGTGCCAGTGAAAGCGTTTAGTGTTGTCCAAGCCTGTGTTACCTGATCTCCTGCTATCCATATTGACTACGAACCTTGCTGCCTGCCCAGACCTTCTGCTACGTCTGACCTTGCCTCTGCCTAGTCCTTCTGTCCCACGCCTTCTCAGCAGTCAGCGAGGTTGAGCCGTTGCTAGTGGATACGACCTGGTTGCTACCGCCCCAGCAAGACCATCCCGCTTTGCGGCGGGCTCTGGTGAACCAGTAGCCTCTTAGAACCGGTCCACCGGCACGGTCCACGCCAATCCCTCGCTGACACAGTGGATCCACAACCTGTAAGCCGAATCGTGACAGTAGATCCGGCCATGGATCCCGCTGAGGTGCCGCTGCCAAGTCTCGCTGACCTTACCACGGTGGTCGCTCAGCAATCGCAGCAAATTGCCCAACAAGGACAGCAGCTGTCGCAGTTGACCGCCACGTTACAGCAACTTCTGCCTCTGCTACAGCAGCAACCATCTCCTCCGCCAGCTCCTGCACCTCCTCCGCAGCGAGTGGCCGCTCCTAGCCTCCGCTTGTCCCTGCCGGACAAATTTGATGGGGACTCTAGACTCTGCCATGGATTTTTGTCTCAATGTTCCCTGCATATGGAGATGTTGTCGGACCTATTTCCTACAGAACGGTCTAAGGTGGCGTTCGTAGTGAGCCTTCTTTCAGGAAAGGCCTTGTCTTGGGCCACACCGCTCTGGGACCGCAATGATCCTGCCACAGCCACAGTCCAGTCCTTCTTCGCTGAAGTCCGTAGTGTCTTCGAGGAACCAGCCCGAGCTTCTTCTGCCGAGACTGCCCTGCTGAACCTGGTCCAGGGTAATTCTTCAGTAGGCGAGTACGCCATCCAATTTCGTACTCTCGCTTCCGAATTATCTTGGAATAACGAGGCTCTCTGCGCGACCTTTAAAAAAGGCCTATCCAGTAACATCAAGGATGTGCTGGCCGCACGAGAGATTCCTGCCAACCTGCAAGAACTTATCCATTTGGCCACCCGCATTGACATGCGTTTTTCTGAGAGACACCAGGAGCTCCGCCAGGAAAAAGACCTAGATCTCTGGGCACCTCTCCCACAGTATCCTTTGCAATCTACGCCTGGGCCTCCCGCAGAGGAGGTCATGCAAGTGGATCGGTCTCGCCTGACCCAGGAAGAGAGGAATCGCCGTAGGGAAGAAAATCTTTGTCTGTACTGTTCCAGTACTGAACATTTCTTGGTGGATTGCCCTATTCGTCCTCCACGTCTAGGAAACGCACGCACGCACCCAGCTCACGTGGGTGTGGCGTCTCTTGGTTCGAAGTCTGCTTCTCCACGTCTCACGGTGCCCGTGCGGATTTCTCCTTCTGCCAACTCCTCCCTCTCAGCCGTGGCCTGCTTGGACTCTGGTGCCTCTGGGAATTTTATTCTGGATTCTTTGGTGAATGCCTCTCCTCCTCTCCCAGTCCCAGTCCCGTCAGGCAAGCCTCAGTGCCTCCTCCTACACCTGGTCCCCCCAAGGCTTATCAGGACTGTGCCTTGCCTCATCATGGCCCCCGTCCTGGTGACACCCTGCCCCGTGCCAAACTTCACCCTCTGCCCTCCCTCCCCATTCCCACTCCTGCTGTACTGCCTGCCTTTGAGGAAACCCTACAATCACTCCCGGTGTCCTCGTCCCATGTGAAGCAGTTGCCGGACAAAGAAAGGGGGAGACCTAAGGGGGGGGGTACTGTTACGCCGAGCGCTCCGGGTCCCTGCTCCTCCCCGGAGCGCTCACGGCGTCTCTCTCCCTGCAGCGCCCCGGTCAGACCCGCTGACCGGGAGCGCTGCACTGACATTGCCGGCTGGGATGCGATTCGCATAGCGGGACGCGCCCGTTCGCGAATCGCATCCCAAGTCACTTACCCGTCCCGGTCCCCGGCTGTCATGTGCTGGCGCGCGCGGCTCCGCTCTCTAGGGCGTGCGCACGCCAGCTCTCTGAGACTTAAAGGGCCAGTGCACCAATGATTGGTGCCTGGCCCAATTAGCCTGATTTGCTTCCACCTGATCCCTGGCTATAATACCTCACTTCCCCTGCACTCCCTTGCCGGATCTTGTTGCCTTGTGCCAGTGAAAGCGTTTAGTGTTGTCCAAGCCTGTGTTACCTGATCTCCTGCTATCCATATTGACTACGAACCTTGCCGCCTGCCCCGACCTTCTGCTACGCCTGACCTTGCCTCTGCCTAGTCCTTCTGTCCCACGCCTTCTCAGCAGTCAGCGAGGTTGAGCCGTTGCTAGTGGATACGACCTGGTTGCTACCGCCGCAGCAAGACCATCCCGCTTTGCGGCGGGCTCTGGTGAACACCAGTAGCCTCTTAGAACCGGTCCACCGGCACGGTCCACGCCAATCCCTCGCTGACACAGTGGATCCACAACCTGTAAGCCGAATCGTGACACTCACTGGCTGGTGTTGTATACAAATACTTTTTTAAGCGTACTGTAGCACATTTTTCTCCCCTCATAAGTGTATACCACATACGTACATCTAAGTGGTGTACTATTTTGTTCCTAGTAAAGTCTTAAGGGCCTAGACACTGTGAAAGACCAAGCAAAGTAGGCAGCAGCTGAGCCAGCAAGGTGGTAGCATGGTTGGCAGTCAGCATGGTGGCAGAAGTGGAAAGTCTAGAGCCAAACGTGCCCTGGGTAGACCACCTGCTTCCCGGCAGCCTACCTTCCTGGGAGGTAGTGAAACAGGGGTTCCTGGAGTCGGCAGCAGTAGCAGTCAATCAGTGTGGACTGTTGGTGGGAAAATCAGCTACTCGGCGGTGTGCCAGTATTTCCTCAAGCATCCGGAGGTGGTTAACCTGGCCACATGCAAGATGTGTCGACAGAAGGTGAAGCATGGCCAGTATCCCAATGTTGGCACCACAGCCCTGCGTCAGCATATGCAGCATTATCATAAAGCTGCCTAAGAGAACCATGGCTCCAATGCGGTGGTCCAGCCTGTTGCATCACCCTGTGGCATGCCGCTCCCTGTTTCAGCCAGCCAGGGCTCCACCACCTCAGCCGATGGAAGCTGTGTGTCATACTCATCTTATGTTGCTCCAGATGCTCCTGCTTCTTCTACTTCGGGTCAGTCATTCTGCCAGCAATCCATCGGTGAAGCCATGTTCAAGAGACAACAGTATGTGCCCACTCATCCAACGGCACAGAAGCTGAATGTGCTCCTGTCCAAGTTGCTGGTGCTGCAGTCCCTTCCCTTTTCAAGTGGTGGACTCTGCACCTTTCAGAGAACTGATGGCTTGTGCCGAGCTGAGGTTGAGAGTGCCAAACCATAATTTCTTTGTGAAGAAGGCAGTACCAGCCCTGCATAATTTTGTGGAATAGAAGGTTGGCCAGTCCTTGAGCCTGTCAGTGTATACTAAAGTGCACGGCAGTGCCGACGCGTGGAGCTGTAACTACGGTCAGAGACAATACATGTCCTTTACAGCCCACTGGGTGTATGTGGTTCCTGCACAGCCACAACAACAGCAACTCGGACAGCTCACGCCGCTTCTGCCTCCACGCTCTCAGGCCGTTGGTCGTGTGACAGTGTGCGACTCCGCCTCCTCATACTCCACCGTGTCCTTAACCTCCACTGCTCAGACAAGTCTCAGTGGCCCTACAGCATACCATATGTGCAGGGCACGACGGTGTCACGCTGTTCTTCACATGGTTTGCCTTGGCGAATTGAGTCACACAGGGGAGGAACTGCTAAAAGTTATTTATCAAGAAATCGAATCATGGCTTACTCCACGAAAACTGGAAATGGGAACCATGGTGACCGACAATGGGAAGAACTTCTTATCTGCACTGCGACAAGGAAGCCTGAGACATGCGCCATGCATGGCACACGTGTTCAATCTGGTTGTCAAGCAGTTCCTGAAGTGTTCCCCCCATCTGCATGGCATCCTAACAATGGGAAGGAAACTTTGCACGCACTTCAGCAACTCGTACACCACAAAGCACACCCTCCTTGAGCTGAAGCATCAGCACGGCATCCCCCAACATAATCTGATTTGCGACATTTCCACACGTTGGAATTCCACCCTCCATATGTTGGACCGACTGTACGAACAGAGAAAAGCCATCACCAATTTCGTGATGATCCAAGCGGATTAAGGGACTCCCCTGTGTAACTTCATATGTGACACCTGCCATTTGCTCAGGCCGTTTGAGGAAGCCACATTATTAGTCAGTCGCCAGGATTACGGGATGAACGAAGTAATGCTTCATCTACTACAACACTTGTTGGAAACGATGGTTGGTCAGGGCACTGGAGACGTAGCACCTAAATCTCATGCCACATGAGCCCTGTGGGGGCTGAACAGGAGGAGGAGGGGGAGGAGCACAGTGGACCACAGTTTAGGTTTTGCGAGATGGGCGGTTTTTATAGTCATCTGACAGGAGAGGAGGAGCAGGAGCAGCTAGAGGAGCTAGAGGGTTATGAGGAAGGCGAGACATAGGACCCAGACACACAGTGGCATTATGCAGTGGAGATGGAGGCAGGGAGTCCCTCTGAGTCACTTGCACAAATGGTATGATGCCTGCTTGCTTGCGTAGTCACCATTCGGCAGTGGGATGACTTCTGGCTTTCCACCTTTTTGGACCCTTGCTACCGGCACAAAGTGGGGGCCTTTTTCACACCCACTGAGAAGGAGAACAAATTGACCTACTATAGAGACATCCTAAGTAGTCAGTTGGCCAATGCCTATCTGCGCCATCATCCATCCTCTTGCAGGTCTGACTCGGGGGGCCCTCTGCGCTCACCTTCCACTGCCATGGCTGCGGGGGAGGGATGGGGTGGCAGGAGTGGTACCAGCTCCATCAGCAG
Source organism: Hyla sarda (assembly GCF_029499605.1). NCBI lineage: Eukaryota > Metazoa > Chordata > Amphibia > Anura > Hylidae > Hyla > Hyla sarda. Next base: position 472,218,136 of record NC_079189.1, read on the forward strand.
CAGCCTGAGTCTACAGTCGCTGATGAGTAGCTTTCTTCACCCGCATAGTAAAGCAACTCATCAGCAGCAGGTAGACCTGGACCAGGACCTGAACCAGTAGGTGATGGCATACCTTGACGTGACCATGCCAACAAACCTTGAAGATCCGCTGGACTGGGCAACCAAACTTGATTTGTGGCCGCAACTAGCAGAGTTTGCCCTGGAAAAGCTGCCGCCAACTCCAGGCTGTGTCATTCAGCCACAATATGCTGCCGCCAACTCCTTGCCATGTCATTCAGGCATTACATGGTCTCATCATGCTGCTGGGACATTTACCGAAAAAAATTTTGGTAGCACTAGCTACCAAAAATCTTCAAAGGGATATGACATGGGTGGAAAAGGGGACATGGCCTACATTGTAATGCTGTTCCCCTCAAATAAGCCACAACACTGTTTTGACCTAAAGTAGGTAAGAAAAACAAAACAAAAAAATGCTGTTCTAACCTACAGATGTGCCGGATTGATCAATGATAAATCTGACACATTTGAAGACCAAAATTAGCTACGGTAGCATTAGTAAATCTGGGAGGGAAGAGGAATCATGGGAATTATAGTCCTTCACAATGGTAATCTCATCCGCAGTAAGCCCTGGCAGCATTAAAACAAATGTGCAGTTGAAGAAACTACTTGCTTTTATAATGGTATCATGTGTTGAGCATTCAGAATTATAAACTTTTTGAAAGATTTCTAAGCTCTGTTAAAATGCTCAAATGAGTCATCAACCCTTACACATTCATATATGTTATGGAAATATTTCCTCAGCTTATTTTGCCTGTGGTTCAAGAAAACTACAGGGTCTGTGTTTTAGACACTCATGGCTATTTGTGCAGCAGGCTTGTCAGGATCCGGGTTGGTAGCAGGAAGAACAAGGGAGTGGATCCTCTGTGTCAGTGAGGCGATGGCATGGGCCGTACCAGGGGAACGGAATCTAAGGGGTTACTGGTATTCACCAGAGCCCGCTGCAAAGCAGGATGGACTTGCTGCAGCAGGTAACCCCCAGGTCGTTCCACCCGATAGCGACTCAACCTCACTGACTGCTGAGACAGGCGCGGTACACAAGGACTAGGCAAAGGCAAGGTCGGACGTAGCAGAAGGTCTGGGCAGGCGGCAACGGTTCATAGTCAGGGGCAACGGCAAGGGTCTGGATACACAGGCAAGAGGCACACGGGAAAGCTTTCACTGGCACTAGGGCAACAAGATCCGGCAAGGACAGGAAGGGGAAGTGGGTTTTTATGTGTAGGGAGTGATTAGGAACTGATTGGGCCAGGCACCAATTAATGGTGCACTGGCCCTTTAAATCTGAGAGACCTGGCACGCGCGCGCCCTAGAGAGCGGGGCCGCGCACGCCGGGACTGAGCAGGAGGACGGGGCAGGTGAGATGATCAGGATGCAACCCGCGGGCAGGCACGTCCCGCCGCGCGGATTACATCCCTGACGGGGGACATAGAGCAGCGCTCCCGGTCAGCGAGTCTGACCGGGGCGCTGCAAGGATGAACAGGATGCCGCGAGCGCTCCGGGGGAGGAGCGGGACCCGGAGCGCTCGGCGTTACAAGGCTCTTTCCTGATTTCTCTTCATGGCACATATCTGATGTTATTTGAAGGGATTCAGTGCCAGGGTCATTAAAAAATATTCCACTTCGCTTCAAATACCAATGGGACAAGAATAATTTTTCCTACTAGCGAAGTGAGCGATCTAATTTTGTTTCATTATTTTACCGATTCAACAAAGCGGGGTGAAGCAAGGCTTGGTGCATAATTCCAATGTGGAGTGTAACAAGCCACTTTTCCTTGGCCAGGGTATTTAGATATAGAGCAAGAAAAAAAAATTGGGAATCCGTGCTGCAGGTGAGGAAAAACATAGCTATGGCTCTGAACAAGGGTTCGTGTTTTTATTATTATCTGTCGACCTATTCTTCCGTCTCTATTCATTTGTTTGGTTCAGCAGCTGCCATATTTAAATAGCAAATCAAAACGCAAACCCCTAACAAGATTTTGCCTTGTATCCTCATATATGCTTCATATTAAATGTCCACAATGGTTTTACTTGGAACCTTCCCTGGGCCAAACGAGTCTCAACAATCCCCAAATGTACTTGGCTCTGCTGAAACTCCTGGTGGTAATAGCCGCTGCATGTATATTGCATATTTTAAGTAACGTAAAGAGCTGAACAACTTGCAGGACACAATGAAGAATGCAGCTAACTCATTTTCTTCAAGCTGCTTCATTGTTTCATCCTTATAGAACATGATGTTCTCCTGTTAAATAGACTGAGAAATTAAATAAGAAAAAAATTGTTTCATTTATAGTGAATGTACATGTAAATATACCTCCATTTTCCCAAGCAGGCAATAAAACCCATCTTGAGAACTTTTTAAAACAAAAGTTATGCAAATGTATGTAGCAGCAATTGAGTTAAAATACTTGAGGCAAAAAAAATCCTAGAGAGGTAAAAATAAGTTTAATTGATGTTTTTGCATAAAGACTTTTTCATTCTTGTCTTACTGGGCATACAAAGAGGTGAAAACAGAGAGGTATCAAGTTTTCGGTAGTAGATGTTGTGACAGGTCTTAGAGTGTGTAGGGAACACCTGCAAGTCTTGAGAGACTTAAGAGGCTGCTTACCCAGCGAATGCACACAATGTCCTCACATACATCTCAGGCAACCAGGGACATGAGGCACTGAAAAGAATTTTCCTGAGGGCACTTGATAAGAAAGCCATCAGGAGCCAAGAGAAAAGTCATACAGCTCTGTGTACAGATACAAAGGCCTAGGTTGTAGACAGAGTGCAGGTGTTTGGCAGCCACTCTGTTCAAGAGGGGGAAGAAACATGAATAATCTGATCATGCTGCTGGTGTTCGGTTTAACCCACACTAGAGAAACTAGAAGGCAAGAAACTTCCACATTCTTTTTCAATCAGAGATGCATAGATTTAAAGGAATATTCAAGGGAAAACAGATAGGCCATGTTCACACGGTAGAAGGTCCCCAGGAATATTCCACACGGACATTCCGCTGCAGCAAAGTCCCATTGATTTGAATGGGACACTGCTGCGCTGTGCACACGGCAGAATTTCTGGCATCCGCTAAAAGAATAGACTTGTCTATTCTTTCTGCAGATTCCCCCAGAAATGCATTGCTGTCTATAAGACGTTACATTTGAGAGCATTCCTAGTGCCAGCCAGATCTTGAAAATGTGTGGAATGCCCGCCAATGTTTTCTGGGCAGACATTCCACACATTTTTGTGTGTGAATCCAACAATACTGTGCTTCATGCAAAGCCTAACAGGGTCACACATAACTTAGACTCAAGTCATGACTGCCTCTGCAGGTGCTGCACTAAGTGCATGAGTAAGTCCCTGAAGTTTATCTTTAAGCATTGGGAAATATTATAATATATATATATATATATATATATATATATATATATATATATATATATAAATCCCAAACAAATTGCTCCAACGGCACTCCAAGTAGTTTTAAAGCAAAAGCAGTGTTTATTGACATATGGTGAGCAGTAGATGCGACGTTTCAGCGCCATCACGCCGCCTTTCTCAAGCGAGATGCCACTGAAGCGTCGCATCCACTGCTGACCATGGGTCAATAAACACTGTTTTTGCTTTAAAACTACTTGGAGTGCCGTTGGAGCAATTTGCTTGGGATTTGGATGTCTATACCTTATCTGCGACTGGGACCAGGTTACCATCCACGGGCACCCACCAATTTTACTTATTGAAAAAGTCTGTGCTGCTTCCACCATTTGTTTACTATATATATATATATATATATATATATATATATATCTCAGTCATAAAATGTTAAGAGTGGCTTAGTGGTTGAATGGCATTGGGGATTAGGATTTGAATATGGGAACATCTCTATAGTGTTTGTGTGTTCTCTCCATGTTTAGATGGATTTAATCCAGTTTCTCCATTTTCCTCCTACATTGTAAACACATATTTGATGCCTTTATATGTATGTTTGATGAAGAAATTTTGAGTGTAAGCTCCACAGGGGGCAGGGCCTGAGTACCCATCATGTGTATTATTCCCATATCACTCTTCTTTTCCGTTTAGGTATTGATCACATTGCCGTCGGACTCCGCTATTTGGAGTTCCGTTGGCAACCGGGCCAGAAGGATGGGAGTTTAATGGAGAAAAGATATTGCAAGCTCTATTTTTCTCCGCTAAAATCCTGTAAAATTACCGGGTCACCGACAGACCCCTTCCAAGTGAATGGGGAACATCAGGACCTGGTAGTAGCCATTTGCATCCAACCCGTTTCCGGGTCCAATCAGCTAAAAAAAAAAATAGAGCCAATCGGACCCTTAACAGGTCGGATGCAAACAGCTGTGGGAACCTAGCCTTACATGCTTGTATAGAAAAAACTGTAGCGTTTTAAAGATCTTCATTTTTTTAAGGTTTCCATGTAAATTCTTACTTCATTAGGTACAGAAGATTCACTGCTGAACTTTAAACATACAAATTATACTTGGTGTTAATATCCTATTATGGAATGATGACACAAGGGTTAATGCTGCAATGATTGCAAGCTATAAAACCGAAAGAATAAAAAAACATTTCCATAAAGGTTAATCTCACCTCCCAAGATCGATCCAGAACATTCCCGTGTCCATACTGACCATTAACTTAACATCATCCCATGATGATTAATGAATATGACATTAAAGAAAGAGGCATTTGGGAAGAGTCATTAAAAGGTGATAAATGTATCTTTGGTCATGTTAGATAAATGGAGTTTGTGGAAAATATGAAGAGGAATCTGCTCTTAAACCGATCGTCTTGTCGTAAATCAGGCTTTAGGAGAGACGCTTTCAAATGATTATGATTTGGAACTCTGCAGTAGGATCATATGAGAATAGATGAAAGCTTCCACTTTAACTTCTAGAAAACTAATGTACAAATACATAGAGATCTCTCAAGATGTTTATCAGTAACAAAATTTTTTTTTATTATTATTGTTATAATTATTAACCCCTTAATGACCGTGGGTTTTTCCGTTTTTGCACTTTCGTTTTTTCCTCCTCACCTTTTAAAAATCATAACCCATTAAATTTTGCACCTAAAAATCCATATGATGGCTTATTTTTTACGCCCCCAATTCTATTTTGCAGTGACATCAGTCATTTTAGCCAAAAAATCTATGGCGAAACAGAACAAAAAATCATTGTACGACGAAATTTAAGAAAAAAAAGCCATTTTGTAACTTTTGGGGGCCTCCGTTTCTACGCATTAAATTTTTGGGTAAAAATTATACCTTATCTTTATTCTGTAGGTCTATACGATTAACCCCTTAAGGACCAATGACGTACCGGTACGTCATTGGTCCTGCTCTTCTGATATAACGCGGGGTTACACAGTAACCCCGCGTCATATCATGGCGGGCCCGGCGTCATAGTGAAGCCGGGACCCGCCTCTAATAGCGCGCAGCGCCGATCGCGGCGCCGCGCGCTATTAACCCTTTAGCCGCGCGCTCAAAGCTGAGCCGCGCGGCTAAAAGTGAAAGTGAAAGTTCCCGGCTAGCTCAGTCGGGCTGTTCGGGATAGCCGCGGCTAATCGCGGCATCCCGAACAGCTGACAGGACAGCGGGAGGGCCCCTTCCTGCCTCCTCGCTGTCCGATCGCCGAATGACTGCTCAGTGCCTGAGATCCAGGCATGAGCAGTCATGCGGCAGAATCGTTGATCACTGGTTTCTTATGAGAAACCAGTGATCAACATAGAAGATCAGTGTGTGCAGTGTTATAGGTCCCTATGGGACCTATAACACTGCAAAAAAAAAGTGAAAAAAAAAAGTGAATAAAGATCATTTAACTCCTCCCCTATTAAAAGTTTGAATCACCCCCCTTTTCCAATAAAAAAAAAAACACAGTGTAAATAAAAATAAAAATAAACATATGTGGTATCACCGCGTGCGTAAATGTCCGAATTACAAAAATATATCATTAATTAAACCGCTCGGTCAATGGCGTGCGCGCAAAAAAATTCCAAAGTCCAAAATAGTGCATTTTTGGTCACTTTTTATATCATTAAAAAATGAATAAAAAGTGATCAATAAGTCCTATCAATGCAAAAATGGTACCGTTAAAAACTTCAGATCACGGCGCAAAAAATGAGCCCTCATACCGCCCCATACACGGAAAAATAAAAAAGTTATAGGGGTCAGAAGATGACAATTTTAAACGTATTAATTTTCCTGCATGTAGTTATGATTTTTTCCAAAAGTCCGACAAAATCAAACCTATATAAGTAGGGTATCATTTTAATCGTATGGACCTACAGAATACATATCAGGTGTCATTTTTACCGAAAAATGTACTACGTAGAAACGGAAGCCCCCAAAAGTTACAAAACAGCGTTTTTTTTTCAATTTTGTCGCACAATGATTTTTTTTCCCGCTTCACCATAGATTTTTGGGCAAAATGACTGACGTCATTACAAAGTAGAATTGGTGGCGCAAAAAATAAGCCATCATATGGATTTTTAGGTGTACATTTGAAAGAGTTATGATTTTTTAAAGGCAAGGAGCAAAAAACGAAAATGCAAAAACGGAAAAACCTCCGGTCCTTAAGGGGTTAAAATGATACCCTACTTATATAGGTTTGATTTTTTCATACTTCTGGAAAAAATAATAACTACATGCAGGAAAATTTATACATTTAAAATTGTCGTCTTCTGACCCCTATAACTTTTTTATTTTAAAGCATTTGGGGCGGTATGAGGGCTCATTTTTTGTGCTGTAATCTGAAGGTTTTAGCAGTACTATTTTTGTATTGATCAGACTTTTTGATCATTTTTTATAAATTTTTTCATGACATGAAAAGTGATTTTATTTCCCAGAATGCAAGGCGTTTCACTGCCTAAGCAGCTTCATCAGGCATACTTTGTTTGCCTGATGAAGCTGCTTAGGCAGTGAAACACGTTGCATTCTGGGAAATAAAATACCTTGGCTTTTACCTACATGCTGTTTGTGTCCTGCGCCACATGGAACCGGCGTCTCCTTTGAAGCTTTTCTCTCCCGATTTCCATTACAAGCCGGAGGGCTACGGACACTTTTATACCACACGCTCACCATTGTTGTGTATGTGGGTACACAACCTTATCAGGTGAGCGACTTACATGCCTTTTTAATTTCCACGTAATCCTCTTTTATCACACCACGGAGCGCTGTCGCCTCCATTTTCAGATATAGTTTTAGTAATGGCAGTGTGAACTTATTTTTAACCCAAGCACATTCATCATAGCTAAATACTCCAATAAATATAGGCTGACAATAAGAGTCGTACCTATGTAAGAGGGTTAAGGCTCGAGAAGCTTAAGCTGCACATACATATTAGATTAAAGATTAATGTCAGCAGATCACATCCTACTGACAATATAATATGCATGAGGGCTGTGAGAGAACGCAGCTTATCTCTCTCTTCCCATTGACACAACCATGCTTGGCAGATGTGTATGTTTATGGGGCTAGTCGAGGAGAGTTGTTGAACAAGGAGGGGTTTGGCTAACAGATATTTTATACTGTTGTATGGGACAACCCATTCTAGCCAAGAGGGTCCACATCATCTCCATGCCCACCATTATATATGTTATTAGTTCTAAGACAGTTTTTAATAACTCTACTCGTAATCTGCACATATAGCACAGAGAAGTCATTGTGATTTCTTTTTAAAGCAATATTTTCCTATTTGCTTTAGCTAGCATTGTGTTAATGATAAAAAGTTCCAAAAGTTCACAAAATCCAAAAATCACATTAAAGAATATAAGGAAAAACTCAACAACAACAAAACAAAAAACATGAATTATTGATAAATGAGGACTAGTATGTCTGCCAACCCGTCTAGAATATACAGTAATACATAGTACCATTTTTGGATGAGTTCCTCTTGTTTTGGAGATCTCTGCTCACTATAATAATATATATGAATTGGAGGGCACAATTATTCTTTAAACCAGTTGTGTTCTCTCTCCCTGTAAGCTGGCCCTCCCCTACAAGAAACATGAGAGCCTGTGCAGTAGACAGAATGTTAGTGCCTACAGGAGAAGCTATTTTGTCTGTCAGTCTGTAGGTATATATGAGTATGTCTGAACCCATGTATGTATTTAAATATGTGCCTTTGTGTGAATTTATATAGGTGCCTTTGTGTGTGCGTACAATTTAGGATGGGATCGTGACTCCTGTAAGCTTGTCTCTACAGAATACTGTTATTTCAATTAAAAAAAGATATTCTAAGATTCTGCAACATCCTATGATACTGCATCTGCATCACTGGACTAATACGACTACTTCAAACTACAAAAATATACAGTTAGTCACAGAAATGTTATGTAGCTGTTTTGATCACTTTGACTGCATGCCGAGCAAATAAAAACATATTTTTGTCAACAGAATTTACAGTATGTTTATATACTGTACAAACCCATTTGCAATATGCTGAATCAGTTTGCTGCTTTTTAATCCATAAAGTACATCGCTGGCTGTATAGAAACATTACATAGATAAAGGCCATTCTGAGCTTGTTGCTAGAGAACTTGTCAGGGCAAAATATATATATGTGTATATATATATATATATATATCCCTGCACATTGAGAATGCATTGGGACTTAGCCTTTCATTAGATTGAGCTGTTTCTCAGTTCTTATAACAAATACTGGCAGATTTGTTTGCACATTTGATTGTTTAGTTAATCCTTCTAGATACCTGTCTGCCTAATAAAACAAATTACATTCATGGTGGGTTAGCTGGTAAACTGCTGACTGCTACGAATAATCTCACACTCATTTCACACCGCGTTAAATGCTTCCATTAAATGCATTGTCAAGGAAAAGTTCTTGACATATATGACTAACAGATGTCTCTGTAAGCTGCTATACATGCCATCAGTCATCCATATGCCCCTCCCCCCTTGTAAATATATACACAGATATATATATATATATATATATATATATATATATATATATATATAATATATAAAACCTCCATCACATAACACCTGAATGGAGGCCAATATGATCCCCGGCCATGTCTGTGGACCAACACTGCCACAATCATTTCTAAACCTGATTGAAGACCAGAGGTAATGGGGGTATGTGATAGTACTTATTGTATACATATTAGTTGCACTGTACACTTGAAAAAAGAACCATGTCCATTAAGTTCAACAAGGAGGGAAGGAGATGGATGAAGGAAGAGGTACGGGGGGATGAACAGGATCGGATGTGATTCTTAATTTCTGCATATGCATTAATGTTATTTCGTTATGAGAATGTATAAGTTAGACAGTTCCATTAATTCACAGTTCTTTTGGCAAAGAAAGATTGTCACCCCTGGAGACTGAACCTTTTTCTTTTTTCTACAAATGGAGGGAGTGCCCCTTTGTTTTTTGAGGGGTTTTTACAAGGATCAGTTTTCCCTTTTTTGTGTGGCCCATTTATATACTTAAATAAATTAATTATATCCCGCTTTAAACGCCTATTCTCAAGACTAAACAAATGTAATCCTTTTAATCTTTCGTATTAGTAAGATGTTACATGCCCCTTATTAGTTTAGTTTCACGTCTCCGTAACCTTTCCAGCTCCAGAACGTCGTCCCTGGTAGTGATGAGCGGCATTAGCCACATTCAAATTTGCGATATTTCGTGAATATATAGACGAATATTCGTCCTATATTCGCGAATTTTGCGTATTCGTTACATTCGCAAATTCGCGTATTCGTGGAAGAAAACAGTGAGGGGGTGGGCAACTTTACTGTTGGTTGCTAGGGATGTTGTTGATAACCTCTGACAAGTGTATTTGCAATGCATCATTCTAATTGGCTTACAAGTTAAAAGAAGGAATATGCGCATATGCTGAAAAAAAGCAAATATTCATCATTTAAATATATATCGAATATATTCGTAATATTCGCGAATTTGCGATATTCGCAATAAAAACTTCGAAATGCGAATATTCGCACCCAACACTAGTCCCTGGTCCAAAATCTGAACAACATATTCAAGATGAGGCCAATGCCATTTAAAGCGGCAGTATTATGTCCCTATCCTGCAATTTCATGCTTCTTTTTAACATGACCGCATCCTGCTGGCCTTAGAAGGAGCTGTCAGACATTGCATGCTGTTCTGTAGTCTATAATCTACAAGTACACTCAGATCTTTCTTTAACAGTAACTCTCCTAGTTTAACCCCCCCAAGACATATGATGCATACAGGTTATTAGTATCCTAATGTATAACTTTACATTTATCATTTATCCACCTTGAACCTCATTTGCCAATCACAATGCTTCTTTTATTTTCGAAAAGGCCTCTGAAAAATGAAAGAAGCGATCTGATTGGTTTTTATAGGCAACTGGTCAACTTTTCCTCAGCACAGGTTTTGAGAAATCTCCCCATAGTACATCCACAGCCACCTCTCTGTCCAGACTTCTACTCTTCTCTTCATAAAAGCATATAAGTTTGGTTTGACAACTTCTATTAGTAAACTTCTATTACTAGTAAAAGGTCCAGAGCTTTCCCAACATATACAGTAAATTGTACGCACACACACAAAGGGACCTATGTAAATACACATATATGGGGAAGATTCATCAAGACTTGTGCTGAGGAAAAGTTGACAAGTTGCCCATAGCAACCAATCAGATCAATTCTTTTATTTTTCCGAGGTCTTTTCAAAAGTTAAAGAAGCAATCTGATTTGTTGTTAGGGGCAACTGTCCAACTTTTCCTCTGCACAAGGTTTGATGAATCTTTCCCATAGGTACATACGTAGAAATATATATCTACTGACAAATGTACCAGTTCCTGCCAGCTTGCATGGAGGAAAAACACAACTGGTTTAAAGTATCATTGTGCCCTCCATTCAGTGCCCCCTTCATGCGGAAAGATTTCAGCTCCTTAAGCAGCTTTCATTCATTCATTGCTTACTTTCAGGGGATAAAGATTTATCATGGTCATGTGACATGGACACACATTCTAGTAAACTTCTCAGATCGCTCAAAATGAGCCATGTACCTGTTATGGAAGCACACAATGAAGGTTCTACTTAAAATAGAATAATATCGCAAGCAGAGGTCTCCAAAACTATGAGGAACTATATGGAAAATGCTGTACTTTTCACTGCTACTCTTTACCATTAACACGATTATAGCTAAAGAAACTGGATCACAAGATTCTGCAACATTCTATGATTTAGCATCAGTATATTATTGTATGTTCTAGACAGGATGGCAGACATACTGGCCCTCATTTATCAGTCATTTGTGTTTTTGTTTTTTCTTTTCATTTCCACATGAAATATTTATTGAGTTTTCCCTAATGTGATTCCCTTAAGTGATTTTGTGAACTTTTGGAGCATTGGACATGTGCCAAAATGCACCCAAATGACCAAAGGAAGAATTTTTTTTTTATTTTACATCTCTTTTATAAATGATCGATCAGAAGGGAAAAAGACACCAAAAACAGGGAGGAAAAAGATTAGCCACACTCACATTTTGGGTCAATAGTTTCAAGTGACAACTTTCTGTGATAAAAAAGGAAATTTTAGCGCTTGTTTGAAATAAGACTGTAATAAATACAGTGAAATTGTCACGTGGGGCAGGGATACATGAAGCCCTAAGCTCGCCCACAGCTACTTTCCCTGTCTACTTGAATATCTGCTCTATGTAACGGATCCTCAACTGGACGGTAGTCCCTACTCTAAGGAAGCTACCAGACAAAACCCAGAGTCCAAATAACCAGGAAAGCAAACCAAGAACAGAAAAGAAAGAGACAAACACACAAGCAAGCTTAGTCAGCCGGCCGAGATAAGTAGGAACACAATGGGGGACATTTATCAATGTTTGCTTAAGTATTCCTTTTTTTAGTTATTTTTTTCTTACAATTTTTTTGCTCATGTGCGACTTATTTATCAACTGCTTTCAGCCTGTTGATAAATTTCTTTCATGTAAGCAATTGTTCTTTTTTTGCTTTGATAGTGGCTTTTTCTGCTCCATGTCTGAGTTGGAGTAAATTTAGTAGGTTTTTTCATGTAATGCGACTTTTTTGCGACTTTCGTACTTGATAAATCTCTGACCACTGCAAGTCAAAAATCACTTTTTGCTTTGATAAGCAAGATTTTTAAATTTTTTGCTTAGGACACTGAACAATCAAAAAGTCGCAGAAAAAAGAGAGTAGTCGCAAGTGCGACTTTTTTGCGACAATTTTAAGCACAAAAAACTTACTAAATGCTTTGATAAATGTCCCCCAATGAGTGCAAAATCACAAAGGCAAAGGGATTAGTCTGGCAAAAGCAATGGTCAGGAGAGCAGAATAAACAGACAGAGCATAAACACTAGTGAAGGGTATAATATAGCTACAATAACAAGCAAACTGAAACTACAGTGCAGAGTTTAAATAGCCTGCCCAGGAGACATGCAGATAGAAATCCACACTGACTGGCCCAGCACTCCTGCAGCTTATAGGACAGAAGAAGCTGTCAATCAAGTGTCCAATAGTGAGGATATGAAGTTTGTAATGAGTAGTCCCCTGGGCGGAGAGTTATACTTACCTAATTCTGTCGGCTGTGCTGCCTGAGCAGACAGAGCAGAGAGGTGACGGGGGCTGTCTATTACCAGGAGACGGCATTATTATTATTATTTTTTTTAAAGGGAAAAAAACCTGCCAGTGGTACCTATGCATTGGAGAACTCAGCCCCACTGGGGGACACCAAAACCACTGAGGACACACACCCGGGAAGGGGTTGGGGGTCTGGTGACGCATGCTGCCAAAGTGCAGGAATGCCACTGCTTGCTTATATGTTGTGAGCCAGAGAGGGGGTCTGCCTGGCACAGACACTCACTCTCTAATGGGGATCCAGGATACTTGCCCCGGAAATCCAGGCAAACCAGGGCCACTTTTAGTTGCATACAGATGAAAGCTGCCTGCCAATGACCGGAGATTGTACTCATCAGCACCTGCACTTTGGAGGAAGAAAGACGTGGCCCAGCTGTTCTAGAGATCACTACATTCGACCTACTTAGCTACCTACCTACTTACCTAGCTAGATAGCCCACTGGCTACCTACATAACTAGCTTCCTGCCTACTTACCTTCCTAGCTACTTGGCTACTTACCTACCTACCTAGCTACCTACAGTGGGGAGAACAAGTATTTGATACACTGCCGATTTTGCAGGTTTTCCTACTTACAAAGCATGAAGAGGTCTGTAATTTTTATTATAGGTACTCTTCAACTGTGAGAGACGGAATCTAAAATAAAAAGAAAGAAAACCACATTGTATGAGTTTTTTTTTAAAAATGTATTTGCATTTTATTGCATGACACACGTATTTGATACATCAGAAAAGCATAACTTAATATTTGGTACAGAAACCTTTGTTTGCAATTACAGAGACCAAAGGTTTCCTGTAGTTCTTGACCAGGTTTGCACATACTGCAACAGAGATTTTGGGATCCAGGACCTTGAGATGCTTCTTACGGAGCCACTCCTTAGTTGCCCTGGCTGTGTGTTTCGGGTAGTTGTCATGCTGGAAGACCCAGCTACGACCCATCTTCAATACTCTGAGGGAAGGAGATTGTTGGCCAAGATCTCTCCATACATGGCCCCATCCATCCTCCCCACAATATGGTGCAGTTGTCCTGTCCCCTTTGTACAAAAGCAGCCCCAAAAAATGATGTTTACACCTCCATGCTTCATGGTTGGGAAACTCACCAAACACGGCGAGTGGAGTTTAGACCAAAAAGCTCTATTTTTGTCTCATCAGACCACATGACCTTCTCCCATTCCTCCTCTGGATCATGCAGATGGTCATTGAAAAACTTCTGATGGGCATGGACATGCACTGGCTTGAGCAGGGGGACCTTGCATTTGCTGAAGGATTTTAATCCATAAAGGTTTAGTATGTTACTAATGGTTTCCTTGAAGACTGTGGTCCCAGCTCTCTTCAGGTCATTTACCAGGTCCTGCCGTGTAGTTCTGGGCTGGACCCTCACTTTTCTCATGATCATTGATGCCCAATGAGGTGAGATCTTGCATGGGGCCCCAGACCAAGGGAGACTGACCGTCATCTTGAACTTCTTCCATTTTCTAATATTTGCGCCAACAGTTGTTGCCTTCTCACCAAGCTGCTTGCCTATTATCCTGTAGCCCATCCAAGCCTGATGTCCTTACACAGCTCTCTGGTCTTGGCCATTGTGGAGAGGTTGGAGTCTGTTTGATTGAGTGTGTGGACAGGTGTCTTTTATACAGTTGAAACAGGTGAAACAGGTAACAAGTTGAAACAGGTGCAGCTAATAAAGGTAATGAGTGGAGAACACGAGGGCTTCTTAAAGAAAAAATAACAGGTCTGGGAGAGCCAAAATTCTTACTGGTTGGTAGGTGATCAAATACTTATGTCATGCAATAAAATGCAATTTTTTTTTTTTAAATCATACAATGTGATTTTCTGGATTTTTGTTTTAGATTCCGTCTCTCACAGTTGAAAAGTACCTATGATAAAAATTACAGACCTCTACATGCTTTGTAATTAGGAAAACCTGCTAAATTGGCAGTGTATCAAATACTTGTTCTCCCCACTGTACCTACCTATTTACAAGAATAGCTGCCTACCTACCTAGCTTCCTATTTTTCTAACTACCAGGCTACCAATGTTCCTGACTACCTACTTACTGACGTATTTACTATGGGGGACTTTATTATAAAACAACTATCCTACCACTGTTGGACATACCTACCTAGTAAGGGAATTACCTGCCTACTGTGGGGGTATACCTACTTAATGGGGAACCACTAACCTACTCACTTTTACTTTGTGGGACACCAAGGGGGGCATTTTTTTTTTTTATAATTTGGGGGCCTATAGATGGGGAGAATATGGTGGAGGAGAGGGCACAGGAAAAATGTGGAGTCTAAGATATTTGTCTTGCAGATGCTGAAGAGATTTGACTAGAAAAAGTCATTATGGCAGTCTAAACTGGACAAAGAAAAAGCAGAATGGAAAGAGGACAACTGCAATCAGACAAGACATCAATGAATTTAACTATATGTATCAAACTGCGGGGTGTGACTCTTTTGGGGAGGGGGGTAGGGCATCACTGTGGGGATGGGAAAGGGGGGCAAAGATGTTGCCAGGGTGGGAGGGGTGCTGATACAGTACCTTGCCAGGGGTGCAAGGTGCAATAGGTATACTTCTACTCTCTAGTGCCCCCTATTGAAGGTAGGTACCCTATAAGTTAATATTCAGCCTATAAAAGAACCTTGAAACTTTACTAGGGTATGATCAATTGATCCAGAACAGTTTTTTAGGGTGACATGCAAAGGCCAGGCTGGCTTCTTTCTCTTACTTTAACTATTTCAGGCTCTGCTTACATGTACTTTACTTGCTGTGAATATTACATAATCAACTTTGCAGGTACCCTGATAGCATGTAAACAGCAAGTTTTCACCCATGAAATCCGCACTTTAGAAAGCGTATGAGTAAGGATTTCATGCACAAAAACATGCTGAGTACATACTATGACCTCTGGATTCTCCATGGTGAAATCTGCAGCATGTAAAGTATATGTTAGCATACCCTGTGCTGGTACAGGTCAGCTCTGTTATGGCAGTGGCTAGCATAATCTCATGAAAACAGCACCAAATGTTAAAGAAACTGAATGCCCCCCCCCCCCCCATCCACACCCCTAATAATGTAGCTAAATAATAAAAAGTAAAAGGCTTTCCATACCCTTCCACTGTGTATTATAAGAAAGGCAAAAGTCAAGTTACTGTCAAGGGAAACAGCACTAATAGTTCCAGCACAGTGTAAATCAAGATTTTACCTATAATATAATGAATACTGATAACATTGCTTCATAAATATTACTATGAACATATCAGATAATGCATACAAATGAATGTATGGAATCAAACACTGCCATATTGTTCCCAGTATGGAAGGGTAATGTCATCTCTTCAGTTTTGCTGTTTTCACAAGTGTCATAGCATAGGTTATTCCTCAATCTACCTAAAGTGCTTATCCTCTAGGTCAACACATAAGGGTTAAGAGGCCAGTAAAGCCATAAACATAAAGCAGGCTTTGTATCTGACAGAAGATTGATGCTAAAAATATCTGCAGCTGCCCAATCAAGTGACATAAATAATGGTAAAATGCGTTAGTGCCCGGCTAATACCATCTGCTTCCTTCTCCAAAGCCTAGTGCAAGACTCACAGACTCAACGTGCTGCACTAATGTGATCCCATCACCAGAAGGGATAGGAAAAACGCAAATAAGGTTAAATATATAATATATTCTTCTCCAAAATGAGTCCATGGCAAATGTCCCTTACGTGCCAGTCATTCACAATTCAGCCCTTTGTAAACTGCTCTCAGATTTCCATCCAATTCTGAGCCCTGGAGTAGTTCAATTTGTCTTTAACCCCTTAAGGACCAACACAAATAAACCTGTACGCCCCTAAAAGACCAGGCCTGTTTTTTCAAATCGGGGATGTCTGTCTTTATTAGAGAATAACTCTGGTAACGTTTTGCCAATCACGATAATTGTGACATTGTTTTTTTGTCACAAGTTGTCCTTCATGTACATAGTAAAAGTAATCCGATATCATTTGTAGTTTTTTTTTTACAATGCAAAAATTCATGAAATTTTTTTAAAAATTATGATTTTTTGCTATTTTAACACTAATAGGTTGCATATATTTATACATACTGACCAAATAGTTTATGAAACTTACACTTTCAGATGTCTACTTTATTTTGACAGCATTTTTTTTTTGTTTTTAATTAACATTTTAAATTAATTAGAAGCCTAACAATTTAACTTGAAATCTTGAAAATTTTGAAAATTAGAAAAGTACATCTTTTTTTGTGTGCTATGCAAGGTTTGCAGCCATTTTAAGGTAGTAGAACATAGGAACACCCCCCAAATTACTCAATTTTAAAAAGTAGACCCCTCAAGGTATTCGCTAGGGGGTACAGTGAGTATTTTAACACCATAGTTTTTGGGCAGAAATTATTACAATGTCAGTGTTAAAAATTCGAAATTTGCCTTTTTTCACAAATGCATCATTTGTGGGGCATATTTTTTGTACATCACTTCTGATATTGCAAGAAATGCATCCTATATTTTATTAAGCTGCTCGGCTCGTGTTTGGAAATACCCCCGCTTAGGCCATATTTGGTTCCTTGGCCGCTTGGTAGGACCCAGAAGGAGAGGAGCCCCCTTTGGCTTTCAGGGCATCATTCTATGAATAGTCCCCATTCACACAGCGTTTCTGCAGTATATGTGTCCGTTGTCATGTCAAAAAAGGGATGTCAATGTATATTGTACCGTCTCATTCAGAAATGATACCCAGCCACAGCAGGGAGCTCATTATTGTGACTGTTGGCGGGCATCCGCAGCACGTAATATGCTGCGGATGTGTGCCGTGTGATCCTACACATTATACATTTAAATTTTTTACTATATTTATTTAATACATGTGTTTTTATTATTTTTTTATTTTTTTATTTACACTTTTTTATTTATTTATTTTTTTACACTTTTTTATACTTCTTGTTTTTATACACTTTTATTTATTTTATTTATTTTTCTCTTTTTTTAATGCTTTGGAATACTTAGTATTCCAAAGCATTGCAGATATATGCTGCCTGCTAGTTTTACACTAGCAGGCAGCATATGAGGACTTGCCTCTGGCACGTCCTCACAGGCAATAACCGGGGCAGACCTGGGGGTCCTTGTAAAGACCCCTGGCTGCCCAGGTAAGCAGCAGCACCCCGTGATCATTGCGGGTTACTACAGGAGAGAGACAGAGGGAGCCCCCTCCCTCTGTCAAAACTCCTTACAGCTCGCGGTCGCTTCCGACCGCGGCTGTAAGGGTTAAACTGCCGGGACCGAAATTGTCTTCGGTCCCAGCAGTGCGGCAGGTCCCCGCCCACCGGGGATCACACACAGCCCCCTGCGATCGCGCTGCAGGGTGCTGCAGGGGTGACAGAGGGAGCTCCCTCCCTCTGTCATAACACAGCCCGCGGTCACTT
This sequence comes from Hyla sarda, assembly GCF_029499605.1. NCBI lineage: Eukaryota > Metazoa > Chordata > Amphibia > Anura > Hylidae > Hyla > Hyla sarda. Next base: position 472,236,219 of record NC_079189.1, read on the forward strand.
CTGACCGCGGCTGTAAGGGTTAAACTGCCAGGACCGAGGTTTACTTCAGTCCCGGCAGTGCAGCAGGGTTCCGGCTGTGTGTAACAGCCAAGTCCCTGCTGCGATCTCGTGGGTGCACTGGGCAGCACCCACGAGAACCATGGACGAGTATACACGTCCTGGTGCGGGAACGTGCATCCGCCCTGGACGTGTATACACGTCCATGGTCGTTAAGGGGTTAAGAATACAAAGAAATGATAATTTTTCATTTCTATATTTGACTCAGCATGCATCAGCTTTGATAAACAGGCATATTGCTGTTTGCGACACTGACCTTTAAACCAGAAAGATGTGGGGGCTTTATGCATATAACCTTTCCCCCTTCCCTTGGCTTAGACCAGGGATGATTGAATGCACTGAGGATCTGCACCATGCTTCACTTTATAACTGAATGGGTACTGACAGAGCTATTTCAGAATAAAATAATAATGACGGACAGCTCCTGGCCATGTGGTGACAGATAAGCCTGTTGGAGTTTATATATTTCATTCCTTTAGAGTCAGGTAGTCATATTATTCATGGTGAATGGGTGATACACATCTCGAAGGAGTGCAGCACTGCGGACTATTCTTTAAGTGAACTCTCCACCTCAGCACATCCTTTTATTATATCAAATATATTTTCTATACAAGGCAACCACCCATTTTAGAATAGTATGTATTCCACAAATACTAATATTAATATAAACACTGTCATTACATTAGAGTTCAGTGAACTTGTGTAGCTTCTACTCCAACAGACGACATGATGTAACAGAATTCTATGCTTCAGATTTATGAGTATTTTTTTTTTTTGTGCATCGTGTATTGTCCCTTCATAAGTGTTCAAGATTACATAGAACTGGGGACTCTTTTTTTTTTGTTTGTTTGTTTTAAGCCAGGAACATCACGAAATGCATTTGTGTAGTTTTTTTTAAAAATATCCCATTTTTGTTTTTTTTCTTTTTCTCATGGTTTTAAGCAAGATTTTTAAATACTATTCAAATGAACATTACTGTTTTTTACATAAAGATGCAAGTATAGGAGATCCAACCACGGACACTTTAATAGAAACAAGATAACAAACTAGGATGATCAAAGTAATTTCCTGGAAGGATACCTCTCCCCTCCTCTGTCTTGATGGCTGAACCTGGTAAACCGATATGTCCCATTGTACCAGCCATTGTATGTGAGTCATAAGTGCCCTAGGAAATTTGATAGGATGTGGACCCCCTGGCTTCTCATAGATGCGTCAGCTGACCCCCCCGGCTAGATTGTCCCAGTAGGTCTCCTACAGTGTGCTACTGTTCTCTCAAGGAAGGGACTGGGTTGGGGTTACTTGTGCATGTGTGAGTGTATGTTTGTTTGTTTCTCCGGACGGGTCTCCAAGGTACCCTTCCTTACTGCTAATGGTTGCCCTGTCATTATGGTGGAGTCGGTCTTTGGGACCAAAGGAGGCTGTTGTTTATGTTTACCTTGTTGGTAATGTCTGTTAATTGAAATTCAAATCTAAATAAATACTTTTTATAATCCCACTCAAAAATTCTGATGCAGCAGAATCCCATTGCTGTCGATGGGCCTCCACAGCATGGTACACCCTATGGAATTTCAGCAGCGGAGCTGCCGCCACTGAAATTCCACCAACAAAAGAATGATATTGGTTATTCTTTCAGTGGAATCAGCGAGGAATACATTGATGTCTATGGGGACAGCAATATCCGCAGGGTCCTAGTGCCAACTGATTCAGTTGGTGCTGGCCACCATCGGAATCTCTGGGCCGGAGATTCCTGAAAGTGAACTTAGCTTAGAAGAGTCACAATACATGCAGTGTATGCATTACTGCTTATAAGGGCTGCATGCAGGATTTTCTTAATTATTTCTCAAGAAATAGCTAATAACCTAAAAAAAAAAAAATGACAAGTTCAACATTACTTTGCTTTAGAGGAAATAAAAACAAAGAGCGGTATTCCTGAAAAGTGGAGTAGGTGAACGTCTCTTTAGTTCATTAATTCATGTGGTGGAAACTGTGTACCTGCACCAGATTTATAAAATGGTGCAGGGCATGTGAGAAATCTGGTGCTGATCACATTTCTTACATCAGTACTCCACTTTGCATGGTGGTTTTGTGTGACTTTTTGTGCGACTTTTTAACCTTTGCAATAATTCTGTCACTTTTTAATAATGTTGTCTACAGTTAGTTTGTATGCAATTTTTGGGGGTGAGGATTTGTGCCCTTTTGGGTGCGCCAAAGTAGGCAACTTTTTCAAAAAGTCACAGTTTGATAAATTCCTGACCACTGCAAAAAGTCAACTCAAAACACGTCTACTACAGCAAGAATATAAAAAAGCACGTAAATGAAAAGTCGCATAAAAAGAAGTCGCAAAAATTGCACTGAGCCAAAATATTCTGACAAATTTACCCAGGAAAACCTAAGTAAAAGGCTTTATAAATACACCCCAAAATCTTTTCAGCAATTGAAGTCAAAATCTGCTCTTTTGTGATAAATATTCAGCCATGTTTAAGGTTAGAGTCCCACTTACTGTATTTTGCTACATATTTGCTGCTGCGTATTTACCCTACCCATTAAAGTCAATAAGTAGCAAAATCAGCTGCAGAAAATACACAGTAAAATACGGCATGTGTGACTCTACCCTTACATTATTAATTTTTTGCCATGACTACAACATGATCAGCGCCTCGTGTCATACAGTAACCCTAGATAGAGTAGACTGTCTCCTGCTAGACCTCTTGGTCTTCATGCATATCACCCCACTATGGTGGTTAAAAGTGCTGTAGATGAGTTGCATGCCACGGGTGTCTGGACTGGTATCCTCGGCCGGAACCCATATATTGCAGAGAAGTAGAAGTATAGAATAAAAATGACTGGTCTCGGCGCTGCTTTTGGTAGAAATCCACTTGTTCCATGTGTGGGTTAATAAATTATTTTATTAAAATAATAAAAAGATGATACATATATGGCAATAACGCATTTCGGGAGTTTAATTTTCTTCTTCAGACTGTATGCAATGGTTTTTTTTTCTCTATCTTGTTCAAGGTATTTAAATACGAGGCTAAGGCATAGAAAGCTGAGCTGTTTCTAGTGGCATCGCTGGATCTTGATCCTCAGTACTTGCTAGTAAAGGAGCTACTCTGTTTCTAAGTAATTGATGTTGATACTGTCTAATGATAAAGGCCATTGTCACTGTCATGGTAGCCTTGTGATTGTTATAGGGGACCTTGTGACTGTCATCAGTAGTAAAAAGAATGGGACCTACCAAGACAAGTAGCAACCAAATAGTGTGTCTCTGTGGTACGAATGCCCTTGGTACAAGGAGACCCCTCATGCCAAACCACTTATAGAGTAAATCCCCTAAAGGGACTCCAAATGTGAGTTTATGTTTAAGTTTATAAGCTTACATTAATGTATTTTTTAATATTGAATACATTAAATATATTAAAATCATAGCCCTTTCATGTTACTAGTAATATTCAGACTGGTAGCTGTCCAACAACTATCATGCCAAATTTTAGAATATAAAAGCACTATATGCACGCTGTAAGCTAAGCTGCAGCTCATAAAATAACATTAAAAGCCCTTTGAGACCCCATCTACTATTGTTCGCTTTTAGACATACTTCAAGTATTATAACAATTAAGGGAAGACCACATGTTTCCTTTCCCACCTCTTGTTCAAGGCTATTCTGCATTTACGGAGTGATTCTTATCCTCTGCCTCTTACTGCTGGCTAACTGGAGATTAGGACAGAAACACAGTATTCTGTAAACAGTCCTTGGGCAATGACTGTCTACTGCTTCAATCAGCACATACTGTAGTAAGAACTAGCACCTGAATGTATCCCCTCAAACCAGCCCACACTCAGTAACTTTGTACTTTGGCATTATACACTGCCCAAAAAAAAAAATAAAGGGAACACTAAGATAACACATCCTAGATCTGAATGAATGAACTAATCGTATGAAATACTTTCGTCTTTACATAGTTGAATGTGCTGACAACAAAATCACACAAAAATTATCAATGAAAATATAATTTCCTGATAACAGTCAGTGGTGCAATGTGGCATTGGTGGATGGAGCAAGACATGATGTCCCAGATGTGCTCAATCGGATTCAGGGGAACGGGCGGGCCAGTCTATAGCATCAATGCCTTCCTCTTGCAGGAACTGCTAACACTCCATCCTCATGAGGTCTAGCATTGTCTTGCATTAGGAGGAACCCAGGGCCAACTGCACCAGCATATGGTCTCACAAGGGGTCTGAGGATCTCATCTCGATACCCAATGGCAGTCAAGCTACCACTGGCAAGCACATGGAGGGCTGTGCGGCCCCCAAAGAAATGACACCCCACTCCTTTTACTGACCCACCGTCAAATCGGTCATGCTGAATGATGCTGCAGGCAGCAGAACATTCTCCACAGCGTCTCCAGACTCTGTCACATCTGTCACATGCGCTTAGTGTGAACCTGCTTTCATCTGTGAAGAGCACAGGGCACCAGTAGCGAATTTGCCAATCTTGGTGTTCTCTAGCAAATACCAAATGTCTTGCACAGTGTTTGGCTGTAAGCACATCCCCCACCTGTGGATGTCGGGCCCTCATATCACCCCCATGGAATCTGTTTCTGACTGTTTGAGTGGACACATGCACATTTGTGGGCTGCTGGAGGTAATTTTGTAGGGCTCTGGCAGTGCTCCTCCTGCTCCTCCTTGCACAAAGGCGGAGGTAGCGGTCATTGCTGCGGGGTTGTTGCCCACCTACGGCCTCCTCCATGTATCCTGATGTACTGGCCTGTCTCCTGGTACACAGCAAACCTACTTGCCACAGCTCGCATTGATGTGCCATCCTGGATGAGCTACACTACCTGAGCCACTTGTGTGGGTTGTAGACTCCGTCTTATGCTACCACTAGAGTGAAAGCATCGCCAGCATTCAAAAGTGGCCAAAACATCAGCCAGGAAGCACAGGAACTGAGAAGTGGTCTGTTGTCACCACCTGCAGAACCACTCCTTTATTGGGGGGGTTTTACTAATTGCCTATAATTTCTACCCATTTGCACAACAGCATGTGAAATTGATTGTCAATCAGTGTTGCTTCCTGAGTGGACAGTGTGATTTCACAGAAGTGTCATTGACTGGAGTTACATTGTGTTGTTTAAGTGTTCCCTTAATTTTTTTGAGCAGTGTATATTCTTAAAGTTATCAGAGTAAGTGGAACCTACAGTATATTACAGGGGTGAGAGACAAAGAAGTGATTCAGCGTTTTTTTCCTCATTTTTTATTTGTCAAGACAGTTTACATGTTTCGGTCTCCCAGGAAGATTCTATGTGCACAACTTTTGTCAGCAATCCCTTCCATCTGCCTCGGGTTACTTCCCATCCTACTGTGCTGTAATCAAATGCCGATGAATACTGAAGCCACATAGTGTGAAGGGAGCTGTACAGAATCCGGCTTACTCAGCAACTGGCTAAGGAACAGCAGTTTTATATACAACAACAAAAGATCAAAATTTCAAAGTAACCCATTCATCATCAAGCAAAACATACACCGTCAAATGCTATATCCTCATACTGTTCCTACTGAAAAATGTGATTTTATGGGAATTTGAGCATAACACTATCGGTTCTGTAACTGACACTTAAGAACTTGGCCATAACACAACTGCTATCATACTGCTGCAAGTAGTCCAGAGTAATACAGCTGTGAAAAGTATAATGTAAAATTGTAGGCAGTAGCTAGAGTAATGATGGTCATACACAGTAAGCCAATGGTGGAATAAGCAATGAATTACCGGCATATAACACGCATTTTTAGGCAAAAATTTTTAGCCTAAAGTCTTTCTGCGCGTCATACACCGATAAGCCGCTGCAGTTCAATTATTTAAAGCGGGCGCTTTAAATCAATGAACTGCAGCGGCTTTTGCAGGTCCAGAGACCTGCCGTCGCTGCCCGATTCTCTGCCCCTGTCTATCCTGGGGTCCAGAGACTGCCGGCGCCACTGCCCCATTGCCTCCCCCATCCCCAGTTTTTCTGACCCCGCAGAAGCCCCCAGGAAAGGCAGGGCGAGAGAGGCCGTCGCTGCCTGCTTCTCACCCCCTGCCTTTCCTGGGGTCTAGAGCCCTGCTGCCGCCGCTTCTCTCCCCCTGGCTATCGGCGCCGCTTCCCCATTGCCGTTGCCGCTGCCCCATTGCCTCCCCCATCCCCGGTTTTATAATTACCTGTTGCCGGGGTCAGGTCCACGCTGCTTCTGGCTCCAGTTTGGCGACACAGGAGACGCCACACCGGAGCCAGAAGCAGCGCAGACCCGACCCCGGCAACAGGTTATTATAAAACCGGGGATGGGGTAAGCTATGAGGCAGCGGCGCCGGCAATGGGGCAGCGGTGCCGATTAGCCAGGGGAGAGAAGCGGTGGCAGCAGGGCTCTAGACCCCAGGAAAGGCAGGGGGAGAGAAGCGGGCAGCAATGGCCTCTCTCCCCCTGTCTTTCCTGGGGGCTTCTGCGGGGTCAGAAACAGTGTATCGGGGTATACACATGCACATACACGCACCCTCATTTTACCAAGGATATTTGGGTAAAAAACTTTTTTTACCCAAATATCCTTGGTAAAATGAGGGTGCGTGTTATAGGCCAGTGCGTGGTATACCCCGATAAATACGGTATATATTGTCTAATGAACTTGTTTTGCAGACACAGCCATACACATTTTAGTCAATATGCCCATTACATTTGTTCAAGCTGGTTATACACAATCCATGATACCAGGCAAAGAAGGGGCAATTATTCTGGGAATGTTCTGTGAACATTATGGGAATATTCTGAGAACATTCTTTCCTGAAAGATCGTTCTTGGATGAAAAATCCTTACTGCCCACACCTCATTATTGGCCAGGCCAGCTGCATCACTCACTGACTGTACTTAACGACACCACGGATAGAGCAAACAGGAGGCAGAGTCTGCTCTGGAAGTGGGAACAGGTAAGGATGCAATAGTACCCCCCCCCCCCCTTTTTTATGAGGGACCCCAGGACTAGTTAGAGTTTGCCTGGATGAGAGTTGTGAAACTTTTTAACAAGGATGTCAGTTTGAATGGACCAGTACCCATGATCTCTTCTCCGGACATTAATGGAGAACTCCGGTGGAAAACTTTTTTTTTTTATTAACTGGTGCCAGAAAGTTAAAAAGATTTGTAAATTACTTCTATTAAAAAATCTTAATCCTTTTAGTACTTTTTAGCAGCTGTATGCTACAGAGGAAATTCTTTACTTTTTGAATCTCTTTTTTGTGTTGTCCACAGTGCTCTCTGATGACACCTCTGTCCGTGTCAGGAACTGTCCAGAGTAGCATGGGTTTGCTATGGGGATTGCTATGGGGACAGTTCCTGATATGGGCATCAGGTGTCAGCAGAGAGCACTGTGGACAACACAAAAAAAGAGATTCAAAAAATAAAGATTTTCCTTTGTAGCAAACAGCTGCTAAAAAGTACTGAAAGGATTAAGATTTTTTAATAGAACTAATTTACAAATCTGTTTAACTTTCTGGCACCAGTTAATTAAAAAAAAAAAAAAGTTTTCCACCCGAGTACCCTTTTTACCAGTGGACCAGATACTGCAGAGAGTTCTGGACCTAAGGTTTAATGAACCCACAGTAAAAGTTTGCTAGTCCCAGAAAACGTTGCAATGCCTAAAAATATTGGAGGCCTCCTTAGATAAAACAACCCAAAAATCACAAATAAAATCGAGGATCTTCTCCTCCTCCACACAGTGTCTGGCAATTTTAATTGACATAAGTTTTTCAATGCATTCAGTTCCCCCATCTGATCAGTTCCACAGAAGCCCAATTGAAGACTTAACAAAGAAAGACTCAAATAATATCAGCAGACACATTTCTCATAACAAAAAAGGAATATTTTTCAAAATGCAAGAAACCTACAAGTGGACCAATCTCTGGTGTAAATAACTAAACCTTTCCACTATCTAAAGGTGTATCGTCCACCCCGGTTACCCTTTTGTGGTTAGCCAGAGTGAGAAAAGAAAAACTAAAAGTTTTAACAAAATGAAAATTGTCAACATTAGCTGCTGATCCAGAATCAATAAGCATTTGTCCAGACACAGTGTTACCTATGTAAGAGATGCAAGTAGAAATCAAAATTTTTGTATTATCATTGGGAAATAGCAGTTTGCCCATTTGGCATCCCTGATAACCATGGAGAACGTATGGCACGCGTGCCCCAGGGGGCAAGTCGAGCCCCCTCTGTGGGCACGTGGCCATAGTTCGCCATGGATGCCTTTTGATGCGCTTCCGCTATGCTCAGGGCCAGATCATCACTGGTGATCTGCTCCGGGCCTATGCACCGAGTAAATAGAAGGGGACCCGACCCGCTGCTGCCCACCCTGGACATGTTGCTGGCCCTGCCGCTTACTTGTTTTGCTGGTGCATAGCCCGCAACAAGTTCCGGGTGAATGCTCTGGCAGGGGGCGGTGGGGCCCCCATGTTGTAATCATTACCGTCCAGCACAGACTGCCTATAAGTCCTTCTGACATTTTGAGAGAAGGGGGAGGGCAGGGTCATAGGCAGTCTGTCTGGCCGCAGGCACATGACGTCAGGTCACATGAACAACATGCTGATGCTGCACCAGCAACACAAGTAAGCTCTGCTAGTCTCCTACAATTCCCTAGAGCTCTTCCCCTTACTGAAATATGGGGAGCAAATAATACAGCACATGGGGATACAGTATGTGGCCCTCATATCCCATGTGTGCTGTATACAATAACCCCTCATGTGCTGTATACATCTCCCCCCATGTGCTGTATACATTCCCCCCCCATTAGCTGTATACCATCATCCCCCTCCCATGTGCTGTATACAATAACCCCTTGTGCTTTATACCATCCCTTCTGCTCCATGTGTGCTGTATACCATCTCCTCCCCATGTGCTGTATACCATCTCCTCCCCGTGTGCTGTATACCATCTCCTCCCCGTGTGCTGTATACCATCTCCTCCCTGTGTGCTGTATACCATCTCCTCCCCATGTGCTGTATATCATCTCCTCCCGTGTGCTGTATACCATCATCCCCCTTCTATGTGCTGTATACAATAACCCCTTGTTCTGTATACTATCCCCTCCACTCCACGTGTGCTGTATACAAAAAAAACTATTTTGGATATTGAACTCTGTTGTGTTCTTCTTTAAAAAAAAAAAAGATGTTAATTAGTTATGGCAACTGTAGGAGTAGTTTTTTTTCTAAACTTAAACCTCAGTATTCTGATTTAATTGCTGTGCTGGCACTTTGAGGGAAAAAAAGTTGGTGTGCATTATGGTTTGGGCACTCGGGCTCTAAAAGGTTCGCCATCACTGGTCTAGACACTGGAGATTGCTTGTGTCTGTGACAAGACTTGAGCACATAGTTGCATCTCCATAGTAGAAGCATAGACCTTCACTCTTCCAGAAATCTCTCTGTTCCTGGGAGGTCATAATACTCACTTACAAGGGTTCCTCTACTGGCCAGGTGAAAAGAATAGAAGTAAAGGGTAGGTCAGGAAGAGGCAAGTGACAGTAGTGGAAGAATATTTTTGTTGTCGTTCCCTAAGACGTCTATCTGAACATACCACTAGGTTTATGGCCTGGTTGAGAATATCTCGGGAGGGATAGCAAGTTCTTTATGGTATCTGACAAACCCAATCTAAACTGACACCTAAGAGCAGAATTATTTCATCCCCATGCCGCACACCATTTGAGGAAATCCGCTCAATATTCCTAAGCTGGTCTGTGACCCTGTCTTAAAGCTGCCATGAGCCACCCTGTCATATAATAACCCCAGAGAAGCAAGCAGACAGTCCACAGAAGCTAACTTGGGAGCGTTGGGAGGAAGATAAATAGCCTATTCCTGGGGGTCTCCCTGCAGAAGGGACATAACTGATCCCACCTTCTGAGACATGGAGCAAAGGGAGTGAGGTTGAAGGCTAAAAATAGGCTTGCAGCTTTCACGAAAAGCTTTAAACGTAAAAAAAAACGATCTTTGAGTTTCATTTGGGGTTGAACTGGAATTAACAAGGGGGCAGCTGGAGTATTGGGACTAGAGGGCTCCTGGTTGTGGAATCTCTCAACCAGTTCCTGTGCCAGCTGAGTAAGACCCTGCATTTGGTCCACTGAAACCAACCTGGCATCCATGATAACCTAGTGGCACCACAGTATGTGGCCTATGTTACTATCACATCCAAATTTGGGAGTAGTGCAGCCCTGATGTTAGCCCAAACCACTAACCCTACCTACTTAGATGTTAAGCCCTAAACTGAGGCTCCCAATTGGGAATGGTGCAGGGGCAACAAGAGCAGTCAGTCAGCCCTAGTCAGCAACACCGATACACAGATAGTCAACAATAGATTTTAAAAAGCCTGCCTCTGGGCATCCAGTGCCCACATCTTCTCATTGGTTGTGCCAGCCATGTCCCTTGGTGATAAATGGCCCTGAGACGCCATGGCCAGAGTGAACAGGAGGCAGAGCCAAAACTGGAACCAGAAACAGATATGTATGTAACAGATTTTGACATGGATTCTGCACCTTAATTTCCATCAAACCCAAATGTAATCCATGTGCAATGGAAAACTTCCGCATGTATTTTTGGCAAGACCGCAGAACACAATACACTGCCGAAAAAATAGTACGCCTAAATTTTTGTGTAGATTCTGCACAGAAAAGTCAAGTATAAGCCCTGCTGTCATTCTATTCCATTCTGCATGCAGATCCGTGGTACTACAAACTGCATATCTCTGGCACATCTGCCGCAGAAGTTCACCAGTCACCACTCTGCTGCGTAAACACATCGGATTTCCCAGCAAATTGCGCAAACATATAACAGTACTACTTTTATTGTGCAGATAGGTAAACATTAATTGTATAACTATGCATGTTATGTATATTCAACCATTTATATACAATGTCTACATACACATATTATACACTCATGCACCTTATAATATAATCCTGGTATTTAGTACCAAATGCACATATTATTCATACTACTACATGTTCCAATCACACATACTTTAAATATATATATATATATATATATATATATATATATATATATATATTATTAATATTTATTAGCTTAGCTTAGATTGCAAAATTGAACGTACAACTCATGAGCATGAAGCTGGAGTTTATTGGCTACATATTGAAGAATGATACATATTAGCACACAGTATGTCTGAAAATATCATAATAAAGTCATGTAAATAATAGTAAAAAAACAGACACATATGTTGCTGCAAATAGTAGCTGCTCCCCAAGTCGTCTTACCTTTGCAGGATCAGTATTGAGGACAGGTTCAGCTTTCCGCTTCTCAGTAATGGATTTTTGGTTCTCTGGAGAGAACATGGTCCTCTGGTTTGAAGGATGGTATTGGTACAGTAAACATACATGAGACCTGCACTGGCCAACACATAGGCAAGCCAACTGTAGCTGTGGCAGTAGTGTGAGAAAAGAAACAGGTGGCACAGCAATATAGTCTCTCTACGCTAACAAAGCCCGCTAGCTTGTTGGCATTGTATGAGAGCTCAGCAGCCTCACACAAAATACACTATCTCAGGGAAAACTACAATTCTTCATAGTGTGGAAATCTCTCACTGGCACCAGGAAATTTTAAACGGACATATCTTTTGAAGCTAAGCTTATACCATCTGTTCTCTCATTTAACTGCAACCCCTTGAAACCATGTAAATCCTGAGTGTTTTTGTATCTACATGTCCTTGGGATTTTATACTGTAAAAGCTTTTATTGTTTCTCAAATGAAAACAAGACTCAGCACTCCAGACATGAAAAACACAAATAACTAAAAATATTTCTCTGCTACTTTAATAAACATTAAAACCACATTGGCCTCCATTCTATACGCGTTTATCAACGGCAATTTTTGCTCTGATGGTAATTTATGAGAAATACTAATGCATTTTACAAAATATCAAAAACTTGTAATGGGGGAAATGCATTATGGATACTTTATATGAAAACACTGATAAGGAAAGACTAAACAAAATGCACATCATGGGCCCTTATTGCTATTAATGTGGACTTGTATTTGCTACAAATGTAATCAAAGCCTAAGTGCTAACTATACAGTATACAGGGGGTATTCTGGTGACCCTTCTCAACAACTGATTGGCTGATTTGGTATGTCCTCCAGGGCTGACATGTCAGAGGAAGAGGGGTGCAGCAGATAGCAGCGGTGACCAGGAGCCAATGGAACAGCCACCTGCTTTAGGATTTATTTTTAACACAAATGCACAAAAAAAAGAAACAAATGTAGTGGTGCCGGTACCTGTGTGAATTCAGCTCCACGAGATGGATAGTATAACACTCGGGCACAAAACCAGATCGAATCAGCTGACGGCGGTGTTAGGACAATAGGAGACCCAGTCAATGCAAGTATAGGACAAAAGAAAAACAGGCGTCCTGCACTCACCCATCTCGGGCTGGTCAATTGGGCATGTCAAGCAGAGATAGTGTGGGGTGCTCAGAGGTGACTGCTGGCGGTTTCACGCACACAGGCGTGCCTCTCCCGGCGTGTGCGTGAAACCACTCGCAGTCGCCTCTGAGTGCCCCACACTATCTCTGCTTGACATGCCCGATTGACCAGCCCGAGATGGGAGCTGTATTATCAGAATTTTGACGGTGAGTGAAGGACGCCTGTTTTTCTCCTGTTTTTGTCCTATACTTGGATTTATTTTTAAAACAACAATTGTGCAATACAAAGTACACATCAAATAGATACAAGAAATAACAAATTACTAAATTATTCCTGCTTAGTCAAATTTAGTCAAATTCATTTAGTGAAGGTGATGAAATTATCATAGAAGATGGTTGTGATGAAATGTTAGCAGAGTGCTGCATTTTGTTCCCTCATAATGCACTTATGATGGCTACATTTCAGATGCAGCCTACAGGGCTTGGCTGTAGTTATATTGGCAGAAGCCAGAGCATTGTCCCAGAGAAAATCTGCCATTTGTAGAACAATATTTAATACAGTTTCTGATTGATGCCAGAATAATATTACATGTTTTTCATATATATATATATATATATATATATATATATATATATATATATTAGCTTAATACCCGGCATTGCCCGGTTTTTCCTTCCTAATCCTTGTTGGGGAGGAAAGTAAACAAAGGAGGAAGCTTTTGACTTCATATCCCGTCCTCATATGTTGTTGTCATATCCCAACCCCATATCCTGTTCTCATATCCCGACCTCCTATCCCGTCATCATATCTCGACCTCATATCCCATCCTCATATCCCGTCCTCATATTTCGACCTACTATCCCGACCTCCTATCCTGACCTCCTATCTCGACCTCCTATCCCGACCTCCTATCCCGTCCTCCTATCTCGACCTCCTATCCCGACCTCCTATCCCGACCACCTATCCCAACCTCCTATCCCGTCCTCCTATCTCGTCCTCCTATCCCATCCTCCTATTCCATCCTCCTATCTTGTCCTCCTATCTCGTCCTCCTATCCCCTCCTCCTATCTCGTCCTCTTATCTCGTCCTCCTATCCTGTCCTATCCCATCCTCCTATCCTGTCCTCCTATCTCGGCCTCCTATCCCGACCTCCTATCCCGACCTCCTTTTCCCGACCTCCTATCCCAACCTCCTATATCGGTCCTCCTATCTCGACCTCCTATCCCGTCCTCCTATCCAGTCCATCTATCCCGTCCTCCTATCCTAACCTCCTATCCCGACCTCCTATCTTGATCTTCTATCCTGACCTCCTATCCCGTCCTCCTATCCCGACCTCCTATCCCAACCTCCTATCACGTCCACCTATCCCGGTCCTCCTATCCCGTCCTCCTAACCTGACCTCCTATCCTGTCCTCCTATCCCGAACCTCCTATCCCGAACCTCTACCTCCTACGCCGTCCTATCTCGACCTCCTACCCCATCCTCCTATCTCGACCTCCTATCTTGACCTCCTATCTCGACCTCCTATCTCGACCTATCCCGTCCTCCTATCTCGACCTCCTATCCCGACCTCCTATCCCTTCCTCATATTTTGACCTCCTATCTCGACCTCCTATCTCAACCGCCTATCTCGACCTCCTATCCCGACCTCTTATCCCATCCTCCTATCCCGACCTCCTATCCCGTCCTCATATCTTGACCTCCTGTCTCGACCTTCTATCCCGACCTCCTATCCCTACCTCCTATCACGACCTCCTATCCCGACCTCCTATCCCGACCTCCTATCCCGACCTCCTATCTCGACCTCCCATCCTGACCTGTAATATGTGTACCAGGTATTGAAATATCTCCAGCCATACAGAAGTTATGTGAGAACATACATTTCCCATTGATTTGCATGGGACTTTAAACAAAAACCCTGACACTCACAAATAGGGTAGTAAAGGGTTAAATTAACTATCCTATATTTTAAGTGGACATATAAGTAACATGTGACCAAGTTTTATCGAAATATCTCCAGCCGTTTGGAAGTTATGCAGTAACATATATTTCCCTTTGACTTGTATGGGACTTTAAACATAAACCCCGCCCCTGGCAAATGGGGGTGAGTAAGGGTTAAATTACCTATCCTATGTTTGTTGCTGACAAATAAGTAACATGTGTGCCATGTTTCATGTTAATATCTTTAGCTGTTTGGAAGTTTTTGTGGAACATACACACATACATACATATATACACACACACACACACACATAGAGTTTTATATATATATATATATATATATATATATATATATATATATACTAGCTGAGTACCCGGCGTTGCCCGGTTTTTCCTTCCTAACCCTTGTAGGGGAGGAAAATCAACAAATTAGGAAGCTTTTGACTTCATATCCCATCCCCATATATTGTTGTCATATCCCAACTCCATATCCCGTCCTCATATCCCGTCCTCATACCACGACCACCTATCCCGACCTCCTATCCCGACCTCCTATCCTGTCCTCCTATCCCGTCCTCCTATCCCGTCCTCCTATCCCATCCTCCTATCTCGACCTCCTATCTTGACCTCCTATCTCGACCTCCTATATCGACCTCCTATCCTGACCTCCTATCCCGACCTCCTATCCCGACCTCCTATCCCAACCTCCTATCCCGACCTCCTATCCCGTCCGCCTATCCCGATCTCCTATCCCGTCCTCCTATCCCGTACTCCTATCTCGACCTCCTATCTCGACCTCCTATCTCGACCTCCTATCCGGACCTCCTATCCGGACCTCCTATCCCGACCTCCTATCCCGACCTCGTATGCCAACCTCCTATCCCGTTCTCCTATCCCGACCTCCCACCCTGTCCTCATATCTCGACCTCCTTTCCTGACCTCCCATCTCGTCCTCCTGTCTCGACCTCCAATCCCGTCCTCCTATCCCGACCTCCTATCCTGTCCTCCTATCCCAACCTCCTATCCTGTCCTCCTATCTCTACCTCCTATGCCATCCTATCTCGACCTCCTACCCCATCCTCCTATCTCGACCTCCTATCTTGACCTCCTATCTCGACCTCCTATCTCGACCTATCCCGTCCTCCTATCTCGACCTCCTATCCCGACCTCCTATCCCTTCCTGATATTTCAACCTCCTATCTCGACCTCCTATCTCAACCGCCTATCTCGACTTCCTATCCCGACCTCCTATCCTATCCTCCTATCCCAACCTCCTATCCCGTCCTCATATCTTGACCTCCTGTCTCGACCTTCTATCCCGACCTCCTTTCCCGACCTCCTATCTCGACCTCCTATCCCGACCTCCCATCCCGTCCTCCTATCCCATCCTCATATCTCGACTTCCTATCCCGAGCTCCTATCTCGACCTCCTATCCAGATCTGTAATATGTGTACCAGGTATTGAAATATCTCCAGCCGTACTGAAGTTATGTGGGAACATACATTTCCCATTGACTTGCATGGGACTTTAAACAAAAAACCCGACCTTCTCAAATGGGGGTAGTTAAGGGTTAAATGAACTATCCTATATTTTAAGTGGACATATAAGTAACATGTGACCAAGTATTATCGAAATATCTCCAGCCGTTTGGAAGTTATGCAGTAACATATATTTCCCATAGACTTGTATGGGACTTTAAACATAAACCCCGCCCCTGGCAAATGGGGGTGAGTAAGGGTTAAATTACCTATCCTATGTTTGTTGTTGACATATAAGTAACATGTGTGCCAAGTTTCATGTTAATATCTTTAGCCATTTGGACGTGATGCTGGAACATACACACACACATACATACACACACATGTTGAGTTTTATATATATAGATATATATATATATATATATATATATATATATATATATATATATATACGTGTGTGTATTAGTGCATTATTTGAGTCCTATGTTATCAGTATTTGGAGGATTTAACTATATGCTTAGGAAAACTTATTTGCTGAGCCTTTTTCTTTTCCAATCAATTAACTCCATTTAAGGGGTTATCTAGTTTAATTGAAGGAATTCTTGACGCATCCACTTTTGTAGCGAGCTTTATGCTTCAAAGTGGTCCCCAAGAGGAGATCTTAGAGATCGCTCCTTGCAACGATGCATACAGGCTCCTGCAGACAGAGGTGGTTCTCATCATCACTGCAGTCTGTCTACACTGCTATAGTCACTATAACAAAGCTGTCGCTTTCAAAAGGACGCTGCCCCATACAGTTGCACAGCACTAGCTGAATTCCAGAAGGCATAATGTAATACATGTGACTTTGCATGGTTGTGTGCAAAATTAACATAACACCTTCAAAATAACAAATTAAGGGTGGTGCTTTGGATAGCAAAATATATATGGCGAGATTTATAAAAATCGGTGCAGAAGAAAAGTGAAGCAGCTGCCCATAACAACCAATCAGAGGCTTTTTATTTTTTTTATTAAAGACGCAAGCTGTTTGGTTGCTATGGGCAACTGCTCTACTTTTCTTCCGCTGGTTTTAATAAATCTCCTTACTGAATACCTGTGGTCAGTTTAAAAAAATAGACTTTTTTAACCTCTTCAGGACGCAGGGCATACCTCTACGCCCTGTGCCCACTCACCTGCTATGACGCAGGCTTACGAGCTGACCCCGTGTTATAGCTATCAGCTGCCAGGACCTGTGTCTAATGCCAAACATAAATTAACTTTTAGCCAAGTTTTATTTATTGTTTTGGGGAGTCTCTAGTTTAGGACGGTTCCTGTGGGACATCTCCCTATAGAAGTGTTGCCCTGAGACCTCTAGGAAAGCTTTGGTTGGTCTAATGCCAAACATGTCTGGCATTAACCCCTTAGATGCCGCAATCAAGGTCTAAAAAAAGCAAACCCAGCCGCTCAGCGGAGCTGATCGAGACCACCGCGTTAAAACCGTGGTGTCCCAATCAGCTGAGAGGACAGCGGGAGGGCCCTTACCTGCCTACTTGCTGTCCGATCTGTTCCTCGATGCTCCAGGAAGCCTCAGCAGCCTGGAGCAATAGAGCACAGATAACACTGATCAATGCTATGCTATGGCATAGCATTGATCAGTGTATGCAATCCAAGGATTGCATGTAATAAAATCTTGAATCACCCCCCTCCCCACCCCCCCAAAAAAAATGTAAACAAAAATACTGTCAATAGCGTATACATAAAAAAAAAATACCAAAGTCCCAAATTGCAAACTTTTGGTCATTTTGTATACCCTAAAAAATGTATAAAAAGCGATGAAAAAGTCCAATCAAAACAAAAATAGTACTCAGAAAATGAGCCCTCACACATGCAAGTATATGGAAAAATTTTAAAGTCATAAGGGTTAGAAGAGGACAATTTTAAATGTAATAATTTTCGTGCACAAAGTTATAATTTTTTAACAGAAGTAAAATAAAATCACACCTATTTAAGTTATTATTTTAGGGTATCATTTTGATCGTATGGGCCTACAGAATAAAGATAAGGTGTCAATTTTACCGAAAAGTGCACTGTATAGAAACGGAAGCCGCAAAAAATAACAAAATGGCACGTTTTTTTTTTCAATTTTGTCCCGCAAATAATTCATTTTTGTTTCGTCATAGATTTTGTGGTGAAATTACTGATTTCATTACAAAGTAAAATTGGTAGTGCATAAAACAAGCCCTCATATATGTCTGTAGGTGGAAAACTGAAAGCGTTATGATTTTTAGAAGGTGAGGAGGAAAAAACTAAAGTGCAAGAAAGGGTTAAAAATCATTTTGTAGCTTCTGTTAGTCACATTTCAACACTGTTTTTATTTTTTTTGCTGTGAATCAGTCCTCCCCCTAATCAGCACTCCAGACTGCATTTCCTGTGTTTGGACTTCTGTCAAGCCAGTAGGAGTGCAAAGTCTGTTGAAAAGATGGGGGAAAATGTACTCTGGAAAAGTAGGGAGACACCTAGTGGCAGCTTTTTTTAACCCCGTAAGAAAGCTTTCATTTTGACACAACCAAAAAAATGCTATTTTTGTGGGGAAATTGATAAGAAAACAGCAATTTTGCTAATTTTGTAAGGTTTCATTTTCATGCTGTACACTTTACGGTAAAATAGACCTGTTGTCTTTATTCTGTGGGTTCAATATCATTAGAATGATACCCATGATTACATACTTTTCTATTATTATACAGCTTTAAAAAAAATCACAAACTTTTTAACCAAATTAGTGCGTTTAAAATCCCTCTATTTTGCTGACCAATAACTTTTTTATTTTTTCGTATAAGCGGTGGTATGAGGGCTCATTTTTTGCACCGTGATCTGTAATTTTTTTTTATTCCACATTTGCATATATAAAACTTTTAATAAATTTTTTATCAATTTTATTTGGAATAAAATGTTATAAAAAAGCAGCAATTTTGGACTTTTTTTTTTTACGTTCACGCAGTTCACCGTACAGTATCATTAACATTATATTTTAATAGTTCCGATATTTACGCAAGCAGCGATACCAAATATGTTTATTAAAAATGATTTTTTTTTATTTTTTGGGGGTAAAATGGGGAAAAACATACAATTTAAATTTTTATTGGGGAGGGGATTTTTCAAAATGTTTTTACTTTTATTTTTGCACTTTAATAGTCCCCATAGGGGACTATTTATAGCAATCATTCGATTGCTAATACTGTTCAGTACTATGCATAGGGCATAGCACTGATCAGTGTTATCGGTCATCTTCTGCTCTGGTCTGCTCGATCTCAGACCAGAGCAGGAGACCCGTGGAAGGCAACGGAGGCAGGTGAGGGGATCTCCTTCTGCCGTTCTGGATGATTGGATTTCCGCAGATGCCGTGATCTGTATTGATCACAGCATCTGAGAGGTTAATGGCGGACATCCGTGCGATCGCCGGCATTAAGGGCGCTAGGACCGCACAAGAATGTGCTGTCTCATAGACGGCTATGCATTACAAAGAATGAACGTATTCATTTTTTGTGCAGACACAGAAAATGGAAACATCTGGCACGGAAATTCCGCCATATGCACAGAGCAGGAGAATCATGTTGAATTCTACCATGTGAACATGGCCTTAGTAATGCTTTACTCTCGCTGATAGAGGAAGATCCAATTAAAGAATCCCCTCTATGACATATTCCCTAATGAGGCATATAGAAAAAGACTGTGATGATAACAACAGATATATGGATGGTTTTCATAAATCTGCAACGCAAATTTAATTGTACCTATCATTTGGGATATGTCAGAAGTTTGTATTGGTAGGGGTCTGGGTGCTGAGACCCCCACCAATAGCTAGAATGAAGGGGCAGAAACTCATGGCTGCAGAAGCTTAATTTCTTAAGCTCTGGTGAGCTTAATTTCTTAAGCTCTGGTGAGCGTTATACGCAGGGCTCAGGTCCTGCAGGAACTCATGGGAACGAAGTTCCTGCACTTTTTCACAGCAGGAACGCAGTTCCCATTCGCAGGAGTCCTGCAGGACCAGCCCTTAAAGGGGTACTCCACCCCTAGACATGTTATCCTGGGGGTCCCACCACTGGGGAACATCGCTCCATGCCGAATGACTGGCGAAGGGGGGCAGAAGCTTGTGACGTCACAGCCATGCCCCCTCAATGCAAGTCTATGGGAGTGGGTGTGACGGCTGTTATGCCCCCTCCTATAGACTTGCATTTAGGGGCTTTGGCCGTGACATCACCACTGCAACACTCTAAATTAGGGATGTCCCGATACCATTTTTTTAAGACCGAGTACGAGTACCGATACTTTAATTCTAGTACTTGCCGATACCAAGTACGAGTACTTACATTTTAAGGGGATTCTGACACCAGGGTGACATGGCTTCTGGCGCTGCTTACCGTATGATATGTGGGGTCCTTGTTGTGTACAATGGAGGCGGCTGCTGTAGTATGAGCCAAGATTTCTCTCTTCTCCATTGGACAGAACAGGGAATTTGCATTGGTGGTGAGACCGATGTACACAGTGCAGGTGACTCTGTTGTAAGATTGTCTTTAATAGTAGGTAGTATCCCCTTGCAGACATTAGCAGCAGCCCCCTGGCAGTCATAAGTAGCAGCCCCCTTGTAGACCACAGGCCCCCTTTAGACAGTGGGCCCCCATTTAAACAGTAGCAGCCACCCTTTTAGACAGCAGCAGGGCCCCCCCTTTAGACAGCAGCAGCCCCCCCCCCTTTAGACAGCCGCAGGGCCCCCCCTTTAGACAGCAGCAGGGTCCCCCCCTTTAGACAGCAGCAGGGCCCCCCCTTTAGACAGCAGCAGGGCCCCCCATTTAGACAGCAGCAGGGCCCCCCATTTAGACAGCAGCAGGGCCCCCCCTTTAGACAGCAGCAGGGCCCCCCTTTAGACAGCAGCAGGGCCCCCCATTTAGACAGCAGCAGGGCCCCCCCTTTAGACAGCAGCAGCCCCCCCCCCTTTAGACAGCCGCAGGGCCCCCCCTTTAGACAGCAGCAGGGCCCCCCCTTTAGACAGCAGCAGGGCCCCCCCTTTAGACAGCAGAAGGGCCCCCCCTTTAGACAGCAGCAGCCCCCCCCCCTTTAGACAGCAGCAGGGCCCCCCATTTAGACAGCAGCAGCCCCCCCATTTAGACAGCAGCAGCCCCCCCCCTTTAGACAGCAGAAGGGCCCCCCCTTTAGACAGCAGCAGTGCCCCCCCTTAGACAGCAGCAGGCTCCCCCTTTAGAAAGCAGCAGCCCCCCCCCCTTTAGACAGCAGCAGGCCCCCCCTATTAGACAGTAGCAGGGCCCCCCCATTAGACAGCAGCAGGGCCCCCCTTTAGACAGCATCAGGGCCCCCCTTTAGACAGCAGTAGGCCCCCCTTTAGACAGCAGCAGCCCCCCTTAGACAGCAGCAGGCCCCCCTTTAGACAACAGCAGCCCCCCCGTTTAGACAACAGCAGGGCCCCCCTTGTTTACACAGCAGCAAGTGCCCCCCCCCCGTTTAGACATCAGCAGGGCCCCCCCCGCTTAGACATTAGTAGCAGCCCCCTCCTTGCAGGCAGCTCACCTCCTCGGGCCGGGTGCTGGTGCTGCCGCTCTGCTGCCCTGTTCTCCCGTCCTCCGGTCCGCATTGTGTCGTCCTATGGAGGAGCATGTGACATACACGTAACTCTGCTTCCTGCGTAGCGTTACGCCGGGCGCAGGGGAGGAGGCGGAGTGACGTGTGTGTCACATGCTCCTCCATGGAACACTATGATGCGGAGGACGGGAAAACGGGGCAGCAGAGCGGCACCAGGTATCACACATCTTGTCCCCTATCCTTTGGCCTTAGGGGTTTCCAGTATACTGAATAACCGGAAGTCACATAGGGGGAGATTTATAAATGTCTGTGCAGATAATCAGATTGCTTCTTTCATTTTGTAGAGGTCTTTTTAAAAATGAAAGAAGAAATCTGATCGGTTGCCATGGGCAACTGGGCAACATTTCCTCATTCTAGCAAGTGGTGGGGATCTTGGCACCAGAACCCCTACCTATACAAACTTCTGTCGTATCAAATGATAGGTCCACTATAAGCCAAAGCCTATATATATACATATATATATATATATATATCAGTTAATGTTATGAATTATAATTATTCTTTGTTCAGTGCTACTTATTTCAATGTAATGTCCATAGGCTGCAATCCACCTGCTATTGCTATTCACCTTAAAACATGTACAACATTGTCCATAGCTGTAGTTATAATATATAATAACTTTCATGACATACAGTCATCACTTTATGATCCAATGCATAAACACAGACAAGGATCTGGTAAGTAGCACACTTGTCTCTGGACTTGCTTTTTATCACGGATTGTATACTTGTGCAGCTTACAGTTAAGACAAGAAGTATATTTTACTTCATTTAACCTTATTTATTACCTTCTATTCATAAATATCTAAGGATCTAACAGATATCTGTATTTTTGCCAAATTTGTTTTACATGAGTGCAGTTGGGTCAGATTTGTTAGGGGCAGAAAATTACACATTTGTTTTCTCAAGGTAAACCATTCTATACGTTGTAGATCGTAATGTTTTACCAAAGCAACTTGTATCACCTCTGGAACAAACTGTATTACTGATGGCTACATCATTTTGTTAAAGGGGTACTTTTTTTTTTTTTCAAATCAACTGGTGCCAGAAAGTACCTTCCAGTACTTATCAGCTGCTGTATGTTTCAAAGGAAGTTGTGCAGTTCTTTCCAGTCTGACCACAGTGCTCTCTGCTGACACATCTGTCAATGTCGGTAACTGTTGGGATCAGGAGTGGTTTTGCATTGAAGATTTGCTCCTGCTCTGGACAGTTCCTGGCATGGACAGAGGTGTCAGCAGAGAGCACTGTGGTCAGACTTAAGAACAACTCAACTTCCTCTGTCATATATAGCAGCTGATAAGTACTGGAAAGATTAGGATTTTTAAATAGAATTAATTTACAAATCTGTTTAACTTTCTGGCACCAGTTGATTTGAAAACCTTTTTTTTCCATCAGGATAACCCTTTAAGGTCACTTATCCAGCTCCTGACCCCAAGCCACAGTAGGGGAAGAAATAGAGAAGCCTCCCCCTTGCTTGCAGCTTTTACTGTTATTGAATGCTGTTTTTCCTATTGTTGCTACTGTTCTAACTGCCCCAATATGATGCTAAATAGGCTTCATTTGCTCCATGCAATAGATGCTGCAGTGACATATTGTAAAGCAACATCACTCCCCACGATATTGACAGGGCTCCTAGGCAACCAGCTTTTAGCCATGTAAAAATGGTCGATGGAAGCCGTGCTACTAAAACCACTACAAGACGGGGCAGCAGCACTGCCAAGACAAACTCCAAACCTGAACAAAACCATAGCCTACATAATACGAATGCATAGGGATTCCATATGCCAATGTACAGGCTCTGGCACAAGGTTTTATACCTGTTTTTCTTTTTAGGATCTAATCTTACCCTATGTGAACAAGACCAGTATTAGCTTGAGAGGAGGGGGATGCAGCTGCAGAAGCATCTCTCCCTTTCATCTGGGAGGAGGGGAGCATTGGGAGACATCACACCAGGAAGAGACACTTTTTAAAGTATGGAGGGAGAAAAACTTACCTGAATTTAAGCCAGTGAAAAGGAAAAAGCCCATGATACATACGCAGGTTATATATTTCATTTCTAAATGCACTACATCTGCAGCTGACTTAATAGGCATTGTGATTTTTTTTTTTGTTACAATACTTTTTAATTATTAATATGGAGGTATTTTTTTACACCCTACTGCCAGCATCTGGTGAAATGTCATGGGGAGAAGTATACCTTAGCTAAAATTCAATATAAATCATAAATCAGTTGTATACCCTGGAGAATAAAAACACAAACAAACATAATTGTAATAACTAGTTAATTGTGAAGGCTTAACTAATTATAATGACTAAAGCGTTCTTTGACAACACACAGAAATTATAGGGTGAGTCAACAATAATATACATGTAATACTTTTCCCCCCACCATCCTATGCTTGGCTTACTTTACAGGATCCTCTATTACAATAACTATTAAAGCGTAGGTTCATGTTTGAACAACTGTTAAAAGGTAAATACCCTGTGATTGGTGGGGACAAGAGTATCTATCACATGAAGAGGGATCGGCCGTGGGAGTCTAGCATGGCGGCATCATTTCCGGCGTTCACCAGCTACTGGGTCCGACCATCATCCACATCTAATAAACATAGCTTATGCCCCTTATCGTCTCCTAATTATCGGGGCAGGAAATGCGTCGAGACGTTATGATTATCACCCACATATGCCATAAGATCCAGATAAGTTGGGCTTATTTACATCCATATGTTGCAAATTTTGTTGTGGTTTACCATATCATGGTCTTTATAACTATTCAGATATTTTATTATCTGTATTTATTTCCTGTTCACTACCTGACTGTGTGTTATGACCAAATTTCCAAATTGATATGGTGCCTTCATTTATAAGTAACTTTAGTACATGTTATTTGTATACTTATTAGTCGGGACATTTTTGTGTGCATCCTAATTGATATGGTACCTTCATCTATAAGTAACTATAGCACATGTCATCTGTATATCTATGAGTCAGGATACTTTTGTTTGTATCCTAATTGGAGACTAATTCCTATATACTCACCAACTATATATAAAGGAGTATTTGGACACAATATCTGTCCTCACCACTAGGAGTGAGGGTTAACCACATATATATGATATTGGCAACAGGCCATTTCTTACGCTCTCTCCTGATAATAGCAGAGTAGAGCATGAGCGCAGAATGTCCAGATGATCAGACCCCAGGCATGCAACAAAATGTGGGAGCCAAACAATTATTTGGGCCTATACTAGACTTTAGGCTTTCACGCAGAGGTAAATTGAGGCTTGGAATCAAGGAATTTCTGAAAAAATTTGGTGCCATGTTCCAATACATTTTACAGTGGGAATTTTGTTTGCCCTTATGCAAGGAGGAGCCACAAGGAGTGTAATAGACATTTATAATACTGGTCAATTTTGCAAGGTGTTTACTGCCGTGTGCCTCTACACCAGGCCAATGTCAACAACTGGCAAGGTTGGGCAAACGTTGGTGCCCGATGAAGGGAGATGTTTACTGCTGTTCTCTCCTCTACATTTTTGTGTCCTGTTCAGTTTCTCTTACACAGACTAGTAGAAGAAACTACACAGGACACTGCCAGCCTTGTATTATCAGTGCCGTTTTCATGGCTAGAATGAGTGAAGGACCTGCAGTGACATTATGACCTCATCTGTGAGTAAACAGGTCCTGCACTCAGACGTGGTTCTCCTGCAGTGACAGTCTAGAAACTACGAATGTCAGCATCATTCAAGTTGTACCCTCGATTATGCGTTGGGCATGTTGCTGCATGTGGAAAAAGGAGGGGCAAATAAAGTAAATGCTAATGTTGCCAGTGGGTTAGAGAATGAGAGAATGTAACTGCCATTAGAAGTATGGTGTAACAATGATGATAAGTCACTAGACTGTAGAACCAAGCTTCACCATTAGCTGCCGCTTATACTGTGTCAAAATAATGACTTACAGGACATGCCCCCAGATTGTATGTTAGGGTAAAATAGGGTGAACAATCATCAGGCATGTCAGAAAATCATACAAACGTGTATCAATGTAAGAATTAGAGATGAGCGAATCAAAGCAGACAAACCCAAATTCGTTAAGAATTTTGGGATTTATTCGATTTGCAACAAATGCAAATATTGCCGTGATTCAATCGCTCACATCGCTTAATTAAACTCCATTTTACAGCGTTCCAGGCTCCAGGACACCTGAAATGGCGGATTCACATGTCAGTACATGGGTCAGGGGATGCTGGGAAGGTGGGACGGCAAGGTGGGAAGGGAGGTAGGTGGGATGACCCTGAATCACATGCGGGATGCAGCCTACCAGCATTCATTGACCCCTGTGATGTCACAGCCCTATATAATCGGCTAGAATGGCTAGATGGCTCATTTCATGCCATTCACTGCAGAGAGAGAGGATGACTGTGCGTCTCTGTGTGTTACACAGACATGCTGAATTGATCATACTGCAGCATTGCACTAGTCACATCAGCGTTGTGCAGTGCTTTGCTTGTTCTCACTGAGAAGGATTTTTACGCTGGCCATTAAGCTCCCAGTCACTTTATTCAGCATTTTATCAGAGAGGGGCAGATAGCTTTTCGTTGCCTCATATCATATCAACAAGCTATCTTAACTTCATGAACCATATCACAGGATGCAGGAATGATTTTTCAGCGCAATTCTGTGTATTTTTTCCACAAGTAATCATCTGCTGCTTATACTAGTCCGTAGACGGTATAATAACCAGCAGTTCACACCATTCTTAATAATCTGTGACAGTGCAATTTTGGGTTTAACCACTTAAGTACCTAGGGCGTATGGATACGCCTTGACGTCCTGGTACTAAAGGACCCAGGACGTATCTATACGCCCATTGGATTTCGGTCCCTGCCGTGCAGCAGGCAGGGATCGGACCGGGGTGACTGCTGATATCTATCAGAGGGCACTCCGCGCAAATGCCCAGGGGGGTCATCAGATCCCCCCATGTTGGCAATCGGCTCAAATCGCAAGTCAATTCACACCTGCGATTTGCGCTATTCCGGGTCATACGGTCTATGGTGACCCGGTGACCCGGAATATAAGGGGGATCGCGGTTGTCTAAGACACCTACAATCCCCCTGAAGGGATAGGAGTGAGGTGGCAGGGGTGCCACCCCTCCTATCCCTGCTATTGGTCGTCAGAAGCGACGACCAATAGCAGATCGGGGGCGGGGGGTTAACTTTCGTTTTCCCCGTCCTGCCCATCCACAATAGGTGGGGCAGAATGGGGAAACCGAAGGGGACGGGGCGCCGAAGTCCACTTACCCATGCGAAGGCAGCGGGCGACGGTGATCGGCGGGCGGCATGTCGTGCGGCAGAAGAGGACGGCTCCCTGGATCCTACAGAAGCCGGTAAGTTGATCTGGAGGGCTACAGTCTGAGACCACTGTACAGTGGTCTCTAAACTCTAGCCCTTCAGATGTTGCAAAACTACAACTCCCAGCATGCCCAGACAGCTGTTTGGGCATGCTGGAATATGTAGTTTTACAACAGCTGGAGGGCTAAAGTTTTAGACCACTATACAGTGGTCTCTAAACTATATCCCTCCAGATCTTGCAAAACTACAACTCCTAGCATGCCCACATAGCTGTTTGCTATCTGGGCATGCTGGGATTTGTAGTTTTGCAAATCTGGAGGTCCACAGTTTGGAGATCACAGTGCAGTGGTCTATAAACTGTAGCCCTCCAGATAGCCCTCCAGATCTTGCAAAACTGTAAATCCCAGCATGCCCTGACAGCAAACAGTTGTCTCGGCATGCTGGGAGTTGCAGTTGCGTACCTCCAGCTGTTGCATAACTACATCTCCCAGCATGCCCTCCGGTGATCAGTACATGCTGGGAGTTGTAGTTTTGCAACAGCTGGAGGTACACTGGTTTGAAAATACTGAGTTAGGTAACAGAACCTAACTGAAGATTTTCCAACCAGTGTGCCTCCAGCTGTTGCAAAAGTACAACTCCCAGCATGTGTGGTCTGTCAGTAATGCTGGGAGTTGTAGTTTTGAAACAGCTGGAGGTTTGCCCCCCCCCCCATGTGAATTCACACAGGCAGGTTTACAGTAAATTTCCTGCTTCAAGTTTGGGCTGCGGCAAATTTTTCGCCGCAGTGCAACTCCTAGCGGGAAACTCACCGTAACCAGCGAGTGCGAATGTACCCTAAAAACACTACACTACACTACACTAACACATAATAAAGGGTAAAACACTACATATACACCCCCCCCCCCCCCCCCCCCCCGCAATAAAAATGAAAACCGTCTTGTACGGCAGTGTTTCCAAAACGGAGCCTCCAGCTGTTGCAAAACAACAACTCCCGGCATTTCTGGACAGCCACTGACCGTCCAGGCATGCTGGGAGTTTTGCAACAGCTGGAGGCACCCTGTTTAGGAATCACTGGCATAGAATACTCCTATGTCCACCCCAATGCAATCCCTAATTTAGTCCTCAAATGCGCATGGCGCTCTCTCACTTCGGAGCCCTGTTATATTTCAAGGAAACAGTTTAGGGCCACATATGGGGTATTTCCATACTCGGGAGAAATTGCACTACAAATTTTGTGGGGCTTTTTCTCCTTTTACCCCTTATGAAAAGGAAAAGTTGGGGGCTACACCAGCCTGTTAGTGTGAAAAAAAAATTTACACTAACATGCTGGTGTTGCCTCATACTTTTTATTTTCACAAGCGGTAAAAGGAAAAACAGACCCAAAATTTGTAACGCAATTTCTCCTGAGTACGGAAAAACCCCATATATAAGTGTAAAATGCTCTGCATATGCACAACAAGGCTCAGGAGTGAGAGTGAACTATGTACAGTTGAGGCCTAAATTGGTGATTTGCACAGGGGTGGCTGATTTTACAGCGGTTCTGACATAAACTAAAAAAAAAGAAATATGAACATGTGACCCCATTTTGGAAACTACTGCTGGTGTTACCCTAAATTTTTCAATTTACAAGGGAAAATAGGAAATAATCCCCCCAAAATTTGTAACCCCATTTCTTCTGAGTAAGAACATACCCCATGTGTGGATGTAAAGTGCTCTGCTGGTGCACTACAATGCTCAGAACAGAAGGAGCGCCATTGGGATTTTGAAGAGAAAATTTGTTCGGAAATGAAGGCCTCGTGTGTTTACAAATCCCCCATTGTGCCAGAACAATGGACCCCCTCCCCCCCACATGTGACCCCATTTTGGAAACTACACCCCTCACATAATGTAATAAGGGGTGCAGTGAGCATTTATGCTCCACAGGTGTCTGACAGATTTTTGGAACAGTGGTCCGTGAAAATGAAAAATGTTATTTAACCCCTTAAGGACCCAGCCCAAATATACCTTAAGGACCTGGCCATTTTTTGAACATCTGACCACTGTTACTTCAAGCATTAATAACTCTGGGATGCTTTTACCTTTTAATCTGATTCTGAGATTGTTTTTTCGTGACATATTCTACTTTATGTTACTGGTAAAATTTTGCATGACTGCATCATAAAGTTTACATGTTTTTACTTTTGGAAGACATCAGAGGGCTTCAAAGTTCAGCAGCAATTTTCACATTTTTCACAAAATTTTCAAAATCGGAATTTTTCAGGGATCAGTTCAGTTTTTAAGTGGATTTGAAGGGCCTTCATATTAGAAATACCCCACAAATGACCCAATTATAAAAACTGCACCCCTCATAGTATTCAAAATGACATTCAGTAAGTGTGTTTACCCTTTAGGTGTTTCACAGTAATAGCAGCAAAGTGAAGGAGAAAATTCAAAATCTTCATTTTTTACACTCGCATGTTCTTGTAAACCCAGTTTTTGAATTTTTACAAGTGGTAATAGGAGAAAAAGCCCCCAAAATTTGTAACCCAATTTCTCTCGAGTAAGGAAATACCTCATATGTGTATGTCAAGTTTTCGGCAGGCGCAGTAGAGGGCTCAGAAGGGAAGGAGCGACAATGGGATTTTGGAGAGTGAATTTTTCTGAAATGGTTTTTGGGGGGCATGTCACATTTAGAAAGCCCCTATGGTGCCAGAACAGCAGAAAACCCCACATGGCATACCATTTTGGAAACTACACCCCTCAAGGCACGTAACAAGGGGTCCAGTTAGCCTTAACACCCCACAGGTGTTTGACAACTTTTCGTTAAAATCGGATGTGTAAATGGAAAAAAAAAGTTTTTCACACTAAAGTGCAGTTTTTCCCCCAAATTTACCATTTTTACAAAGGGTAATGGGAGAAAATGCCCCCCCCCAAATTTGTAACCCCATCTCTTCTGAGTATGGAAATACCCCATGTTAGGACGTAAAATGCTTTGTGGGCGAACTACAATGCTCAGAAGAGAAGGAGTCACATTTGGCTCTTTGAAAGCAACTTTTGCTGAAATGTTTTTTTGGGGGCATGTCGCATTCAGGAAGCCCCTGTGGTGCCAGAACAGCAGAAAATACCCACATGGCATACTATTTTGGAAACTACACCCCTCAAGGAACGTAACAAGGGGTCTGATGAGCCTTAACACTCCACAGGTGTTTGACGACTTTTCGTTAAAGTTGGATGTGTAAATGAAAAAAAAAATTTTTTTTACTAAAATGCAGGTTTTCCCCTAAATTTTACATTTTTACAAGGGGTAATAGGAGAAAATGATGCCCAAAATTTGTAACACCATTTCTTCTGAGTATGGAAATACCCCATGTTAGGACGTAAAATGCTCTGCTGGCGAACTACAATGCTCAGAAGAGGAGGAGCACCATTGAGCTTTTGGAAAGAGAATTAGTTTGAAATGGTAGTCAGGGGCTATGTGCATTTACAAAGCCCCTGTGGTGCCAGAACAGTGGACCCCCCCACATGTGACCCCATTTTGGAAACTACACCCCTCACAGAATTTAATAAGGGGTGCAGTGAGTATTTACACCTCACAGGCGTTTGACAGATCTTTGGAACAGTGGGCTGTGCAAATGAAAAATAAAATTTTTCATTTTTACGGACTACTGTTCCAAAAATCTGTCAGACACCTGTGGGGCGTAAATTCTCACAGTACCCCCTATTACATTACATGAGGGGTGTAGTTTCCAAAATGGGGTTACATGTGTCGGGGGTCCATTGTTCTGGCACTATGGGGGCTTTGTACACACATGTGGCCTTCAATTCCGGACAAATTTTCTCTTCAAAATCCCAATGGTGCTCCTTCTCTTCTGAGCCTTGTAGTTCGCCCGCAGAGCACTTTAAATTCACATATGGGGTATGTTTTTACTCAGAAGAGATGGGGTTACAAATTTGGGGGGGCTTTTTTCCTATTTTCCCTTGTGAAAATGAAAAATTTAGGGTAACACCAGCATTTTAGTGAAAAAAATATTTTTTTTCATTTTCCCATCCAAATTTAATGAAAATTCGTCAAACACCTGTGGGGTGTTAAGGCTCACTATACCCCTTGTTACGTTCCGTGAGGGGTGTAGTTTCCAAAAATGGGGTCACATGTATGTATACATTTTTTTTGCGTTTGTCAGAACCGCTGTAAAATCAGTCACCCCTGTGCAAATCACCAATTTAGGCCTAAATTGTACATGGTGCGCTCTCATTCCTGAGCCTTGTTGTGCATCCACAGAGCATTTTACGCTTACATCTGGGGTATTTCCGTACTCAGGAGAAATTGCGTTACAAATTTTGGGGGTCTTTTTTTCCTTTTATCGCTTGTGATAATAAAAAGTATGGGGCAACACCAGCATGTTAGTGTAATAATTTTAATTTTTTTACACTAACAGGCTGGTGTAGCCCCAAACTTTTCCTTTTCACAAGCGGTAAAAGGAAAAAAAGACCCCCAAAATTTTTTGTGCAATTTCTCCCGATTAGGGAAATACCCCACATGTGGCCCTAAACTGTTTTCTTGAAATTTCCTTTCTCCGAAGTGAGAGAGCGCCATGTGCATTTGAGGACTAAATTAGGGATTGCAAAGGGGTGGACATAGGGGTTTTCTACACCAGTGATTCCCAAATAGGGTGCCTCCAGCTGTTGCTAAATTCCCAGCATGCCTGGACAGTCAGTGGCTGTCCGGAAATGCTGGGAGTTGTTGTTTTGCAACAGCTGGAGGCTCCATTTTGGAAACACTGCCGTACAAGACGTTTTAAATTTTTATTCGGGGGACAGAGTAAGGGGGTGTATATGTAGTGTTTTACCCTTTATTATGTGTTAGTGTAGTGTAGTGTTTTTAGGGTACTTTCGCACTGTCGGGTTACGGTGAGTTTCCCGCTAGGAGTTTGCGCTACGTCGAAAAATTAGCAGCAGCCCAAACTTGAAGCAGGAAATTTACTGTAAACCTTTCCGTGTGAATGTACCCTGTATATTCACATGGGGGGGGGGGCAAACCTCCAGCTGTTTCAAAACTACAACTCCCAGCATGCACTGACAGACCATGCATGCTGGGAGTTGTACTTTTGCAACAGCTGGAGGCACACTGGTTGGAAAACCTTCAGTTAGATTCTGTTACCTAACTCAGTATTTTCCAACCAGTGTGCCTCCAGCTGTTGCAAAACTACAACTCCCAGCATGTACTAATCACCGAAGGGCATGCTGGGAGATGTAGTTATGCAACAGCTGGAGGTACCCAACTACAACTCCCAGCATGCCAAGACAGCTGTTTGCTGTCTGGGCATGCTGGGATTTGCAGTTTTGCAACATCTGGAGGGCTACAGTTTTTAGACCAGTGCACAGTGATCTCCAAACTGTGGACCTCCAGATGTTGCAAAACTACAACTCCCATCATGCCCAGACAACAAACAGCTTGGGGATCTGGGCATGCTAGGAGTTGTAGTTTTGCAAGATCTGGAGGGATATAGTTTAGAGACCACTGTATAGTGGTCTCAAACTGCAGCCCTCCAGCTGTTGCAAAACTACATATTTCAGCATGCCCAAACAGCTGTCTGGGCATGCTGGAAGTTGTAGTTTTGCAACATCTGGAGGGCTACAGTTTAGAGACCACAGTCTCAGACTGTAGCACTCCAGATCCACTTACCGGCTTCTGTAGGATCCAGGGAGCCTCCTCTTCTGACGCACGTCATCGCGGCCCGCCGATCATCGTCGCCGCAGCCTCCGGATCGGTAAGTGAACGTCGGCGCCCGGTCCCCTTTGGTTCCCCTTTCTGCCCCGCCTATTGTGGGTGGGCAGGACGGGGAAAACGAAAGTTAACCCCCCCGCCCCCGGTCTGCTACTGGTCGTCGCCTCTGACGATCAATAGCAGACCAATAGCAGGGATAGGAGGAGTGGCACCACCCACCTCACTCCTATGCCTACAGGGGGATCGTGGGTGTCTTACACAACCGCGATCCCCCTTATATTCCGGGTCACCGGGTCACCATAGACCCGTATGACCCGGAATCGGCGCAAATTGTGAATTCACTTGCGATTTGTGCCGATCGCCGACGGGGGGGGGTCTGATGACCCCCCTGGGCATTTGCGCGGGGTGCCTGCTGATTGATATCAGCAGTCACCCCGATCCAGTCCCCGCCCGGTGCGTGGCGGGGACCGAAATTCCCACGGGCGTATGGATACGCCCTGGGACCTTAAGTACCAGGACGTCAAGGCGTATCCATACGCCCTAGGTCCTTACGTGGTTAAGGGGTTAAAACACTTTTTTTTTTTTGTGGTGCTGCACTGTTGTGTCCTGCTGCTGTGCAAAAATACTTTTTTTGCGGACTGTAGTGCATTTTTCTGCCATCATACGTGCATACCACATACCTACATCAAAGCAGTCTACTATTTTGTATCTGTAAATCTGTAACAAGTCTAGATACTGGGAAAGTCCAGGCAAAAGTAATCACTGGCTGGTGTTATGCGAAAATAAGTTTTCCAAGTGTACTGTAGCGCATTTTTTTGCCCTCATACGTGCATACCACATACCTACATACTAAGTAGTGCACTTTTTTGTACCTGTTAATCTGTAACAAGCCAACATACAGTGAAAGGCCAGGGAAAACTAATCACTGTTGTTTTATGAAAATACGTTTTCCAAGTGTACTGTAGCGCATTTCATACATGCATACCACATACCTACATCTAAGTAGTGTACCATATTGCACCTGTTAATCTGTCAAGGGCCTACATAATGTGAAAGTCCAAGTAAATTACTCACCAGCTGGTGCTTTACAAAAATACAGAGTTTTTAATGCGTATTGTAGCACATTTTTCTGCCCTCATCAGTGCACACCGCATACGTACATCTAAGTAGTGTACCATATTGTACCTGTTAATCTGTCAAGGGCCTACATACTGTGAATGTCCAAGCAATAGTACTCACTGGCTGGTGTTTTACAAAAATACAGAGTTTTTAGGCATATTGTAGCGCATTTTTCTGCCCTCACAGTGCATACCGCATACATACATCTAAGTAGTGTCCTATTTTGTACCTGTTGATCTGTCAAGGGCCTACATACTGTGAAAGGACAGCCAAAAGCAATCACTGGCTGGTATTTTACAAAAATTACAGAGTTTTTAGGCTCATTGTAGCGCATTTTTCTGCCCTCCTAAGTGCATACCGCATACATACATCTAAGTAGTGTACTATTTTGTACCTGTTAATCTGTCAAGAGCATACATACTGTGAAAGTCTAAGCTAAAGTACTCACCGGCTGGTGTTTTACAAAAATACAGAGTTTTTAGGCATATTGTAGCGCATTTTTCTGCCCTCACAGTGCATACCGCATACCTACATCTAAGTAGTGTACTATTTTGTACTTGTTAATCTGTCAAGGGCCTAGATACTGTGAAAGGACAGCCAATAGTACACACCTTCTGCTGTTACAGACAAATACTGTTTTAAGTGTAGTGAAGCGTATTGTACTCCCCTCATATACGCAATAAGTATGTCAGGAAGAGTATTGCCAGGACGTGCACAGAGGAGTGGCAGAGGCCTAAATTCATCAGGCGCAGGCAGAGGTCGCAGCAGGGTAGGGGTGTGTGGCAGCCGAAGTCGCAGCGAGAGGTCTGAGCTCCCGATGTCAGCTAGCAGTCATGTGGCGACCAGCAACCCAGCAGCCGTAACTGATCGGTTCACTCGGTCACCCACTTCATCTCAAGTGACATCAGACACCCCCAGTCAACAGTCGGTAGCTTCCTCACACTCAACCCTCAGTTAACATGGCCCTCATGCTGCTGCCACCTCCAGGCTCTGTCATTGTGCTGCTCTATGGTCTATTCATGCTTTTGCTACCACCTCCAGGCTCTGTCATTGTGCCGCCATATAGTCTCCTCATGCTGATGCTGCCACCTCCAGGCTCTTTAATTGTGCTGCTCTATGGTCTCCTCATCCTTATGCTGCCATCTCCAGGCTCTATAATTGTGCTGTTCTATGGTCTCCTCATGCTGATGCTGCCACCTCCAGGCTCTATAATTCTGCTGTTCTTTGGTCTCCTCATGCTGATTCTACCACCTCCAGGCTCTCTCATTGTGCTGCCATTGATACTGCAAAACTTGCATTAGGGTCACTTTCAGGACTCCTGAAGCAACCTCCAGGCTGTGCCATTCAGCCACTATATGGTATCCCCATGCTTCTGCCACCTTCAGGCTGTGCCATTCAGACACTATATGGGCTCCTTATGCTTCCCCCACCTCCAGGCTGTGTCATTCAGCCAATATATTGTTTTCTGATGCTGCTGGGACTGTCTCAGATATTACCTTAATTTTTAATGGTAGCACTAGCAAACATACATACTCAATAAAGATTTCAACATTGATCTTTTAATGTTAGGGGTTGTAAAGCCCTCTTATGAAGCCTGATCCAGGCTGTGTGTTTCCAGAACTACTTGGCTTACTGATGCTGCTGGGCCTGTGCCTAAATTTTTTGGATGTTAGCCCTAGCTAACATACATGTTCTATACAGATTTCAATATTCACCTTTTAATGTTAGGGGTTATTAAGCCATCTTGTGTACTTCTGCTGCTGCCTGATCCAGGCTGTGTATTTCAGCAACTATATGGTTTAGTGATGCTGCTGGGCCTGTGCCTAAAATGTTTTGATGTTAGCACTAGCTAACATACATCTTCTATACAGATTTCAACATTAACATAATGTTAGGGGTTGTGAAGCCCTCTTGTAAACTCATGCTGATGCCTGCTCCAGGCTGTGTGTTTCAGGAACTACTTGGCTTAGTGATGTTGCTGGGCTTGGGCATTACATTTTTGGATGTTTAGCACGAGCTAAATACATACTCAATAGAAACTTCAACAATGATCTTTCAATCTTAGGGGTTAGGGGCCCGGGACACTAAAATTTGGAAGTTAAAAGTTCCATTTCAAAATCCTCAATTTCAATTTCAAAATCTTAGATTTCTATTTAAAATTCTTGTATTTCAATGGTCTCCTCATGCTTCAGCCACCTTCAGGCTGTACCATTCAGACACTATATGAACTCCTTATGCTTTCCCCACCTCCAGGCTGTGTCATTGAGCCAATATATTGTTTACTGATGCTACTGTGACTGGGATATTAACTCCAAATATGTTCTGGTAGCACTAGCTAACGTAAATGCTTAATAGAAATTTCAACATTGATCTTTCAATGTAAGGGGTTATGAAACCTTCTGGTGTACTGCTGATGCCTGCTCCTGACTGCTCTTGTGTCTTTCAGGAACTACTTGGCTTACTGATGTTTCTGGGCTTGGGTCTTACATTTTTGGATGTTTAGCACTAGCTAAATACATGCTTAATAGAAATTTCAACATTGATCTTTCAATGTAAGGGATTATGAAACCCTCGGGTGTACTGCTGATGACTGCTCCTGACTCTGTGTTTCAGAAACTACTTGGCTTATTGATGCTTCTGGGCTTGGTCCTTAAATTTTTGGATGTTTAGCACGATCTAAATACATGCTTAATAGAAATTTCAACATTGATCTTTCAATGTAAGGGGTTATGAAACCCTCGGGTGTACTGCTGCTGCCTGCTCTTGACTGTGTGTTTCAGAAACTACTTGGCTTATTGATGTTTCTGGGCTTGGACCTTAAATTTTTGCATGTTTAGCACGATCTAAATACATGCTTAATAGAAATTTCAACATTGATCTTTTAATGTAAGGGGTTATGAAACCCTCAGGTGTACTGCTGATGCCTGCTCCTGACTGCTCTTGTGTCTTTCAGGAACTACTTGGCTTACTGATGCTTCTGGGCTTGGGTCTTACATTTTTGGATGTTTAGCACTAGCTAAATACATGCTTAATAGAAATTTCAACATTGATCTTTGAATGTAAGGGGTTATGAAACCCTCGGGTGTACTGCTGATGCCTGCTCCTGACTGTGTGTTTCAGAAACTACTTGGCTTATTGATGCTTCTGGTTTTGGGCCTTAAATGTTTCGATGTTTAGCACGATCTAAATACATGCTTAATAGAAATTTCAACATTGATCTTTCAATGTAAGGGGTTATGAAACCCTCGGGTGTACTGCTGATGCCTGCTCCTGACTGCTTCTGTGCCTTTCAGGAACTACTTGGCTTACTGATGCTTCTGGGCTTGGGCCTTAAATTTTTGGATGTTTAGCACTAGCTAAATACATGCTTAATAGAAATTTCAACATTGATCTTTCAATGTAAGGGGTTATGAAACCCTCGAGTGTACTGCTGATGCCTGCTCCTAAAAGTGTGTTTCAGGAACTACTTGGCTTATTGATGCTTCTGGGCTTGGGCCTTTAATTATTGGATGTTTAGCACGAGCTAAATACATATTTAATAGAAATTTTAACATTGATCTTTCAATGTAAGGGGTTATGAAGCCACTATATGGTAACTATATGGTCTCCTCATGCTGCCAAAACCTCCACGCTGTGTCATTCAGCCACTATATGGTCTCCTCATGCTTCAGCCTCATCCAAGCTGCGTCATCCAGCCACTATATGGTCTCCTCATGCTGCCACCACCTCCACGCTGTGCCATTCAGCCACTATATGGTCTCTTCATGCTGCCAACACCTCCACGCTGTGTCATTCAGCCACTATATGGTCTCCTCATGCTGCCAACACCTCCACACTGTGTCATTCAGCCACTATATGGTCTCCTCATGCTTCAGCCTCATCTAAGCTGTGTCATTCAGCCACTATATGGTCTCCTCATGCTTTAGCCTCATCCAAGCTGTGTCATTTAGCCACTATATGGTCTCCTCATGCTGCCAACAGCTCAACGCTGTGTCATTCAGCCACTATATGGTCTCCCCATGCTTTAGCCTCATCCAAGCTGTGTCATTCAGCCACTATATGGTCTCCTCCTGCTGCCAACAGCTCAACGCTGTGTCATTCAGCCACTATATAGTCTCTTCATGCTGCCAAAACCTCCACGCTGTGTCATTCAGCCACTATATGGTCTCCTCATACTGATTCCACCTCCAAGGCTCTGTCATTGAGCCATTTTGCGGCAGTGGTTCTAAAAGAGATGCCGGTGATCTGCATGTTATTCTGAATAACAGTATTATTACACTACCCTAGCACACTCCATATGTGTGTTAGAACACAGCAAAGTGTTCTACACCCCTATTGAGGCTCTCTGTAGGCCAGAAATAGCCATTTTTAATATGGATTCACCGCAAATAAATTCAGATCAAAACAATTTTTTTCAAAAAATTCGGCAAATCGGCCGAATCATATTTTTCAAAAGTTCACTCATCCCTAGTCAGAAGCAATAATACATATTGTATATAATAGCAACTCACCATTAGACGGCTGACGCATAGTCTATAAGGCATAATTTATGCCAAGAGGTTCCACCCACTGCTGCTTTAAATGTCAGGCATTATGAAATACTAAGTGGCTAGAGTATATGGAAACTTATGACTTCAACTATAGTATGAGGCCACCCTTACACATTTCATCTTTGCCACTAACGTTATGAAGATATTTCAGGTATACTTTTTAATCTTGTCCTGATGAGATAACATTTGTTATTGTAACTGTGCTTTTTCATATAAAAGTAATGTACAATGATTATTCAAAGGGAATATTACTATTATTTTATGGCATCAGATGGGGTAATCTGTATTTAACCTTATTGTGACGCCAGGGCGTGGTTGACCTAAATACCCTCTGACGCAGGCAAGCTTCACCTGTGCCAGGCACGAGGCAAATACTCACTCCAACGCAAGGTTACAATTAACTGGCTTGCTTTACTGAGGTTGGAAAGATGGTACAATCCGATACAGCTCAGATAAGCATGAAGGAGTTGCAGGGTGAATTAGGTAAGCTTATCGGCTTGCTGGGACTTATAGTTGATTGTGCTGTATATAATTGACTTGACTGGTATGCAGCCCCAAGACTGTAGGCTTACCGCAAGGCTTTGACTTTCACCTTGGTAGTGGGGTTAACTTGTAGTTTATGCGTGGTTACTGGACTAGGCCTCCTTTCAGATCCACCTCACAGACAGACTTCACTCTTCACCAAACTGTACCACAGCAAAGGCTTAATCTGAACTTTGAACTCTAGCTACAGTATATAATGGGACAATTTAGAGCCTTCCCATTGGGCAGATAAGTCACATGTTCACCACTGCATACTCCCCTTAACAACAAGGTCCTTAGCAACAAGAGATTTAAGGCAACAAGTACATAGATAATACAAATACATTAACCCTTATTTAATAGTTCATTAGACTATGAAATATAGAGAGTTTTGAGGGGCGGGGATCCATGACAGACATTGAACAGCATCTGCCACATAGGATGGGCAGAAGTACTGAAGAACATGTGATTCTGTACTGAGTCACCCCAATTTATATTAGAGATATTCTTTGAAAAGGTTACACTCAGCAGTAGCACTAAAATGTGGTGTTTTTCTTTATATAAATTGTATGTTACTTGGAAGAAGTTTACAGCGGCACTAGAGCAGTCCAAAGTGACAAGACATTGGTGTGAAATGGTGAATTGGTTGAATGGTTAAAAATAAATGGCTCTGTTAGCACTTTGTGTAGACTAGCTATACGCATTTGTTTTCTATTTTTTTTTTTACATGCTAACAAAAACAATTAAATTAAAGAATAAAACAGGTAGTGAGAAAAAAAAGAACATAATGGTTGAAAGGCATAAAACAAAGTCCTTATTTACTAAAACGTAATTGACTAAATAAGACACAATAATACAAAAACATATAAACCCAGAGATAAGAAGGAAGGGATGGGGGGCATATTGCATAATCTATGCCACAGCTCTGAGATACATGGTGAAAAAAAGGGAAAACAACAAGGGCAAGGAAATAGGTAAGAGCACACAAAACAGCTCTCCAGCTACACCGCAAGGAGCACCAGCACACCCAGCACACATTCCAGATTCCACAAAATTATAAGACATGTCTTTAAATTTTGAGGAATTCCGTTCAGAACCCCAATGTAGTTAATGGGAATTGGAGAAGAATCTGAGCTGAGCTGATTTTAACAGCATTTAGGGCATAGGCAACAATAGACTGAAGCTGTCTCATTTACACAAATAAGAAAGGTGTCTAGACATGTTATGTGACTTTTCAGAGGTCCTCACTGCACAGAGCCCTGCTTGTCCTCAGTGTACAGAGCCCTGCTTGTCTTCAATGTACAGATTCCTGCTTGTACTCAGTGTACAGATCCCTGCAGGTCCTCAGTACACAGAGCCCTGCTTGTCCTCAGTGTACAGAGCCCCGCTTGTCTCATTGTACAGAGCCCCGATTGTCCTCATTGCACAGAGCCCTGCTTGTCCTCAGTGCCCAGAGCCCTGCTTGTCCTCAGTGTACAGAGCCCCGCTTGT
The DNA here is from genome assembly GCF_029499605.1 of Hyla sarda. Lineage (NCBI taxonomy): Eukaryota > Metazoa > Chordata > Amphibia > Anura > Hylidae > Hyla > Hyla sarda. The sequence continues at coordinate 472,276,494 of NC_079189.1, forward strand.
ACTCAGTGTACAGATCCCTGCAAGTCCTCAGTACACAGAGCCCTGCTTGTCCTCAGTGTACAGAGCCCAGCTTGTCCTCATTGTACAGAGCCCCGATTGTCCTCATTGCACAGAGCCCTGCTTGTCCTCAGTGCCCAGAGCCCTGCTTGTCCTCAGTGTACAGAGCCCCGCTTGTACTCAGTGTACAGATCCCTGCAAGTCCTCAGTACACAGAGCCCTGCTTGTCCTCAGTGCACAGAACCCCGCTTGTCCTCTTTGGACAGAGCCCTGCTTGTCCTCAGTGCACAGAGCCCTGCTTGCCCTCAGTGCACAGAGCCCCGCTTGTCCTCAGTACACAGAGCCCCGCTTGTCCTCAGTACACAGAGCCCCGCTTGTCCTCAGTGCACAGAGCCCTTCTTGTCGTCAGTGCACAGAACTCTGCTTGTCCTCTGTGCACAGAGCCCTGCTTGTCCTCAGTACACAGAGCCCTGCTTGTTCTCACTGTACAAAGCCCCACTTGTCCACAGAGCCCTGCTCATCCTCATTGCACAGAACCCCACTTGTACTCATTGTACAGAGCCCTGCTTGTTCTCAGTGCACAGAGCACTGCTTGCCCTCAGTGCACAGAACCCTGCTTGTCCTCAGTGCACAGAACCCTGCTTGTCCTCAGTGCACAGAACCCTGCTTGTCCTCAGTGTACAGAGCCCTGCTTGTCCTCTGTGCACAGAGCCCTGCTTGTCCTCTGTGCACAGAGTCCTGCTTGTTCTCAATGTACAGAGCCCTGCTTGTCCTCAGTGTACAGGGCACTGCTTGTCCTCAGTGCACAGAGCCCTGCTTGTCCTCTGTGCACAGAGCCCTGCTTGTCCTCTGTGCACAGAGCCCTGCTTGTCCTCTGTGCACAGAGCCCTGCTTGTCCTCTGTGCACAGAGCCCTGCTTGTCCTCTGTGCACAGAGCCCTGCTTGTCCTCTGTGCACAGAGCCCTGCTTGTCCTCTGTGCACAGAGCCCTGCTTGTCCTCATTGCACAGAGCCCCGCTTGTCCTCATTGTACAGAGCCTCTGCTTTTCCTCTGTGCACAGAGCCCTGCTTGTCCTCAGTGCACAGAGCACTGCTTGCCCTCAGTGCACAGAGCCCTGCTTGCCCTCAGTGCACAGAGCCCTGCTTGCTCTCAGTGCACAGAGCCCTGCTTGTTCTCAGTGCACAGAGCCCTGCTTGTTCTCAGTGTACAGAGCCCTGCTTGTCCTCAGTGCACAGAGCCCTGCTTGCTCTCAGTGCACAGAGCCCTGCTTGTTCTCAGTGTACAGAGCCCTGCTTGTCCTCTGTGCACAGAGCCCTGCTTGTCCTCAGTGTACAGAGACCTGGTTGTCCTCAGTACACAGAGCCCTGCTTGTCTTCACTACGCAGAGTCCTCCTCAACCTCAGTGCACATAGCCCTGCCCTTCCTCAGTGCACAGAGCCCTGCTTGTTCTCACTGCACAGAGCCCTGCTTGTCCTCAGTGCACAGAGCCCTGCTTGTCCTCAGTGCACAGAGCCCTGCTTGTCCTCAGTGCACAGAGCCCTGCTTGTCCTCAGTGCACAGAGCCCTGCTTGTCCTCAGTGCACAGAGACCCGCTTGTCCTCAGTGCACAGAGACCCGCTTGTCCTCAGTGTACAGAGACCCGCTTGTCCTCAGTGCACAGCACTCTGCTTGTCCTCACTGTACAGAGCCCCACTTGTCCACAGAGCCCTGCTCATCCTCAGTGCACAGAACCCCGCTTGTACTCATTGTACAGAGCCCTGCTTGTCCTCAGTGCACAGAGCCTTGCTTGTCCTCAGTGCACAGAGCCTTGCTTGTCCTCAGTGCACAGAGCCCTGCTTGTCCTCAGTATACAGAGCCCCGCTTGTCCTCATTTCACAGAGCCCCACTTGTCCTCATTGTACAGAGCCCCGCTTGTCCTCAGTGCACAGAGCCCTGCTTGTCCTCAGTGCACAGCACTCTGCTTGTCCTCTGTGCACAGAGCCCTGCTTGTCCTCAGTACACAGAGCCCTGCTTGTTCTCACTGTACAGAGCCCCACTTGTCCACAGAGCCCTGCTCATCCTCAGTGCACAGAACCCCGCTTGCACTCATTGTACAGAGCCCTGCTTGTCCTCAGTGCACAGAGCGCTGCTTGCCCTCAGTGCACAGAGCGCTGCTTGCCCTCAGTGCACAGAGCGCTGCTTGCCCTCAGTGCACAGAGCCCTGCTTGTCCTATGTGCACAGAGCCCTGCTTGTCCTCAGTGTACAGAGCCCTGCTTGTCCTCTGTGCACAGAGCCCTGCTTGTCCTCTGTGCACAGAGCCCTGCTTGTCCTCTGTGCACAGAGCCCTGCTTGTCCTCTGTGCACAGAGCCCCGCTTGTCCTCAGTGAACAGAGCCCCGCTTGTCCTCATTGTACTGAGCCCTGCTTGTCCTCAGTGTACAGAGCCCCGCTTGTCCTCAGTGCACAGAGCCCTGCTTGTCCTCAGTACAGAGAGCCCTGTTTGTCCTCAGTGCACAGTCCTGCTTGTCCTCAGTGTACAGAGCCCTGCTTGTCCTCAATGCACAGAGCCCTGCTTGTCCTCAGTGCCCAGAGCCCTGCTTGTCCTCAGTATACAGAGCCCCGCTTGTCCTCATTTCACAGAGCCCCGCTTGTCCTCATTGCACAGAGCACCTCTTGTCCTCAGTGCACAGAGCCCCGCTTGTCCTCATTGTACAGAGCCCCGCTTGTCCTCATTGTACAGAGCCCTGCTTGTCCTCAGTGCACAGAGCCCTGCTTGTCCTCAGTGCACAGAGCCCTGCTTGTCCTCAGTGCACAGAGCCCTGCTTGTCCTCAGTGCACAGAGCCCTGCTTGTCCTCAGTGCACAGAGCCCTGCTTGTCCTCAGTGCACAGAGCCCTGCTTGTCCTCAGTGTACAGAGACCTGGTTGTCCTCAGTACACAGAGCCCTGCTTGTCTTCACTACGCAGAGTCCTCCACGTCCTCAGTGCACATAGCCCTGCCTGTCCTCAGTGCACAGAGCCCTGCTTGTTCTCACTGCACAGAGCCCTGCTTGTCCTCAGTGCAGAGAGCCCTGCTTGTCCTCAGTGCAGAGAGCCCTGCTTGTCCTCTGTGCACAGAGCCCTGCTTGTCCTCTGTGCAAAGAGCCCTGCTTGTCCTCAGTACACAGAGCCCTGCTTGTTCTCACTGTACAGAGCCCCGCTTGTCCACAGAGCCCTGCTCATCTTCAGTGCACAGAACCCGGCTTGTACTCATTGTACAGAGCCCTGCTTGTCCTCAGTGCACAGAGCGCTGCTTGCCCTCAGTGCACAGATACCTGCTTTTCCTCAGTGTACAGAGCCCTGCTTGTCCTCACTGCACAGAGCCCCGCTTGTCCTCAGTGCACTGAGCCCCGCTTGTCCTCAGTGCACTGAGCCCTGCTTGTCCTCAGTGTACAGAGACCTTGTTGTCCTCAGTACACAGAGCCCTGCTTGTCCTCAGTGCACAGAGCCCTTCTTGTCCTCGGTGTACAGAACTTTGCTTGTCCTCAGTGCACAGAGCCCTGCTTCTCCTCAGTACACAGAGCCCTGCTTGTTTTCACTGTACAGAGCCCTGCTTGTCCTCAGTGCACAGAGCCTTGCTTGTTCTCAGTGTACAGAGCCCTGCTTGTCCTCAGTACAAAGAGCCCTGCTTGTCCTCAGTGTACAGAGCCCGGCTTGTCCCCAGTGCACAGAGACCTGCTTGTCCTCAGTGCCCAGAGACCTGCTTGTCCTCAGTTTACAGAGACCTGCTTGTCCTCAGTGTACAGAGACCTGGTTGTCCTCAGTACACAGAGCCCTGCTTGTCTTCACTGTGCATCGTCCTCCTCGTCCTCAATGCACATAGCCCTGCCTGTCTTCAGTGCACAGAGCTCTGCTTGTTCTCACTGCACATACCCCTGCTTGTCCTCAGTACACAGACCCCTGCTTGTCCTCAGTGCACAGAGCCCTGCTTGTCCTCTGTGCACAGAGCTCTGCTTGTCCTCAGTGAACACAGCCCTGCTTGTCCTCAGTGCACAGAACTCTGCTTGTCCTCTGTGCACAGAGCCCTGCTTGTCCTCAGTACAGAGAGCCCTGCTTGTCCTCAGTGCACAGAGCCCTGCTTGTCCTCAGTGCACAGAGCCCTGCTTGTCCTCAGTGCACAGAGCCCTGCTTGTCCTCAGTGCCCAGAGCCCTGCTTGTCCTCAGTGCCCAGAGCCCTGCTTGTCCTCAGTGCCCAGAGCCCTGCTTGTCCTCAGTGCCCAGAGCCCTGCTTGTCCTCAGTGCCCAGAGCCCTGCTTGTCCTCAGTATACAGAGCCCTGCTTGTCCTCATTTCACAGAGCCCCACTTGTCCTCATTGCACAGAGCCCTGCTTGTTCTCAGTGCCCAGAGCCCCACTTGTCCTCAGTGCACAGAGCCCTGCTCATTCTCAGTGCACAAAACCCCGCTTGTCTTCATTGTACAGAGCCCTTCTTGTCCTCAGTGCACAGAGCCCTGCTTGTCCTCAGTGTACAGAGCCCTGCTTGTCCTCTGTGCACAGAGCCCTGCTTGTCCTCTGTGCACAGAGCCCTGCTTGTCCTCTGTGCACAGAGCCCTGCTTGTCCTCTGTGCACAGAGCCCTTCTTGTCCTCTGTGCACAGAGCCCTGCTTGTCCTCTGTGCACAGAGCCCCGCTTGTCCTCATTGTACAGAGCCCCGCTTGTCCTCATTGTACAGAGCCCCGCTTGTCCTCATTGTACAGAGCCCCGCTTGTCCTCACTGCACAGAGCCCCGCTTGTCCTCATTGTACTGAGCCCCGCTTGTCCTCAGTATACAGAGCCCCGCTTGTCCTCAGTGCACAGAGCCCTGCTTGTCCTCAGTGCACAGAGCCCTGCTTGTCCTCAGTGCACAGAGCCCTGCTTGTCCTCAGTGCACAGAGCCCTGCTTGTCCTCAGTGCACAGAGCCCTGCTTGTCCTCAGTGCACAGAGCCCTGCTTGTCCTCAGTGCACAGAGCCCTGCTTGTCCTCAGTGCACAGAGCCTTGCTTGTCCTCAGTGCACAGAGCCCTGCTTGTCCTCAGTGCACAGAGCCCTGCTTGTCCTCAGTGTACAGAGCCCCGCTTGTCCTCAGTGCACAGAACTCTGCTTGTCCTCTGTGCACAGAGCCCTGCTTGTCCTCAGTACACAGAGCCCTGCTTGTTCTCACTGTACAGAGCCTTGCTTGTCCTCAGTGCACAGAGCCTTGCTTGTCCTGAGTGCACAGAGCCTTGCTTGTCCTCAGTGCACAGAGCCTTGCTTGTCCTCTGTGCACAGAGCCCTGCTTGTCCTCAGTGTACAGAGCCCCGCTTGTCCTCAGTGCACAGAGCCCTGCTTGTCCTCAGTGCACAGAACCCTGCTTGTCCTCTGTGCACAGAGCCCTGCTTGTCCTCAGTGTATAGAGCCCTGCTTGTCCTCAGTGCACAGAGCCCCGCTTGTTCTCACTGCACAGAGCCCCGCTTTTCCTCAGTACAAGGAGCCCTGCTTGTCCTCAGTGTAGAGAGCCCTGCTTGTCCTCAGTGCACAGAGCCCTGCTTGCCCTCAGTGTACAGTCGTACTTGTCCTCAGTGTACAGAGCCCTGCTTGTCCTCACTGCACAGAGCCCTGCTTGTCCTCACTGCACAGAGCCCCACTTGTCCTCAGTTCACAGAGCCCTGCTTGTCCTTAGTGTACAGAGCCTTGCTTGTCCTCAGTGCGAAGAGCTCTGCTTGTCCTCAGTGTACAGAACTTTGCTTGTCCACCCATACCTCCTGTATTTGAACTCCTCACAGAGGCACACAGATAATAGCTGTAGGGACATAAATATACTCATTTTTAACCAATGTATATTGTAAACATACATATTGTAAGGGTCGCTGCAGGTTGTGGATCCTCTGGGCCTGTGTGGATGATGACGTTAGCCGTGCCAGGGAGCGGAGTCTAAGGTGCCACTGGTTTTCACCAAAGCCCGCCAAAAAGCGGGATGGTCTTTCTGCAGCAGGCAGCACCCAGGTCGCTACCCCTGGCACGATTTGTCCACACAGGTAGCTGGGATGTGATGTGGCACAAACAAAAACAGGCAACATGAGGTCAAAGTAGCAGTGGATCAGGGCAGGTGGCACAGATGCAGGGTCCGGTAACCGAACAAGGATAAGGAACACGGATCTCAGGAACACAGTATGCATTAGGGCACAAGGCAACAAAGATCGGGCAGGCAAACAACGGAGGAGCAAGTACTTAGACAGGGTGCAGGTGTAGACACTTATATAATACACTTAATTAAGTACTGGCCCTTTAAATATAAGAGCTCTGGTTTGTGAAGGAGCACCAGCTGGAGGGACTGAAGCCGGATCTGTGGCATCCAAAGACAATCTACAAGCTCATCCGAGCTAAGGACTTGCTGGAGCTCGTTCGGGGGCTCCCCGGCAGAGACTGTTTGGGCCAACGTGGCTTCAAAGCTGCTTATCAATGGACATAAGGACTTGTCGTGGATGGCTATTAAGGGAGGACTTTCTCTCAGGTCGTTCATGCATGCCCGCGACCTGTGCAGAACCCGGTACTGGCCCCGGTACCCCTACATGGAGGAAACATCTTTGCACTTGTTTTGGCAGTGTCCCTTTGCGCAGGGTCTGTTGAATGCCCTGGAACATGAACTCAGAGACTCTGTACCCAGGAACTGCCTATCGTGAAGGCCATCCAGGAGGCCTGAAATTAATGGGGTATTGCATACATCTGGCAGAAGGTGGATACAGCTGCTGGATGCACAAATTGTGGCATGCATGCACCCTAAGGCACGTTCACAAGGCAGAAAATCTGTGCAGAATTCCGTGTGAATTTATTGCCCATTAACTTTTATGGGATTCTGCAAGTTCATTTACACAGCAGAATTTCGCTGCATAAAATTAGCATCCCGCAGTCCAGAAAAATATAATTCTGGTCTTATATCTTATATAGCACTTCGGCTGCGAAATCCCACTGAAGTCAATGGGGCCGCCTTTCTGCCAAATGTGTGTGGAATTTGCATGGAATGCCTTCCTTGTGGAATCTGCACAAACTATCATTATTTAGTTTAATTTAACCCCTTAAGGACACATGACGTTCTCATACGAGAACGTCATGAGTTTTACCGGCCCCCCGCAACCATCTGGAGCGGAGCCGGTCCCCGATGCCTGCTGAAATCGTTCAGCAGGCATCGGGGCATATCGCCCAGGGGGGTCATTATGACCCCCCATGTCGGCGATGGCCGCAGATCGCTGGACAATTCAGTCCAGCGATCTGCGGCGGATTCCAGGTCAATCGGGTCTCCAGTGACCCGGTGACCCGGAATTATTGGCTGATCGGGGCCGTCAGAGACGGCCCCGAACAGCCAGACCCAGCAGGGGTGAGGTGGCACTGGTCGACCAATCAGGGCGCCTGCTGCGGGTGTCACTCCCGCAACCCGCTCCGCCCCTCTTCCGGAGGACGTGAGCGGGTGCGGGACGTGCACCCCGGGTGCTGGGGACCCCGATCCCCGGCGCCCCTGTTGGGATCGGGGCCCCAGGAGCAGCGGCGGCGGCGGAGATGACGAGGGACTGACCTGGTGCAGCGAGGATCGTTGGAGGTGAGTGACAGCCTCCTGCTGTTGCTTAGCAACAGCTCCCAGCATGCAAAAAGGGCATGCTGGGAGCTGTAGTTATGCAACAGCAGGAGGCAGACCACCACAACTCCCAGCATGCCCTTATGGGCATGCTGGGACTTGTAGTTTTGCAACAGCTGGAGGCACATTCTTTCTATGGAAAAGTGTACCTTCAGCTGTTGTGTAACTACAACTCCCAGCTTGCACAATCAGCTAAAGTGCATGCTGGGAGTTGTAGTGGTGCATCTGGTGGTTGCATAACTACAACTCCCAGCATGCCCGTTGGCTGTCGGTGACTGCTGAGAGTTGTAGTTTTGCAACAGCTGAAGGCACACTGAGTTAAGTAGCAAACCAGTGTGTCTCCAGCTGTTGCATAACTACAACACCCAGCATGCCCTTTAGCTGTCCGTACATGCTGGGGGTTGTAGCTTTTGCAACAGCTGAAGGCACACTGGTTGCAAAACACTGAGTTTGTTACCAAACTCGGTGTTTCACAACCAGTGTGCCTCCAGCTGTTGCAAAACTACAACTCCCAGCATGCAATGATAGACCGTACATGCTGGGAGTTGTAGTTTTGCAACAGCTGGATGTCCCCCCCCCCCCCCCAATGTGAACGTACAGGGTACACTCACATGGGCGGAGGATTACAGTAAGTATCCGGCTGCAAGTTTGAGGTGCGGCAAAATTTCTGCCGCAGCTCAAACTGCCAGCGAGAAACTACTGTGAACCCCCCGCCCGTGTGACTGTACCCTAAAAACACTACACTACACTAACACAAAATAAAATAAAAAGTAAAAAACACTACATATACACATACCCCTACACAGCTCCCCTCCCCTCCCGAATAAAAATGAAAAACGTCTGGTACGCCACTGTTTCCAAAACGGAGCCTCCAGCGGTTGCAAAACTACAACTCCCAGCATGCACTGATAGACCGTACATGCTGGGAGTTGTAGTTTTGCAACAGCTGGATGTCCCCCCCCCCCCCCCCAATGTGAACGTACAGGGTACACTCACATGGGCGGAGGATTACAGTAAGTATCCGGCTGCAAGTTTGAGGTGCGTCAAATTTTCTGCCGTAGCTCAAACTGCCAGCGAGAAACTACTGTGAACCCCCGCCCGTGCGACTGTACCCTAAAAACACTACACTACACTAACACAAAATAAAATAAAAAGTAAAAAACACTACATATACACATACCCCTATACAACCCCCCTCCCCAATAAAAATGAAAAACGTCTGGTACGCCACTGTTTCCAAAACGGAGCCTCCAGCTGTTGCAAAACAACTACTCCCAGTATTGCCAGATAGCCGTTGACTGTCCAGGCATGCTGGGAGTTTTACAACAGCTGGAGGCACCCTGTTTGGGAATCACTGGCGTAGAATACCCCTATGTCCACCCCTATGCAAGTCCCTAATTTAGGCCTCAAATGCGCATGGCGCTCTAACTTTGGAGCCCTGTCGTATTTCAAGGCAACAGTTTAGGGCCACATATGGGGTATCGCCGTACTCGGGAGAAATTGGGCTTCAAATTTTGGGGGGTATTTTCTGCTATTACCCTTTTAAAAAATGTAAAATTTTTGGGAAAACAAGCATTTTAGGTAAAAAATATATATATTTTTTTACATATGCAAAAGTCGTGAAACACCTGTAGGGTATTAAGGTTCAAATTACCCCTTGTTACGTTCCCCGAGGGGTCTAGTTTCCAAAATGGTATGCCATGTGTTTTTTTTTTTGCTGTCCTGGCACCATAGGGGCTTCCTAAATGCGGCATGCCCCCAGAGCAAAATTCGCTTTCAAAAAGCCAAATGTGACTCCTTTTCTTCTGAGACCTGTAGTGCGCCAGCAGAGCACTTTTCACCCCCATATGGGGTGTTTTCTGAATCGGGAGAAATTGGGCTTCAAATTTTGGGGGGTATTTTCCGCTATTACCCTTTTAAAAAATGTAAAATTTTTGGGAAAACAAGCATTTTAGGTAAAAAATATATATATTTTTTTACATATGCAAAAGTCGTGAAACACCTGTAGGGTATTAAGGTTCAAATTACCCCTTGTTACGTTCCCCGAGGGGTCTAGTTTCCAAAATGGTATGCCATGTGTTTTTTTTTTTTTTTTGCTGTCCTGGCACCATAGGGGCTTCCTAAATGCGGCATGCCCCCAGAGCAAAATTCGCTTTCAAAAAGCCAAATGTGACTCCTTTTCTTCTGAGACCTGTAGTGCGCCAGCAGAGCACTTTTCACCCCCATATGGGGTGTTTTCTGAATCGGGAGAAATTGGGCTTCAAATTTTGGGGGGTATTTTCCGCTATTACCCTTTTTAAAAATGTAAACATTTTGGGAAAACAAGCATTTTAGGTAAAAAAAAAATTTTTTTTTTACATATGCAAAAGTCGTGAATCACCTGTAGGGTATTAAGGTTCACTTTACCCCTTGTTACGTTCCCTGAGGGGTCTAGTTTCCAAAATGGTATGCCATGTGTTTTTTTTTTGCTGTCCTGGCACCATAGGGGCTTCCTAAATGCGGCATGCCCCCCAAAAACCATTTGTCGCTCCTTCCCTTCTGAGCCCTCTACTGCGCCCGCCGAACAATTAACATAGACATATGAGGTATGTGCTTACTCGAGAGAAATTGGGTTTCAAATACAAGTAAAAATTTTCTCCTTTTTATCCCTTGCAAAAATTCAAAAATTGGGTCTCCAAGAACATGCGAGTGTAAAAAATGAAGATTTTGAATTTTCTCCTTCACATTGCTGCTATTCCTGTGAAACATCTAAAGGGTTAATACACTTACTGAATGTTTTTTTTGAATACTTTAGGGGGTGTAGTTTTTATAATGGGGTCTTTTATGGGGTATTTCTAATATGAAGACCCTTCAAATCCACTTCAAAACTGAACTAGTCCCTGAAAAATAGTGAGTTTGAAAATTTTGTGAAAAATTTCAAAATTGCTGCTGAACTTTGAAGCCCTATGGTGTCTTCCAAAAGTAAAAACTCATACATTTTATGATGCAAACATAAAGTAGACATATTGTATATGTGAACCCAAAAAAAATATATTTTGAATATCCATTTTCCTTACAAGCAGAGAGCTTCAAAGTTAGAAAAATGCAAAATTTTCATTTTTTTCATCAAATTTTGGGATTTTTCACCAAGAAAGGATGCAAGTTACCATAAAATTTTACCACTAAGTTAAAGTAGAATATGTCACGAAAAAACAATCTCGGAATCAGAATGATAACTAAAAGCATTCCAGAGTTATTAATGTTTAAAGTGACAGTGGTCAGAATTGAAAAAAACGCTCCGGTCCTTAAGGTATAAAATGGCCTGGTCCTTAAGGGGTTAAAAAAAATCCAGACCGCCACTGCCGAGGGTACTACTACTTCCATCATGGAACAGAATCGTTTCCATGATGGGAATAGTAAATCCCCGGCTGCAGGAGTCTGCAGGTGGCTGAAGAGATTTTCATAACATGCAATTCAAATACCCCGGCGGCTAGCGGTGCGGCTGGCATGCCGCCTGTTCCCCAGGTTAATAACTTAGGATCACAGCAGGTCTCAGAAGTGAGACCCAGTGTGATCAATCACTCAGCCCCTGTACTACTACCCCCAACATGGAACAGACTCTGTTCCATAATGGGAGTAGTACTAGCGCTACAGTAGTCTCCCCAGCTGCCCGCAGACTCGTGAAGCTGGGGAACTATTACTCATATCATGAAAACGGGTCTGTTTCATGATGGAAGTAGTAGTACCGCAGAAGTGCAGGAGTCTCGGGTGGCTGCGGAGTAAAGATGCGGAATCCATGCGGCATCTACATAAACATTCCGCACAAATTCCGCATCTGTTTAACATCTGCAGAAATCTGCACTGATCCAATGCGGATGCAGAATTTATTCAGATGTGCGGATTTTCTGCCGTGTGAATGCGGCCTAAGGGTACGTTCACATGTGCAAGATCTACAATGAGATTTTCCACTAAGGGTTTGAGCCAAAATCTGTGGTGGAAATTCTGCTGCAGGAAATCCACGGCAGTTCAAACCCACAGTGGTAAACTCATGAGGAACAACAGTGCCTTGTAATTCACCTGTGTGAATGTACCCTTATTCTGTTTAAATACCTGTTGCTAACAACTAGATTCTTTGATTTAAAGGGGTACTCCGGCCCTATTATATATTATACCTTATCCAAAGGATTGGGGATAAGATGTCTGGTCGCTGGGGTTCCGCCACTGGGGACCCCCGCAATTTGTCATTGCGCACCTACCTTTGTGAGCTCTGTGGAGATCTCAAAAAGGTGGGTGCGCAATGACAGATTGTGAGGGTCCCCAGCTGCAGGACCCCCGCGACCAGATATCTTATCCCCTATCCTTTGGATAGGGGATAAGATGTATTAGGGCCAGAGTACCCCTTTAACTTCAGCCTATTGTTCTGGGACTTGTAATATTGCTGGATCTAGAACTATCCTGTTTCTGTCTGGTGTTTGTTGCACATCTAGTGTTATTCTTTCCTATTAGATCTTCTGCTTGCACCACCAATCCACGACTACTCTGCAGATAAAACCTGGGGACTCCCATCAGTGAAGCCACATCTCAATATAGAAAGTTAAATAGTAAAGACCTGGAAATTCCTGAGACTCTGCTTAACAAAGTCTTTAGTGTAAAGTCTGAATGCAAATGTCATTTTTAAGCAGAAGAGCAAACCATGACATGCACATGCAGAGTTGTTTGCAAACTGTATGCCATTATATTATGGTTCTTTACTGCACCATATCATGAGCTATTCTCTGCCAGAAACTCTCTACACCTTTGTTTGATATTACCAGTATATAGACAGAGGGCTAAATTAAATTCTTCTTACTCAAATGCAAACTCTGTAACAAGTGGTTGCGCTGAGCTTAATTGATGTCTTTAGGCACGAGCCCCTATAACCAAAACGGAACACACCCTGCTGAACAGAGATTTTAAGATCTAAAATAACATTATATCAGTCTTAACATTAATCTAACTGTCACCCGTGGCCACTTTTCTATAGGAAAAATAATAACACCATTACTGCAATGTAAAGGCAAGTTTTTTTCTTTGTTTAGAGGCAATTACACTCCTGAATATTTAGACCATGAGGATTTTCTGAGCATTCTGAGCCTTGACTACTCCATGCCAGCATGAAGCTCAGAAGGTATAAGATATACAGCAGGTCCCTAATATACTTACAATGTTAGTAGTAATTGACTTAGTTCCATTGGTGTTTGATAGGCTAGTTTTATGCAGGAAGTAAACATCACTCAGGGAAGCCAAGCACCACATGCCAAGCATACACTACTTCAGAACTTGCTGCTTCCACCATACCTCGCACAACTATGGTGCCTGATATATTCATGTGTTGCTAATATTAGATTTTATTTCATGTTTCTTTTAACCCTTAACTAATTTACATTTAAACAATCCCATGTATCTGCCCTTATTATGCAACTTTCCAGTGGGCATTTCCAGGGTGTGGTTTGTTAGGCACACAGTTTACCAACTGGTTTATGACATGCAACTTCTTGCAAAGTCACAATTTTTTGCCCAATAGCAAAAAATTGACCAGCTGTGCCTGGCACACACTAGTGTGTTGCACAGGAGGAAAATTAGTCACACATGTTAATCATGTTAAGAAATGACCCATCTTACATCTGAATTTTAGAACCAAAACAGTATCAGGGGGAATAACTAAAGAAACTAAAGAAAAAAGTGATTAATATAGGTAAAAGAGGTTTATAGCCCAAAAAGCAGACAATAGCCTAGATTTTGATTTCCTTCTCAGCCAAATCTTTAGTAGACCTGCTGCCCATTGGGGACTTTTACCCCCAGGAATGTGTTTTTAAAGTGTCCAATTGATGCCGTTATATTAACTTTATTACTCTATCTACAGGGAAAACTTTTCTTTTTTTTTTTTTTGCAGAGTATTTTTTTTTCAATATTTTTTTCTGAATGAAAGGTTTCTCAAACTATTAGACGTGAAAATAACTTTTTCTTTTAAGCAGTTTTTAGCTTCTGTTCATGTCATAATATTTTATTTCCTATATATTTCCACATAACATTACAAATGCAGCTGGTCTCATTCAACTGTCTGCCAAAATAAACAGAATAATGCTATATGGCAGGGCTATGTAAATGCTGCTTACGTCTAAGTACCTATATATCAAGCACGTAAATGATTGTGTGACAGCAGTTAATACTACGGTGGCTGACATGAGCAAGCCAGGGATTGTGGAGCCCTAGCATCAAAGTAATAGCTAAATATGGAGATGCTCAGCTACTGTTATATACTATATCATAATATGGAACATATAGAAGTCAGGTGCCAGTAGTCATTTTACTTTACTTATAAATTACACATAAAAGTTGTCAAATGATTCAACTAACTTTAATATGTAGATTTTATTAAAGTAAAGCTGCATTTTGTATCAAATATTTTTAATAAATATTGATCTTATAGTTATTATTATATTATTATAACATTGTAATAGGTATTTTATTATAATAGCATTTTTAGCAATTCCCTAATATACATCAGCTCCTCTTTTTACAAATAGTAGTGAACTCCAGATGCATTAGCAACATATGAGCCGAACACATAATCTGTATTCTGTGGGTAAAGAAAGCAGAGGTGCTGTCACAATTTGGACAGTGCAGGCCTATGTTCTAGAGATTGGACAGGAGCACATCGGGGGAGATACATTACAATCTGTGCAGAGGAAAAGTTGGCCACTTGCCCATAGCAACCAATCAGATTTATTTTAGCAACCAATCAGATTTCTTTTTTATAAAAAAAAAAGCCTCTGAAAAAAGAAAGAAAGAAGAAAGAAGTAGCTGAACCACAAGCCATCGATATGGCTTTTGCTGACTATACAATCTGGGAACTCAGGAAAAAAATCAATTCTCGTGTCCTAAAGATCAATTCCTTCTTAAGCTAAGTAAACCTCTGAAAAATAAAATCTGAGCAGGTGCATAAAACTGATAAACTAATAGATATTGAAAGAAGTTACAAAAGTGATCAAAACTTCAAAACCACTTAAAGAGAACATGTGGCCTTCCCAAAAAATACTAAAACAGCTTTTTCCAAGATATGAGGGTTGATAGTTTGTCTGACAATTCAGGGAAATAGTCAGAAGAGCAGGGTGGTGTGAATATTTTACACTGAGGTACGTGTATATCTAACACATACCTCCTGACTATATAATCCAACCCATTACCTGACAAACTATAAACTCTCATATCTCAGGACAGAAGGGAATCATGAAACTGGGAGTTGGCCACAAGTCCTCATAAAATCATCAGGTCTGGGTGGATATATTAAATTTTTTTTATAAAACGTCAAGGTTAGAATTAGGAGAATACCTGGACAGGGTGTTTAACTAATCCATAAATAACAATTGATCACAATATACTTAAAGCAAAAATAATACTTTTTTCCTAAAGACAGCAAACACCATAATACACCAGCCTTTTATAAGACAAAGAATGTCAACATTAGGATTATTTTAAGATCTTACCTATTGGGTAAAGTAAAGTTTTGCACTGTGTGTGATGGCCACAGTGCAAACACATAACGCCCTGATGCTAGCTAGCGTCAAATGTTCTGTGTGTGTGCGCTCTCTTCTGTGTGTCGGGGCAGAGAGTTTTAAGCTCCCTTCCTAGCCATTCTGCCTTCCAAATGGAAGGCTCTCTACCAGATTTTTAGATAAGTCTTGGCTGGTAAAAGTCTTCAATGGTGGTCTGTGCCAGATGTTGAAGGAAGAGAACATTGCTCTGATCAGAGGCCCACTTGTTAGTCACTTGATGTAACTGCACTGCAATTACTGCAAGGTCACTGTGTGTGGGGAGATTTTCATAAAAAATTGGCTAAATTTTTTTTGTTTCTGCATAAAAACGGCTTTGTTGTAGTGGTTGGAAACAGTAATTGAGATAATGGGTGTGTGCACACTTGGGGCTGTTTTACTTTTGAGTACAATAGAACTCAATAGTAAAAAAAATAAAGAAAAAAGTGGGATTTTTAAGCAGTAGAAATGGTGTTTAATCTTGGCTTAATCAAAAGTTTCCCTTTGAACTTGGAAATATAAATTTAACCTGTCCATACTATAGTTCTACGGTCTCTAACAAACAAAACATCCCACCTTTCTCTATTTTCCATATATATATATATATATATATATATACAAACAAGAAAAATAATTATGTCTACATATTTTATGTCTAAATTAGGTGAAAAACAAGCAATTTGTACACCAAGTGCATTTTCCCTGTGAAACACATAGCCCTGCAGTAATAGTCGAGACTTTAAAAGTAGTTACGACAAAAGTGCAATGTTCATCGCTGTTTAATGAGCCCTGCAGACATTTTCTGTATCGACAATTATTTTTCCTACATAATTTATTGGATGAGTTCAAAATACAGCATAGTGGAAAGAGCATCTGGTTTGTGTTTTTTGTTTGCTTTCTTGTTCTATAATTTGCAATGCACTGAACTGGTACACACAATTTCCTATCCTTGACTTGCACAGAATATTTCTTTAAAAATACAGTTTTTTATCACAGGAGGCAGCTCTGTATGGTAGGTATATCAAGGAAAATAAATTTCTGTCCTGTCTGGTTCAAAGCTCATTAAAATTTCTGGTACTAAAAATATCTGTACTGATATTCACAGCAACAGAGGGTCCAATAATACATTTAGTAAGTAAGAGGAATTCACAGACCTGGATTTCTGGATCGGGTTCCCTGTTGCAGCTGCTGGCGATCCTTGTGGACAGTTACCTCCAGGTTGAGAACAGGCGATTTTTTATCTAGGTTGTAACAACTTAATGTTGAGAATGTGTCTTTTTACTAGATGTGCAGAGTTTATACACTAACATACCGCAAAATGAAGGCATGTTATGCGTTAGGAATGTCCGGTAAAGAAACGCCACGTTGAGCAATCAGAAGATTAATTTTTCAATGCACTTGTTAGATTTTGTGTTGAGTAAAAATTACTTTAGGTTCGGGGCGGAATTTTTTGTTCAAGCATCGGTAGCACCGAGATTGGCTAATGCCTTTATGGCACAGTATGAAGAGTTCATAGTCTATGGCAAAATGAGCACGGACACGTCGTTCACGTGGCTTCGCTACTTGTACGATGTGTTCATGTCATGGACAGGTGATGAAAAATCTCTGCTTGATTTTGTGTCCATATTAAACATTAAACATGAAACTATCACGTTTACATTAAATTACCATGGGACCACAATACAGTATTTAGATGGTGAGAACAAAAAATGGGATTGAAACTAGTCTGTATTCTAAACCAACGGACTGAAACAACATGCTGCATAAAAATAGTTTTCATGTTTCCACCACATTTAAAGGGTTACCAAAAAGCCAACTAAGTAGAGCCAAAAGAATCTGTAGTACGGAGGTATCTTTTCAAAAAAGTAAAGATCAATTAGTGAAAAAATTCTCTAATAGAGGGTATGCAAATAAGGAATTAGAAAAAGCAGTAGAACAAGTGGCCAGCAAAAATAGGGAATTCTTGAGTTAAAAAGAAGGAAAAAAGAAAAAACGCAATGAAAACCACATTATGTATTTATCCACCTATGATAGACATTTGAGACTAATAAAACGTATAGTGAATAAATATTGGAGACTTCTGGGGGCGGATCTATGAATGCTAAGCGCAGCACAGAAACCGATTAACCCTTTATGTACCAAGGGATGTTGTAACAGGTATTTAAGTAATCACCAAGTGCTCACCTGTGCGCATGATTAAGGGGATCCTCCCTGAAATGTAGCGTCAGGAAAGGCTATGGACGTGTGTGCAATGGCTCCAGCTCCTAGTGTTTCTAAACATGCTGTAAGCTCACCAAATGCACAAATAAAAGAAAGAAAAACTGCTAAAAAAAAAAAGGTCTGTGAATTCCTCTTATTTACTAATTGTAATTGGACCCCCTGTTGCTGGGAATATAAGTTCATGATCTGGAGGCATATGGTGGAACTCCATAGACAGTGTGATAGACTTTTTCATTAAGTGGATTTAGTCTGGACTGCCGTATCCATTTTTGAGTGGTTAAAATCTGTACTATAAACATTTTTTATATTGAGGACTGTTTAACCCCTTTGAGGTTTTTCATGTATCTTTTATCCAGGTCAAGTGTTACAGACATCCAGTCAGTGAGAATGAGGGCCCATGGGATCCATGGCCAGAAAACTCATCCTGTAAGGTCTCTATCTGCTGGTGGCCATGTAACTTCAAAAGTTATCAAACCAATTGGCGCCTGTGAGTGTTTATTAGCTGGCAGCTAGAACCCCTCTAAGAAGATTGGAGTGTTTGAGCATCCTACTGAGAGAAGGAAAATGAGAGTTGGTCAGTTATATGGGAACATCTAACCATTCAAACAGCAACTTAGGATGGAGCAGAGTACTGGAGCAATGCAATTATGCAAAACTGGGGATGGAAGCTAAAAGGAATAATGTTCCAGGGAAGCAGTTCATGAGAAGTATAGAGCTACTCCTGGACTTGCGCTGGTTTCTGCAGAAGTCTTTGATGTTACATCAGTTTCTATTATGGCACTCAAAGCAGCAATATTGTCGGAGGCTCAAACAGGATTTTCACAGTCAGCACTGTTCCAGATAGGGCAGCATCTTCATAGGAACAGGGACCAGCCAACAGACTCAGTGTGTAGAACTAGCAGCTCGCATGGCATTTAAAAAAAAAACTGTTTTAATATGTTTGCATGCCAGGGTAGAAGTCACACCTGATAATACTATAGAAAATAACAAATTATGGAGACCAGAAGATGTTCCTGGGTAAAGTTGAGTGGACATTTCAAAATTTTGGTTCTGCAGGCTTGCTGAACTTTCCGAAAACTTTAGATCACTGCGAATGGACTAGCAAAGAAATAAGCCTCAAAACACATGTCCAACACTGCCTTAGAGCTCTAAAGCTCTGTTCAAGTACTTTTAAGTGGTTTTAAGGCTAAGTTGATGTTAAAGTTTCGGCGACATGCGGTAACCCATTGTAACTAATAGCTTGTTTTAAAACATACTGCACTAGCGGATTTTTTATGCTTTTTAACAGTAAAATAAAGGTGCATAAACTATCCAGTTTTGTTGGTAGATGTCTGCTGGTGTTAAGATGCACACTGAGATTTTGGAAAATGTAGTAGGGTAGGGTTAAAAAAAAAATTCTGCCACTTGACTCCTCCTTACCTCTTCATGTTTAATGTCCACTGTCCACATAATAGACAGTGATTTCAGGGGAGGGGAAGCTGCACTGCATGATGGTCTCATGCTCTCCATCTTTATCTGCTGCTCTGCTCTCAGCAGGGAGGAGAAGGACCCACAGGAAGACTGCCCGCCAGCTTCCTAAATTATTGGAAAGCCAATGTCACACTCCCTTGCAGCATTTAGAACTAACCAAGCTGGACGAGCAGACCTGGCTCACATGAGGAGTCAGAACATTTGAACGATTCAAACATAATGGCCCTCGTTTACTAAAGTCCAACCGACTTTTTCTCGGTTCTAGCGCCTAAATTTTAGTCGTAATGTCTATGCGACTATTTATGCGACAAAACTTTGTGCCACACAACCGACACTTTAGAAACCACTCGGAATGTGTTTTTTTCTCTCTGAAATGGGCGTGTTTTATGCAAAAAATTGGCTTTTTACCAACAAAAAGCAAAAAATACTCAAAGTACTTCCAAAATCACTTGAGAAAAAGTGTGAGTTTGCCTCACACAATAACCGACAGCCAAGAGGCCGAGTGAAATTCCAAAAATGGAATCATTTCTAACAAGGGAATGCTTGCCATTGTTTTTTGTGTGAAAGTAACTTGTTTTCTAACCTGAAAACATTTTGTTCAGTTAAACACTTTTATGAATAAAATATTGAATGCTTTTGTGATAGTTAATGTTTATATATTTTCTTTCTTTTTAACACATTTGCAATATTAGGTTTAAATCAATTTAACACCCAAGCTGATAAACAAGGATAATTGCTGTAATGTTTGAAAAATTATAACACATGAATACTTTTGATTCATGAAAGCATTTTCTAAAGTCTAAACCATTTTGATTCACACAACTAGTTTCTTTAGCTCGGAGTTTGTGCGACACAATTGACTAGTGCGACACAAAAAAACGTGCGACACAAAAAAAAACCCACAAATGTACGACAGAATAGTAAATAAGCATGAAAAAAAAGATGAGTGATATTGAAATCACTCCAGATTAAACACTCCACTCTTAGTAAATCAGGGCCAATGTAATGTTTCTAAGTGTGTATCTTGCGCTCTACTGCACTCTAGACTGTTACACTGATCAAGTGATCTTTCTGTTTGCTCAGTTACTTAGAAGACAGCACTTTCATTGTGGCACTCAGGTTGATTACAGGTGACGTCTTCTCTGATCAGACTACTCTTTATTCCAATTAGGCTCACTCCCCCATAATGACGTCTTCCAGCCGCATCAGCAAGGCAAACATCTTAGGCTCTGCTATTTTCCAGCACCCTCTTTACCTCTATACAAACTCCCCACCTACAGCTTAGGTGGGGAGTTTGTATAGAGGAGAATCCCACACAGTATAAGTGGATAGTTTAGTAGGTCCCCATTAAGTATGTTTATCATGTATAGTAGGCAGGTTTCCCCATTAGGTATGTTTCCCCATTGCGAACATATGTCTCCCACAATAGTTTAGCATTATGCAATTATGTCTTCCAGTAGGCAGGCATGTCCTACACAGCAGATAGGTAGTTCCATTATTAGGTATGCCAGTACTAGGCAGGTAGTTACCTTATTATCTAAGTGTGTCCTTAGGCAGGTATGTCTTTAGATAGGTAGTTCCCTGCACCCAGTAGGCTGGTAGGTCCTTAGGTAGGTAGATTAGACTCCCCCCTCCCTTCCCTTTTAGCGAGTAAGCCCAAGGCGGATTATAATAGGAGCAATTGCTTTCCAATGCTAGGCCCCCCTGAAGATATAGCCCTGGGTCAGAGCCCATTTTGCCCTCATTATAATGTACTCCTTTCTGTACCACCATCCCCTAATGAACTGTATCAAGATGTCAAGATGTTCTAATCATCTGTACCACCACCCCATAATGATCTGTGCCACCATGCCCTAATGGTCTGTACCAAAGTCCCCTAATGAACTGTGCACCATGCCTTGAAGAATTGCCCACCTTGCTCTGTGCCATCATGTCCCCCCCCCCCAATGAACTGTGCAACTGTGCTTCCTAACCCAAAAATATTGTTTTCCAATCTGTAGCTCACCGCACGTTTGGGAATGCTTACCCTAAAGGAACTGTGTCACTGGTAATACTCACCTGTCCTGGCACTGCTCTTACTCGTGTGGACAGATCTGACTTCTGTGGATGCTGGCAGTGCTAATCCCACCCTCATCACATAGCAAGCACTAAGCTGATAGTTAGGTGCTAACTGGCACAGGCGGGGTTACTGGAACTCTGACGTCAGCGCCAGCCAGCTCATCAATATTCCTCCCCTCCCTCCGCCTCTCCCTCTTCATTACAGAGCGGGGAGAAGGAGAGGCTGGCCGGCTCTGCGGACGAGCGGTGATGACGTCAGAATGCCAGTAACCCTGCCTGTGCCAGTTAGCACCTAATTAGCATATACAGAAAATCAAAGATTTTGGCCAAACGGCGAGGCGGATCTGGGCACGGTAGGCATCAAACTGATCAGCATCCTCCGCACTACCAGCCAGTACCACTGGTTAGTGCGAGGAGAGCAAGCTGACAGTTTTCCTTTAAGAGCTCAGTCACAAAACTGACCCCTCTAGTACCCCACTAAAAACAGTTACCTAATCAGAGTATCCACCATTAATAACTACAGTGGGGATCAAAAGTTTGGGCATCCCAGGTAAAAATTTGTATTAATGTACATAAAGAAGCCAAGGAAAGATGAAAAAATCTCCAAAAGGCATCAAATTACAGATTAGACTTGAAACATATGGGATTACTGGCCAGTTTGCCTCTGCCGTTGTAGGCCTGTATGCATCTCCATCAGCACAGGTACGCTTCCCACACGCCATGTCCCCTTCTTTTCAAATATCAAATGGTACTAGACAAGGGTGCCCCTTATCCACACTTCTTTTTGTACTTAGTATAGAACCCCTAGCTGCGAATATTAGAAATCATCCTGATATTTCAGGAGTCAAAGTAGCATCAGCCAAATACAAAATCACATTATTTGCAGATGATGTCCTTCTCTCAATTACTAACCCATATATCTCACTGCCGAATCTTTTTACATCTATTGGAGACTATTCGAAAGTATCGGGCTATAAAATAAACTCTTCCAAAACTGAGGCATTACCTATTAACACTGCTGCTGCTGATTTGGATAATTTACAAATGAATTACAACTTCCGTTGGCAGAAGTCCACCCTGAAATGTTTAGGGATTAAACTCACTCCTAAATATTCCCTTCTATATAAATCTAACGTCCCCCCTTTAATGCAAGAAGTGAATTCTTTACTCCAGAAATGGTCAAATTTACCTTTGTCGTTATTAGGGAGAATCGCAGCTGTCAAGATGTCTATCCTACCTAAGTATTTCTCTCTATTTGAAACACTGCCTGTACTCATATCTAAAACTGCTATAAGAAAAGTCCATTCCCCGCTGTTACGATTTATTTGGAAGGGCGGTAGACATAGGGTGTCCTTTTCAGTTTTATCATCGCCTAAAATATATGGAGGTTTAGCTTTCCCAGACCTTTATAAATACTACCTGGCTGCACAGTTACGGATGGTTCCATTTTGGTCCTCTATTTCACTTTTCCATAGATGGTGCGAACTGGAGCAGATGTGGATCCCGCCCCTGCGTTTAAACCTGTGTATATGGTCTGACCTTCCCACCATATCCACAAAAAATCTACTGGGTCCTATGAAACATATGTTAGATGTTTGGAATAAATGCGCCTCAGAATAGAAATTGAAGTCACATAATAATTTACAGACTTTGATAATTTTTAACTCTAATATTCCCTTGAGTGATAACTTGGATGAGACCTCCCCTTGGAGAAAAGCGGGATTGATATATCTTTATCATCTAATTGATCCATTGAGACATACAGTTTTGTCTTTCGAAGCTCTTCGTGATAAATATGTTCTCCCTAAGTCTTCTATCACACTATATAGACGAATCGTAGAACATTTTTTCTCTACCCAGTCCCCCACTCCACTTCCTCCTTCAACTCCCTTTGAGGGTTTATGTAAAGGGGTAGTTTCGTCCAAAGGCTTGATCTCTCAAATTTACGCCATACTCTCCACACCTACTGACTTATCATCGAACTTGCATCCTTATATGTCTAAGTGGGAGAGGTACTTAGATAATAACCTTTCCTTAGATAAATGGCGCATAATTTGGTCTAATGCAGCAAGATATGATATGCATATCTATGAGAGAAAACCAATACAAAATACTAATACAGTGGTACCACACCCCAGATGTCTTACATAAATATTTCCCCAAGTTCCAGACACATGTTGGCGTTGTCAGAACACAATTGGTACTTTACCACATCTTCTGGAATTGTTCTCGACTTAAACATTATTGGCTTGAAGTTAGCAGTATAATTCGTAGGACACTAAACATACAATTACCCTTGGAGCCTTGTATATACCATCTTAATTTACTACCTGTTAACCTCACTAAATTTCAGACTAAATTAGTTCTACATATTCTGACGGCTGCTAAGTGTCTCATAGCACAGTGGTGGTTAAGATCGGAAGCTCCCCCCATTTCTCTGCTATCAGATAAAATTTGGGAAACAAAACGAATGGAGTATTTATCAGCAGTTATAGACAATACTATCTCTATATACCAACGGACATGGCAACCCTGGGAGGTGATGGAATCAGACTCCTCTTCCTCTCAAACTTAATGTCCGATGGCCTTGCGGAACTATTGTACTTGTAAGTTTTTCTTTCTTTGCTCTATTACCCCCTATCTATTATCTCCTTTTTTATTTGCTATTTTCTTTTCCCTTTTGATATTTTATTTTGCTCCTATACTTTTGGGAGACCTGATATATAGGTTACCCATTACTTCTATATACTTCTGGTCTGCTGCCAATTGACATTACAATTTCTGGTTAGATATATTGTTAAAATATAATTGTTTTGACAAACTGCCTTGAATGTAATTACTGTTATGAAATATTTACTTACTAAAGTGAAGAGATTTTGCATCTCAATGTTATACAAATGTTCTTATTGGACTTTTCTCTCTATGTCTGAACATTTCAAGGTACTATTTGAACTACTCTACATATGTTGCAGACCGAGAATATTGAAAGCGTTATTTTCTCAACCTTGTATATTTCACTTAATGTTGATATTGTATGTTTTCTTTTTGAAAATGAAAATAAACAGTTATATAAAAAAATTACAGATTAGACATTCTTATAATATGTCAACAAAAGAAAGATTTTGTTTGCATCTTTTGCACTTTCAAAATAACAGAAAACAAAAAAATGGCATCTGCAAAAGTTTGGGCACCCTGCAGAGTTAATATCTTGTACTGCCCCCTTTGGCAAGTATCACAGCTTGTAAACGCTTTTTGTAGCGAGCCAAGAGTCTTTCAATGCTTGTTTGAGGTATCTTTGCCCATTCTTCCTTACAAAAGTCTTCCATTTCTTTGAGATTTCTGGTCTGCCTGTCACGCACTGCTCTTTTAAGGTCTATCAATAGATTTTCTATTATGTTGAGGTCAGGAGATTGTGAAGGCCATGGCAAAACCTTCAGTTTACGCCTCTTGATGTAATCCCCCGTGGATTTCGAGGTGTGTTTAGGATCATTATCCATTTGTAGAAGCCATCCTCTCTTTAACTTCAGCTTTTTCACAGATGGCATCAAGTTAGCATCCAAAATTTGCTGACATTTTATTGAATCCATGTTTCCTTCTACTCGTGAGATGTTCCCTGTGCCACTGGCTGCAATACAACCCCAAAGCATGATTGATCCAACCCCATGCTTAACAGTTGGACAGAGGTTCTTTTCATTAAATTCTGTTCCCCTTATTCTCCAAACATACCTTTGCTCATTCCGGCCAAAAAGTTCAATTTTAACCACATCGGTCCTCAGAACTTGCTTCCAAAATGCACCAGGCTTGTCTATATGTTCATATATGTTCAAATGCTGATTTTTGTGGTGAGGACGTGGAAGAGGTTTTCTTCTGATGACTCTTCCATGAAGACCATATTTGTACAAGTATCTCTTTATAGTGGAATAGTGTACCACAACTCCAGTGTCTGCCAGCTCTTTCTGGAGGGATTGTGCAGTCAAACGTGGGTTTTGAATTGTTTTTCTCACAATCCTGCGAGCTGTTCTGTCTGATATTTTTCTTGGTCTTCCAGATCTTGCTTTAACTTCCACTGTTCCTGATGACTGCCATTTCCAGAGGATATTGACATCTGAAAACGTTCTGCTATCTTCTTATAGCCTTCTCCAGCTTTGTGAGCGTCAACTATTTTCAGTTTCAGATTTCTAGACAACTGCTTAGAAGAACTCATGGTGCTGATTGTTGGGGCAAGGTCAGATGAGTCTGGGCATTTAAAACCTTTGAGATTGACATCACCTGGTCTTCCCAGATGATGATTGAGAACAATCCATGAAACTGGAAGGTCTCAGCTTTGCAAAGGGGGCAAAGCATGCTATAAATTCTGCAGGGTGCCCAAACTTTTGCAGACGCCATTTTTTTGTTTTCTGTTATTTTGAAAGTGTAAATGATGGAAATAAAATTTAACTTTTGTTGACATATTATAAGAAAGTCTAATCTGTAATTTGATGCCTTTTGGAGATTTTTCCATCTTTCCTTGGCTTCTTTATGCCCATTAATACACATTTTTACCTGGGGTGCCCAAATTTTTGATCCCCACTGTATTCTCTGTTTTATATCACTATCAGTTAGTTACCCACTTGCACACATTTCCCCCAGCCCAATCCCTCTCATTTTATGTGCCAACCCCTTATGTGCCACAATATCACATGCTTGTGAAAAATCAAAATATACGACATCCAGCGATTCATCCAAGTCCAGCCTGGAGCTCACCTCCTCATAAAACTGATCAGGTTAGTTTGACATAACTGATCCCTTATAAATCCATATTTGGAGTCATACATTTATTTTTATTGAGATACTCCATTATGGCATCTTCTAGAAAACCCTCAATTTACATACAACGAGGTTATATTTTACAGGATCCCTTTTTAACCCATATTTGCTATTTTCCAGTCCTGGGGAACATATCTTATCCTTGTATATTAGAAATCAGTTTGAACTCATGTTGACCATGTGATAAATGATACAATGTATTTGGTAGTTTTTTGCCTCTATGACTAAAGAAGCCTACAAAAAATAATAAAATTATAAAATACATGAAAATGTTATGCTCTTCTCAGATCTTCAATATGCCTTCTGTTCATAAGGGAGGCCATACTCTAATCCAAATCCATCAATTAGCAGATCTGATCAGCGACTGGTCACATAGACTTGGGGTCCATCTGGGTCTCTGTCATATTGAAAGGAAGAATAGCATTGTGCACTGCACTAGTCTTGCAGTCAAAAGTAGATGAACTCCTTAAGTAAGAGATTGTGAAAAGAGCCTAAAGGGGCTTTATACTGTATAATCCCATCTGAGAAATGTAACCTCATCTTATAGGCCTCTACATTTCACCATATTTTTAAGGTTTACAAATGAAATCTCTTGTTGCATTGATATTCCTGTATACAGAGTAACAGAATCAATTGGTATGAAGTTTAGATTCCACAAATGTGTAACACAATTACTATAAAAAGCATTTAAAACGACATTCACCATTAGCTATGTCTATCTGAATATATCTGCAAAGTATGACAAGTTCAACCAAGATCAATATGAAAAAAAATCATTACGAAAATAAGAGGGACAGGAAACAATGACTTAAAGAATAAATAGGGGTAGAACAAATAACTGCAGCAGCATAATGCAAGAAGAAGTGTCAGAAGAGATATAACACACAACAATCAAGCCCCATTTCCCCTGGGATGCAGACTCTTACTGCACCCTTCAGAAGCAGAAACGTATGCACAATTTGCTACATTGGTTTGAAAACCATTATCCATACTAACAGCTCAGACATGACGCGACTAATTTAGGACATGTTGGCAAGTGACGTGTGAGTCACAGAATCGCTTGTAATATACGACACATCTCCACCGTCCTACTGCTTGTTTTTCAGCCATCTAGAATACTATAAACATAGTAGAGCACAATGCCAACACTACACATTCAGTTATATCAGTTACATTGCTGCATATCTATCTATCTACTGAAATAATGACAGTACTGGCTTGAAATGACATACCGCATACAGTGAACAGTGTGGGGCAAACATAAATGTTGTTTATCTTTAGATGTCCACTGGTTTTGTGGTGTACGCTGGGTGCACATTTCAGTGCAGTTCAGCTGCTGAACCTGCTTAATGCACCTTTTGGTGTAGACATTTTCATAAAACTCATCTGTAGGGATCTGTAGGGAAGCACTTCGTAGTGGTCATGCATTTATAATTTGTGCTTTTTTTGCGCTTAGGCACAAAAAAGGCACAAATCAGTGCCATAAGGTGCAAATCCACACCAACATTATGCTGGCTTAAAAAAGTGTTCTCAACATAAGTTTTGTATGACACCTGTGGACTTGCGCCTAATTTATTATACTGTGCACACTTTTATGATAAACTAGGTGCAAGTAAAAAATACAATGTAGAAAATCACTTCAGTCACACCAAAATTGATAAATAGAAATAGTGGGTTTTAGATTTGGTGTTTTTTCTTTGACGTTTTCCAGATTCCCCTGTTTTCTTTGTTCACATGACTCAAAGATTTCTATTGAAGAAATAAAAAATAAAAAAATCCCCACTCCAAAAAATAAATAAATAATGCCATTTGGGTTTGACTTTAGTCTAAAATCTGGCCATAGCATTTTTTGAAAAAATACATATGTGTAGTTCTTTGGGGTGTTTTTAAGACCAGAAAAAAAAATGCTGCCATTTTGCAAAAATAGTCTGTTTTAGTCTTGGTGTTTTTCTTTTTTCTTTGTAAAAGTTTGTAAATTACAACCAGTAACATAGTTGAGATCTTTGAGATCATTGGAAAATAATGTAGGGGGGGGTGTTTGTTTTGGTTTACAGCAGGCAAATCTTTGTGTATTTTCAACAATTTCCCAAAATTTCCAGGTAGTGCCTGCAATCAGGTCAGCATCAGCTCAGATCTAGTGCCTAACTCAAGTACCAGCCAAAGCTTCAACTCCTAATTGTATAGATTTCTAGAGCCTTTACAGTTTTATTACAGTTGTAATGTTGGTTTTGTTGTATTAATTAGTTTGTGGCCATTTTATATCCACTGCTCAGAAAAAATAAAGGGAACACTTAAACAACACAATGTAACTCCAAGTCAATCACACTAGAAATCTGTGAAATCACACTGTCCACTCAGGAAGTAACACTGATTGACAATCAATTTCACATGCTGTTGTGCAAATGGAACAGACAACAACTGGAAATTATAGTCAATCAGCAAGACACTCCCAATAAAGGAGTGGTTCTGCAGGTAGTGACAACAGACCATTTCTCAGTTCCTATGCTTCTGTTTTAGGTTTTGGTCACTTTTGAATGCTGGCGGTGCTTTCACTCTAGTGGTAGCATGAGACGGAGTCTACAACCCCCACAAGTGGCTCAGGTTTTGCAGCTCATCCAGGATGGCACATCAATGTGAGCTGTGGCAGGAAGGTTTGCTGTGTCTGTCAGCGTAGTGTCAAGAGGATGGAGACAGGAGAAAGGCCAGTACATCAGGAGACATGGAGGAGGCCGTAGGAGGGCAACAACTCAGCAGCAGGACCACTACCTCCAACTTTGTGCAAGGAGGAGCAGGAGGAGCACTGCCAGAGCCCTGCAAAATGACCTCAAGCATGCCACAAATGTGCATGTGTCCACTCAAACGGTCAGAAACAGACTTCATGAGGGTGGGATGAGGGCCCGTGGTCCACAGGTGGGGGTTGTGCTTACAGCCCAACACTGTGCAGGACATTTGGCATTTGCCAGAGAACACCGAGATTGGCAAATTCGCACTGTGCTCTTCACAGATAAAAGCAGGTTCACAGTGAGCACATGTGACAAATGTGACAGAGTCTGGAGACGATGTGGAAAATTTTCTGATGCCTGCAACATCCTCCACCATGACCGGTTTGGCAGTGGGTCAGTAATGGTATGGGGTGGCATTTCTTTGGAGGGGCCACACAGCCCTCCATGTGTTTGCCAGAGGTAGCCTTACTGCCAGTAGGTATCGAGATGAAATCCTCAGACCCCTTGTGAGACCATATGCTTGTGCGGCTGGCCCTGGGTTCCTCCTAATGCAAGACAATGCTAGACCTCATGTGGCCTGGAGTGTGTCAGCAGCTCCTTCAAGAGGAAGGCATTGATACTATGGACTAACCCGCCCATTCCCCAGACCTGAATCCGATTGAGCACATCTGGGACATCATGTCTCGCTCCATCCACCAACACCACATTGCACCACAGACTGTCCAGGAGATTGCGGATGCTTTAGTCCAGGTCTGGGAGGACATCCCTCAGGAGACCATGCACCACCTCATCAGGAGCATGCCCAGGTGTTGTAGGGAGGTCATATGGGCACGTGGAGGCCACACACACTACTGAGCCTCATTTTACTTGTTTTAAGGACGTTACATCAAAGTTGGATCAGCCTGTAGTGTGGTTTTCCACTTTGATTTTGAGTGTGACTCCATATCCAGACCTCCATGGGTTGAAAAATTTGATTTCCATTGACAATTTTTGTGTGATTTTGTTGTCAGCATATTCAACTATGTAAAGACGAATGTATTTCATACAATTAGTTTATTCATTCAGATCTAGGATGTGTTCCCTTTATTTGAGCAGTGTAGATATTGCTAGATTTTAGGATTGAGGAAGTCAGCCACTATTATCTTCCCTGAATTGTCAATATGCCTGTTTAGGGTAGGGTCACACTTGCCGTATTTTGCTTTGTATTGGCTGCTGCGTATTTTCTTACCCATTGAAGTCAATGGGTAGCAAAATACACATCTGATTTTGCTACCCATAAACTTCAATGGGTAGGTAAATAAGGAGCAGCCAATACGCAGCAAAACATGGCACATGTGATCCTACCCTTAAGTAGGAGGAAGATCTCTTAGGACAAGCCGATGATCATACCACTAAATGTTGGGTTTACTTTTACAAATATACAACATGGTAGAGATATGCAAAAATTGCCTAGTTTCTAATTGGACACTGTCATTCATAAAAACCTTTTATATAATGTAGATAATAACATTATTCTTAACATACAATAGTTAAAAATGTATATTACTCCGCCCCGCCCCCCTCACACACACACACACACACACACACACACATACTATTCAGAACACTGTTTTGTCCCTGCAGTTATTGTCTGCATGTCTCTGCACTGAAACAAAATACATAATGTGAGGGCAGGACAAATAGGGCTCTGTACAGGCTTCTGGCTTGTATATGATCCTGATGTGTGAGCCAAAAGCATATCATAGAACCTCAGTGCACAGAGCCCTGCTTATTCTCAGTGCACAGAGCCCTGCTTGTCCTCAGTGCACATAGCCTTGTTTGTCCTCAGTGTACTGAGCCCTGCTTGTCCTCAGTGCACAGAGCCCTGCTTGTCCTAAGTGTACAGAGCCCTGCTTGTCCTCAGTGCACAGAGCCCTGCTTGTCCTCAGTGCACAGAGCCCTGCTTGTCCTCAGTGTACAGAGCCCTGCTTTTCCTCAGTGCACAGAGCCCTGCTTATCCTCAGTACACAGAGCCCTGCTTGTCCTCAGTACACAGAGCCCTGCTTATCCTCAGTGTACCGAGTCCTGCTTGTCCTCAGTGTATAGAGCCCTGCTTGTCCTCAGTGCACAGAGCCCTGCTTGTCCTCAGTGCACAGAGCCCTGCTTGTCCTCAGTGTACTGAGCCCTGCTTGTCCTCAGTGCACAGAGCCCTGCCTGACCTCAGTGTACAGAGCCCTGCTTGTCCTCAGTTCAAAGAGCCCTGCTTGTCCTCAGTGCACAGAGCCCTGCTTGTCCTCAGTGTACAGAGCCCTGCTTGTCCTCAGTGTACAGACCCCTGCTTGTCCTCAGTGCACAGAGCCCTGCTTGTCCTCCGTGTACAGAGCCCATCTTTTCCTCAGTGCACAGAGCTCTGCTTGTCCTCAGTGCACAGTGCCCTGCTTGTCCTCAGTGCACAGAGCCCTGCTTGTCCTCAGTGAACAGAGCCCTGCTTGTCCTCACTGTACAGAGCCCTGCTTGTCCTCAATTCAAAGAGCCCTGCTTGTCCTCAGTGCACAGAGCCCTGCTTGTCCTCAGTGCACAGAGCCCTGCTTGTCCTCAGTGCACAGAGCCCTGCTTGTCCTCAGTGTACAGAGCCCTGCTTGTCCTCAGTGTACAGAGCCCTGCTTGTCCTCAGTGCACAGAGCCTTGCTTGTCCTCAGTGCACAGAGCCCTGCTTGTCCTCAGTGCACAGAGCCCTGCTTGTCCTCAGTGTACAGAGCCCTGCTTGTCCTCAGTGTACAGAGCCCATCTTTTCCTCAGTGCACAGAGCTCTGCTTGTCCTCAGTGCACAGTGCCCTGCTTGTCCTCAGTGCACAGAGCCCTGCTTGTCCTCAGTGCACAGAGCCCTGCTTGTCCTCACTGTACAGAGCCCTGCTTGTCCTCAATTCAAAGAGCCCTGCTTGTCCTCAGTGCACAGAACCCTGCTTGTCCTCAGTGCACAGAGCCCTGCTTGTCCTCAGTGTACAGAGCCCTGCTTGTCCTCAGTACACAGAGCCATGCTTGTCCTCAGTGCACAGAGCCCTGCTTGTCCTCAGTGCACAGAGCCCTGCTTGTCCTCAGTGTACAGAGCCCTGCTTGTCCTCAGTGTACAGAGCCCTGCTTGTCCTCAGTGCACAGAGCCCATCTTGTCCTCAGTGCAGAGCTCTGCTTGTCCTCAGTGCACAGAGCCCTGCTTTTCCTCAGTGCACAGAGCCCTGCTTGTCCTCAGTGTACAGAGCCCTGCTTTCCCTCAGTGTGCAGAGCCCTGCTTGTCATCAGTGCACAGAGCCCTGCCTGTGCTTGTGCATGAACCATTTTTCTTTATAGGACTTTTTGATAACTTATTTAAGGTATAAAAAGTGACCAAAAATATGCAATTTTGGAATTTTTTTAACGTATACTCCATTGACCGTGCAGTTAAAGTAACATAACATTTTTATAGTTCGGACATTTAGGCAAACGGCGCTATCACATATGTTTATGTTTATTTTTGTTTACATTTTTTTTAAATGGGAAAAGGGGTGCAATTCAAACTTTGGTTAGTGAAGGGGTTAATTGACATTTATTAACTTTTTTTACTTTTTCTTTTTTTTCACTATTTTCGTCCCCATAGGGGACTATAACATGCAATCCTCGGATTGCATACACTTATCAATGATATGCCATAACATAGCATTGATCAGTATTATCTGTGCTCGATTGCTCCAGCCTGCATGGCTGGCTGGGAGCATCGAGCCAAAGATTGTACAGTGAGGAGGCAGGTAAGGGCCCTCCTGCTGTCCCCTCAGCTGATTGGGACATTACGGTTTTACTGCGATGGTCCTGATCAGCTCCGCTAAGCTTTCAGGATCATTTTAGCTTCGTTTTAGATGCCGCAATCAACTTTAAACGTGGCATCTTCGTGATGTGTGATGTTCAGCATTAGACACGGGTCCCAGCGACAGATAGCCGCTGGGACCGACCAGCTATGACCCACGCTCAGCTCTTGAGTGTGCGTCATAGAAGGGGAGAAGGAGATGGGTGTACAAGTACGCCCTCTTTCCCCAATGTATATTACAAATATATATAATGTTATTATCTACATTATATATAAAACTTTTGCAAATGAAGGCACCCATTTAAACAATTTTTACCTTTATCCGTGCCTCAGGCTGTTTAAAAAACCTGCGTATGTATAAACTGTTTAGTTCTAGGCCAATCTTGAACTGGTATACTTTTTATTAAAAAATGTGCACCAAAAAGTGGCGAAATAAAAAAAAATCTATCATATATGTATATGTTATCTGAGATATTGAACAGACCTTTAAAATAGATATTCCCTATGACTCCAACATTTGTATACTAGGTTATACTAAAAATCGCAGCTTAGAAACAAGTTCTAAAATTGCGGTATCACATTTACTATATATGGCAAGGAAACTGATTGCTCAAGAGTGAAAAGCGGACAAACCTCCCACATTCAAGCAATTTGTTAGAAAGGTGGATAATTTTATAAATTAGGAAATAGGGATCTATATTTCTCAAAATACTGGAGAGAGATTTAATTTGATTTTGTCTCACTGGTTAAAAAATAAACAAATATTTTTGTTGCACTTAGCTAGTGTAGGGGTATAAGATAAAATGGAAAAAAAATTAGACTGACATCTATACATATTCCATAACAGTACTAATTAATTGTATGAAAATGATAATTGTAATGGAAATATGTATGCCTTGTTCTGCTTGATAAAAATAATAATAATAAAAAAATTTTTTATCAAATAGCATGTGCACAAGTTTTTTTTTCGTTTTTTTTTGCCACAAAATGCACCAAAATTCTGGTGCGCACACACTACCTTACCCATTGTTCAAAGTGGATCATAAAATATAAAAAAGAAATTGTGTAACAAAAAAAACCCTTGCTTACGTAAAGATTACATTTTCTACTTAAAGGGGTACTCTGGTGGAAAACTTTGTTGTTTTTTTTAAATCAACTGGTGCCAGAAAGATAAACAGATTTGTAAACTAAGTACATAAGAAGAAGAATGAGAGGTCGGCACTCACCGGATTTCCAATTCAGCAGGTTTTATTGCATAATACTCACAGCCATAAGTACAGTTCTAGGGGATACGACGGATGGTGCCATAGGGGGGTACCACAGAGAGGCAACACCAGTGTTTTGCACTTAGTAGTGCTTCAATGGGCCTCTACAAGATTTGTAAATTGCTTTTATAAAACAAGAACTGAATCCTTCCAGTACTTATTAGGGGCTGTATACTACAGAGGAAATTCTTTTCTTTTTGGATTTCTTTTCTGTCTGACCACAGTGCTCTCTGCTGACACCTCTGTCCATGTCAGGAACTGTCCAGAGCAGGAGCAAATCCCCATAGCAAACATATGTTGCTCTGGACAGTTCCTAAAATGGACAGAGGTGTCAACAGAGAGAACTGTGGTCGTGACAGAAAAGAAATCGAAAAAGAAAATAATTTTCTCTGTAGCATACAGCCGCTAATATGTACTGGAAGGATTAAGAATTTTTAATAGAAGTAATTTACAAATCTGTTTAACTTTCTGGCACCAGTTGATTAAAAAAAAGTTTTCCACCAGAGTACCCCTTTAATAGATGGTTCTATGTATGTATATACTAAACATCCTTAACAAAGTGTCTATCATAGCAAAGGATTTGGAGACCAGAAGTTAAACCATAGACTACTCCATTATCAAGACCAGGTTTTCTGTGACAAATTTCAATTCTCTTGTATACTGACTTGTACTTTACCACCACTCCTCAAAGAATTCCATTGTAATGTAATGTTATGCAATCATAGCAAATAGGTTTTATTGTCGCTAGTAAACCAGGTTAAAATTAAGTCAATTATAAGTTGAACCTTTCATGTTCTTATAACATTAAGCCAAAAAAAAAAAATGAAATACCCTTAAAAAACATATTTTATGACTAACATATTATTTTGCTCAGCTCTCAGATGTCTAATGGTTTAAGAATATATCAAAAGGTGTATTCTCAGCTCAAGAGGTTATCCCCAATGCACAGGATGAACCATGAGGGGACCGGTGAGGTTTCAGCCGCTGGGACTTCCGCAATCATAAGAACAGAGGTAAAATGTCCCCTGGAATGAACAGAGTGCACTTTGCATGAACACCTAGTACTCCCCTCATTCTTTATGGGGCTTGTCAACATTGCCAAGCACTGACCTCGGTAATGTTTGTAACCCCATAGAGAAAGAATGTAGCATACACTTCACCAGTTGTGACTTTTTGTTCACTTTTTATTGTGTTTTATTGGGATGTGATGTAGCCACCATCTTGACTCATCGGACAAGATGTGGTGCTGCTGGTGGTCTGATGAGTCCCTGCTCTGCACATACTTTAGATGCTGTGATCAGTATTGGTCACGGTATCTGAAGGGTTAATGGCAGAAGTCAGCGGGATCACTGATGTCCACCATTATCCATGAGTAGTGTTGAGCGAGAATATTCGAAATGCTCATTTTTACCACGAATATCAGCACTTCGCGATCTCGCGAATATTTAGAATATAGTGACATATATTCGTAATTTTTTTAAATGCGAATATATGCAAATATTTATGCTAATATCGGCACTTCCAAACTGG
Source organism: Hyla sarda (assembly GCF_029499605.1). Lineage (NCBI taxonomy): Eukaryota > Metazoa > Chordata > Amphibia > Anura > Hylidae > Hyla > Hyla sarda. Next base: position 472,311,527 of record NC_079189.1, read on the forward strand.
ACACTGATCCCTCCCTTCTTTTAGGTGAAAGATATAATTGTGCATGCGCGCTATGCCAATTTCATTAAGAATTTTTGCATGAAAAAATTGAGAATTAACATAGTGAATATGTGAATTTCGCAAACATAGGATGAATATTTGTCCATATATTCACGAAATATCATGAATTCAAATATGGCCCCTGCCGCTCATCACTATCCTGGTCCTGGCTGCTGAGAACAGAAGCTGGCTTGTTCAATCACCATGTCGGGAGAACGTATATGTATGTGTGCACTAAGTACCAAGGCACAGCAACATATCTGTACAGTACATTGTGTGTTCTCTAAGGGTTAAAAGGATTTTGAGTGGTTCCAGAAATAGCACCACACTTCCCCATGGGTTTTGTCTGGTATTGCAGTTCAACTCCATTCAATATTACAAACCTTGTTACCCCTGACTCTCTTATATTTCCCAATCAACTCCATATATCTGTCTCCCCTAAAACTACTGACACCCTTTATTTTCTAAAGCTCGATCTTTAAATAGCCATGGGATAATGTGATTTATGATAATCTGAAGTCAGGATCTTTCAGATTTCTAAGTAAGTTCCAAAATGTGCCTCATAATCATAGATGTCTCTGCTTAGCCATTAAAATAGTGTGAGTTATGCGCTGACTCTGCTACAGGTTTCTGCCAGCAATAGAAACATGTCAGTTTTACATACAGAGGAAAAACAGGGAAGAAATCATATTTTTAGTAACCAGCGTCTTTTTAAAAAAAAAATTTTATTGGGAAGACTGCACAACAGCGTGTACCTGGAGACAAGGTAGATGTCGGCTACGAAAACATCCTTTTGTTTTGTTTCCTTACAGTACTCTTAATCCACATTCAACATGACTAATATTTCTGAAAAGTAATATTCAGTGTGACGTCACATAGTCCAAATGTCACGGTGACATCTGCGTAGGAGCAGGAAGAAGATGGGTGGGGTTTATACGAGGACAAATTAATCATCGTGACCTCGTGTCTCCCATCTTTCCATCCATCAAGTTAAAGGCATGCAATTCCAGGTTTACCTTATATCACCTGGTCATGTATCTAGGGAACATAGCATTGTTTGAGCACCCTTCAATGCCGTGATGGACAGACTAATCACTTTGGGTGTAAGTCTAATGGGACTTACGTGTATTATCCTTTTCATGCAAATGTTATATTCCAAAGAAAGTTCCGGTTGTTGCAGACATCTTACAGTCAGCTGTAATCTCAGCATCACCATGTCTGATACATGTAAGTTACTTGTGGCATTGCTATATAATACACACAAATACCGCAGTTCCCAGACACAAAGCTGCCAAGGTAAAGAATAGGTAAAAATCTTACTTTCATGATTCTTTTGATGCGTTCACTCAGTCCAGCCATCGTTCACATTCTCCCATTCTTCTTTGCCTTCATTCTCCATGGAGCCCCCACCTTTATCGGGCCCTTTTCTACATCTGGAGTTTCTAAGTGCTAATTACTCAGTGGGAGTCCTGTGGCTGCTTTACTGCTTGTGTAACGGGGACTGTACTAGGATTAACCTTCCTTCTCTGTGCAAAGCTAGCACCCATAGCAATCTCCTCCTTCACACAAAATAAAGGGGACCGGCTACACTCACTACATTTGCAAATCCTTCTCAGGATGCTCAGACTGCTTTCCTGGAGCCCTCTTGTCCCTTCCACGGATCTGGGATTTTTCACCCTCTACAGAGCTTCTTTAACAATGGCAAGGAATAATCACTATTTATGCCAAGTGTAAATGTGAGAATTCCAGCGTTCCATATTCTGTCTCTAGATCTGAAGTACAGCTGCCTCCAGCTTTTTTGTTAACTAAAGTCATGCTGAAAGGCAAGTGATCACTAAAATGTATGTGGTACAGATGCTAGGAAGCACTTGCTCACTACGATATATATATATATATATATATATATATATATAAGCTTTGCAGTCTTTGAAGTGTGTGAGTGGGTATATATATATATATATATATATATATATATATATATGATGAGGGTCAGGGAAAGATGGCATTAACCCCTTGTGTTTGTGACGCCAGGGCGTGGTTTATCCTCTACACCACCCAAAGGAATACCGCTGGATCCTGGGCTAGGCACGGGGGCAAATATTGACTCTGACGTCAAGTTACGGAACAATGACAGCTTTACTGGGTCAGACAGGTGTAACAGTCTATACAGCTTGGCTAGGCCCAAGGAGGTGACCAGTGACTTTAGAGACCTTAGGGCTTGCTGGGACTTATAGTGGACTTGGACAATTTGGATGCAGGCCATGCTGACTTGAGACAGGATGACTTTGACTGACTTGACTATGACAGACTATGACTGTCTTCACCCCTTCTGTAGCTTACCAGGCTTTGACTTGACCTGTGGGGCAATGGACTTGAGAATCTGTGGCTGCTTGACTGACTTTAGGCCTCCTGGACTCCAGAGACACACCTAGGACTTGACCTTACTGCAACTCAGCATACAAGAGAGAGAGAAAGAGCAGAGGCTCCACCCAGGGCTTATATGATGGATACTCTGGAGTGGTCCCATAGGTCACCCTTAGGTAACATGGTCACTGAAACCTCACTGGGTTACAATCTCATTACAAATGGTTAATTCCATGTGAACTGTTCTTAAAGCTATAACACATTTTATATACAATACACAGCATAACATAGGCATAGAAGTACAGGAACAAGGAGAAACATGTGCAGGGGGCCCAGGGGACACTGTATGGAGGCTGCCTGACAGGGCAGCAAGGGTACAGGGGTGCAACTCCTGCACTGGGCCACCATAAACTCCCCCTCTTAACAACAGCCATCCTCAGCGCCCAGTCCTGGAGGGCAGACGACATTAAAGTGGGCACTGGGGCCTAGCGATGACAACAGTTCCTGGGGACTTTATTCCGAATGTCTTTCACAGGTCTGGGGACTAAATAATAAACAGTTGGGGATGAGTATGTGTAACATTGATGGGAATGTCCTTTACATGCTCCTTTGTTTAGGATATTAAGAACTGGGATTATGAACATGTGAGATTTATGAGTCTTTTAACTGCATACACAACACATTTAAAGCGGATCGGGCTGCCGGAGGCATTTTACCCGAATGCCTTAACTGCTGGGGCCCTTTGGCACTAGCTACTTCTCCCCAGAACACTCTACACATTTTAGACTATATTACAAGATTACCATTATACATGGAAACTCTGTCACTATACGTGTTTTACTTTTGTTTAAGGGGAACCCTCTGGCCAGTAGAGTACCCTGTACACGATGGACAGAAAAAATGGTTGGACATTTGAACATTTGACATTGACTGATTATTGTGGACTGGAATATATTTTTGTTAGCTACAGTCCTAACTAGACATTACATTTGACCAGTCTATATGCAAGACACTATGTACATGACATTAGAATTATATATGCTAGACTAACTAAATATGACTGTATTTTACATTGACAACTTAATAATAGGTACTATGAATATTCTCTGTACCTGGCTGGTAACTGTCCCTGAGTTGACCTTTGGGATGTGTGCAGCACCACCTCTGGGGAATCTGGAATTCTTGGAGGTTCTGGACCTACAGCCGGCTCTTGTTCAGCAAATTCATGAGCTGGAATCAGTTCATGACTTGCTGGACTCGTTGGCATTTGTGCTTGAGATGTTGGAGACATGGTCGGCATTCTGGAGACAGGTGTATAGGCCAAAGCCAATGGTGACAGGACTGGGACTGGTGTGGTGACTAACGTGGGTTGAGCTAACTGGGGTTGGAGATACACAGAAGAAGGCTGGCTGATCTGAAGAAAACATGGGAAATCCATATACAGGTGGATCCCCTCGCCAGGAACATACTCCCTAGCAGGTCCGACATCTGAAGGAGACGGAGCTGGGAGTACCGGTAGATGTTCTTTGAGACAGAGCTTGATACGATTCCAGTGGACATCTTGTGGCTCATACCAAGGTTTCTCTACTTCGTATACATCAGATTCGGGATTAGGTATGGCCGTCACCGTATAGGGTTCTGTCTCCCAGGTGGAGTCCAATTTGTTGGTTCTTGGGAACTTCTGTAGCCAGACTTTATCGCCCAAATGAAGTGGTTTGGCGGAGGTGGGACGTTGTAATCTTCCTGTTGCCTCTTTTGGGCCTTGCCCATTTTCTTACTGACAATATCCTTGGCTTCTTGGATCCTTCTCTCGTGGTCAGAGGCCCACTCAAGGGAGGATTGTAGAAAGTTGTTGGCCTGTATCCCAAATGTCCGGTCTTTAGGCAACTGCCCGTGTCGCCCCATCATCAAATAGAAATGGGTGTACCCCGTAGAACCATGGACTGTGTTGTTATAGATCTCCAGTAATTCAGGCAGTAGTCAGGGCCACTCTTCTTGTCTTGACACAGAGGCTGCTCGCAGCATATAGATGAAGACTTGATTGATGCGTACACAGAGCCCATTCCCCTGAGGGTGATAGGCGGTGGTCCAGAGTTTCTTGCAGGCATGGAATTGGCATAGCTCTTGGAAGAGTTGGGCCTCGAAGGCTGTTCCATGGTCAATTAGGACAGACTCTGGACACCCAAGGGTTTGCACACATTTGGAGTAGAACATCTGGGCTGCTGTCTTGGCTGTGAGGTCTTTAACGGGTACTACGACAACCCATTTGGAGTAATGATCCACCATGGTGAGAGCATAAGTAGGAGACAATTTGACATGGTCTAGCATGACCAGCTGTTTGGGCCTATCACTCTGGATGGAATGGAGGGGTGTTCTTGCATCCTTGTGCACATTCTTGGTGATGTTGCAGACTGCACATTCACTGCACCATTTTTCAATGTTGCTCCACATTCCAATCCAATAGAACCTTCGTCTGACAGTAGCTTCGGTCTTGTGGACTCCAAAGTGTCCCGACTGATCATGATATGCGTTGAGGACCATCGCCGCGTCTCTTTGGGGAACCAGAATCTGAGGAAGTCAATCAGCAGAGACCAGATCCAAAGAATTTCGGTACAACAGTCCTCTGTGCAAAAACAGTCGCTTCCTCTGTCGCCACAGACGTTTCAACTCGTAGTCACACTGGGCCCGGCGTAGACGGGTTGGTACCTTTTTTGCCAGAATTTAGTCCAACAGATCCCCCATGACTCGATTTTCATCTTGACGAGTCTTCCAGGTGTATAGGTCTTCTTTAACCTTTTCGGATCTGGGTTCACTGTCCATGAGGGCGGTTACAACATTCTGGTTCACGAACCATTGATAAAATGGGGGCATCTCCACATCTTCCCACACGTCTTCGACTGGTGGTTCTTCACCAGGGGTCATCCAAGACAGTACATCGGCATTGACGTTCGACTTGCCGCTTCTGTACTTGATGGTGAAACTGTAATTGGCTAATCTTGAAGCACAATGCTGTTCGATAGCACCCAACTTGGCAGTGTTCAGGTGGGCAAACGGGTTATTGTCCATGTAGACAGTAAATGCCGTGGCAGCCAAATAGTCTTTGAACTTTACATTCACGGCCCATACCAGGGCGAGAAGTTTCAACTTGAATGAGCTGTAATTAGCATTGTTCTTCTCTGTTCCTTGCAGGTTACGACTGGCATAGGAAATTACTTGCTCTTGTCCTTCCTGGACTTGGGACAGGACAGCTCCCAGACCTTCAAAACTGGCATCAGTATATAGTCAAAACGGCTGACTGTAGTCTGGATACGCCAAGATGGGTGGTTCTGTCAGCAGACATTTAGGAGCACGAACGCTGTCTCTTGCTCTTCGGCCCATTCAATAGGTAGTCTTCTGTTGTAGTTCTCCTTCGCTGTACTTCATAGGAGAGTGGTGAGTGGTTCTGCAATTTGGGCAAAGTGTGAAATAAGGCGGCGGTAATAGCCGGTAAATCCCAGGAAGCTTCTGACATCTTTCACCATGCATGGGGTAGGCCATTTCTTGACAGCATCCACCTTTTCAGGATTGGGCTGGACTCCTTCTGCGCTGACAACATTACCCATGTAATGGACCTGAGGTTTAAGCAAGTGACACTTTGATGGTTTAATCTTCAGCCCATGCTTGATCAGGACTTGAAAGATGTCTGACAGATGACTGAGGTGTTCCTGGTAAGACTTAAAATACACAATGACATCGCCCAGGTACAACAAGACACTTCGAAAATTCAAAAGTCCCAAGCACCTTTCCATTAGACGATGGAACGTAGCAGGGGCATTACATAGCCCGAACGGCATACTTTTAAACTCGAACAACCCCATGGGGGTCACGAAGGTGAAATTTTCCCGGTCCTCCATGGGCATGGGCACTTGCCAGTATCTGCTGGTTAAATCTAGGGTGAAGAAGATCCTTGGCAAAGGATAAGCGTCTTTATATGTGACATTGTTCAGTTTCCTGTAGTCGACAAAGAAGTGGATGGTTCCGTCTTTCTTCTTGACCAGGACAAGTGGCCGTACCCAGGGACTGTATCACGTCCGCCTCTTTCATGTCGGGCAGCATCTTCTTGACAGTCTGATACATGCCTGGCACGACTGGACGGTGCCTTTCTTTGATAGGCGGGCTGTCGCCTATAAGGATACGATGCTGGATCAATTCAGTTTGACCAAAAGTCTGTGTGCTGTTTGCTGAAAGCTTTGTGATACCTTTTGGCGACATTGGCAATTTCCTTAACCTGGTCTATTGGGGTGTTGTGGGCTCTGGAAGGTTAGCACTGGACCCTTCGGTCACTTGAGCTGCACGCTGTCGGGCCACCAGATGTTCTGTCACAATGTCCTTCGACTGTAGGAGGTACAACTGAGCTACTGGAGTATATTTGGGTAGACAGTAGGCAGAATCAGACAGGTTCACTAAACGCACAGGGACTCTCCCGTTAGTGAAAGGACAAGACTTCTCACAGCTCGGACAAGAGGATGATCTCCTAACTGCATAGGTTCCAGCAGGGCCTGATAGTCCGTATTCTTGACTCCGGGACATGCACAACACCAGATGATGGTCTCCGTGTTGGGTTGTAATGTCACCGACCTGATGTCTTGAACTCGTACTCTGCAGATTTCACCTTGCTTGTTGGCAAACTTCTGCTCCGCCTGTAGAACTTTCAATTGGTGCTGCACGGCTCGCTGGCCTGAAGGGGACATATGAAGAAGAGAGGCATGCAAGGTATCTAATATCTCAGTGAAACAATTTTTCATAATGTTCATCCCCAAGATAAACTCAGAAGACCCCTTATCTGTCACATTAGTTACAATCACTCCCTGTTTGGTAAGTACATGTTTTCCCAACTAAATAGTTGGCTCCCAGTATCCATGTCTGGGGACTGGTTGCCCATTACCTGCTACTACCCTGAAATTAACAATAAACTAGCATCCCAATGCTGATAAAAAATACGTTTAGGTATGTGACCCAGTATCTATTAACGCCTCTAAAGATACACCTTCTACAATAACTTTTACACAGGGGCAGGAGGCGACATAAAGGGAGAGTCCTGATTTAGGTCATTAGGAGGTTGGACCTGAAGACTGTTTTCCTGAGGGCCGGTCCTCGACCTCAGGGGAAATCCGTTTAAATCACAGCAGTACATTTTCCAATGTCCTGACTTATTAAAGTAGGTGCAAAAAGGTCTTTGAGTACCCGAGTATTTATTGTGTAGAGGTATATGGTAATTGAGATTGCGGGGAGCAGGAGCAGGGGCAGGTTTTTTAAGCAGGAGTGGTTCAAGGTCAGATGGAGCAGGCCGGGCGGCAAGCTCCTTCACAGCCTTAGTCAGTTGTTCAATGTTCTGCCTAACACTCTGTAAATCTGAGGCTGCAGTGACTGGCAAAGTAGATGACACTCGAGCAGGGGCAGGTGACGGTGGTGGTATAGGTCTGGCTACTGCCCCAGTGGCTCTTGAACGGTTGTAAAGGGTGTACAAACTTCCTCTAACTCAGTCCCGGACTCAATCACTTGGACAGCCAGTCTTTTGAAAGCGGGAAATGACATGTTGGGGTTTTGGACTGATACCATTCTCAGCTGGGCTTTGTCCCATTTATTATGAGCCCCATCAATAAATCTGTATATTAACACCTTGTTGCCCTGCTCGGGAGTTATACCATCTAATTTTTGAACAGTCTCTAGGGCATTCTGCAGCGCTACAGCATACACTCTCAAGGTCTCACCTGGCTTTTGTCACCTCTCGTACAGTCAGACACATACCTTTGATGTGACTCAAATACCTGGTACAGCCCTTCAAAGATCTGCTCCACCGTCGCCTTCTCAGATGCTGGCCAGGTGCAGACTTCCTCTAGCGCCGATCCCTACAGTTGTCCTGTTAGCAATTGTGCCTGTTGGTTAGGAGGGAAAGAGTAAAAGACAAACATTAGATCCTCTCTTTGAAACATTAGATCCTCTCTTTGAAATCCCTCAGAGTGAAGGGGTCTGAGTTGTAGGTAGGAAGGACAGGGTTCCCCATGAATACTGGTGCAGATGTTGGAACACCTTGATTGTTGATGCTGACTGCAGGCAAGGGGGCAAGACCCTGGCTACTGGAGCAAGTGATGACCTCGCTGCTGGAGATGAAGGGGCGCTGGCGCCCAGTTGATCTGTGGTGCTGGGTTCAGACATTTTGTTAACTAATGAGTGCTTTAAGAGAAATAAGGTGCTTTCCCCTTTAAGATGCTTGCTGGAGTGCTGCAGCAGCTCTGGTTTGACTAAGTGGATACTCCCCTTCTTTTCTGCAGGCACCCGGTTATGAATAGTCTTGCGACCAGACTTGCGGGCAGTAACATGGCAGCACTGACGGCTTCTGGCACCGGAGACTTGGAATTGGTGATCATTGGTGTCTGCTTAGTCTGCGCTGCAGCAGGTGCTTGATAGATGACAGCGGAGACGAGCGCAGCAGCCGAAGCCTCCGATATGGCTGTGCCCAGGGAACTTCTGGTTTTGGTCCGGCAAACTCTTCCCCTGTGCAACACATGGTGGCTCTTTGGTTCCTCCTCGCTGTACTGAGGAGGTGTCACCGCTGGGGACTGATGGGGTGGAGCTGTGACCGCTCGCGTGCACGGGAGGCACCGGACCAAGTAAACTCTTTTAGGTACAGACTCTATACAGTTCACAATAGCAGATAACAGTCTTTTCTTCACCTCCCCCTCTCTTTCACAAGTGCCTCGGGTTAAACACTTTTCACTGGCAAAGTCCTGTACACTTTCTGGCGCAAACTTTATATGCATCGGCGTGCAATTTTCTGAATATAATGGACACAGTTCAGGCTGAGGGGGGGTACTTTAGACATAAGGCGCACACCCGTATCCTTTCCGTGGGATGCCAAAAGTTGTCGTGAGGGTGTGATGGGGGCAGATGGAATTACCCTAGGGCCAGATGGCATTAACCCCTTGTGTTCATGATGCCAGGGCATGGTTTATCCTCTACACCACCCGAAGGAATGCCACTGGATCCTGGTCTAGGCACGGGGGCAAATAATGACTCCGACGGCATGATGGCAGCTTTACTTAGTCAGACAGGTGTAACAGTCTATACAGCTTGGCTAGGCCCAAAGAAGTGACTAATGACTTCAGAAACCTTAGGGCTTGCTGGGACTTATAGTGGACTTGGACAATTTGGATGCAGGCCATGCTGACTTGAGACAGGATGACTTGGACTGACTTGACTATGACAGACTATCACTGACTTCACCCCTTCTGTAGCTTACCAGGGTTTGACTTGACCAGTGGGGCAATGGACTTAAGAATCTGTGGTTGCTTGACTGACTTTAGGCCTCCTCTGGACTCCAGACACACACCTAGGACTTGATTTTACTGCAACTCAGCATACAAGAGAGAGAGAGCAGAGGCTCCAACCAGGGCTTATATGGGGGAAACTCTGTAGGGGTCCCATAGGTCAGCCTTAGGTCACATGGTCACTGACACCTCACTGGGTTACAATCACATGACAACTGGTTAATCACATGTTAACTGTTCTTAACCCCTTAAGGACGCAGGACGTAAATGTACGTCCTGGTGAGGTGGTACTTAACGCACCAAGACGTACATTTACGTCCTGTGCATAACCGCGGGCATCGGAGCGATGCCCGTGTCATGCGCAGCTGATCCCGGCTGCTGATCGCAGCCAGGGACCCGCCGGCAATGGCCGACGCCCGTGATCTCGCGGGCGTCCGCCATTAACCCCTCAGGTGCCGGGATCAATACAGATCCCGGCATCTGCGGCAGTGCGCGATTTGAATGAATGATCGGATCGCCCGCAGCGCTGCTGCGGGGATCCGATCATTCATAATGCCGCACGGAGGTCCCCTCTACTTCCTCCGTCCGTCTCCCGGCGTCTCCTGTTCTGGTCTGTGATCGAGCAGACCAGAGCAGAAGATGACCGAAAACACTGATCTGTTCTATGTCCTATACATAGAACAGATCAGTATTAGCAATCATGGTATTGCTATGAATAGTCCCCTATGGGGACTATTCAAGTGTAAAAAAAAATGAAAAAAAATTTAAAAGTAAAAGTAAAAAAAAAGTGAAAAATCCCCTCCCCCAATAAAAAAGTAAAACGTCCGTTTTTTCCTATTTTACCCCCAAAAAGCGTAAAAAATTTTTTTTATACACATATTTAGTATCGCCGCATGCATAAATGTCCGAACTATTAAAATAAAATGTTAATGATCCCGTACGGTGAACGGCGTGAACGAAAAAAAAAAGACCAAAATTCCTACTTTTTTAATACATTTTATTAAAAAAAAATATAAAAAATTAATTAAAAGTTTTTTATATGCAAATGTGGTATCAAAAAAAAGTACAGATCATGGCGCAAAAAATGAGCCCCCATACCGCCGCTTATACGGAAAAATAAAAAAGTTAGAGGTCATCAAAATAAAGGGATTATAAACGTACTAATTTGGTTAAAAAGTTTGTGATTTTTTTTAAGCGCAACAATAATATAAAAGTATGTAATAATTGGTATCATTTTAATCGTATTGACCCTCAGAATAAAGAACACATGCCATTTTTACCATAAATTGTACGGCGTGAAAACGAAACCTTCCAAAATTAGCAAAATTGCGTTTTTCGTTTTAATTTCCCCACAAAAATAGTGTTTTTTGGTTGCGCCATACATTTTATGATATAATGAGTGATGTCATTACAAAGGACAACTGGTCGCGCAAAAAACAAGCCCTCATACTAGTCTGTGGATGAAAATATAAAAGAGTTATGATTTTTAGAAGGCGAGGAGGAAAAAATGAAAACGTAAAAATTTAATTGTCTGAGTCCTTAAGGCCAAAATGGGCTGAGTCCTTAAGGGGTTAAAGCTATAACACATTTTATATACAATGCACAGCATAACATAGGCATAGAAGTACAGGAACAAGGGGAACAGGTGCAGGGGGCCCAGGGGACACTGCATGGAGGCTGCCTGACAGTGAGCAAGGGTACAGGGGTGCAACTCCTGTACTGAGCCAATATATATATGTCATAGACAGAGTCCTGAGTGAAGGAGATGTGATGCCTGGACCAGAGATGGATCGTGACCAGGTCGAACCACTGGACCAGATGTTGTTGTTGTTGGGCCATGATCGTTGCAAAGGGGATAACAACCCCTAAAGGAGGAGAAGAGTTGGAAAGAGTTGGCTTGAAAGAGCAGGAAGCAAAGATTCAGCTGCAGAAAAATTAGTTTGCGGCTCTGCAGGAGGAACTGTCCCACTCCCAGGATCTTGTGACCAGCAAGGAGAGAGAATTGGAGAGTCTGGCCAAGCAGGTGTCCTTCAATGATGAAGAAGTGAATGTCCTGTGTGAGGCATATCTGGCTCTACAAAGTGATCACAAGGCTAGGTTGGTAGCCATGGAAGAGCTGGAGAAGGAGAAAGTAATAATGGCTTATAAGGTGCAGAGCCTGGAGGCACAGAATGAAACACACCTTAGGTCACACGCAGCTACCTTGTATTCACTGGGAACGCAGCTCTCTGAACAAGAAGCTCAGCTAAAAGTCTCTGAGCAGAAAGTGTCCAAGATGGCGCAGCTGAATAAAGACAATGAGCAGATGAGAGAACAACTGCTGTCCCTGGAAACTTGACAGAATTGCTGGAAAGTGAGAAGGTGAACTCTGCTAAGCTCAAGAGTGAGCAGCAGAAACATTTACAGCTACTGGAGACTGAAATGCAGTGGCGTTGCGACCGTGGTGCGGGTGGTGCGGCCTGCACCGGGTGCCACCATCCTGATGGGGTGACACCAGGTACGCCCCCGGTCCTCAGTTGCGCTGTCTCCGTACTAGCAGCACCCCGTCCGTCCGTCCCTGTCCTCACTTGCGCTGTCTCCGTACTAGTAGGACCATCCCCCCCCCCGTCACCTACACAGCGAACCGGCCTGCGCCCCCACGTCTTCTGTTGCGCTGGCCCGACGTGCCTCCGCAGGGCCGCGCAGGAGGACGTGATGTCACTCGCAGAGCGCCCAGAGAAAGGAGCGCTGCGCTGGATGGGTGAGTGAGTGAGTGTGTGTCTGTCTCACTCTATCTCTGTTTGTGTGTCTCTGTCTATGTGTGTGTGTGTGACTGTGTGTGTGTGTGACTGTGTGTGACTCTGTGTGTGTGTGTGACTCTGTGTGTGTGTGACTGTGTGTGTGACTTTGTGTGTGTGTGTCTCTGTGTGTGTGTGTGTGTGTTTGTGTGTGTGTCTGTCGCTATCTCTGTCTGTGTGTGTCTCTCTGTCTGTGTGTGACTCTCTGTCTGTGTGTGACTGTGTGTGTGTGACTGCGTGTGACTCTGTGTGTGTGTGTGACTGTGTGTGACTCTGTCTGTGTATGTGTGTCTCTCTGACTGTGTGTGTGTCTCTCTGACTGTGTGTGTGTGTCTCTCTCTCTCTCTATCTATCTGTGTGTGTGTGTCTCTGTGTTGTGTGTGTATGTGTTTTTTTTGTGTGGGGGGAGGGGGGGGGGTTGTTTGAACCAGCGATCTAATGTGGGGAGACTTTGACCTATTGTGGGGAACATGCAAGGGAACCTGTGGCCTAATGGGGGGAAACTACTACCAAATGTGGGGAATCTATGCTACCTAATGTGGGGAACCTGCTACCTAATGTGGGGAAACTGCTACCTAATGTTGGAAAACTGCTACCTAATGTGCGAAAGCTGCTACATAATGTGGGAAAACTGCTACCTATTGTGGGGAATCTGTGCTACCTAATGTGGGGAAATGGGGGGGAAACCCCCCCAGCAGCAGCACCTCCATCAGCAGATCCTGATGTGGATGATGGGGCTGCTCCTGCCATGAGGATGATCCTGCCGATGGTTGATGGGGGTGATACTGCCAGGGGGGATGGCCAGTAGCACCCTCATCATCCTCCAGCAACACCCCCCCCCCCCAGTACTAGCACCCCCATCATCCACTAGCAACACCACCAGATTTATATTCAGAGGGTACACTGTGTGGCGGTATTATATTCAGAGGGTACAGTATGTGGCAGATTTATATTCAGAGTGTACAGTATGTGTTGGTATTATATTCAGAATGTACAGATGTGTGGTAGTATTATATTCAGTGGGTACGGTGTATGGAAGGTTTATAATCAAAGAGTGTAGTGTATAGTAGTATTATATTTAGAGGATACAGTGTCTGGCAGGTTTATAATAATAATTGTTTTCATATAGAGGATGAGAATGTGCTGACATAGTGAGGAGTCATCTGGGCGTCACATTCTACAGACAGAAGTTTTAGCTGGACCAGGCGGTATGTACCATCTGAATTAGATAAGGGAAGACTATAGAGAAGACGTCACCTGTAGTCACTGATATCATTGAACATTCTCCTCTCTATGTCCTATCAGAGCTGTAGTCACTTGTCAGTTCTACAGTTAGGTCAGTCAAACTACAACTCCCAGCATAACCTCACCACTGCATAAAGGGGTACTCTACTGGAAAACATTTTTTTTAATCAACTGGTGCTACAAAGTTAAACAGATTTATAAATTACTTCTACTTAAAAATCTCAATCCTTCCAGTACTTATTAGCTGCTGTATAAGTGATTCACAGGAAGTTCTTTTCTTTTTTAATTTATTTTCTGTCTGACCACAGTGCTCTGTGCTGACACCTTTGTCCATGTCAAGAACTGTCCATAGTAGGAGCAAATCCCCATTGCAAACCTATCCTGCTCTGGACAGTTCCTAACATGGACAGACAGAGCAGTGGACAGACTGGAAAGAACTACACAACTTCCTGTGGAGAATACAACAGCTTATAAGTACTGTAAGGATTAAGATTTTAAATAGAAGTAATTTAAAAATCAGTTTAACTTTCTGGCACCAGTTGATATAAAAGTAAATGTTTTCCAGTGGAGTACCTCTTTAAGTAATTCTAGGATCTGTATATGGTGAAAACTTCTTTAACACTTTCCCATTCTGTGGCAACTGGTATATCTGATTATTATACTGGAATTTCTCACAATGCCCTACACCAGTGGTGTCTGTCACAACAGGCTAAAAACTTACTGGGGGGGGGAAGGTATGGGCACACCATTTTCTACCGCACTGGGTGACACCAAGCCTAGCAACGCCACTGCTGAAATTCTTTCTCTAAAAGTGGAGTCGGAGCAATGGACTCAAGAAACAGTCTGAAGACCATGAGAGGAAGCCATATGAGAAGTCCTCAGAAGCTGAGACTGAGGTGAAACCCTATGAAAGGTGAAAATGCTGAGGCAGAGAAGTTCTCTGAGGCAGAAACTAAACCAGAGATAGCTGCAGAAGTCCTTCAAATGGGTTATACAGGCTTGGTTGGCCACCAGCAAAGTTCGGGCGATGGCCATACCGGTGACAGAAGAAGACAAAGGCATGGAGCATTTGCCTTGTCCGCATTTTATGTCCACAGCCCTGCACAGACCAAAGTGAAGAATCAGGCGTTGGAAAGGTGTGACATAATTTGAGCCTTTTACAATTAATTTGTCAAAGCTGGCTAAAAGTCTTGTGCTTGGTGGCTTATGAAAGTTCAGAAAAAAGAAGGGTGCGCCATTGCAGTGGTGCATATAAAATCTGCTGAAGAAGTAAGCCAAGTGCCTCAAAACCTGTTGGACGAAGTCAAGGAAAAGGAAAGGCAGTTGTTCAAGGAAAAGGAAAGGCAGTTGGACTCTGCCTTTTGAATACAAGTGCTCCTTCCCGGTGCAGTGAGCAGAGGGGGGGGGGGGGAGATATCTGACAGTGTGGCAAGGAAAGGGTGTATTTCCCAAGTTAACCCTGGAGAAACCTCCACCTGTGGCCTAATTAATGAGGTAGCAGAAAGGGGAAGCGTGTTTAAAAGGAAGTCAAAAAGAATAATCTGGGCTCTCCACAGAAAACAGCAAGGTGGCTGTGTGGGGGAGGCAGGGGTCCTGCTGAGGAACACACAGCCCGAGCTGTGAGTGGCCCCAAGAAGTGGTGTGGACAAGACACACAGCAAGAGGTTGCAAACGCTGTGTGTGAACAGTGAGTAGAAGGATGCAGGAGGCATAAGTTTAACTGGGCAGGAAAAGCCCACCAGTTGATAGACAGGGCATGCTGGATTGTTTAGTTAATGACTGGACGGTCTAGGGTTTTGTTTTGTTCCTGTATTATGTTTTTATTTATCCTGCAACCTGTCTAATAAAGCTGTCGAGGGGCCAAACTTGCATACAATACTGTTATTTGCCTGCTGAATGAAGTGGAAACATATCCTGTGGTGGTGTCAAGGACGGTCCCAAAGCTATCCCCAGGGAGAAATCCTTACAATATATATACATACCGTACAGACCAAAAGTTTGGACACACCTTCTCATTCAAAGAGTTTTCTTTATTTTCATGACTATGAAAATTGTAGATTCACACTGAAGGCATCAAAACTATGAATTAACACATGTGGAATTAGACATAACAAAAAAGTGTGAAACAACTGAAAATATGTCATATTCTAGGTTCTTCAAAGTAGCCACCTTTTGCTTTGATTACTGCTTTGCACACTCTTGGCATTCTCTTGATGAGCTTCAAGAGGTAGTCACCTGAAATGGTCTTCCAACAGTCTTGAAGGAGTTCCCTGAGATGCTTAGCACTTGTTGCCATTTTTGCCTTCATTGGGTTCAGGTCTGGTGACTGTGGAGGACGGGTCATCTGGCGCAGCACCCCATCTCTCTCCTTCTTGGTCAAATAGCCCTTACACAGCCCGGAGGTGTGTTTGGGGTCATTGTCCTGTTGAAAAATAAATGATGGTCCAACTAAACGCAAACAGTATGGAATAGCATGTCGCTGCAAGATGCTGTGGTAGCCATGCTGGTTCAGTATGCCCTCAATTTTGAATAAATCCACAATAGTGTCACCAGCAAAGCACCCCCACACCATCACACCTCCTCCATGCTTCACAGTGGGAACCAGGCATGTAGAGTCCATCCGTTCACCTTTCCTGCGTCGCACAAAGACACAGTGGTTGGAACCAAAGATCTCAAATTTGGACTCAAAGACCAAAGCACAGATTTCTACTGGTCTAATGTCCATTCCTTGTGTTCTTTAGCCCAAACAAGTCTCTTCTGCTTGTTGCCTGTCCTTAGCAGTGGTTTCCTAGCAGATATTCTACCATGAAGGCCTGATTCACACAGTCTCCTCTTAACAGTTGTTCTAGAGATGTGTCTGCTGCTAGAACTCTGTGTGGCATTGACCTGGTCTCTGGTCTCACACTTTTTTATGTCTATAATTCCACGTGTTAATTCATAGTTTTGATGCCTTCAGTGTGAATCTACAATTTTCATAGTCATTAAAATAAAGAAAACTCTTTGAATGAGAAGGTGTGTCCAAATTTTTGGTCTTTACTGTGTATATATATATATATATATATATATATATATATATATATATATATTTTGTAGGGAACAGCTCACACAGTGGGATCAGCAATGACAGTATTCACACAGGCAGCGGGTTTCAAAAGTCAAAGAGGATGTTTACTTAAATGATTTGGGAACAAAGCTCAGTGCGAACAAAAGAAAACAAAAGAAACTCAGCCTATCCAGCTCTAACTAAACATCAGGATACCTCACTATCCCACTACACACCTAATGTCTGACACCAAAGCTCAGTCTCAGTCTCTACACAGGAAAATCTAGAAAGCCTCAACTGAGAAAACCTGGGAGTAGGGAAAACCTGTAGTGGACTTGGGGTGTGGATTGGAGTCCCACTTTCAAACTGTCCCCCAATCCAGGAAATATATATATATATATATATATATATATATATATATATATATATATATTCTGTATATATACTGTATGTACTCTGAAGGAATATGTTCAGTTAAAGTCTCAATCTATGCTTCCTTTCTGAAGTTGTATTTACCTTAAGCTGTTTTGGAGATCTCCGATGTTCCTGTGTAGGCCACAGCCAGTGCATGACTGCCAAGCTTCACCTGCTTGTGTAAAGGGAGTATTCCTCTTCTAGACTCTGTCATGACCGGGGTTGGACAGGGAAAGTGAGCTCTAAGCTGTCCCTAGAAACACTCTCCCTGCCTACTTGCCCATCACCCTAAACGGTGGATTGACAACTTGGAGCCGGTCTCTCCCTGTGCTAAAGTGCAGTGGGCATAAAAACAAATAAAATGCATAGTCGGTCATAGTCCAGAACCAGAACAGGAAAACTACCAGACAACCAAATATACCAGACAGAGTATAAACTCACAAACAGGGCAGAATATTGTGTATAAACAAACAGTTCATAAAACGGAATCCAGATAAACAGCAAATATGAATAAATTAACTAGACAAGGTACAGAATGAGTAAACAGCAGAGGCCAGGAAATGCAGGGGATAAACACTGAATAGTTAAACACTGAATGTTAAACACCAAACTGATCAGGAACATAGGACACTGTTCACACTGAGACACAGAAAAGAAAAAACTGGACACCCCACTCTACAAAAGGAGTACACAGCATAATTAAGCCAAATAGACTACTAGCCAGCAGGCACACTCCACCATGTGATTAGGATACTGACCTAGTAGGAAACAGAAATATAATACACAGAACACTAGACTGAGAAACGGATGAGTCTGAACAGACTTCCCAAAACCAAATTTCAACAACATGCAGGAACCAGAATACCAGAACAGAAATTAAACAAACAAGACTAACAGTGTGAACACAGACTAAGATACAAGCCTAAAGCAGAACAGACATTCAATAATTCTAAAAACTGACAAATGTAACACAGACTAAAATATATAATAAATAGGACTATTAACCATGGTTAAAAACTCAGAAATATCACAATATAAATACAAGGTGCATGATTAAATAGACATGAACAGCATAGCACAATAGCTAAGCTGCATAATAAAACATAGTCAGAATAGTTAAGAATTGCCCAAATCACCAGCAAACAGAATGCAGCAGAGCTAGGGTTTTAAAGCCACACCCGAGTTGCAATTGGATGAGAACAATAAAGGGGTACTCCGCCCCTAGACATCTTATCCCCTATCCAAAGGATAGGGGATAAGATGTCAGATTGCTGCGGTCCCACTGCTGGGGACCTCCAGGGATCCCCACTGTGGCACCCCGCTATCATTACAGCTCAGAGCGAGTTTGCTCTGTGCGTAATGACGGGCGATACAGGGGACGGAGCAGCGTGACGTCATGGCTCCGCCCCTCATGACATCACGGCCCATCCCCTTAATGCAAGTCTATTGCAGGGGGCGTGACGACCGCCACTCCCCCTCCCATAGACTTGTATTGAAAGGGGTGGACCGTGACGTCATGAGGGGTGGAGCTGTGACGTAACGATGCTCCGGCCCCTGTATTGCCCGTCATTACGTGCAGAGCGAACTCGCTCTGTGCTGTAATGATAGTGCAGTGTCGCAGCAGGGACCGCAGCGATCTGACATCTTATCCCCTATCCTTTGGATAGGGGATAAGATGTCTAGGGGCGGAGTAGCCCTTTAACTTTTCCAAGGCTAGGAGGAATTACACAGAAACTTCCCAAACACAAAAACCAGTGTCTGAACAGACCCCAAGACATAAAAACACAAAAACAAATAAATGGACATTACAGACCCCCTGGTGGCTAATGACAATGTCACTCAGCTGTAACCTCAAAGAGTATAAATTTTGTACTTATAATAATGTTTTCTTTCTAATTCATGGAATATCTGACTTTTTCTTTGCACTTTCTTAATGGTGGGCGGTACAGGTAATGATAGACAGAACTTTTGGCACAATGAATGATGGACAGAGCCTTGGATAATACATGTAATAATGGATGGAGCCTGAAGTAAAACCTGTATTGACTCTTGGGTTTGACAGGTTTAGGGGATAAGAGGAATGTAATTCTCTAATTTGCAGGTCAAATCTGACTGTTCTGAACTGTTTTGCATGGTTTGTTAAGTTATTTCTCATTTCAGCAGCTTAAAGGGGTACTCCGGGAAAAAAGTTTTTTTTTTTAAATGAACTGGTGCCAGAAAGTTAAACAGATTTGTAAATTACTTCTATTAAAAAATCTTAATCCTTTCAGTACTTATTAGCAGATGTATGCTAAAGAGGAAATTCTTTGAATTTCTTTTTTGTCTTGTCTACAGGAACTGTCCAGAGTAGCATAGGTTTCCTATGAGGATTTTCTCCTGCTTTGGACAGCTCCTGATACGGGCATCAGGTGTCAGCAGAGAGCGCTGTGGACAAGACAAAAAAGGAATTCAAAAATAAAATAATTTCCTCTGTAGCATACAGCAGGAAAAAGTACTGGAAAGATAAATATTTTTTAATAGAAGTAATTTACAAATCTTTTTAACTTTCTGGCACCAGTTGATTTAAAAAAATGTTTTTGCCACCGGAGTACCCCTTTAAGCCATGGGTGTTTTTAAATACCTTTCTAAATATCCTATTAGGATGACCACTTGAGGGCGGTAAAGTTGAGAGTCCTGTCCTAAACTGACATAAGCTACGTTGTATATATGAATTCAAATAGAGAAAAACACAGACATGGTCGCACATATACAACATGCACCTTGATCTTAGGCTTCTTGGCAACATTTATCATAGGAAAACTGTCAGCAAATTCACCCACACTAAACCCAGTACATCGGGTTATAGTGGGGGTGAACAGGAGTCTGTAATGTGCTCACTTACTTAGTTAAGTTTTGTTTAGGGCGAGATTGCATCCTCTAAAGTGTCCGCCATCCATCCCGGTTTTATGCGCAGCAGGTAGGTCCCCCACCGGCAATCTCACTTTTGGTTCCAGAATCAGGCACCCGAATCCCACCCCCCTTGTTGCATATTCATTTCTTGTTTCACCACATCCTAATGATGAAGAGTTTTCCGACCCTCTGAGCGCTGCAATCTGGCTTCTGAGCGCATGCGCAGTTTTGCAGCGCAGATCGATTTTGGGGACGCATAGCTCTCATGTCATCAGGACAGAGAGCTGTGTAAAACAAAACAGTGCTCAGAGAGGCAGATAGGTCCACGTCATTAGGACATGGAGAAACAAGAAATGAACTACCACAGGGGAACTACCCATTGGCAGAGCAGCCCCAATGCCGCCCGAACCATTCCTTGGGCCACGCCTCCCAACAGACACAGCGCCGTGGCAGCAATGGATGCCACACAGCAGCATGTCTGTTTTTTTTCTCTATTTGAATTCCCATTGTGTTTTCTATCCCCCTATTTTTTTTGTTTTTACTTGGTCAGCACTATGCCCCTCCCCCTCAGCCCAGCCCTATATAAATTGGCAGGAAGCTGCATAGGGCCCTGTTCTTTCTAGCGGTCTCCCAGTCATTTACTGGGAGCACATGGTAAGTGAGCTTTTACACCTGTTCACTATGGTGCTGCGCTGTGCGGCATCCATTGCTGTTGCAGTGCCGTGTCTTTGGGGAGGCACGGCCCAGGGTCTGGTTCGGGCGACATTGGGGCCGCTCTGTCAGTGGGCCATTTCCCTTGTGGGCACTGGTGTTGTGGCGGTGGTGGTCGCCATTCTATGCTAGGGATGTTAGGGACTCACTACTTACAGGTGGCTGTGACGTGGCTAGCGGGCTTGTACTTCATGATTATAAAGTACGCTAACGACCTGTTAGTTTAATGAATGATGCTGAGAAGCATTAGATCAAGGTGCATGTTGTGGATGTGCGCGCATATCTTTTTCTCTATTTGAATTCACATTATGTTGTATATATATCTTTTATCTGTTGCATCTCTGCAGGGCTTTTGACAAACATAGAGACAGAGTAATTTGCAAGCAATATCCCCACCTAGGTAGCCTTGGGAGGCACAAACCCCCAAAAAAGCCAGCTTCCATTATTATCTGGCATGGATTCGTTCTATCAGATTAACCCTAAACCTGCTGCCAGCAGCTACTAAAATCAAAAGGCAGGAGATTATGACCTGACTGATTTTAATATGCCATGCACAGCAAGTTGCTTATTATTAATATTTGTTTGATGTTATTATTTTTAGTAAAGAGTGTACTAACATGTGTGCAATATGCCATATACATTATCTCAAAAAGTTATGAAATGTACAGCAGGTGCACAACAGGATCAATGGGCTTGTTAAACTCACTAGCAAAGCTTAAAGGGGTACTCCAGCGCTTAGACATCTTATCCCTTATCCAAAAGATAGGGGATAAGATGCCTGATCACGGGGGGTCCCGCCGCTGGGGACCCCTGTGATCTTGCACCCCGTTAGAATCAGTCCCCGGAGTGTGTTCGCTCCGGGTCTGATTCCTAGCGATCACGGGGCCGGAGCGTAGTGACATCAAAGCTCCGCCCCGTGTGATGTCACGCTCCGTCCCCCTCAATGCAAGCCCATGGGAGGTGGCGTGACAGGGGATAAGATGTCTAAGTGCCGGAGTACCCCTTTAAACTTAATTTTAGTGGCATCATGGACTTGCCACATTTATTCCAATTTTTGCCTCCAAATAGGCAGAAATTGAAATTAAAATCTTTGCTAGCTCAGCGCTGGTGTAGATTTCAGTGAGGTAAACAGGCAGACTGAGATGCACCAGGATTTATGTAGAGACATGACCCAAAGTTCACAAGTAAATCAATTAAAAAATGTCTAATTCAGACACCTGACCTTAACCCCATAAATATATGTTGTGAAAATCTTATTTGCAGCTCCAGTAAATGTTTGTTAGAGGTGATTGCTGCTAAAGGATGATCTACAGGTTCTTCATTTCCAGAAATTACTTTTCCTCCATGCATTGTGGATATTTATTAAAAGTGATCAATTAAGACATGAACAGCAATGAATGGGATTTATTAGTAAATTATAGTAATTTACTAGCTACAACACAGGGCAAGGACAGGTAGCTAGAAGGGGTCAGGGGAAGAAGACAGTCAAAGGCAGAGGAGACAATAGAGAGTCTGTTGGGGAGGGCAAAGGAAAGGAGGTCCCTGTATTGTACCCTGAACAGGATCTGCTAGGACTACAATATACAGAGGAATCTAAAAACAAACCATAAACAAGAGCGCTCCCATGTGTAAAACCTCCTAAGGTCACAAAAGGAACCACTCACCCGTTCAAATTGTGCAGGATTGGCACAACTCGAGAAAACGCAAGAATTTATTTTTTTTTTTAAACCAAGCGATAACCGCTGGGCTGCTGCTCCTCCCCAAACACGTTCCATGGCGCCAGAACAATGCAATCACCACTCTCACCTCCTGGGGGATAACCGGGTGCGGCCATACAACGGATGAAAGAATGGAAGAGTGAATCCATATCAAAGGTAAAAAGTGGATCCAAGTAATCATATAAAATTGGAGTTTAGAAAATCATATTTATTAAAAATGATCCTGATAGCCAAGCAAGAGCATCCAAATAGCAGTGAAAGCATGAGAAGGGTTAATAGAGCTTATTCTGAGAACCAGCCTGTAATAAATCAGTTAATTAGCAATTGACAAGAATGAACTGCTCATTAATGTAAACTGCTAAACAGGATTGTACCAGATTATTCAATGCAGATTATTGATCCACCACATAATGCTATGCTTTGACTTTATCCTTTATTCAAGTGTCTTACTATAAATTGTTTTCTTAGTTTTCCTTTTCAGTTTCTGAATTGCTCTGTTCCTCTTATTGTAACCTCTTAAATGGGCACTATAGTGGAAACCTTTTTTTTTTTTTTTTTTTTCTTAATACAACTGGTGCCATTATTTCTAATTACAGTGGGGATCAAAAGTTTGGGCACTCCAGGTAAAAAATTCTATTAATGTGCATAAAGAAGCCAAGGAAAGATGGAAAAATCTCCAAAAGGCATCAAATTACAGATTAGACAATCTTATAATATGTAAACAAAAGTTAGATTTTATTTCCATCATTTACACTTTCAAGTTAACAGAAAACAAAAAAAATGGCGTCCGCAAAAGTTTGGGCACCCTGCAGAGTTAATATCTTGTACTGCCCCCTTTGGCAAGTATAACAGCTTGTAAAAGCTTTTTGTAGCCAGCCAAGAGTATTTCAATTCTTGTTTGAGGTATCTTTGCCCATTATTTCTAAAAGTCTTCCAGTTGTTTGAGATTTCTGGGCTGTTTGTCACACACTGCTTTTTTAAGGTCTATCCATAGATTTTCAATTATGTTGAGGTCAGGAGATTGTGAAGGCCATGGCCAATCCTTCAGTTTACGCCTCTTGATGTAATCCCCTGTGGATTTCGAGGTGTGTTTAGGATCATTGTCCATTTGCAGAAGCCATCCTCTCTTTAACTTTAACTCAGAATGATACTTAATAAAGAGTCTGCCTTAGGGTCTATGCACACTATGAAATCTCTGACTGGAAAAATTCTGGCCGAAGATTCTGAGGAACATGCAATCAATAGGACTCTGCTGCACCAGTATTTCCAAGCTGAATTCTGAGGCAGAATTCCGTTTAGAAATTCTGCAGTGTGCATGGGCCCTTATACTTGGAATCAAAGTAGCCGAAGCAGAAACCACTTATTCTTAATGATTTTTCACTTTAGCCCATAGAGGGGTTACAAGGCGGAAACACCCTGCTGCCATGTCTATTTGAACTAACAGGACATATGAAACGGGATTGTCTGAGATAACTCTATTATATGAGTAGTCCTGTGGAACAACATTTCAAAAAAATCATAGACTTAAAAAAAACTTACGAAAGTATTACATTACTGGCGAGGTGAGAATTATTATTATTAATATTATATTTTTTTACATATTTACCCCAAATGTCCTTTTATTATCTTGTTACCCCACACATTTTCTCATTATTGGACTATATTTGACTATTCTGTATGCAAAATGCATTATAAAAGTCAAGAATTTTCTGGTAAATGTAAGTCAGATATTTGCATGTTTAGGGAAATAATGTCTTGTATCTAAGCTTATGCACTTAACTAGAATTTTCTATGTGTTATGAGACATAAAATGTACTAAATTCTTTCATAGTGTCTTAAAAATATGTCTTACTTTCCATGTCACCTTCCCCTAAAGCATTATAACATTTTTTATAATTTTTTTTTTTTTTTAAACACAATCTTTGAAATCGTTCAGAAGTACCCGACATTGTAAGAAGATACCGGTGTGAGATTCAAATCCCTGTAGATAAGAGGAAAGAAGCTGCTGAAACCTCCACTCACAAAAGCCATTTGTACGCAGAACATGTGCAGTTCAAGGACTCTACTAACAAGAAAAATGAACCTGTTTGACCCATGCTGTCTGTGAAGAAGAGAAGAATTGTTTTGATATGAAACGCATTGTGACGAAAGTACATAATAAATGACAAACACATATACACGGGATGTCAACTGCAGTGTGATGTAATAAACGTAAAAGAAATTGAATAGAGTTTTTAACAGCGACCTCAGTAAATATCGTGCACAGAGATTGATATGGATAATGCATGGGTCCAGATTTTTGTCAAAAGTGGAGCTGACTGGCGGAGGCTCATGGAGACCACTTAAAGGGGTACTCCACTGGCCAGCATTCGTAAGTTAATGTTACGAATGCTGTTTTCACACTGCCGGGGTCGGCCTTGCCCCTCATGACATCACGGCCATGCCACCTCAATGCAAATCTATTGGAAGGGGCGTGGCAAGGGGCGGGGGTCGTGACATCACACCACACCCCCTCAATGCAAGTCTATGGGAGGGGGCATGGCAACTACCATGCCCCCTCCAATAGACTTGCATTGAGGAGGCATGGTGTGATGTCACACAAGGACGTGGTCATGACATCACGACCGCCGCCCACTCCAAGAGTTCGGAACAAACATTTTCTGAATGTTGGGGCAGCGGAGTACCCTTTTAAAGACAGGATGTGGCTGCCCTTGTGCAACACATTTGGTGATATTCCCTTATCCCCCCAGTATCACTGATTGAACAGGGTGAATTGAGTAACCAATGTACTATGCAAGACTGATAGGTGACCACCTTATAAAATATTAATGTCCATTATAGTGACCTTTTGTGTCTTTTATATGAAGAGAGTATTGCAGACTGTAATTTGCATCTGTTGTACCTTTCTCGCTGTGTGACAGGTCACTGGGTCTTCCTCAGCTTAATGTCATAGAGGAGAAAAATGTATCTAAAACTGACAGAAAAAAATTGAGCAAGCCCCGGTTTGCTCAAAGCTTTGCAACTTTTATGCGTTTTAGCCATTTTTGTTCTTTGTCCGCCAAAGGGGCTTAGCTTCTGAATAAACAGAGTGTAGTTTCATCAGTCTTACTTTGTAATGATTTACGCTAATTGCATACAACAGCCGGCTCTCCTCAATGTCTCCTCATTGGTTCGGTCTGCTGATCCTTCCTCCCTCCCCATTCAGCTCTTTCACCTCCGATTGGCTACTTTATATAATCAAAATTCTATTACAAACTCATATGTTGGCTCAATTGTAATACATTAAAGTTAATCTACAGCTTTTTTAAGGATGAAATCCACTTCAATTTTACAATTAGTTGCACATTTATTATATACTGCTTTTTTTTCTTGTGGGGGTAGTGATGAACAGCAAAGGCCATTTTCGAATTCTCAATATTTTGCGGATATATGGACGAATATTCATCCTATGTTCGCGAAATTCGCATATTCACTATGTTCGTTTACTATTTTTTAAAATCGTTATGAAATTCGTATAGTGCGCATGCGCGATTATATCTTTCACCTAATTTACACTATACACTAGACTAGAACTTATCTGCTAAACTAACCTACCCTATCTAAAGCTAAAAGAAGGGAGGGATCAGTCTCCCCTGAAAGTGCCGATATTCACGAATATTTGCATATTTGCATATACAAAATATTCGCGCTCCACACCAACGATGATCACTTTTTTTTTTTACACAGTACATATCATTGTTGTTATGTGTACTGTGAAGAAGAAGAAAATAATGTTTGTCATTACGAATATATATCGCTATATTCTAAATATATAAGTACCGATATTCGTGGTAAAAATTTGCCATTCGAATATTCGCACTTAACACTAAATGGGGCATAAAAAAAACCCTATTCACATGCATTCCAAATTGAATGCTAACAATTTATCTGAATATTTGCCAATTTCCTGACAGAATCATGAGATATAATACCTTTTAATGGCTAATAAAACAAAACAAATGATGTTACATGGTTAGATTTGAGTTTGGAAAGTAAATCTTTCTTCAGTTCATGGATGAGCTAGCAGAAGAGTCAGAGTTTTATTGTATTTACATTGATATTAAAGGAGTTGTCCGGTAAAATGTAGTAACTTTCTAGTGTCCAGCCTGCCTAATAAAATAAAAAAACACTTTAACTCCCCTTCCTTCATAGCTCCGGTATCAGGAGACCCCATCTCCCGCCGGTCTCTGCAAACAGTCTTCTTCCCATAACTGGCTGCTCAGCCACCTCTGCAGCTCAGGGGAAAAGCATTGTTACCGGCCATGGACAGAGTTCCCCGATATTGGAGCTATGAGGGAGCAGATGAAGGTGAGTTTAAAGGGGTACTCCAGTGGTAAACAAATTTTTTTTTTAGCAACTGATGCCAGAAAGTAAAACATATTAGAAAATGACTTCTAAAAAATCTTAATCCTTCCAGTACTTATCAGCTGCTATATTATCCAGAGGAAGTTGAGTTGTTCTTTCCAGTCTGACCACAGTGCTCTCTGCTGACACCTCTGTCCATGTCAGGAACTGTCCAGAGCAGGAACAACTCCCCATAGCAAACCTATCCTACTCTGGACAGTTCCTGACATGGACAGAGGTGTCAGCAGAGAGCACTGTGGTCAGACAGTAAAAAAAATTCAAAAAGAAAAGAACTTCCTGTGGAGCATACAGCAGCTAAACAGTACTGGAAGGATTAGGTTTTTTTAATAGAAGTAATTTACAAATCTGTTTAACTTTCTGGAACCAGTTGATTTTATAAAAAATAGTTTCCACCGGATTTCCCCTTTAAAGCGTAACTTTCAGATCACCTTATATATCACTCAGTACCGAATCCTGATCATGTACACCAAATTTTTATGTGTCTAGCACCTTTATTTATTTTTTTATTACACTTTTAATTTAGCTCACTAGTCTGAATTCCTCTCAAAGGGAGGGGGTGTGGCCTCACAGTACAGGTCTCCGCCCCCTCCCTCAGTATGCTGTTTGCTCACATCTCCCCTAGCATTAGCAAAATTACAAGTCCCAGCTTGTCCTCACTGACACTAGCGGGACACAAGCTGACAGTGGGAGGGATTTTTCCTCCAGGTGTGAGCCCTGCGCTCACAGCTGTCTATCAAGGAAGTGTGTCCATGAAATAGGTGATGATGCATGGACACAGCAGGACTAATATGTGTCCAAGCAGGCAGGGGGGCAGTTGTTTGACTGGCTTTTTGAGTATGAAATACAGAAAATTTTCTAATGAAAGCAATTGCAAAACCTATTGGTTTCGCATGCTTTACAACATATCAAAAGTTTTTGTATCTGACAGTGCCCATTTAAGTGTTTATTTTATTAGACAGAAGGCGGAAAACAAAAAATGATCAATTTTACCAGACAGCCCCTTTTAAGTCCCAGAGACCTGATGCCCCCTTTTCTCTAGACCAGATTCCTTAGATGTTGTGATGCACCATAAAACCTTAGTAGAGATTCAGTCCTATTTTAATGTGTAAAGATTGTAATGAATTTGCACTCCCAGACCCTTTTGTTGTTTTGTGTTTAAAACTGCACTTAGGAGCTGAGCTTGCTTCATATACATTTGATCTTGGCTGCTGATAGCCCATTAACCCTTTAGACACAGTGATCAAAGGTGATTGTGGCATCTAAAAATAGGAAAATTAAATTCCTTAGTTGCTTAGGGAAGCTAATCGGAACCCCCGAAATTGCGGGGTTCTGATTAGCTGAGATGATAGATGGAGGGTCCCTTCCAGACTCTGTGTTGTCCGATCAGTCCTCTAAGTTGGAAGGCAGCCTCGGCAGCCCATATAAGTGGAGCGCAGATATCATTCATCAATACTGCTCAGTGTTTGCAATCAAAAGATTGCAAGTAATAGTCCCCTAAATTGTGAAATAAAATGTAAAAAGAAATGTAATAAATGTGAAGAAGCCCCTCCCTAATAAAAGTTTAAATCCCCACTTCCCATTTTTTAAATAGAATATTGTAAACAAACAAATATATCTGGCATAGCTTTGTGTAGAAATGTTGTAATGAAATATAACATTACAAGAACTGCAAGGTATATTGCAGATATTTGGTCAGAAAAAAATAATAAGTGATCAAAAAGTCCCATTAACCCCTTTGGGACGAAGCCCATTTTGACCTTAAGGCCAACTTTCGTTTTTGCACTTTCCTTTTGTCCTCCTCCCATTCTAAAAATGATAATGCTTTAAATTTTGCACCTACAGACCCATATAAGGGCTTGTTTTTTGTGTCACCAATTGTACCTTTTACTGACATCACTTATTTTATAACATAATCTGTGGCGAAACAAAAAAAACTACGTAATTGTGGGGTGACGCTATTTTGTAACTTTTGGGGGCTTCCATTTCTATGCACTGCATTTTCTGTAAAAATGACACCATATCTTTATTCTGTAGGTTACAGGGATACCCAATTTATGTAGGTTTTACTTTATTTTACTATTTAGAAAAATTATAACTACATGCACCAAAATTAGTTTAGATTAGTCATCTTCTGACCCCTATAACTTTTTTATTTTTCTGCATACGGGGCTATATGATTGCTCATTTTGGACTGTAGTTTTTATCAGTATTTTGTTTTGATGGGACATTTTGATTGCTTTTTATTATTTTTTTAATGGTATATGAAGTGACCAAAAATGCACAATTTTGGACTTTGGTAGTTTTTTTTACATGTACGCCATTTTAATAGTTCGGACATTTAAGCATGCGGCAGTACCTCATATGATTATTTACATTTTTATTTTATTTAAAAAATGGGAGGCATGGAGCAGCAGATCACAGATCGGTCAGGGAGGAGGCAGGTAAGGACCCTCCTGCTGTCCAGTAAGATGATCGGGACATAGAAACATAAAATATGTCAGCAGATAAGAACCATTTGGCCCATCTAGTCTGCCCAATAATCTGAATCATATCAATAGTCTCTGGCCCTATCTTATATGAAGGATAGCCTTATGCTTATCCCATGCATGCTTAAACTCCTTCACTGTATTTGCAGTGACCAATTCTGCAGGAAGGCTACTCCATGCATCCACTACTCTCTTAGTAAAGTAATACTTCCTCATATTACTTTTAAACCTTTGCCCCTCTAATTTGAAACTATGTCCTCTTGTGGTAGTTTTTCTTCTTTTAAATATGCTCTCCTCCTTTACCGTGTTGATTCCCTTTATGTATTTAAAAGTCTCCAGTACTGCGCACAATACTCCAAGTGAGGTCTCACCAGTGTTTTGTACAGCGGCATGAGCACTTCTCTCTTTCTACTGCTTATACCTCTCCCTATACATCCAAGCATTCTGAGAGCATTATCACAAGATAGAACAAGCCGGCACAGCTTGGTCCAAACTCAGCTTTCCCACACCTCTTTACAACATGTGGTAGCCAGGGGCAACAGGTATACCACACATGCAACAATCCTGACTCGGGTGCTCAATCCCACAAAGGCAAAGTTCATTGAAACAAACTTGAATAGTAGATTCAGGAGGCACTCACCACCGTAGATTGTGCAAAAATCCAAATTCTTTATTGCATGGTGCAGAGATCGAAGTGGACAAGTGTGGACGCAGCACAGCACATTTCCTGCTGCTCTATTACATTGTCTTCCTACCTTTAAGTCTTCTGAAATTATTACCCCTAAATCCCTTTCCTCAGATAATGAGGTCAGGACTGTGTCAAATATTCTATATTCTGCCCGAGGGTTTTTACGCCCCAGGTGCATTATCTTGCACTTGTCCACATTAAATTTCAGTTTCCAGAGTTCTGACCATTCTTCTACTTTTCCTAAATTCTTTTCCATTTGGCAGATCCCTCCAGGAACATCAACCCTGTTACATATCTTTGTGTCATCAGCAAAAAGACACACTTTACCATCGAGACCTTTTGAAATATCACTAATGAAGATTTTGAGCAAAATTGGTCCCAGTACAGATCCCTTAGGTCCCCACTAGTAACAAGACCTTGCTCTGAATATTCTCCATTGACTACAACCCTCTGTTGCCTGTCACTCAGCCACTGCCTAATCCACTCAACAATATGGGCACTCAGCCACTGCCTAATCCACTCAACAATATGAGAGTCCAAGCTCAATGACTGCAGTGTATTGATAAGTCTTCTATGTGGGACAGTGTCAAAAGCCTTACTAAAATCTAGATATGCAATGTCTACAGCCCCTCCGCCATCAATTATTTTAGTCACCCAGTCAAAAAAATATGTAAAATTTGTTTGACATGATCTCCCTGAAGTAAACCCATGTTGTTTTTCATCTTGCAATACATGGGATTTTAATGTTCCACAATCCTATCCTTTAGTAGGGTTTCCATTAATTTCCCCACTATTGATGTCAGACTTACTGGCCTATAGCTGCTTGATTCCTCCCTACTACCTTTCTTGGGAATGGGCACGACATTCGCTAATTTCCAATCTTCCGGGACGGCTCCTGTTACCAGTGATTGGTTAAATAAATCTGTTAACGGTTTTGCTAGCTCACCACTAAGCTCTTTTAATAATTTTGTGTGTATCCCATCAGGCCCTTGTGACTTATTTGTCTTCACTTTAGACAGCAAACGTAGAACCTCTTCCTCTGTAAAGACACATGCATCAAACAATTCATTAGTCTTCCCCCCTAATGGAACTCCTTTTCCTACTTTTTCTTCTGTAAAAACTGAACAGAAGTATTCCATAAGGCAGTCGGCTAGCCCTTTATTCTCTTCTACATACCTTCCTTCCATTGTTTTTAATTTAGTTATTCCTTGTTTTAATTTCCTTTTTTGTATGGCGCAACAACAAAAAACACTGTTTGGGGAAATTAAAAAGAAAACCGCAATTTTGAACATTTTGGAAGTTTTTTTTTTCATGCCGTACAATTTACAATAAAATTGACACGTGCTCTTTATTCTGTGGGTCAATATGAATAAAATGATACCCATGATTATATACTTTTCTATTATTGTTGCGCTTAAAAAAATTTTTAATCCTTCTATTTTGACGACCTATAACTTTTTAATTTTTCAGTATAAGCGGCGGTATTAGGGCTAATTTTTTTGCGGACATTTACACTCACAGCGATACCAAATATGGATATTAATTATTTTTTTTACACTTTGAGGGTAAAATGGGAAAAAAGGAAATTTTAAATTTTTATTGTGGGAGGGAATTTTTAACATTTTTTTTTTTACTTTTTTTACTTGTTAATTGCTAATACTGTTCAGTGCTATGCATAGGGCATAGCACTGATCAGTGTTATCGGTCATCTTCTGTTCTGGTCTTCTCGATGTCAGACCAGAAGACCCCGGGAGACGGCCGGAGCCAGGTGAGGGGACCTTCGGCCGCCATGCTGGATAATCGGATCCCCACGGCAGCGCTGCGGGCGATCCGATCAACTATTTAAAGTATCGCACTGCCGCAGATGCCGTGATCTGTATTGATCACAGCATCTGAAGGGTTAATGGCGGACATCCGCGCAATCGGTCCCTGGCTGCTAATAGCGGTCATGGTGGAGCGTAAATGTATGCCATGGTGCGTTAAGTGCCACGGCACCATGATTTACATTTACATCCATTGCGGTTAAGGGGTTAATAACTCGAGTGGGGGGCTTAAAGGGGTAATCTGGTGGAAAACATTTTTTTATCAACTGGTGCCAGAAAGTTAAACAGATGTCTAAGTTATTATTATTTAACCGCTTAAGAACGCAGGACGTACTCAAACGGCCCCTTTTCCAAGTCCTTAAGGACTCAGGACGTTTGAGTACGTCCTGTCAAATCCCGGCTCCCCGCTGCTAGCTGGAGGGGAGCCGGTGACCGATGACTGCTGAAATCGTTCAGCAGGCATAGGGGCATAACGCCCAGGGGGGTCATGATGACCCCCCATGTCGGCGATCACAGCGCATGCTCGTCAATTCAGACGAGCGATGTGCTGCGATTCCGCTCCCCGCCGCTCGCCGGACGGGGATCAGAGCCGGTTGTCTGCTGATTTCATTCAGCAGACATCCCAGCAGTGTGCTGGAGGAGGTTCGGAGGACCTCCTATACCGGCGATCGCTGCAGGACGCCGTTAAGTATTAACGTGTGACCCTGTGACCCGGCTATAGATGATGAATGGTGGTATAATATACACCACCAATCATCATCAGTGCTGTACTGGGGGCTGGCATTGTTGCAAGAGCCCCCACGACAGTGGGATTGGGTGGCCAAAGTGACCACCACCAATCACATAGTAATGGGCGGGGATGGTGGGGGCTAGGAGAATGTTGCTCTGTTCTGCCCGCCATTCCACAGAGATCTGGCGAGCAGGATGGAGCCCCGTGCTGCCCACCATCCCCTCAGTTGAAAAAAGTGCCTCTTGCCCCCTTTCTGTGGCCCCTTGGCACAGAAATCCCCCAGGGTTAGCTTTAGATTAGGTAGGGACAGGTTAGGGTTTAAAAAAAAGTTTTTTTTTTTTTTTCCAGCTTACCTCGTGGGTCCGTAGCACCTTTAGCTGCGTGACCCCGGCCCTGCTGGGTCGCTGCGGTCTGCCGCCAGCGTTTTTTTTGGCGCAGATCTTTTTTTTTTCTTCACCTAAGCGTGTGTGTGGACCCTCTTAGTTATGAAAGAGTGGTCCGCCACCGTTTGTTAAAGCCCACCTGCCGCTGATCAGTCCCGTAGTACTGATCAGCGTTTTTTTTTTGTGGTGCCGGTGCTTTTTTTCGGGTTTTCTAGCGCTTTTTTGGACCCATAGGCGGTCCGTGCCACCAGTAGCAGGCGTGTACTGTATGGTCGGACCGTACCTTTGTGTGCGGCGTGCCTCACCGCTGTCAGTGATTTATCACTGATCAGCATTTTTTTTTTGTGGTAAAGGCACTTTTTTCGGTTAACGCGTTTCTTTTTTCACTCATAGGCGGTCCGTGCCACCAGTAGCAGGCGTGTACTGTGTGGACGGACCGTACCTGTGTGTGCACCCTGTTCCACCGCTGTCAGTGATTTATCACTGATCAGCGGGTTTTTTTGGGTTCAGGTGGGTGCATTTTTTCGGGGTTAAGCGTTTTTTTTTTAAAAAATTCAGTTTTTTTTTATTTTTGTAGTCAGGGGAAAAAGCCCTCAAAAATTTGGAACCCAATATCTCATATTACCCCTTGTGAAAATGTTAAAAATTGGGTAACCCCAGCATTTTAGTGTAAAAAAAATCGAATTTTTCAATTTATGGCCCATTTTTCAAAAAACCTGTGTGGTGTTATTTCCCACTGTACCCCTTGTTATGTTCATTTAGGGGTGTAGTTTCTAAAATGGTGTCACATGTGTTTTTTTGGCTGTTAATGCACAATGGGGGCTTTCTAAATGCACATGACCCCCGACTTCAATTTCAACAAAATTTCACTCCTTCTATTCTGAGCATTGTAGTGCGTCCACAGAGCAATTTACATCCACATATGGGGTATTTTTTTTTCTCAGATGAAGTTGTTCTACAAATTTTGGGGGCCTTTTGCCCTATTACCCAATGTGAAAATGAAACATTTGGAGAAACACTATCAATATAGTGCAAAAAAATCTAATTTTTCACTTTTACGGCCCACTGTTCAAAAAACCTGTGAGGTGTAAGTACTCACTGTAACACTGTTACGTTCCCCGAGGGGTCTAGTTTCCAAAATGTATGCCATGTGGTTGTTGTTTTTTTTTTGCTGTCCTGGCACCATAGGGGCTTCCTAAATGCGGCATGCCCCCAGAGCAAAATTAGCTTCCAAAAAGCCAAATGTGACTACTCCTCTTCTGAGACCTGTAGTGCGCCAGCAGAGCACTTTTCACCCCCATATGGGGTGTTTTCTGAATCAGGAGAAATTGGGCTTCAAATTTTGTGGGGTATTTTCTGCTTTAACCCTTTGTAAAAATATGAAATTTTTGGGAAACTAAGCATTTTAGGTAATTTTTTTTTTTTTTTTACATATGTAAAAGTCGTGAAACCCCTGTGGGGTATTAAGGTTCACTTTACCTCTTGTTACGTTCCCCAAGGGGTCTAGTTTCCAAAATGTATGCCATGTGAGGTTTTTTTTCGCTGTCATGGCACCATAGGGGCTTCTTAAATGCGGCATGCCCCCTGAGCAAAATTTGCTTCCCAAAAGCTAAATGTGACTACTCCTCTTCTGAGACCTGTAATGCGCCAGCAGTGCACTTTTCACCCCCATATGGGGTGTTTTCTGAATCGGGAGAAATTGGGCTTTACATTTTGTGGGGTATTTTCTGCTTTAACCCTTTGTAAAAATGTGAAATTTTGGGGAAACCAAGAATTTTAGGTAATTTTTTTTACATATGTAAAAGTCGTGAAACCCCTGTGGGGTATTAAGGTTCACTTTACAACTTGTTACGTTCCCCAAGGGGTCTAGTTTCCAAAATGATATGCCATGTGTTTTTTTTTGCTGTCCTGGCACCATAGGGCTTCCTAAATGCGGCATGCCCCCTGAGCAAAATTTGCTTCCAAAAAGCCAAATGTGACTACTCCTCTTCTGAGACCTGTAATGCGCCAGCAGTGCACTTTTCACCCCCATATGGGGTGTTTTCTGAATCGAGAGAAATTGGGCTTCAAATTTTGGGATTTTCTGCTTTGACCCTTTGTAAAAATGTAAAATTTTTGGGAAACCAAGCATTTTAAGTAAAATGTTTTTGTTTTTTTTTACATTTGCAAAAGTCATGAAACACCTATTTACTCACTTTACCCCTTGTTACATTCCCCGAGGGGTCTAGTTTCCAAAATGGTATGACATGTGCTTTTTTTTGTTGTTTTGACACCCTAGGGGCTTCCTAAAGGTGACATGCTCCCCAAAAACCATTTCAGAAAAATGTTCTCTCCAAAATCCCCTTGTCGCTCCTTCCCTTCTGAGCCCTCTACTGCGACCACTGAACACTTTACATAGACATATGAGGTATGTGCTTACTCGAGAGAAATTGGGCTACAAATACAAGCAACAATTTTCTCCTTTTACCACTTGCAAAAATTCTAAAATTGGGTCTACAAGAACATGCGAGTGTAAAAGATGAAGATTTTGAATTTTCTCCTTCACATTGCTGCTATTCCTGTGAAACACCGAAAGGGTTAAAACACTGACTGAATGTCATTTTGAATACTTTGGGGGTGCAGTTTTTATAATGGGGTCATTTGTAGGGTATTTCTAATATGAAGACCCTTCAAATCCACTTCAAAACTGAACTGGTCCCTGAAAAATATCGAGTTTGAAAATTTTGTGAAAAATTGGAAAATTGCTGCTGAACTTTGAAGCCCTCTGGTGTCTTCCAAAAGTAAAAACTCATAAATTTTATGATGCATACATAAAGTAGACATATTGTATATGTGAACCAAAAAAAAATATTTTGAATATCCATTTTCCTTACTAGCAGAGAGCTTCAAAGTTAGAAAAATGCTAAATTTTCATTTTTTTTCATCAAATTTTGGGATTTTTCACCAAGAAAGGATGCAAGTTACCATAAAATTTTACCACTATGTTAGAGTAGAATATGTCACAAAAAAACTATCTTGGAATCAGAATGATAAGTAAAAGCATTCCAGAGTTATTAATGTTTAAAGTGACAGTGGTCAGAATTGCAAAAAACGGCTGAGTCCTTAAGGTGAAAAAGTCCTAAAGGGGTTAAAATCGTAATCCTTCCAGTACTTATAAGCTGCTATATGCTCCACAGGAAGTTGTTTTCTTTTTTAATTGCCTTTCTGTCTGATCAGTGCTCTCTGCTGAGATTCTAGTGCCAGTTGAAGTAGGGTGAAATGCCCTTTTGAGATATTGTTCAAGTGTTCAAGTCTAGGTTGGAACCAATACAATTGTATCTGATTGTCTGGCAGTAGGCAGTTGGCTTTTTAATGTGTTTCAGGTTGAAACTGTCTCATCTGAGGAATGTGGGTTGATCAATATGTTTTCAATATAAGCACGATTTATGCTTTTTTTTGTGCCTTTTGGTTTACACATTTCTGCGGATTTTGAGTTGCAATCCACTGATTTTGGCAATACACATGATATGGAAGGGTTTTATGAACTGTGCCTTTTTGTGAAAAGGCGCAAAAAAGGCGCAAAGCCACTGAAAAGTCTCTAAAACTACACCAGTCCAGACTTAGCTTAGCTTTTTGGTGTATGTGAAGATAGAAATTTTAGAAAATGTTTACCTGCACAAAATGTATCAAGCTCTGTGACCATTTAATAAATTTGGTGCTCCTACACATTACCAGCACACAAAAAAAGGTGTTTAAAAATGCTTCACTTACACCTACAATGATAAATGCCAGCCAATGTGCTATTTAAAGGGGTTATCCAGGAAAAAAACTTTTTTTTTTATGTATCAACTGGCTTCAGAAACTTAAACAGATTTGTAAATTACTTTTATTTAAAAAATCTTAATCCTTTCAGTACTTATGAGCTGCTGAAGTTAAGTTGTTCTTTTCTGTCTAAGTGCTCTCTGATGACACGTGTCTCGGGAACCGCCCAGTTTAGAAGCAAATCCCCATAGCAAACCTCTTCTACTCTGTGCAGTTCCCGAGACAAGCAGAGATGTCAGCAGAGAGCACTGTTGCCAGACAGAAAACAACTTAACTTCAGCAGCTGATAATTATTGAAAGGACTAAGATTTTTTAAAAGAAGTAATTTACAAATCTGTTCAACTTTCTGGAGTCAGTTGATTTAAAAAAAAAAAAAGTTTTTTCCTGGAATACCCATTTAAATCCTTATAGTGGATTTCGCTATAAGAATAGTCTAATGTTAAATTTATGGTGGGGTAAAATGTTTTGAATCTCATATGAAATTCTATAAATCTAGTTCAGAGATAGTACAGATGATTAGGATATCATCTATGTAGTGAAAAGAGAGGGAGATATTAGGTTATTTTATCTCACGATGACCTGCAGAAGTATGAAAAATAGAGGAATATAATAGAGAATATAAGTAGCTGAAGGTAGAATGACTGACTTTTGATGAAATTAGAAATTTTGATGGAAAATTGTTCGAAATGCACCTAAAAGGAAAATACCCTACAGTGTTTATTCAGTAATGACTGCTTAAGCTACAAAGGCAAATTTGTATCGATTGAAGCTCATAACTTCCATGAGCCCTTCTGGTAGCAATCTGTCATCTATTGGTAAAAAGTCTCTACCCCAAAGACAGACAGATATAAATCACTTGAGGCTATTTCCGTACCTAAAACTGAAATTTGAGACATATATTTAAAGGAAATCTGTCACCAGTTTCACTACCGACAGGTAGTGCTGGTGACACTGGTGACAATGGTACTTACCTTGTCCCATTCCGTCGCGGGGATCTCCTGTAATCACCCGGGTGGGGCACGGGCGGAGCTTACTGATGTCACCGCTTCTGTTCACTCACAGCGGGACCCAGCAGGGAGCAGCAGTGGTGATGTCACTAAGCTCCACCCGTGCCCCAAGCCACTGCTGCTCTCTGCTGGGTCTCGCTGTGAGAGAACAGCAGTGGTGACGTCACTAAGCTCCATCCGTGCTCCAAGCCGGGTGCCCAGAGCGAAACTAACAGAAGAGATTACCGGAGATCCCCACCACGGAACAGGACAAGGTAAGTACCATTGTCACCAGTTTCACCTGCACTACCTGATGGCACCGACAGGTTAGTGCAGGTGACACTGTGCAGGTGACATATATTTTAGTTTTACCTGTTGAGTTTATTGTTGTTTAAGTTAGATTTATGATTGTGAAGAGAAAATGAAGCCACCAGCAGCACAAATAGACAGTTGTTTCAAACTTTAAAGGTGTACCCCTAAACATCTTATTCCCTATCCAAAGGATAGGGGATAAGATGTCTGATCACAGGGGTTCCACCGCTGGGGACCCGCTTGATCTCCCTGCTGCACCCAGCATTTGTTTAGAGCATTGGGTGAAGCTCGGGAGGCTTTTGACGTCACTGCCATGCCCCACTTGTTACTGACGAATCCGTTCTTCTCAAGACAGATTGGTTAATGTGAACTATGCTTCAAAGGGGTACTTCAGTGGGAAAATAAGTAGGAAACAAATATTTTGAAATTCACTGGTGCCAGAAAGTTAAACAGATTTGTAAATGAAGCCAATAGAAAAAAGTTGCCTGGACCTTCTAAGTGAGTAAATAATAAGAATACGGATAATTTAATGAGAGATATTAAATGAATGATTGTCTGGATCGTGCTTCAATGATAATAGTATAAACAGTTTAATAAGTTAGGATAAATAGACTGTGGTTAGATAATTCTCACAGGGCCCATGTGAGAAGAACATATACAATAAAAACAACCTTTAGGTAATAATGTACATGAAAAATATAAAATGACAATAATGCCAAAAATAAAAATAATGTTATGGCATGCTAATATCACTGGCATATAGTGAGTGCAGCTGGTATTTAGCCACTGATATCTACGTGCACGCTGCACAATGTATTCAACAATTTATGACAGTTTTCAAATGAATGTTACCGGTCCTTTAGGCAGCAGCCTGAGCAGAAAGCGCTGCTTTCGCAGTGTGTGGATGGTGCCGGTACACTGCGCCCTCTGTGCAACGTCCCAGATGGTATTGGTAAAGTCCAGTGATGTCCTGGTAAGAGCGGAGGCGATTGGCGCTGGCAGGCGCCGGTGATTGCAGATCGCCGGGAGGACGTTGGCGCTGGCAGGCGCTAGAGGTGGAAAGTCCTCACCGCTGGTTAGATGTGATCAGGATCAAACACTGGATACGAGGAGCTCACCTCGTGTTGTCGGCGTGTGACGTCAGCTGCTGCTGGAACCGAGTTCGTTGCACTGGAGGTAGTTGGCAATGGTGGACCGGACTGGTGTCGGACTGGATATCCTGATGGTCTTAGTGGTTTAAAAGCGATGAACCAGCTTAGATGGATATGCTCAATATGTATGCCAGTGATCATGCCCAAGTGGACTAGACGCGTTTCAGGGTTATTTAATGTAACCCTTTCCTCAGTAGTCATATGGTTGTCATAAACTATTTCCTTTTTTATAGGAGCACAAATCCCGCCCGTTGACTCATTTATGGGTGTTAATGAAAATAGTAGATGGAGTCTAAGGATAGGTTACCTAGAGAGCAATACAATGTAAAAAGTGGATATAAGAAAGCTGTGTGAATACTGTTGGAGATATAATATTGCGTTTTTTATAAATAATGGTCTTGTAATAAATGTGGAAACGGGAAATTAGTGTTCAAACAAAAAATAAATATTTTTTGCAAATTCATTTTGAACATAGGGGTAAAATATCACTTAAAAAAAAAGATATAAATTAAAATGAAAATTAGAAGACGAATATCAATGTGAATTCTGTAAAATAAGAAATGTAATAAAAGTGTGATGAAATTGGGTGGAAAATATATAAAATATGAAAAATACAGAAAAATTGAGGATACGAATAAAAAATATAAAAATAAAAATAAAGATAAAAATAAAAATAAAGATAAAAATAAAAATAGAAATAAAAGTAAATATAAATAAGAATAAAAATAAAAATAAAAATAATAATAAAAAAACAATTAATAAAATACAAATGTGATTACAAGTAAAAATAGTAGTAAATAAGGATAAAAATAAAAATAAAAATAATAATAATAAAAAATAATAATAATAAAAAATAATAATAATAAAAATAAAATAAAAAATAAATAAAAAATAGAATAAAAATAAAAATGATGAGAAGTGTTGCTTTTGTAGGAGATAGTGTCAAACCACGGGGCACCCCCCCCCCCCTAGATTGAACAGGGGTGTCCACATGGGTCAAGTGTATCTCCTACAAAAATCCAAAGAGTTCAAAGTTGGAGTTGAGCCCGCCTGGTTCTAATGTTGCAAATTCAAAGATTTTTTTGCTTTCAGCCTTGGACATTTTAAGTAAAAAACTTCCTCCTCGCCAGTCTTTTTTGACTAGCTGGAGACCAGTGAAGGAGAGAGAAGACAGATCACTATTGTGAACTGTAGCAAAATGGGCCGAGAGTGGATGTTTCAGATTTTTATTTTTGATGTTGTTTAGATGTTCTGCTATCCTCATTTTAAGGGCCCTCTTTGTTCGACCAATATATTGTTTTTTGCATCCACATTCTATGATGTATAAAACCCCCTTTGAGTTGCAAGTGATCAAATCTTGGATTTTCCATTTGAAAGAGTTGGTTTGAGAACAGACCTGTGTGGTTTTTCTAGGGCCTTTAGTTTTTATACAGTTAGCACATATCCCACACCTAATGAATCCTTTTGTACTTAGCCACGAATTGGTTTGTTTGGATGCAGGCGGTTTGATTGATGGCGCTATGGTGAGACCTAAATTTGGAGCCCGAGTGTAGACTATTGGGGGGCGTGATGGCAATAATAGACCCACCTCTCTATCCTGCTGTAGCAAATGCCAATGTTTTTTTTATAATACCTTCCACTTTTCTATATGATTTGTTGAAAGGGATCACCAATTTCCCTCCAAAATTTTCAGTGCTATCATCTCGCTCTTTTGGTGTAAAAAAAAGTGGTCCTATCTAGTGACTTGATATATTCTAGAGATTGTTCAAGTAGCTGATCAGGATAGTCCTTTTCTTTAAATTGAGTAGTGAGTGACTGTGCTTCTTGTAAAAATTGTTCATCTAAAGTGCAATTTCTTTTTAACCTTCTATATTGTCCCTTTGGGACATTGGTCAGCCACCTAGGTAAATGGCAGCTAGAGTAGCCTATGAATCCATTCTTAGCTGTTGGTTTATGATATGTCTTACATATAAGACTATCCCGATCAGCACTAACAACAATATCGAGAAAATTGATACTAGCTTTGCTAATAGTGGATGTGATTTGAAGATTGTGATCATTGGTGTTTAAATCAAATATAAAGTGCTCCAAATCAACTGTGTCCCCTTCCCAAATTAAAATAATATCATCTATATACCGCTTCCAGAGCACCAGGCCCGCGCCAAGCCTCGGCAAGATGTTATTCTCCTCCCATGCCGCCATAAATAGATTTGCGTAGCTTGGCGCGAACCTGGTGCCCATCGCGGTACCAATTAACTTTAAATAAAAATCCCCTTCAAAATAAAAATAATTGTGAGTTAGGATGAAACGAATGGCTGCAGTGATAAAATTAATTTGTGAT
Organism: Hyla sarda; assembly: GCF_029499605.1. Lineage (NCBI taxonomy): Eukaryota > Metazoa > Chordata > Amphibia > Anura > Hylidae > Hyla > Hyla sarda. Next base: position 472,353,139 of record NC_079189.1, read on the forward strand.
GGTTCAATGTGTCCCTGTTGGAGAAAATGAGTGACAGCCGCTATCCCTAAATCGTGCTTAATAATAGTGTACAATGATGAAACATCTAAAGTGGCTAAAATGTATTTATCAGACCACTTAAATTTTTCAATGATTTCAATGATCTGGGTGGTATCCTTTAGGTACGTATGTGTTTTTTGTACAAATGTTTGGAGGAACCTATCAACGTACTGGGACAGGCTCGAAGTGATAGAGCCTATCCCAGACACGATAGGTCTACCTGGAGGATCATCCAGAGATTTGTGTGTCTTCGGAAGACAGTAAAATATTGGTGTCCGATCGGGAGTCCCAAGGATAAATTGGTGTTCTTTCTCATTCAAAATTTCCTCCTCTAATGCCTCTTTACATAATTGCTGTAACTGTTGGCTATATTCTTGGGTGGGATCTACCTTTAGTTTGCAATAGGTAGCTGTATCTCCCAGCTGCCTATAACATGTTATAACATGCCTTATATAATGTTATAGGCAGCTGGGAGATACAGCTACCTATTGCAAACTAAAGGTAGATCCCACCCAAGAATATAGCCAACAGTTACAGCAATTATGTAAAGAGGCATTAGAGGAGGAAATTTTGAATGAGAAAGAACACCAATTTATCCTTGGGACTCCCGATCGGACACCAATATTTTACTGTCTTCCGAAGACACACAAATCTCTGGATGATCCTCCAGGTAGACCTATCGTGTCTGGGATAGGCTCTATCACTTCGAGTCTGTCCCAGTACATTGATAGGTTCCTCCAACCATTTGTACAAAAAACACATACGTACCTAAAGGATACCACCCAGATCATTGAAATCATTGAAAAATTTAAGTGGTCTGATAAATACATTTTAGCCACTTTAGATGTTTCATCATTGTACACTATTATTAAGCACGATTTAGGGATAGCGGCTGTCACTCATTTTCTCCAACAGGGACACATTGAACCATCACAAATTAATTTTATCACTGCAGCCATTCGTTTCATCCTAACTCACAATTATTTTTATTTTGAAGGGGATTTTTATTTACAGTTAATTGGTACCGCGATGGGCACCAGGTTCGCGCCAAGCTACGCAAATCTATGGCGGCATGGGAGGAGAATAACATCTTGCCGAGGCTTGGCGCGGGCCTGGTGCTCTGGAAGCGGTATATAGATGATATTATTTTAATTTGGGAAGGGGACACAGTTGATTTGGAGCACTTTATATTTGATTTAAACACCAATGATCACAATCTTCAATTCACATCCACTATTAGCAAAGCTAGTATCAATTTTCTCGATATTGTTGTTAGTGCTGATCGGGATAGTCTTATATGTAAGACATATCATAAACCAACAGCTAAGAATGGATTCATAGGCTACTCTAGCTGCCATTTACCTAGGTGGCTGACCAATGTCCCAAAGGGACAATATAGAAGGTTAAAAAGAAATTGCACTTTAGATGAACAATTTTTACAAGAAGCACAGTCACTCACTACTCAATTTAAAGAAAAGGACTATCCTGATCAGCTACTTGAACAATCTCTAGAATATATCAAGTCACTAGATAGGACCACTTTTTTTACACCAAAAGAGCGAGATGATAGCACTGAAAATTTTGGAGGGAAATTGGTGATCCCTTTCAACAAATCATATAGAAAAGTGGAAGGTATTATAAAAAAAACATTGGCATTTGCTACAGCAGGATAGAGAGGTGGGTCTATTATTGCCATCACGCCCCCCAATAGTCTACACTCGGGCTCCAAATTTAGGTCTCACCATAGCTCCATCAATCAAACCGCCTGCATCCAAACAAACCAATTTGTGGCTAAGTACAAAAGGATTCATTAGGTGTGGGATATGTGCTAACTGTATAAAAACTAAAGGCCCTAGAAAAACCACACAGGTCTGTTCTCAAACCAACTCTTTCAAATGGAAAATCCAAGATTTGATCACTTGCAACTCAAAGGGGGTTTTATACATCATAGAATGTGGATGCAAAAAACAATATATTGGTCGAACAAAGAGGGCCCTTAAAATGAGGATAGCAGAACATCTAAACAACATCAAAAATAAAAATCTGAAACATCCACTCTCGGCCCATTTTGCTACAGTTCACAATAGTGATCTGTCTTCTCTCTCCTTCACTGGTCTCCAGCTAGTCAAAAAAGACTGGCGAGGAGGAAGTTTTTTACTTAAAATGTCCAAGGCTGAAAGCAAAAAAATCTTTGAATTTGCAACATTAGAACCAGGCGAGCTCAACTCCAACTTTGAACTCTTTGGATTTTTGTAGGAGATACACTTGACCCATGTGGACACCCCTGTTCAATCTAGGGGGGGGGGGTGCCCCGTGGTTTGACACTATCTCCTACAAAAGCAACACTTCTCATCATTTTTATTTTTATTTTTATTCTATTTTTTATTTTTTATTTATTTTTTATTTTATTTTTATTATTATTATTTTTTATTATTATTATTTTTATTTTTATTTTTATCCTTATTTACTACTATTTTTACTTGTAATCACATTTGTATTTTATTAATTTATTTTTATTGTTATTTTTATTTTATTTTTATTCTTATTTATATTTACTTTTATTTCTATTTTTATTTTTATCTTTATTTTTATTTTTATCTTTATTTTTATTTTTATATTTTTTATTCGTATCCTCAATTTTTCTGTATTTTTCATATTTTATATATTTTCCACCCAATTTCATCACACTTTTATTACATTTCTTATTTTACAGAATTTTTTGTTTGAACACTAATTTCCCGTTTCCACATTTATTACAAGACCATTATTTATAAGAAACGCAATATTATATCTCCAACAGTATTCACACAGCTTTCTTATATCCACTTTTTACATTGTATTGCTCTCTAGGTAACCTATCCGTAGACTCCATCTACTATTTTCATTAACACCCATAAATGAGTCAACGGGCGGGATTTGTGCTCCTATAAAAAAGGAAATAGTTTATGACAACCATATGACTACTGAGGAAAGGGTTACATTAAATAACCCTGAAACGCGTCTAGTCCACTTGGGCATGATCACTGGCATACATATTGAGCATATCCATCTAAGCTGGTTCATCGCTTTTAAACCACTAAGACCATCAGGATATCCAGTCCGACACCAGTCCGGTCCACCATTGCCAACTACCTCCAGTGCAACGAACTCGGCTCCAGCAGCAGCTGACGTCACACGCCGACAACACGAGGTGAGCTCCTCGTATCCAGTGTTTGATCCTGATCACATCTAACCAGCGGTGAGGACTTTCCACCTCTAGCGCCTGCCAGCGCCAACGTCCTCCCGGCGATCTGCAATCACCGGCGCCTGCCAGCGCCAATCGCCTCCGCTCTTACCAGGACATCACTGGACTTTACCAATACCATCTGGGACGTTGCACAGAGGGCGCAGTGTACCGGCACCATCCACACACTGCGAAAGCAGCGCTTTCTGCTCAGGCTGCTGCCTAAAGGACCGGTAACATTCATTTGAAAACTGTCATAAATTGTTGAATACATTGTGCAGCGTGCACGTAGATATCAGTGGCTAAATACCAGCTGCACTCACTATATGCCAGTGATATTAGCATGCCATAACATTATTTTTATTTTTGGCATTATTGTCATTTTATATTTTTCATGTACATTATTACCAAAAGGTTGTTTTTATTGTATATGTTCTTCTCACATGGGCCCTGTGAGAAGTATCTAACCACAGTCTATTTATCCTATCTTATTAAACTGTTTATACTATTATCATTGAAGCACGATCCAGACAATCATTCATTTAATATCTCTCATTAAATTATCCGTATTCTTATTATTTACTCACTTAGAAGGTCCGGGCAACTTTTTTCTATTGGCTTGTCTTTTTTGTGCAATTAGGGTATAATTGCATGCCCCAGTTTGACCTCAGTGTGTATTGTGATTGTGAGCTGCACATACACCCCCTTTTTTCTTTTAGATTTGTAAATGACTTTTGTAAAGTAAAAATTTAAAATTTGTAAATTTTAAGCCTTCCAGTACTTATCAGCTGCTGTATAATACAGAGAAAGTTGTATATTTCTTTCCCGTCTCTCTGCTGCCACCTCTGTCTGTGTCAGTCTGTGTCTGGCACCAGCTGATTTAAAAACATTTATTTTCTACTGGAGTACCCCATTAATGCAAACAGCTTTTATAAGACCTGAGAAGACAAGTTATAGAGACACATGAAGCTAAAGACCTTGGTGGACAGGAATACAGCAAGACAAACTACCAACCTATTCAGAAAATTGCTGAGAGTTGGCATCCGGTCAATCACTCCAGAGCACAATGAGCAATCCTAGAAGTGTTTGGAGGTTAGAGAACTCTACACACCAAAATTCTCTAACCAACTGTGAAGCATGGTAGAGGGAACATCATGATTTGGGACTGCTTTGCTGCCTTAGGGACTGGATATCTTGCCAGGGTACAATTAATTGAACAGTGTTTCAACTAGTTTTACAGGAGAATATAAGGACAACAGTCCTTGACCTCAAGCCAAAGAGATGTTAAGTGAAACATTAACTCCATTAACATTGTGAAAGTCTTATTTGTAGCTACAGTAAATGTTTGGTGAAGGTGACTGCTGCTTAAGGATAATTTACAGGTTATTCATTTCCAGGAATCACTTACGTGTTCTGCATGCATTGAGGGGTCAGGGGTAAAGGACAAACCAGGGCAGCTGGAACGGAGGAGACAAGAGAGAGCCTGTTAAAGTGGGCAAAAGGAGATTATTGTTCTGTATTGGTCTGTGTAATCCTGAAGATCTCCTCACGCTCCCTCTTGTCAGTGATGACTACGGAGCAGTGCATCATGTTACAGAAGGAGGCTATGCTGTTGTACTTGTGCAGAAGACATAGTCAGGATATGTTAGGCCCTGCCAGGACTGCAATATAAAGTGTTAGGCCCTGGTTGTAATCAAAAGTAGCCAAGCAGTTTTACAGAAAATCAGCACGGGTGGTTAAGGCTTATGGTACTGCTTCCTACTCTTGGGCTCTGGAGCACTGTAGTGAGAAAATAGTCGGCTGGTTCACCAGGGGATTTCACAACATCCCGCACAATGTGTTAAGTACATGTAAAGTTAAGCAGTCTTAGGCAGTCAGTGTGATTCAGGGATCTCATTGCTGCACTTGCTAAACTCCTGTGTGTGGTCCTGGTATCTTGTAGGTGGCATGCCAAAAGCTGCCTGTGGCCATAAGTAAGGATGATAGGGAGCTTATGGCTTCCTGGTCTGCTATAGGGTTCCACTGTATCCCGGACATGATACAGCTGAACATCAGCCCTGACTATACCTTTAATTTGTCCTGCACCTGGGTACTCACAAGACCAGAATAGATTCTTATTTCCTGGAAAGAAATAATGAAAGTTTCTCTTTTTTGACTGTATGAAAAGATTGGGGAAAACCACAAGGAATTGATACAGAAGCTTTTATAGAAAAAATACCTTAACACTTTAAAATAACATTTCAAACAGACCTACACTACCCAGATTAGGTCAACAAATGCTCCAGAATGGCTGACGTGAAATGATCCTGATAGCCAATCAAGAGCATCCAAATAGGAAACCCCATGTAATTGGCCAGCAGTGAAATCATGAGAAGGGTTAATAGAGTTATTCTGAGAACCAGCCTGTAATAAATCAGTTCATTAACAATTGATAAGAATTACCTGCTCATTTATGTAAACAGGATTGTGCCAGATTATTCAATGCAGATTATTGATCCACCACAGAATGCTATGCTTCGACTTTATCCTTTATTCAAGTGCCTTACTATAAGTTGTTTTATTAGTTTTCCTTTCCAGTTTTTTTTATTGCTCTGTTCCTCCTATTGTAGCCTCTTAAAGATGCTTTTCCTTGGTGCACATATTTAGAGTTAGATGTGAGCCAAAAGGAAAACATTGTCAGACCCAAAACCTACAGTATGATTAAAGCCTACACGAAACACATTGAGGAATGATTGACACATATATGATGTAATTTACTGCAAAGTAATATCCATCCGCAATAATAAATAGTGTTGACATATTTGTGACTGCCAATTCATGACTAGATCATACTGTTCTGTATTTAGTATAATAGTAAGTTAATGTGGTCAGTATTTTCTCTCCCATATGCTATACCAAATCTAGAAAATGTAATCTAGTGTAAATACCCCATACCCCCATACATTTCTGGTCAATTATGCATCATAGCCCTTCTTTGTGAGAGAAAATATATTTGCCAGAATTCTGATTTGTGATGTTCCTGTCAAAAGTGGAGCTGATGGATGGAGGCTGATGGATACCAGTTAAAGGGGTTATCCACCATAAGGTAATTTTAGCATTTATCTGCCAGACAGTAATGGACATGCTTAGAAAGGATCTGTGCTTGTTTTGGTGCTAAATGGATATATTGTGTAAGTCCACTACAATGCTGGTGCTTTCTTTTTGTTAAATGGCTATTTCCTGTTGGAGTTCTCTTTCTCCAACTACAAGTCCCAGAATCCCTTGTTTGTAAATGTGAGGTCACTTTTTTCCCTCCCACACATCAGCCATCTATTTAAGCACACCTGGGACAATTCCCTGCAGCCCTGTGGACAATGCTCTCCCTCTCACCCAGCAGTCAGACCATCCATTGAAGAAGACAGGCTCCCTTTGAACACATGACTAGTAATGTAATCTCAGGCTGCACTGCAACCTGGGAAAACCTGAGACGACACTAATTTTGTATGCTGTTAATAATAAACATTGAGGCAAAGATCACATAAGAATTTCTCTAGAGGTCCATAAGAGTCAAGTTAAAGTTGGTATAAAGAATTTAATTTTTTTCTGCATTTCAGTAAGATTTATGAATATGAAGAGTGGAACCTATTACATGGTATATAAAAAAAAAACTGCACCAATCAGTACCAAAATCAGACAGTTGTTTTAAATTTAAGCCAATATAGAGCTGGTATTGTTTGTGCCAAAATTTTGCACCACATATTGGGGGACATGTATCACTATTTGTGTATGGTAGAAGCAAATATAGTAATCTCCTCAATCAACTCTTTGAAAAAAGGAACCGATAATTTAGAGCATCTTGCTAAGTGCAGTCCAAAAATATGGTCATTGCGCAAGATTTCTGCTGGTAAATGAAATGTACTCAGTTACTAAATTCATGCTTACTAAATATGTCACTCCAAGGTACACCGAAACATACACATCTGGAGGAAATGCTCCACCAGAATGTACCCCAAAAAAGACGCAAAAAAAACAAAATCTTGCGCAAAAATGTAAACACAAAACAAGAGTGAAATCTTTGATACATGTCCCCCATTGAGTTTTAGACTTTAATGTCTAAATCTTCATGACAGGCACTCCTGCTTTTGAGTCGGAGAATAAGAATAGTTTAGAATGTTTCATTGCTTCATTCTTTTGATGCTTTTTATTGATAAATGTGTCTGAATGGATTTGCATGAAATTTTTTTTTTAAATTACTCCAGAATTCTGGTGCAATAAACTTACCCCTTTCTTTTGTAAACCATTCCCTGGCAAAAATGAAACATGTGGCTGGTAGGACACACAGTTTTATTGAAGGCATAATGATCACCGTTAAGTGCCTCAAATAGTGGAAATAGTTAAGGGTATTGTTAAAGAATTTGTTTTATCAGAGTCTTACTTGCCCCACCCTCCCCCTAACAAACAACTGTAAGTGAACTATAGCAAAACATCCTAACAGGGGTCAAGTCCTGGGAAAAAAGTGCAGGAACTCACTCAAGATTTCAACGCAAGGGTTGGTCCTACAGGACTCCTGCTAATAGAAACGGTGTTCCTATTGTGAAAAAAGTGCAGGAACTCAGTTCCCACGCATTCCTGCAGGACTAGAGCCCTGCATCCTAACTATTCAGATGAGTGCCAATAGATTTTTTTATGAAAAAGGAAGCTCCTCCTACAGATTGTGGCTCATAAAGGCCCTCTATGACATCTATGTGACCTTAATAGGGTATGTCTACGGAAAAGAAGCCCTTTAATAAACTTTTTTTTCTAGTAAATTAGTTAGGGCTTATAAGATCTGTTGCATATCATTGTTATAAACTTTTTCCATTACATGTATAGCTCATTTGTCCAGAAATCAAGGTCATGCAAGGGGTGGATTGCAAAAATGTTTGTGGCCATGATCCTGCCATTGCTTAATCCTAATGGCCAATTCACACTATGGAATTTTAGAACGGAACTCCGCTTAAAAATTAGGTGCGGAAATTCTACTGCATTTTGTGTTCGTTTCCTTCCACTTTCTTCTTTGCTTATCCTGGGGAGTTGGTGGGTCTGGGGTTTCATTATAGGTATGTAATTTGTATCTGTGAATAGTAGAGATTTGTTGAAAAAAAAATTTAGGAACCCAGAATATATAATGTTATCATACATATTGAGGTTATGTTGTGTGGGCTATATTCATATGCATAATATATGCTCAAAGCATTTGTTACTTCTCTTCTCTAGCAGAAGATTCACTTGGCAGGCTAAGATAATGCTCCAACTAATCTCTGCCCAGGGTGGGAAAGATTTCCAGCAGTGGTTGGAAATGAGATATCATAGGATCTAATTAAAATTTTAAAGCAAAATACTTAAAACATTGATTCTGCAATTTTGTAGCCTTTTACGTCACTTTAATCCAATAAGGATGGGATCAATGTAAAGCTGAATATTTCCTAGATTTCAGTTTACTATACATTTCCATGTGTTCTCGGACTCTAATAGAAACTGTGCAAATATGAAGGAATCGATAGGTCTCAGCTAATGCTAAATGTATTGCTTTGATTATGAGAAGAACATAGTTTTTGTCTCCGTACAAAGTAAAAGTCAGACCACACATAGAATATGATGTACAATTTTGAGGACCTTTTTATTTATTTTTTTCAACTGTAATTTTTATTAAAGATTTTCACAAAAGAAAACAGGAGTCCGCTAAGACTTAGGCAAATCAGAGTCCGGGGCGCAGCCCAGCACAATCACAATAGGGGTAAGTAACAATCCAATATAGAGAGCAGGACAAATAAAACAGTTGTACATCAGAACAATTAGCCCCGACTGCAGACAAACCATCAACCCAGCAAATATACAGAAGATAAGAAGCCATATAGTGAATTACTCAAAGGAGAGAACTGAAAAATTCTCCAACATGAAGGACCAAGAGAGAAGACAAACAGAAGACAGAAGGAGACAAAGACACCAAAGCACAAACACATTAGGGGAGAAGGAAGGAAGAAAGAGAAGGGAGGGAAGGGGGGGGGTAGGGAGAGTTTTCGGTAGCGCCTTAAGGAGGTTGCCTGTCAGAGAAACGATCCCACGGCTCCCAAACTGAAAGGAAGGTGGGGATAGTATTATTCAGAGAGGCTGTGAGGTATTCTAGAGAGCGTATTTCACTAATACGGGAGAGTAGGTCTGACTCAGAGGGAGGAAGAGTCCTCTTCCAGCATTTAGCAACTAAGGTCTTAGCCGCCAAAAAAATGTGCATAGCCAGAGTGCGAGAGGTGCAAAAGATAGACCTGAGGGTTAGGAGGGACTGATACTCCAAAAACATCCGAAAGTAAGCGACTCACTAACTCCCAATATCCTGTGATGAGCGGGCAAGACCAAAAAATATGAAACAACGTACCCAAACCCACCCCACATCGCCAGCACTGGGGGGGGGACACTGGGATTCAGTCTATTCAATAAGTCCGGGGTATGGTACCAACCCATAATCAGTTTGTATTGAGTCTCCTTATAAGCAGTACATATGGATGCCCTAGAGGCCCTCTCCCATATTATTTTCCACTGAGGAAGGGTAATAGACATATTAAGCGCTTCCTCCCAACGAGACATATACCGGTGGGATACCTGGACATCCCCCATAGGCCGGGTAAGCAAAGAGTAAATATCGGAGAGAAGACCCCTCGCCTGAGGTCCACCACGACACAGCCTTTCAAAGCCTGTAGGCAAGGACACCACAAGGGAACCGAGCGTGGAGGACATAAAATGCTGTAGCTGTAAATAATGAAAATGCTCAGACGAGGGGAGATCCCAACGAGACTGCAACTGAGAAAAAGGCAAGAGAGTTCGCGACAAGGGATCAACCACATCTGCCCAGCAAAAAAGGCCTCTAGACCCCCACTCCCTCACCATAAGAGAAGTCTGGCCGGGGGGAAAACTAGGATGATAAAGGAAAGATCGAACAGGGGAGGAGGGAGACAGCAGTTTAAATTTGACAGAGCAGTAACCCCACACATATCTGGAAAATGCCATAGGGCCCAGGAGAGGGGAGAGAGAAGGAGCAGAGGCAGGAAGAGTCCAAAGGAGAGCGTTAGGGTGGACAGGCGCTAACCATAGCTTCTCTAGCTCCATCCAACGGCTATAGGCATGATAGGTAGACCATGCCGCTAGATGGCGTAAGTGAGCAGCCCAATAGTACTTTACCACATCCGGGACCGCCAAACCACCAAACGCCTTCCCGGCCATCATCACGGACATCGGGAGCCGATGTCTTTTCCCATCCCAAATAAATCGAAAAATAGCCGCCTGTAGAGAGCGCAGGGCCGACAGTGGGACCCGAACCGGCAGGGTCTCAAAAAAGTAAAGAAGCTTCGGGAGAATAGTCATTTTCACTGCAGCAATGCGACCAAAAAAAGAGATGTATTGCGAGCGCCATTTTTCCATAAGAGCACGGAGCTCCCGAAAGAGGGGAAGATAGTTGGTGGAATAAAGTGAGGAATAGTTAGAAGAGATCCAGACCCCCAAGTACTTAATAGCAGAGGGAGACCACCGGAAAGAATAGTCAGAGCGTAGAAGAGCAGAAAACGAAGAAGGGAGATTGAGAGGAAGGGCCTCCGACTTAGCAAGGTTAACCTTATAGCCGGAAACCACCCCATAGTCATGCAAAACCTTGTAAAGAGAAGGAAGAGACAGTAGAGGGCGAGAAAGTGTAAGAAGAACATCGTCAGCAAACAGACAAACCTTGAATTCCCTATCATGTAAGGAAATACCAGTAATGTCCGGATCACCTCTGATCATAGCAGCTAAGGATTCAATACATAGCGCAAAGATGAGGGGGGATAACGGGCAACCCTGACGAGTTCCATTAAATAAAGACAAAATAGGAGATGGCGAGTGAGGAAGCTTGAGTGAGGCTGTAGGAGAGGAATAGAGACCCCGCAGTGAAGTAAAAAAACTTCCCCGAAATCCCAAATTTTTGTAAAGTAGGAAAAAGAAACGGCCACCCTAGCCTATCGAAAGCTTTTTCAGCATCTAGACTAAGAATTAAGGCCTGCTCAGATCTCCGATTGATCAAATCAATCAGGTCCACCACCCTCCCTGTGTTGTCTCCACCTTGGCGACAATGGATAAATCCAACCTGGTCTTTATGAATGAGAGCCGGGAGGAAAGAGCAAAGTCTAACAGCCAATACCTTAGAAAAAAGCTTAAGGTCAGAGTTAAGGAGGGCAATGGGCCGATAGCTGGAGCAATCGTGAGGATCTTTGCCGGGCTTGGGTATAAGGGTGATAAGGGAGTGTAAGAAAGACTGCGGAACCGCCTCCCCGTCCAGAAAGGAATTGAAAAGAGGAATGAGTTTAGGAACCAACAGAGTGGAGAATGTCTTATAATACAGATATGGGAAACCATCCGGCCCAGGAGAGCGACCAGCCGGGAGAGATTTAAGGACCTCTAAGACCTCCTCTCCCGTAATAGGGGCATTAAGAACATCCCGGTCGGCACCTGAAAGAGAAGGCAATCCACACCGAGAGAGATAGGCGTCTAAGGTGGCTGCCCTCTCCCCCGGGTCGGACGGCAACTGGGAAGGAAGTGAGTAAAGACCAGTGTAATAGTCAACAAAAAGACGGGAGATATCAGCAGGGTGGTAATGGAGAACCCCATTAGGGTCCTTCAAAGCAGAGGGGGATTGAGCAGCAGCCCGGTCACGTAAACGCCTCGCCAGCATTGTGTGAGCCTTATTGCCTTTCTCGTAGAAGCGGTGCTTGGCATAGAGCAATTGCTTCTCAACTCTATTTAGAGCCAGGTCGCCCAATCGTGTTGAGGACCTTTTTATATGAAAGACACCAGATGAGGGTGACAAATGTCAATAAAGTACACTGCTCCAAAAAATAAAGGGAACACTAAGCTAACACATTCTAGATCTGAATGAAAGAACTAATCGTATGAAATGTTTTTTTGTCTTTACATAGTTGAATGTGCTGACAACAAAATCACACACAAATTATCAATGGAAATCAAATTTATCAAACCCATTCAGGACTAGATATAAAGTCACACTCAAAATCAAAGTGGAAATCCACACTACAGGCTCATCCAACTTTGATGTAATGTCCTTAAAACAAGTCAAAATGAGGCTCAGTAGTGTGTGTGGCCTCCACGTGCCCGTATGACCTCCCTACAATGCCCGAGCATACTCCTGATGAGGTGGCGGATGGTCTCCTGAGGGATGTCCTCCCAGACCTGGACTAAAGGGTCCTCCAACTCCTGGACAGTCTGTGGTGCAACGTGGCATTGGTGAATGGAGCGAGAGATGATGTCCCAGATGTGCTCAATCGGATTCAGGTCTGGGGAACGGGTGGGCCAGTCCATAGCATCAGTGCCTTCCTCTTACAGGAACTGCTGACACATTCCAGCTACATGAGGTCTAGCATTGTCTTGCATTAGGAAGAACCCAGGGCCAACCGCACCAGCATATGGTCTCACAAGGGGTCTGAGGATCTCATCTCGGTACCTAATGGCAGTCAGGCTACCTCTGGCAAGAACATGGAGGGCTGTGAGGCCGCCCAAAGAAATGCCTCCCACACCATTACTGACCCACCGCCAAACCAGTCATGCTGGAGGACGTTGCAGGCAGCAGAACGTTCTCCATAGCATCTCCAGACTACGTCATATGTGCTCGGTGTGAACCTGCTTTAATCTGTGAGGAGCACAGGTCGCCAGTGGCGAATTTGCTAATCTTGGTGTTCTCTGGCAAATGCCAAACGTCCTGCAGTGCTGGGCTGTAAGCATTACCCCCACCTGTGGATGTCGGGCCCTCATACCACCCTCATGGAATCTGTTTCTGACCATTTGAGTGGACACATGCACATATGTGGCCTGCTAGAGGTCATTTTGCAGGGCTCTGGCAGTGCTCTTCCTTGCACAAAGGCGGAGGTAGCGGTCCTGCTGGTGGGTTGCTGCCCTCCTACAGCCTCCTCCACGTCTCCTGATGAACTGGCCTGTCTCCTGGTAGAGCCTCCATGCTCTAGACACTACGCTGACAGACACAGCATCCTGGATGTACTACCTGAGCCACTTGTGTGGGTTGTAGACTCTGACTCATGCTACCACTACAGTGAAAGCATCGTTAGCATTCAAAAGTGACCAAAACATCCGCCAGGAAGCATAGGAACTGCTAAGTGGTCTGTGGTCACCACCTGCAGAACCACTCCTTTATTGGGGGTGTCTTGCTAATTGCCTATAATTTCCACCTGTTGTCTGTTCCATTTGCACAACAGCATGTGAAACTGATTGTCAATCAGTGTTGCTTCCTGAGTGGACAGTGTGATTTCACAGCAGTGAAATCAACTGGTGCCAGAAAGTTAAACAGATTTGTAAATTACTTCTATTAAAAAATCTTAATCCTTCCTGTACTTATCAGCTGCTGAATACTACAGCGGAAATTCTTTTCTTTTTGAAACACAGAGCTGTCTGCTGACATCATGAGCACAGTGCTCTCTGCTGACATCTCTGTCCATTTTAGGAACTGACCAGAACAGCATATGTTTGCTATGGGGATTTCCTTTTACTCTGCACAGTTCTTAAAATGGACAGAGATGTCAGCAGAGAGCACTGTGCTCGTGATGTCAGCAGACAGCTCTGTGTTTCAAACGGAAAAGAATTTCCACTGTAGTTTTCAGCAGCTAATAAGTACAGGAAGGATTAAGATTTTTTAATAGAAGTCATTAACAAATCTGTTTAACTTTATGGCACCAGTTGATTTAAAAAAAAAAGTTTTTCACCGGAGTACCCCTTTAAGTGTTCCCTTTATTTTTTTTTTGAGCAGTGTACATGTAAAGCCAAACTCTTACCTGTTCTTCAGATCGAGCATGGATGGACACAAGTCTACACCGGGTGGTCATTACAAGGACATAGAACTTGCTGGATGCTGTTTGGTTCTCAACAACTTGATCGCCCAAAGTGGACTTACTTCTCTGTGTACATACAGTATAACGCTCTGCTTTACCGGTACACTTTAAAGGGGTATTTCTAGTATTTAGTTCTATTTGACTATGCTACAGGGGCTTTAAGTTAGTGTAGTTCATAATTCTTCTGTAATTTTTGCCCCAAAATTTATTATAACAGCATACAAAATTACTCAGGTCTCGGGTTTTCCCAGGTTGCAGTGCGGCCAGGACATTTCATCACTAGTCGTGTGATGACAGGGAGTCTGTCCTGCTTCAATGGGTGGAGCGACCGCTGGGTGGGAGAGAGATCATTCTGCAACAGCTGTAGGCATCCTGGTTAGAAAACAGTGGTCTTTAGAATAGAATGTAACTCATTTGTGTTTCAATGGGTGGGGTGGCTGATGTGTGGGAGGGAGAAAAGTGACCTCAAACTTACAAACAAAGAACTATGGACTTTGTAGTTGAAGAAGAAAACTCCAACAGGAAATACCCAGTTCACAAAAAGACAGCCACAGCATTATAGCAATATCACAACATTTAGCCCCAAGACAAGCACAGTACTAAAATCCCCTCATGGTGGATAACCCCTTTAAGGGAACGGGTGGATTGCAGTTCTAAGACAGGTAATACAACGTGGGATTGTTAAGTTTGGAAAAAGACAGCTTAGGCGTAATATGATTACAGTGTACAAATAAATCAGTACAGTAATCTTTTTAGTGATGTTTTTCCACCTGTGCAATGAAAAATGCTTGATACTCATGGAGTTTTTTTTAGAAAACATTCTTGAAGCAAAATATTCTCTTGATGTTTTTAAGGTATACTAGATCCTCCAGGTGTAACATTCAGTAGTCTGTTGCCTACCTCTATCATGTAGAGCACAATGTAGACTTACCTTCTAAAATACATGGGCTCCATATTCTGGTAGAATACTGTGACTGATGATAATGTCTCCTCTCTCTCCAATTCAGAAGCCTCGGATGGCAGCTGTTGGTGAATTACAGTTCGTGGAGATATTTCAGAACACTATTCTCTTTCAGTAGGTAAACATGATCATTTTGCCTCCTCAATGCCAATTTGCAGACATATTAGAATGGAGCCAGAAGACTCAACCAAGTCAATCTTCATACATGTCTGTGATTATGGCTTGGAGGGTGAAGGGTGTGCCATTCCTATGCTTATTTTGTGATGTCCAACTACTGTCAACACGGATGGAATCACCACACGTAGAGGATGTTCCCTCAGCTTTTTTACTTCCTAACAAATACACAAACCAAAGATATGACACCAACATTGTTTAATAGTTAAATATTCTGATTTCATAAAACAGACTTCAAACAGAGGAAATCATTTTCCAGCTATTATATCCATTATCTGACCATGCTTTTTCTGTTCAAGTGGTAGTGCTGTTTTTTTTTTTTGGCTTTCCTATATGTAAATCCCATTTTATTTAGCAGATATCTTACAGTCCTGTCACAAACATTAACTCCTATCCATCTATTGGTTTTTCATTGAGTTTAGTTGTGCATTTAAAAATTTCAAGGTATATTGCTTTACGCTTTCTATCCTGAGGCTTTCATGTTTTTCTTCTATGACCTTTCCATTTTGTTTATATTTGCACCAATTTTTTTACACAGCTGACTGGTAACAACCAACATCTTTTGCCCAACTCTGGGTTGGATTTCCATGTTGAGGGAGATTTATATGACTTTCTACTATTCCATTTGCCAAATCTCTTGTTTGAGCCATGTTTTCTTCCAATATGCAAAGTCCACAGCTTGGTAAGACCTATATACACTTTTACCTTTTAACTGCAGACTGATGTGCATTTTTAGACTGGGTGATTCTATTTTTTTTTTTTTTTCCCTCATCATCAGTGATTTTGTGAATCTTTCATCTACTTGATCTACAAAACATATGCCATTCAATTACAAAAATTGTTTTGTTTCATATCTGTGATTTGCTATGAAGTACAGTATTACACAATATATTAGGAATATAAGGCAATATCCAAAACTTTAAAGGGGTACTCCGGTGGAAAAGTTTTTTTTTTTTTTAAATCAACTGGTGCCAGAAAGTTAAACAGATTTGTAAATTACTTCTATAAAAAAATCTTAACCCCTTAAGGACCGAGGTTTTTTTTTGGTTTTTGCACTTTCGTTTTTCCTCCTCACCTTTTAAAAATCATAACCCTTTCAATTTTGCACCTATAAATACATATGATGGCTTATTTCTTGCGCCACCAATTCTACTTTGCAGTGACATCAGTCATTTTACCCAAAAATCTACAGCAAAACGGAAAAAAAATCATTGTGCGACTAAATTTAAGAAAAAACGCCATTTTGTAACTTTTGGGGGCTTCCGTTTCTAGGCAGTATATTTTTCAGTAAAAATGACACCTGATCTTTATTCTGTAGATCCATACAATTAAAATGATACCCTACTTATATCGGTTTGATTTTGTCGTACATTTGGAAAAAAATCATAACTACATGCACAGGAAATTTATATGTTTAAAATTGTCATCTTCTGGCCCCTATAACTTTTTTTTATTTTTCTGCGTATGGGTTGGTATGAGGGCAAATTTTTTGTGCAGGGATCTGACATTTTTAGCGGTACCATTTTTGTATTGATCTGACTTTTTGATCGCTTTTTATTAATTTTTCATTATATAAAAAGCGACCAAAAATACGTTATTTTAGACTTTGGAATTTTTTTGGCGCGCACGCCAGTGCGGTTTAATTAATCATATATTTTTATAGTTTGGGCATTTACGCATGCGGCGATACCACATGTTTATTTTTATTTACACAGTTTTTTTTAATGGGAAAAGTGGGGTGATTTAAACTTTTATTAGGGAAGGGGTTAAATGACCTTTGTTAACTTTTTTTCACTTTTTTTTTTTGCAGTGTTATAGCTCCCATAGGGACCTATAACACTGCACACACTGATCTCCTATGCTGATCCCTGCAGAGCCATAGCTCTGCACGGATCAGCGAGATAGGGTCTCGATTGCTCAAGCCTGTAGTTTAGGCTTGGAGCAATCAAACCCCGATCGGACACCGCGGACACAGGTGAAGAGACCTCCGCCTGCGTCCCAGCTGATCGGAACGTTGCGATTTTATCGCAATGTCCCGATCAGCCCAACTGAGCTGCCGGGAAGTGTTTACTTTCATTTTCAGACGCGGCGGTCAACTTTGATCGTCACGTCTGAAGGGTTAACAGCGCGCGGCACAACGATCGGTGCCGCACGCTGTTAGCCCAGGGTCCCGGCTATGATAAGCAGCCGGGACCGACCTGGTGTGACCCCGTTTTTAACACCTGGAGTGGGCTTAGGACGTACAGGTATGTCCTAAGTCCTTAAGGGGTTAATCCTTCTGGTACTTATTAGCTTCTGAATACTACAGAGGAAATTCTTTTCTTTTTGGAACACAGAGCTCTCTGCTGATATCATGAGCACAGTGCTCTCTGATGACATCTCTGTCCATTTTAAGAACTGTCCAGAGTAGAAGAAAATCCCCATAGCAAACATATGCTGCTCTGGACAGTTCCTAAAATGGACAGATATGTCAGCAGAGAGCACTGTGGTCATGATGTCAGCAGAGAGCTCTGTGTTCCAAAAAGAAAATAATTTCCTCTGTAGTATTCAGCAGCTAATAAGTACTAGAAGGATTAATATTTTTTTATTAGAAGTAATTTACAAATCTGTTTAACTTTCTGGCACCAGTTGATTAAAAAAAAAAGAAAAAAAGTTTTCTGCCAGAGTACCCCTTTAACATTTTAAGAAATAATAGCATTTTGGGTACTGTGCTACTTTTATATGTATAGCACCTATTTCTATAGAAAACCCTTTCCCAGCAAAGGTTTTGCAAATACTTTTGTTTTTTATATTAGACCATATTTATATTTATTCTGAGCTTTTTTTGTTGCTAGGAAACTACTTCTTCTTACTGAACCTTTAAGCTTTTAAATGATGACAGAATCCATACTACAGGGATAACCTCACTCTGCACACAACCACTGTGAAAATCATATGTTGCTAGCACAATCAAAGCAAACCTGTCTTGAGCTTGTGCTCCACCCTCCTTAAATGCACTTAGCTACGGGGACCTCATGCTGCGGGAAGAAGATAAAAAAAATATATATATATATATATATATGGTTGTCGTTAACAGTGCAAAGACACTGTACCTTTAACATTTTATTTAACAAAATGGCAAACAGAGGACTTCTACAGAATGTCCAGTATTCTGGCACAGTATTTTATACTTGGTCATTCATTGGATTTGGGAAGGTAGGCTTTGGCCTATTGTACATGTAAACATATTACAAGCATAGTATCTTCGATCACATGCCTACATTTTTCCATTTTTATGCATTTAATGCCTTGCGACAGAGAAGCATGGTATAATTGTCACTTTATTCAGAAAATTACACTTTTTTTTTTTAAGCATGAGCAATCCTCTGTTCAGTAGCACCTCAAACAGAGCTTTGCATCATTTATTTGTATTATTTTTCACAAGTTTGATACATTACAGAAATAATCCCACAATGAAGATTAGATCCTAATATACAACACATTAATACACTGTTGGAATACCCTAAATTCTGCCATTGTTTGGATAGAGTTGCCGATTGTTATGTTCCTATGTTGGAGGATAAGTACATGCAGATACATTCTGGTCATTTTGTGCACTAGCTCCATCTTGAAAGTACAGGGTGGGCATATACAGGCATTGGTGAACTAGTGATAGTTGTAGCCAGCAGCAGGCAGTGGTGGGCTGGTGTTAGTTGTATTAGCCAGCAGACAGTGTTGGACTAGTGATAGTTGTAGTCAGGCCTTGTGATGTCCCTCCATGTGGTAAGATAGCATCATAATTCCTAAACTCAGGCCCTGCACATACCTTACTTTCTGTTTGCATAGTTGCAACATAATTGGTGTCTCAAAATTTAGAAAAATAAATAACTTTGGTAAAGTTGGAAAAAATATAAAAAGATTCTTTGTTGGAAGTTGCAACATGATCTGTGGCTGGCAAGTAAAGTAAAAGCAATGGCTTTTTCCATTAGTTCCAAAAGTCTCCATTTTGGGTATTGTAATAGGATAGGTGTCACAAAATATTGAAGAAATAGCCCTTTTTTGAGATCATGGAAGGTTTTGTATGTGTAGGCCTGGCTTGTAGCAGCAGCAACATTGTGGTGGACTGATGGTAGTTGTAGTAGCCAGCAGACAGCAGGAATTTGATGACAAGTGGTAGTTGCAGTATGTTGCTAATGTTAACTGTCCTCACACATCTCCTCATGACTAATGCTATAATTCTGCTTCGCACCAGTGGGGATGCATAGACAAAGATGATGGAACACATCATCTAGAAAGGCCACTTGCATCTCACCATGTAACTGTAGATGATGATGAATTCACTGATACCTGGCTCAAGTGATATCTTCAGATTTTTCCTCCTCCTGACTGAGAATGAACGAACGAGCCACAATGGTTCTATTATCCTATGAAACATGAAAACCCCTGGAAGACAAATTTTGCTGATGCTACTACTACCACCAGGTACCAGGCTGCTTCTGCTACCTTTACTGGGCCTGGAAAAATGGGTAGTGTCCATAGAGCTAGTACTGCCATCAACACATGTATTGGCTGGGTACATGGCAGGGGTGCTATTTTCTCTACCCCGCCCTTGGCCAACCATTACTTTAAAATACATTATTATTTTTTGGAGGCTGTTTTTATGTTTTTGGTGATGTGTTAGTCATCAGCTAGTCGATTGGAAGGGAAACTGCCAGTCAACTTTCACTCTCAACAATTGAATGCATGTTTATGTTAAACCCAGGTAGAAATGCTGAATGTTTGATTACACCCAGAAAATACATGTATTAGCCCTAGCCTTAGATACCTATTCCACGTTCACTCAACTCACAACGGTTTCAATGTGCATAATTATGTGTGAAATGTGTGTAATTATGTTAAACCCAGGTAGAAATGCTATATGTTTGAAAAACCTAGAAATTACATGTAACTTGGCTTTAGATGCCTATTGTGCATTCACTCTCAATGCTTTTAATGCAAATCTATGCTACACTCAGGTAGAAAGGCTGTATGTTTGTTTAAACCCAGTAAATACACATAACGTGACCTTAGATGCCTATTCCGCATTTACTCTTAACAATTAACCTGTTTATGTTAAAATACAGGTCAACCCAGCTCAACCTGCTAGGTATTGTAATGTGATATCTTTTATTGGCTCTTTCTGCAGTGATACTGCTGGGATTTGTATTGAACCTACTGGACACAGTAATGTAGGTAACAAGTCACTGTCTGAGGTCAGCCCAGTGATCAATGCTTTGCTCAGCTTGCTTTGTATTTAATGGATTTTTATGGGCCCTGTTCTACAATGATTCTGCTGGGATTTGTAGTGAACCACCAAATGGACACAGTAATGCAGGTGACAGATCACTGACAGCCACAAGTCCTTGTGAGGTCAGCCCACTGATCAGCTTGCTTTTTATTGCATTTGTGAAGGCTTTGGGATCAGTAGTTCCTGTGTACTGCTCTCTCATAGCTTTCTCTCCAAGATGCCAGCCGCAATGCAGTGCATAGGGTTTTATTAGCCTGTTAAACCCCTATGCTCTCTTTTGATGTGCCTGTGAGCTGTATGTCATAATTGGCTTAGCCAGTGTTTCCCAACCTTTTTCAGCGCAGGGCACCCCTACCGAAGTTGACGAGCAAAATAAAAAAAGTAAAGAAAAAGCTGCAAGGCACAATATCTATTTATCTTTGGGTATGTAGATTACAGTGCTGCTTTATACAGCAACTCACAAATGAAGTCTTCTCTAATCAGCATCGTTCCCTTTTCTTCTCCATCTAGTCTGGACCATCATGACAATTTCTTCCAGACACAATTCTTCACTGTTAAACCTGCAAAACAAACCTATTATGCTCTGCACTTTTCCAGCATCAGCCTCCAGATTCCCCTTTACAAGTGAAGAGGAATACAGGGGCATATAGGTGTAAAGGGGTAACAGAGGGGCGTAGAAAGGTGTACATGGGTGACAGGTGTGTAGAGGAGTGTATATGGGTGACAGAGGGGTGTACATTGGTGAGAGGGGTGTAGAGGAGTGTACATGGGTGGCAGAGAGGTGTACATGGGTGACAGAGGGGTGTACATGGGGGACGGTGGGATGTAGAGGAGTGTAAATGGGTGGCAGAGCGGTGTACATTGGTGACAGAGGGGTGTAAAAGAGAGTACAACGGTGACAGATGGGTGTACATAGGTGGCAGAGGGGTGTAGAGGAGTGTACATGGGTGGCAGAGGGATGTAAATGGGTGACAGAGGGGTGTACATGGGTGACAGAAGGGATTACATGGGTGGCAGAGGGGTGTAGAAGAGTGTAAATGGGTGACAGAGGGGTGTACATGGGTGGCAGAGGGGTGTACATGGGTGACAGAGGGGCGTAGAAGAGTGTACATGGGTGACAGGAGGCATAGGGGATGACAGAGGCGTGTAGGGGTGACAGATGGGTGTAGAGGGGTGTACTTGGGTGACATATGGGTGTAGAAGAGTGTACATGGGTGACAGGGGGCGTCGGGGGTGACAGGGGTGGTCAGGAGTGACAAGGTGGTAACAAGGGTGGACATGGGTGACAAGGATGTGGTCAGAGGGGTGGACATTGGGGGGTGAACATGGGTGATAGGGGGATGGACAGGGGTGACAGAGGGGTGGCCAAGGTGGACATGGATGACAGAAGGGTGGACATGGGAGACAGGGGGGTGGACAAGGATGACAAGGGGGGTAAAGGAGGGGTGGACAGGAGTGACAGAGAGGGGTGGTCTGAGGTGAAAAAGGGGTGAATACGGGGGTGGGTGGACATGGGTAACAGGTGTAGACTGGAGGGTGGTCAGAGTGGTGGATAGGGGAGTGAACATGGGTGACAGGGGGATGGACAGGGGTGACAGAGGGGTGGCCAAGGTGGACATGGATTACAGGAGGGTGGACACGGAGACAGGGGGGGTGGACATGGGAGATGGGGGGAAGGTGAACAGGGGGGTGGACAAGGATGACAAGGGAGATAAAAAAAGGGGTGAACTGGTAGACTGGGGGGGTGAACATGGGTGACAGGGATGGACAGGGGGGTGGACATGGATGACAGGAGGGTGGACATGGGTGACAGAGGGGTGGACATGGGTGACGGTGGGGTGGACAGGGTTGACAAGGGGTGGAAAGAGTACAGTACCTTAAGCAAGCCATTTTTCTTCACTACACCGGCACGGGAATCCAGCGCAGCTTCCACGTTCTTCCCCTCTCCGGCAGGGCACCAACAGGGCACTCACTCACTGCGCCACAGGGGGAGGGGGATGCTTGGGGACACTGTGTGCGCACGCACAGCAAAGCGCACACAGACTTCCCTTCCCTTCTGTGGCGCCGTAAGTCACAGGTGCGCTGGCCGGGGCGGGTAAATGTAATAAATAAAGATAAAATTTTGACTGCAAAATCCCGCGGCACACCGGCAGTGCCGAACGGCTTCCCAGTGTGTGAGGGCACCCCGGTTGGGAATCATTTTGCTAAGCAATGATTGTCTAACCTGGGGTCTTGCTGCTAGCTGCAAGGTATTCTGTGTTACCCTCTCAGTGTGCCCAGTACTTCCTCCATTCATTCAGGAGCCGCAACACCATGTGTTCCTCATCCCTTCTATTATTATTACCACTAATGCAAAGTTTGAATGCCCGGAATGAGACTGGTTTTACGCTCATCTCTACAGATTTTCTTATTATTCTCTCCCAAATACAATATATATAACAATATAAAATCTGCAATGCATTTTTTTTTTGCAAAGACAGAAGCTTGAAAACATAAAACACACAAAAATATACAGTAATGTGATTGTATGGGAAATTAATGCACACAAAAAAAATGTCCAGAGTCAATCTTAGGTTTGATGCAATCCCTTTCAAATTCTTTATTGGCGTAAGTAGTAGAAGACAGCGGCACTTATTACGAAACACTGCATGAAAAAACACAGGTGGGTAGGAGGAAAAAAAAGAAAGAACACATTTCAAGATCAATGCACTGGCATAGCACAAGGCAGCTCTGTTGCAGGCCAGAGATACATTGAGCTTTGACCATATCCCTATATTTAACTAGCTCCCATCTGTAGAGCATTTTCTGCAGTTTGACATTCAGCGTAAAATTATAAATACTTTTTGAAAGTGTAGAAAATGTTAGAAATGTTTTCTGTACAAAATTTACAGAATAAGACCCCCTTCCATCCCATCCTGCCCTCCCCCAATAGTTTGATTCATTATCACAGTCTATATCATTGTTCTGTCATGACTGCACAGCGGCTGATATCCAGCTTGCACAACAATATTGCAAACCAATAAATCCGGAAACGAAATAATAGCACAAAAACAAAATAATCCAGCAGAAGTTTGATACAAAATGGAGCAGCATCACTCATAATGTACTTATGCAAAATGCTATTATACCTGTACATACAGCAGAGGCAGTCATCCTGTGGATGGAAACCATTTTTATTTTTTTGAAAAACCTGAGTCTTTACGTTCATGCACACAGCCCCATGGGTCTCTACTGTACCTCTGTATACAACAATTTATACTGAAGTTTTCTCTTTTTAGACTTCCTATCTATCTGTTAGAAAACAAATTGTGGCATGTTTCAGTGGATGCTGTATGTGCAGAGGTATTCTTCCCTAGAAGCCTAGAGAGAATAGCAAAATGTGTAAGACAACTGGCGGAATCGGTACAGTAGCATACAAAGGCCATGCAATGCTGTATTAGGGGTCTATACAGCTATGTGTATACAGTATGCAATGGCATTTAGGCTCAGGCTACATGAAGACTTTTCGTGACGCAACCATTAAGTTTCCACAGGACTGTATTACGTTGCATGCAACTGAATGTATTACCCTGGTAGTTGTAGTTTGATATTTCCGATTGAAACGGCACGGTATACAAAAGTTTCCATATAGCTCTAGCCTTAAAGACTCATATCTTCATTCTATTTAGTGCACCAATAGGCTGTAATCTATCTGATTTAAAGTTTGTAAATGGATATATATTGAAATAGGATTCAAGGGTCTTCTCAAAAACAAAGAAAATCTGTGGCCTTCACCGCACAAAATGGACTGCCTCCATGATTGTTAAGTTCCATACACTTTAATTGGAATTTACAGTTTTATAGCAAAGGAGCGAAAAGATTTATTTCATTTGAACAAACACCAATAAGCCGCACGATGGGTAGTGTACCACTGTGTGAGAACGCTTCTTAGCTGGAGGAACAATTAAGTTACTGAACTGATACCCAGCTGAGATAATTCAAGTGAAAATAACAGTGAAAGTAACACAAGGCATCCAAACTACTGCATATTCGACATAGAAATGTGGTTTATTAATGTAGCATTCTATGATTACAAACCATGAACATTTTGAATGTATGGGAAATCTAGCTTTAGCTTGATGGGAAATAGAGTTCTATGACTGGACACCGCCAGCACAAATTAGAAGGAAGAATTCTGGAATTGTATTATTAAACTCAAGCTGACTAAATATGCAATTTTTTTTCAACAAAATACCCCCTAAGCCACCTCTAAATAATAACAGCACAAATCTTGCTATTTCTTGCTCTTATACAGTTGTCCACCATTTGAAGCTGCATTAAAGAGTACCTGCCAGTATCCCAGAAGAACTGATACTCTGTTCCTAATCTGTTCCTAATGCTGATCGTGTATGTAACATTTTTATGTGTCTAGTACCTATATTTCTCTCACAAATACCTTATATATGTTGCTCACTTTGTCATTCTGTGCTTTGGAAAGGGGCATATCCTCACTCTGCATGACTGTTCTTTCTACCTGAGTGTTGGGTCTCTCCTTCTAACTGCAGGTTGTTCTGTAACCCCCTTTTATCTGTTTCCATGCTGCATTCTGATAGAACAGAACAGGAGTGAGCACAGAGAAGTGCTAGTCCTAGACTTTGTCTCTTACTGTGCTTCAGCTTGGACAAAGATAGTGTTTTATTTAGAAGCCATTATTTCTATAAAAAGGAAATAACATTTTCTTATTAAGTATATTAGAAAGGTTATTGTTTTGCCAAGATGTGCAACATATAAAAAGTTTTTAATCTGACAGCACCCATTTAATCACTTTGCAACATTCTCTTGCCTTCTGTTTCTTGAGAGCAAAGAACCTTTGATTAGTCAAAAAAAAAATTTAAATTTTATCATTTTGTAACCTGAGGCGTGCCAATTCCAATGGCGTTTTTACTTTCTTCACATTCTCCCATTATATATACAGGTTTTACTATTTGGTTGGCTATCTGTACTTTTCATGGAATAGTCAGATGTGTTGGAAGTTTACAGAAAAATAGGGTGTGAATCCTAGGACTGGGGGGTGTGATGAGGAGATTCATAGTCTCATTCCCTTAACATTTTTACACCCCTGAGTCTCATAATCACACCCCTTAGTCTAGCATTCACTACCATTTTAGAATAAAGATGCATCCCATCTGACTATTTAGTAAAAAGTACCTTTGGAATCAGGGCACCAGAGGCTACAGAGTGATATAAAAATTAATTTCTTTTGAACTGACCACAGTATCTCTTGATAACTATCCATTTTGGAAGGACCAGGAGAACATGTTAGGTTTATGGCATCTTTCCAATAAGGATTGGGCAGTTATGTTTGCCAAATCTGCAGCACCTTACCCTTCTTCTCTCCAAAAAAACTAAAAGTAAACCACACAAGCCAAGTAATATCTGCATGGGACAATCAAACATGATATATGTCAGCCTAACAAGCATTCAGAGGGTATGCATAATGTGCTAGGTCTACTTAAATGGTGTAAACTGTTTGACTACACTATGTACAAGGTTAACCATATCTCTGCCATGGCCAGTCTGTGTGGACAGCCAGAACTATATTAAAGAAAACAATGAACGGCCCTAATAATTCATTTAATCAATGTCAATCTCTATGGGGTTGCAGAATCCCCACCTTTAATGCAGTTCTATATAATTGTGCTTAAAGGGGTACTCTGCTGGAAAACTTTTATTTTATTAAATGGTGCCAGAAAGTTAAACAGCTTTGTAAATTACTTCTATTAAAAAAAATATTAATCCTTCCAATACTTATAAGCTTCTGTATGCTCCACAGGAAGTTCTTTTCTTTTTGAATTTCCTTTATGTCTTACCACAGTGCTCTCTGCTGACACCTCTGTCCATTTTAGGAACTGTCCAGAGCAGGAGCAAATCCCCATAGCAAGTGTCAGCAGAGATCACTGTGGTCAGACTGAAAATAAATTCAAAAAGAAAAGAACTTCATGTGGAGCATACAGAAGCTTAGAAGTACTGGAAGGATTAAGAATTTTTAATAGAAGAAATTTATAAGTCTTTTTAACTTTCTGTCATCAGTTGATTTAAAAAAATAAGTTTTCCAGTGGAGTACCCCTTTAAAAAGGGTAATGTCTACCTAAGACGATCAGTTGCCTAAGCCTTTTTTATACTGATGCTGTTAAATGTTCACATCTTTTGGGATATTGGGACCACCTCCTCTATTTTCTCGTTCATTTTGATAAACAACATTTTTCAGTAAAAATACAACTAAATGAATAACAATGTTTATCTTCTAGGATAGGAATATATGCAGTAATAGAGCCATTGATAAAAGCTTTGTGTCACCCTAAGAGACTGTGTCCTAACTACTCAGAAACCAGGTTTGTTACCTAATGATGCTTCAAATTACTGTCTCAACATTCTATTGCTGAGCTTTATCAACATACCCTTAAAGTGTGCTGTACAAACTACAGGCATATACCCATATTCACATATCACTAGCTGACTCAGGCAAACAAAATGGTCAGGCACACCATTTAGCTTATTAAAGGACTACTCCGATGCTCGTTTTTTTAAGGGCAAACTAAGCCGAAAACAAAGTTATATAACATCGTAAATTACTTACCTTATCCATATGGCTCTTTTCCTGGTCTTCTCCCGCATTTCTTCACCGACCGGAAGCTGGCTCCTTTTTCTTCAATCCATGACGCTCGACCGCTGCTTCTTAGGCACCGCCGCCATCTTAGTCACTGCGGGCTCTACCGGCCTCCCAGTCCCGAGTCGGCCACTCCCCATCTCAGTAATATATTCATATATTCGCAGAGCTGAGCTGCCATAGGCTCAGCTCTGCAAACGCCTATCTCTGTGCTGCCTTCCAATTGCGCTTACGTTCTGCACATGCGCAATCCTCCCTTTAGGCAGGAGCTGGCCGGATGTCAGGAGCGGGCATGCTGGGAGATGTAGTTTTTTGCAGAAACTTCGGGCAGCCATAAGAGGAGAATGGCTGGGCCATTTAAGATGATTGAGGGGTCGTTGAAAAGGTAAGTTAATGGGCTATATTGTGGCATGTTTTTTTTTTTTGTGGTGCATCGGAGTACTCCTTTAAGTAAATGCAATGAAAAGGGCAGCTCATTTTCCTAGGCTATAGGCTACAAAGATAAGTACATTTGTTATGGATTTACCAGCCGGCTGTCATCAGACCCTGTCTAGGATGAGTATAAAGTCTTGCATAACCCCTAACCAACATTGTCAACATTTTACGCATTGCCAAAGATACACAAATCTTGTCACACTGTCCCTGGCCACCCAGTTGTCTCCAGTAATGATAACTCAACTCAAGGCATCAGCCTGTATGTGGATGAATTCATTGCTCCATTTGTAAGTACCTTGCCTTCCTATCTAAAGGATACCAAGGACACTGTCACCAGACTCCAGGAGATCAATTTTCCACAAGGCACATTTATTTCTAGTTTGGATGTTGAACTTCTTTACACTAATATTGCACATCACTTAGGGCTCCAAGCTGTCAAACACTTTCTTACAACTAAAGGTACACATTTCACTTCACACAATAATTTTGTCCTTTCACTTCTTCAGTTTCTACTTTCCCACAATTTTTTCATTTTTGATCATCACTTTTATAAAAAAAAAAAAAAGAGGTACTGCAATGGGCACATGTGCGCCAAATTATGCTAACCTCTTTCTTGGGTGGGGGAAGATAAAATTGTTTTTTCTGACACTTTCTCTCACTACACTTATCACATTTTATTTTGGGGTCATTATATGAATGACATTTTACTTTTTTGGAATGGCATGGTCACCCTTTTTCACGAATTTGTATCAGCTCTTAACACAAATGATATAGGTATGAGGTTCACATCAGAGATTCATCCAAGGACACTGAATTTTCTTGATTTAATGATCTCGCTGGATTCTGGTGGCAGTGTACATACAGAAGTATACAGGAAACCTACATCCACTAACAGTTTTTTGGATTCCACCAGTTATCATCCGGTTCCCCTTAAAAAAGGCATACTCATAGGCCAATATTTAAGAGCACAACGCAACTGTTCCGATACAGATATGTTTCTAAAAGAATGTTAAGTTCTTTACCATAGATTTTCCGCGTGTGGGCATCCAAAAAAGACTCTTCACAGGGCATTTGCCAGGGCCATGGCGAAACCTAGAGAACAATTGTTAAGCACTAGCCAGACAGCAACAAAACCCAGACAAATCAGATGCACTGGGGCTTATAAATCCAACAATAGACAATTACTTAAGGTACTTCAAAAGTATTGGCCAATCGGATCCGGATTTGAGGGACGTTATTCGAAAACGACCTGCAATAACTTATCACAGAGGCAAAAATTTAAAAGAACTCCTGGTGAGAAGTCATTATAATGAAGAAATTCCATCTATGTGGCTGAAGTCCACAATAGTGGGCTCCTTCCCATGTGGAAATTGCTCTTTTGTAAATATATGCCACAAACCAAACAATTTACCAATCCAGTCGATGGTAAAACATATCAAATACGAGATTTCATTAATTGCCAGAATTCTGGGGTAGTGTATGTAGCAAGATGTAGCTGGGAAAGACAGTCCAACAAATTCGTAGACGGATATCAAAACATTTAAGTCCAATCAATACCAGAAGCGACACTCCATTGACACGTCATATGTTGGATATACATGATGGAGATCTCTCCCAGTTACAGTTTTCTGGTTTCATACAAGTTAAACTAGGCCCACGTAGAGGGAATTTGGATAAACAATTCCTAAGTGTTGAAGCCAAAAGTTTGACTCCGGACGGACTCAATGAAGGGTTCACATTTTCTGCCTTCTTGTAGATCCCTCCTCGCAGTAAATTATTACTAATGATGTGTATTTTTATTATAATTAATTCATACTGCCTTTTTTGTCAGAAAGTTACCCATTGGCCATAAATGCAACATAATGTGTGAAATAATAACAATTTCTACATTATCTAATATAACATTTTGTCCTTTTCAATAGATATACAGTATGTAACCCAGATTGTTATTAAATGGCAATTCCATATAAACAATATATTTCTACTTACCTATAAACTATACAGATGCGCTTTAGTTATCTAATGCCTTTTGTTGTTCCATTTTCCTGGACTATATACAGGGTATTTGGGTATTATCCTACTATCCTATGTCTATATATAATCTATCAACTTGTCACAAAGTGAAACTTAGTCCATGCGCAGATACCACTCGAGCAGGAGGCGACATGGGTGTGCACAGTTATCCAGGAAAGCCGAAAATGCCTAAGTCCGTGTGCATCTCAGCACGGCACACAGACTTATGAGCATGCGCATTTATGTACTGACATCGGGACTTGGAGACAAGTCCGTGCGCAGGTTATAATCACGCAGCCTGTCAAATGACAGACTAGATACATCAGTGGTAACATCCATTTACATGATTACAAGTGGCAGCAGAGGATTTGCGATCTGTTATCTGCTTGTATGGATATCTATGCTAGGAGGTTTGAATAGAAAGGTTGATATAGGCCACTTTTGATGGGATGACGACATGATGGGAGGTTATTTAAACCCCCTGCACAGCGTTTTAGTGCCATTGCTCCTAGCCTCCTGATAACGCCACAACTAGTGGTGAAACATCGAGGGGGGCTTTGTGTTTGGTATTTTAACTTCAGCAGTGCTATGACTCTCAATAAGAATAGGTAGTTTGCTCTAAACATAAGAGCTCAACATGTACCTACCATTCAGTGACACTTTACAGCCAGACGTGGCTGTGATAACACAGACAATACTGACTACCAAAGAGTATAGCGCTCTGGGTTTTTAAATGTGTGTCACTTTTCTGTTGCAATAAAGTATACACCATGTTATATTTAGTTATTTAGTGGTTGGTAAAAAAAAAATAGGGTCTTTTTTTGGCCATTTATTTGGCTTTTTGTAATAACAGACCCTGTCTAACACACCATCAAACACCCATTCCACACAGTACAGGATTCTTTGCTGCTGTGTAACTTGCTTATTTTAATATCAACTACTTCAGCTGCATTAACTCAATGATGTTAAAAAGTAGTCGAGTCATCAGTTCATTTGTGCAACTTCGGCAATTACCAGAGCAAATTAAGTGGGAAATTCAAGAGCAAAACATTTACTAAAGGGTCATATTATGAGAAAAAGTCACGACATCCGCACATTAAAATATTATGGTAAAGTTAAACTTGAATGGGCACTGTCAGATACAAAAACTTTTTTATGTGTTGTACATCTTGGCACAATATTAACCTTTCTAATATACTTCATAAGAAAATGTTATTTTCGTTTTATAGAAATTATGGCTTTGTCCAAGCTGAAGCACAGGCATGGACAAAGTCCAGCAAGTGAGGGTGGGCTAGAACTCCTCTGTGCTCTCTCCTGTCTGATAGTACTCCTTTGTTCTCTCTCCTGTCTGATAGTACTCCTCTGTGCTCTCTCCTGTCTGATATCACTCCTCTTTTCTCTCTCCTGTCTAATAGGACCCCTCTGTGCTCTCTCCTGTCTGCTAGGACTCCTCTATGCTCTCTTCTGTCTGATAGCACTCCTCTGTGCTCTCTCCTGTCTGATAGTACTCCTCCATGCTCTCTCCTGTCTGATAGCACTCCTCTGTGCTCTCTCCTGTCTGATAGTACTCCTCTGTGCTCTCTCCTGTCTGGTAGTACTCCTCTGTGCTCTGTCTTGTCTGATAGGACTCCTCTGTACTCTCTCCTGTCTGATAGCACTCCTCTGTTCTCTCTCCTGTCTAATAGGACTCTTCTGTGCTCTCTCCTGTCTGATAGTACTCCTCTGTGCTCTCTTCTGTCTGATAGGACTCCTCTGTGCTCTCTTCTGTCTGATAGTACTCATTTGTGCGCTATCCTGTCTGATAGTACTCCTCTGTGCTTTCTCCTGTCTGATAGTACTCCTCTGTGCTCTCTCCTGTCTGATAGTACTCCTTTGTGCTCTCTCCTGTCTGATAGCACTCCTCTGTGCTCTCTCCTGTCTGCTACTACTCATCTGTGCTCTCTCCTGTCTGATAGTACTCCTTTGTGCTCTCTCCTGTCTAATAGCACTCCTCTGTGCTCTCTCCTGTTTGATAGCACTCCTCTGTGCTCTCTCCTGTCTGATAGCACGCTTCTGTGCTCTCTCCTTTCAGATAGTACTCCTCTGTGCTCTCTCCTGTCTGATAGCACTCCTCTGTGCTCTCTCCTGTCTGATAGGACTCCTCTGTGCTCTCTCCTGTCTGATAGGACTCCTCTGTGCTCTCTCCTATCTGATAGTACTCCTCTGTGCTCTCTCCTGTCTGATAGGACTCCTGTGTGCTCTCTCCTGTCTGATAGCACTCCTCTGTGCTTTCTACTGTCATATCAGACACAGAGGAGTACTATCAGACAGGAGAGAGCACAGAGGAGTACTTGTCCACCCTCACTTACTGTACTTTGTCCATGCGTGTGCTTCAGCTTGGACAAAGCCATGATTTTATAAGCCATGATTTCTATAAAAAGGAAATAAAATTTTCTTATGAAGTGTTAATGTTTTGTCAAGATGTACAACATACAAAACGTTTTTGAATCTGACAGTGCCCATTTAAGCAAACATTTATAGTAAATAAAACAAAAATCTAACGATGCATTCCCACATAACAGCTGCTGCCTATGGAAAAAATACCATGGCCACTTGTGGTGGCCATGGGATGCAGGTGCGTTTTTGTCTGAATGCAACAGCTCTACTTGGGAACACATCCTAAAACATGCATAAAGGGTTATTTCATCTAGGCAATCCATTCTTAAAACAAGCTGTCCAGAAATCAACTCAACATGACGGGCTAAATCCCTGGTAACCAGTTGTTATGACCAGGGGGAACTGCGAGTGTAGTATTACATCGATGAATAGATGACTATTTAAGACAGGGTTGTGCTAAGTACACTAAGCTAACACTCACTTCTAGCAGCCATGACTAGCATATTCCGTCTGAAACTCATTGATGCTAGCCTTTTTGTTTGAACTATCAATTATTTGTAAAGAAAAGTTGAGGTCCCAGTTCAACTTATTTTTGGCCTGCAAAAAATATGGCATCATTTTTAGTATGTAGAACCACTATAACTTTTTTGTGGTGGCTTGAAATATGTTAGAATAAAACAATACAAAACACTGAGACACTAGGCCCTTCATTAAAGGGGTACTCCAGCCCTGAGACATCTTATCCTGACACTGGGGACCCCGGAAATCTCTCATGCAACACCCACCAGTCTCAGCTGCACGCAGCGCTGGAGGCTCCATGGGGGCGGGCCGTGACATCACAAGGGGGAGAAGTCATGAAGTCACGATACTCTTGGCCCGTAGTTGTGAGGCTTCAGACACGGAGCCTCCAGCATTGCGTGCAGCTGGGACAAGTGGGTGCTGCATGGGAAATTGTGGGATAAGATGTCTTAGGGCCAGAGTACCCCTTTAAGGCCAAAATTTCCAATGAGTCCTTAGTCCAAGCCTCCACATATAACTAGTTCCATTAGTAAAGTGCTCCGCTCGGGCAAACCGAAGGTTTGTATGGCGCAAAAATAAAATATCAATGTGATGTCTTCAGTTAACCTACATATATCCATGATACTGTTGTAACAAAAATGTTTATACAGCATCATAGTTTACACTTTACCGTATTTATCGGCATATAACACGCATTTTTTAGGCTAAAATTTTTAGCCTAAAGCGGGCGCTTTAAATCAATGAACTGCAGCGGCTTTTGCAGGTCCAGAGACCTGCCGTCACTGCCGGCTTCTCTGCCCCTGCCTATCCTGGCGTCCAGAGACTGCCAGCACCGCTGCCCCATTGCCTCCCCCCATCCCCGGTTGTATAATTACCTGTTGCCGGGGTCGGGTCCGCGCTGTTTCTGGCTCCGGTGCCGGTCTCCTGCATCGTCGCTATGTGTGGCGCGGCGTAATGACGAGTGACGTCTCATTGAAGACGTCACTCGTCATTACGCCGTGCCGCGCATAGCAACGATGCAGGAGACCGGCACCGGAGCCAGAAGCAGCGCGGACACAACGCCGGCAACAGGTAATTATACAAACGGGGATGGGGGGAGGCAATGGGGCAGCGGCGCCGATAGCCAGGGGGAGAGAAGCGGCGGCAGCAGGGCTCTAGACCCCAGGAAAGGCAGGGGGAGAGAAGCGGGCAGCGATGGCCTCTCTCCCCCTGCCTTTCCTGGAGGCTTCTGCAGGGTCAGAAACAGTGTATCGGGGTATACACATGCACACACACGCACCCTCATTTTACCAAGGATATTTGGGTAAAAAACTTTTTTTACCCAAATATCATTGGTAAAATGAGGGTGCGTGTTATAGGCCGATGCGTGGTATACCCCAATGAATACGGTACTTCTATCTATAGCAGGCTTCATACTGATCCCAAGCACCAAAAAACAGTACAACATAATATAAACCTTAATAAAAACTTGGGAAAGAATCCAAGAGGTGTAAAATGTGTAAAATCTTTGGTTTTGTTGTATTTGTCTATACAACAAACATATATTTTGCAAACTTTTGAAAAAAGTCATGTCTGCCAAATGTCTACTTCCATATAAATCTAAGTATCTATCTTGTGCCAATTAAACTATACTACTGGAACTTGGTGTG
Source organism: Hyla sarda (assembly GCF_029499605.1). NCBI lineage: Eukaryota > Metazoa > Chordata > Amphibia > Anura > Hylidae > Hyla > Hyla sarda. The sequence continues at coordinate 472,387,332 of NC_079189.1, forward strand.
ACCTCACTGGTGAGCAAGTGTAAAGGTGAAACTACAACTGAACTCTAATACCGAAATTTACAATAGATTGGGCAAGTTGTATTTATATTTTTGCAGCTTTAAATATTAGACCTTTATTGTATGTCAATGGCAATGTATTTTAAATACTTTTTTTTTTTTTTTTTGTACTTTTGTGGCTTTGATCATTTTGGTGATATTCTTTTGGTATCTCATGAATGTAAACAGACTTTATGTTCTATGTAGATAAAGCTCAAAGGGGTTATCCAGCATTGGAAATGTTTACTTCATTATATAACCCTAAAGGATTTGTCTATGTCTGGCACCTATATTTCTCTCACAAATGCCTACTTTCTCTTGCTCCCTTAATTTGGCATTCTGTGCTTTTAAGGGGGCATGTCCCTCACTCTGCATTACTTAACTTCCTTTCTGAGTGATGGGTCCCTTCTTCCAATCACTGAAGGCTGATTCGTAACCCCCTCCTTTCTGTTTTTATGCTGCAGCTTGATAGGACAGGAGTGAGCACCTAGGAGTGCTAGTCCCACCCTCACTTCCTGGAGTTTGTCCCTGCCTGTGCTTCAGCTTGGATAAAGATGATGCTGCAGCCAGACAGGATTATGTTCTGGATGGTATGTGGTCCCCCAGTGGTGTTTTTTAAAAGCCATGATTTCTATAAAAAGGAAATACAATTTTCTCATTAAGCATATTAGAAACACTAATGTTTTGCCAAGAAGTACAACATATAAAAAGTTTTTGTGTCGGACAGTGCCTATTTAAGTATATTTAGCATCTTGTTATAGTTGTTCAAGTTAAGCAGTTTCATAAATCCTCCTATCTGTTTACATTTCATATAATAAGGTGACAATGTTTTTTTGCCTTTTTTCCAACAATTTCCTAACAAAACAGGTACAAACCTAGCTAGAAACTAGGTTATATTGGCAGATAGAATGGTAAATGTTGCCTAATAATAATTGTTACATAAACCCCTAAAACCATAATTCCCAGAGACGAGCTGGGCATATGCCTAGGGTACATTTGACCTGTTATTTTAAAATGTTATTAATGGGCATGAACACAAATGATAAGGGCGTAATCTGGAGGGATGAGACAGCATTCAATCTCATTGCCTAGGTCTGTTTTACACATTGATATAGAATAATTACGGTACTGAAATGTAAAGTCTATCAAACTCTGACTACAGATGTATCACTGTACGTTGAGCTTGTTCTGTGTATCAGTGTTCTCCATATTTCTCTGTATTTAATGCTTTGTTGTTTACTTTTATGTCCTTTTTGTCTTTTTCTTTATTCTTTTTTTGTTTTTCTTCTCCTAATATAAGCAGCTGGCATGATATAAATGGATTGTTTTAAGAATTGTGACAGAATACAGTAAAAAACATATTAGCATTTTTATCCCTGTGAGGATGTGTCCTATTTCTCTGGCTAGGAATGGTTTTCAGGAGATCATTTTGTATTTCCATACCTACAGAAGGGTCTAGCTCTACACTTAGATATGATCCAAGTCCTTTAATCTTCACTTATCTTTTTTTTACTTAAATATCTCAAGTCACAATGCACCTAAAGACTCTATCAGGCTCTCTTTACTTTTAACTTTGGGTCCCTTTTTATTTGTCTTTAATAAGATACCTAAACTGCATTCTGTTTGCTCATGTTATACTGATCTTTAAAGTTAAAGGGGTTATCCAGGAATAGAAAAACAAAGCTCTCTTTCTGTCTCCAGGTTGGGTGTGGTTCTACAGCTCAGTTCCAATGGGGCCAAGTTGTTAAACCACACCCAACCTGGAGACAGACGTGAAGCTGTTTTTGAAAGAAATTAGCTTTGTTTTTCTATTCTTAATAACCCCTTTAAGAAATTAGGTTCTTCAAAAATTTGAGCCGTAGTTATGGCTGCATTATAAGGCTACACACACTATATAGTAATCTTCTCAATCCTCCAAACAAAAACTCTAGGCTTAAGTCACACAGTGTTTTTTCAAGATAGCATATTTTACTTGCGCTTATGAGCATGCGTTCGCTGAAAGTAAGTTTCTCAAACAATGGGATATATGGATTCATAGTCCTCATTATACCTCGTAATCTCACCTTGATCTCTTTCTCTTCATTTTTTTTTCATTCTCTCTCTACTCCTTCGCCTTTCCTTTTCTTTATCTCTTTCCGTACGTTACAGCCGGTTACTATCAGCCCCTCAGACTGCCGTACCTTCTATAGGCATAATGGTTCCTATTGTTGTCACTGTTTTCTCATTGTGTGACCTGAGTTCCGTTGCCGAGTGGTACTGCAGTGTCATTTTATGTGTCGTGCAGCCCACATCTCTAGATGCGGAACTCTCCATTTTCGTATTTGTATACAGCCACTTGTACTACGGTTCTTGTTCACCAATTGTTTTTGCCTCTAACTGAGAGGCTCCTTGTTGTGTTATTGTACTGATTGCTCTGGTACATGAATGTTTGTCACTGTTTTATTACAAAATAAAAATTTCTAAAATTAAAAGATAGCATATTTTATTACACAAAATGTGTCACTTAATTACACGGATGGAAAAACTATAACTACTTTTTTATATACTGTGCGCACAGACAACTACTTTCCCATAGAATTACATAGAGAAGATTAATTTTGAAAATACGGACATAAAATTTCGGAGATTTTACAGATGTATTTTTTTATAATCAAATACACCTGAAAAAACACTGTGTGACCAAAACCTAAATCGATATGAACTTGGTCTAATAAGTTGAAAGTAACAGTTATACCGAAATGTTATAAAAGTACTACATGGCACATGTTGCAATGAAAGGGTTAGCCTGCAATATTTCAAGTAGATCAAAATGTGTCTTTCTACAGCTTCTACTGTAGTTTCAGCCAACTAAGGGGATGTTCACACCACGATTGCCCCAAACGTTTCAGGTTTACTGTACATCGCTGTCAACTAGTGACTAGCAATTCCCTGCACATGTATGTTTACTTCGCATGACTTATAGTCTGCGGTACCTTTTTGTCCTGCAAAGTAAAAATACTGATGGGGAATACATGAGGGCCCTGTGAATGGAGCAACTGCCAATATGCTGCAGTAGATGTTATCACCCCATTTTGTCAGAATGGTGACATATACCCCAAACATAATGGGAAAATGTGAGGTGAGGAGCCATTTAAACTTACCTGACTGTCATAGCTACAGTATGGCTCTTAGTTTATTTTCCTGATGCTTACCTAGCAACAACATATTCTGAAGAGCAGTCCAAAGATTGTCATCACTCAAATCAGTTCCTGAGGCTCAGGTATATGAAGCCAAGAAATGAGTGTGCATTAGAAGTGTGGAAGAAAAACCATCCCAACAGAGAGAGAACATACAGCCCATGCAATTCTAACTCAGGACCTCGGTGCTGCCATGCTGTCTGCTGCCATATAGCTCTGGGAACATGCATTTGAATCTGGATCGCTTGTGCAGACCTTTGAGCTATCAGCCGCCGACCACACATCCCTTGTTGCATGGAGAGATGTGCGGCCATTGGCCAATTACTTATTAGTGGGTCAAAGTGACCAAATCAACCAATGAACAAGCTTGTTTGCTCATCTAGCAGTTGATCTTTGGTCCTATTACACAGGGCGATGTCAACTGTTCAGATGATAATTGCCCCATGTAATAGGGCCCTCCCACCAATGTTTAGTTGAGTATGAAATAATAGGATACTGTCTAGTCCACTTACTAAACAATAATAATAATGATTACTTTCTGTTTACAACCTGTGAAATATGTCTTATGTTTTTAAGGGGGTACTCCAACCCTAGACATCTTTGGGGATAAGATGTCTGATCGTGATATTCCTGCTGCACCTGGCATTCGTTTAGAGCGTCGGGTGCAGCGCCGGAGGCTCGTGACATCATGGCCATGCCCCCTCAATGCAAACCTATGGGAGGGGGCGTGGCGGATGTCACGCCCCCTCCCATAGAATTGCATTGAAGGGGAATGACCGTGGCGTCACGAGCTGGGCGCGGCCGTGACGTCACGAGCCTCTGCCTCACATCGCCAGCCATCTGGCAAGTTCGATCCGTGCACCAGATTTCTGGGGTGCCACAGCCGAGATCGTGGGGTTCCCCAGGGGTGGGACCCCCGCGATTAGACATCTTATGCCCTATCCTTTGGATAGGGGATAAGATATCTAGGGGCGGACTACCCTTTTAAGTAATATGAACTATTAAGAGGTTATTTTTTTGTGTCAAATTATGCAACCCTTATAAAATATGCCTTGTGAACTTTCACAACTTGAATTATGTCACATTTGGTAGAAGTCAATACAAAGTATAAACATGGCTCAGTCATTAAAAGTAAAGGGAAAAAACACAATGGATGATATGGATCAATCTGAAATGATCTGCTTTTCTCTGACAGACCACCATCAGCTTGGTTTTCATGGTTGGGTAAAATTTGGCTACAATATCCTAAAAATAAGAGGTCAGACCTTTTCATGGTTGGGTCAAATTTGGCTACAATGTCATTAAAATAAGAGGTCAGACCCCACAGTGTTGTTGTATACAGAATTGGAAGGGTATTTGCCTTGTGAACATGCCCCCTGTACTGCACGGGAAAAGCAGCATGCTGCCAGTAACCTAACAAAGAATACAAACTAGACACAAATAAGGGACATCTTTCAACCAACTCAGTCACTAATGTACAATCTCATATCAATCAGTCAGATGTGTAAAACTGTAGAGGATCTTCAAATTTCCCAATCAGTTTCAATCATCAAAAACATCTTAAAAAAATAAAATTGGTGTTTCGTTTGCCTTGCTTAGAGTGTGTAGGACAAACATGAGACAATTTATTGTAGGTAAATTCAAAAATTTTCCCCCATCTACATTGACTGCTAGAGAAGGCCACAGTACTGCAATTTCACAGTGTTCTGCAGCGGTTTCTAGCATATTGGAGGTGCATATTCAGGGTCAGTTTAGAGGTATGTGCACAACTGCCCCTCACAAATCAATACAGCGCATAGAATGACCATCAAGAATGTTAACAGCTCTGGCCAAAAAACATATCTTCAAATATTGTTTCTAGCACTCCAGTCTCTGAGGAGGTTAGAATTTCCCTTTTAAACAATCCCACCTACGGGTGAGCTAAAAAAGATGGGACAGCCCATGGCTTGTTCTCACTCAAGAGTGCAAGGCTCCACCTGTGCGCGATCTTCACTGTCTTTCCTACAGGTTCTTCCACCTTCAGATTTTCCAAAGCTTGAGGAGGAGAACAGTAGTGATTGGGACAGGGAGAAGGCAGATTTAGAAAAGGGGGAACCAAGATGCCAATGTACCACACAAGATATTTGTCACAGCCTAGAAAAGAAAAAAGATCATGGAAAACTATGCATTATATATTTATAACAGAGCAATAATAATCAACTTGGTGTATACACCATTTTAATACCCTTAACTTAAAATAATTAATATACTGGACTATGGACAGATATGCAGAAGGTACATCCAGTATATTTGGGAAGCTGTGCGGTTTTCTGACGTCAATTACAGGAATTTTTTGGGCAATGGATACAGTATAGCATCAAAACAGCAGTATAACGTGGTATTTAACAATTAAACTGTTTGTAGATTATTCCCATTTGCAATGACTTGCATGCTAGTACACTTTCAGATGTATAGTTGCCCCTATATAAGAGCCCAGCCTTAGGGTATGTTCATACATTGTTAAACTTTTATGGCATAGTGAAATCTGATGCAAGTTACCATTCACTTCATGGGGTCTGCAGAAAATCTGCGATAGTGGCCGATTTGAAGATTGCTGGCAGACCCATTCAAGAGAATGGTAGTGAAACCTGCTGCGAGTTATCATTATGTGAACATATCCTTACAACAGATATATACTGATTAATTGCACGCTCAATGCTCAAACCTGTTGCTCTCCAGCTGTTGCAAAACTACAGCTATGTAACATCTACGCTCTGGCCAGACACGCTGGTCGTGAGCGCTCTGTCATGTCCTCGCTTCCGGCGGGGCTGTGATTTGCTTCGCGGGAAGCGCCGGCATCCGAATCCCAGCCCATCACTCACCTCCCTGTCCTCGCAGCCCCGTGCGCGTGCCCCCGCCTCCAAGGGGCACACACACCGGAGCTCTCACTCTTAAAGGGCCAGTGCTCATTTAGTCAAGTGTCTACACCTGCACCCTGGTCCTTAAATATCAGCTCCTCCCTTGTTTTCCTGCCAGATCTTTGGTTGCCTAGTGCCGTAGAGAAAGTCCTGTGTTCCTGTTACCGTGTACCTGTTCCTTGCTACCTTACCTACCCTGCACCTGTGTTACATGCCCTGACCTTCTGCCATCTTGCCACATCCTGCCAGTCTCCTTCTGTGCCACACCACCTCCCAGCTACCTGTGTGGACGAGTCGTGCCAGGATTAGCGACCTGGGTACTTCCTGCCGCAGCAAAACCATCCCGCTTTGCGGTGGGCTCTGGTGAAAACCAACGGCACCTCCACTCCCTGGCATGGCTCACTTCATCTTCCACACAGGGCAACAGGATCCACCACCTGCCGTGACCCATTACTGTAAGATCTGGCCATGGATCCCGCTGGGGTGCTTTTGCAAGATGTCTTGGATCTTTCCACCATCGTGGTTCAGCATTCACAGCAGTTAGCCCATCAGGCGCAACAACTGAATCAGCTTTCAGCCATGGTGGAACAGCTCCTTGCCGCTCAGCAGCAACAACAGCAGCAGCCACCTGTTCCTGAGCCTCCTCCTGTGTCTGCAGCTTCCTCCGGGACCAAGCTTTGTTTGTCCTTGCCTTCAAAGTATGACGGAGATTGCAAGCTGTGTAGAGATCTGGTCTCCTTGAACCTGTCAGCCTTCCTTGCAGAATTCCGCAATGGATTTGAAGAACCTGCGCAAGCCTCCTCTGCCAAGATGGCTCTACTGAACCTCTGCCAAGGGAACTCCTCTGTTGGCGACTATGCGGTTCAGTTCCGCACTCTTGCCTCTGAACTTCCTTGGAACAACGAGGCCTTGTGTGCTACCTTTAAAAAAGGACTTTCCTCTAGAATCAAGGATGCTCTCGCTGCACGGGATTCTCCGGCTAACCTAAGCGAACTTATCCATATAGCCACTCGAATGGATGTGCGTTTTGCCGAGAGGCACGAGGAACTTCCTTTGGAAAAAGAACCTGCCCGAACACGGCGATTATCTCGTCTGGCACCTGTGTTCCAACATCCACCTCTACTCTCTATTTTGCCTCTTGCCGAAGAGCCTATGGAAGTGGACTGTTTTCACTTAACGCAGCAGGAAGAATCGACGCAATGAGAATTTCTCAAAGACTGTTCTATACATCCTCCGCGTCCGGGAGAACGCTCTCGACTTGGACCAGTAGAAATGACTTCCCTAGATGTTGATATTACCTCTCCTCGCTTGACCATCCCGGTTCAAGAATTTTCCTCTGCCAAGACATCTTTCAGCGGTTCTGCTCTTTTGGACTCCGGTTCCGCTGGTAACTTCATTGGTGCCTCCCAGGTCCATAAACACCGTCTTCCTGTGTCTCATCTTGCCAAGCCCTTCTACATCTCTTCTATTAATGGACAAAATCTGAACTGTAAGGTGAAATTTCGCACAAAACCCCTCGACATGCAAGTAGGAAATTAGCATTAGGAAAAAATTGAGTTCTATGTCTACCACATTGTAATTCGGAGCTTCTCCTTGGTCTTCCTTGGTTTCAACATCATTCTCCACAACTCAACTGGAAAACTGGTGAAATCACTGGTTGGGGACAATTTTGCCAAGATCACTGTCTTGTTCCCCCTGTGTTATCTTCTGTGCCTGTTAAACTCAGACGTAAAGTCTTGAATCGGGGACATTCTTCTTTGCCAGTTGGTCACCTTAGAAGGCAGAAGACTCCACGACAGAAGCCTGCTTGTCCCTTACAGGCTTTGCCAATTCCAGAAACCCCTTGGTCTTATGTAGTAGGGAACTATTTGAGGTCCAAAGAAGAGGGGGAGACCAAAAGAGAGGGGGAACTGCAACATCCGTGCTCCGGCCAGGCACCCTGGCCATGAGCGTTCTGTCATGTCCCTACTGCCGGCGGGGCTGGGATTCACCTCCTAGGGCGCGCGCGCCGGAGCCCTCACTCTTAAAGGGCCAGTGCTCATTTAGTCAGGTGTCTACACCTGCACACTGGTCCTTAAATATCAGCTCCTCCCTTGGTTCCCTACCGGATCTTTGGTTGTCTATTGCCATTGTGAAAGTCCCGTGTCTCTGTTACTGTGTACCTGTTCCTTGCTACCTTAACTACCCTGCACCTGTGTTACCTGCCCTGACCTACTGTCATCTGCCACGTCCTGCCAGTCTCCTTCTGTGCCACCTTCTGTGCCATGCCAAGCTACCAGTATGCCTGACAGCCAACATCATACCATTAGCCATTAAAAGACTGTGTGGCAGTTAATGTGTGTGAATTAGCAATTAAAACTAATTATAAAAAAATATATAAAATCTAAAATTATGTATACTTACTCAGCTGACTTCCAAAAGTGACCTGGATGAGAGAGGCGTCTGTTCCGCTTTGGCAGTTTTTCCAGCATCTCCATCAGTTTGGTGAAAGTTGGCCTTTCTTCCTGATCATAGGCCCAGCAGAAAAGCAAAATGTCCTATGAACATAATTAATACATTGTTTTTATACTTAATTAGAATAGCATTAAAAAAGGAATGTACAAACGTCATTTGTAGTAAGATACTTCAAACATACTTGGGATAAAAAAAAAACAAGATATCTGATACACATAAACCTTAAACAGGAAACTTTAACTATAAAGGGGTTTCCCAGGACAACAGGCATCTAAGCACTAGGACTCTCTGCTGATCAGACAATGAAGGGGCCTTGTACACATAGGTATGCCTGTGCCCTGTCCTGCACTTCAATTCTATTCCCTTTGTCAGTGTAGACAATGACCCAGATTGACTTTATGAGTAAGCTCTATGCATTTTTCCCCCCCGACGCACATGCTGTTCGTTTTCACTTGTTTCACTATTTTTGCGCATATTCTAAATTTGACACTTGTCTCAATCTAGAAAAAGCTTGTACAATCTTTCTCTTTTTTTTTTCTTTTGGTTTATTGTGCGCCAAAATTGTGTGCTAAAGATTAGTTATCTAAATCTGCCAGAACGTACAACCTAAAAAGTAATTTTTTTTTTATATAAATAACAACAATTACAGAGCCACAGGACATAACTACAGGAGGTTCAATGCATCTTATTAGATTAGGGTTTTACTTACTGATATCTCCTTTCCCATTCCAATTTGGCTAAGATTTGGCTTCATGCCGGTTCCCACTTGCCATATGATGGCCTCCGCGGTTTGGCTTTTGAATGGCCACTCTCGAGCATGCAACTCATACCAAATAGTTCTGTGAATAGAGTATAAATAAACCATAAGTATAATGTTTCTCCCACTACACTAAAATATTTCATTATTTCTACTTACCCAAGTGCAAATACATCAGAGTGCTTTGAGAATGGAAGTTTATCCTCCTCCGTGTCAGGAGACAGCTGCCGTATTATTTCAGGAGCCAAATGACAAAGCCAACCATTAGGGATCCGCAGCTTGTCTTCTCGTCTGATCAATGCAGAAAAGAATAGTCTATGTAAATATTTGTGTCGTAGATTAGATGTATTCCATGTATTTAAACATGGCAATAAACCAATGTTATAAATGGAATAATGAAACATCTGCTATCAAACAAGAAGATGTAAGAAGCCTCTGAGAAGTCTTATGGCCACAGGCTTGCACAAGGTTGCAGTATAATCATTTTGTAAAGGCAGAATTTGGTGAAGGGTCCTTCTAAAGGGTCTGTACACCAACCATTGTTATGTGTTTTAATGCAGAAAAAACGAAAACTTTGCAAAGTTAACAATATCCTACCATTATCTACAGCTTATATGCGGACCTATATGTCTTCATGGTTACTCTGTCATCTGATCCTGCAGTCGTGTTACTCCTTTCCATTCATCGTTAGTTTTTTTATAACAATTGAAAGATATGTTAGCAAGAAGTAAGGAGGCAGATGTTAAGAAGTATGACTGCAGGATTAGACTACACAGAGTTGTGGACAAGAAAAAAAATATTTCCACAGTTTTGCATTTTTGTTTCACAACTTGTAAGGACACGCAAATATATATTGCCTTAAAAATTGATAAATTTGGACTTTATGAGGGACATTTATCAATGTTTGCTTATGTATTCTTTTTTTTAGTAATTTTTTCCTTACTTTTTTTTTGCTTATGTGTGACTTATTTATCAACTGGTTTCAGCCTGTTGATAATTTTCTTTCACGTAAGCAATTTTTCCTTTTTTACTTTGGTAGAAGCTTTTTCTGCTCCATGTTTAAGCTGGAGTAAATTTAGTCAATTTTTAACCCTGTTGCGCCTTTTTTTTGCGCAGTTGCGACTGTCGCAGTTAATAAATACCTGTCACGATGCCGGCTGGCAGGTAGTGGATCCTCTGTGCCAGAGAGGGATTGGCGTGGACCGTGCTAGTGGATCGGTTCTAAGTCACTACTGGTTTTCACCAGAGCCCGCCGCAAAGCGGGATGGTCTTGCTGCGGCGGTAGTGACCAGGTCGTATCCACTAGCAACGGCTCAACCTCTCTGGCTGCTGAAGATAGGCGCGGTACAAGGGAGTAGACAGAAGCAAGGTCGGACGTAGCAGAAGGTCGGGGCAGGCAGCAAGGATCGTAGTCAGGGGCAACGGCAGGAGGTCTGGAACACAGGCTAGGAACACACAAGGAAACGCTTTCACTGGCACGATGGCAACAAGATCCGGCAAGGAAGTGCAGGGGAAGTGAGGTGATATAGGGAAGTGCACAGGTGATAACACTAATTGGAACCACTGCGCCAATCAGCGGCGCAGTGGCCCTTTAAATCGCAAAGACCCGGCGCGCGCGCGCCCTAGGGAGCGGGGCCGCGCGCGCCGGGACAGGACTGACGGAGAGCGAGTCAGGTACGGGAGCCGGGGTGCGCATCGCGAGCGGGCGCTACCCGCATCACGAATCGCATCCCGGCTGGAGGCGGTATCGCAGCGCCCCGGGTCAGTGGATCTGACCGGAGCGCTGCAGTGAGGAGAGTGTAGCGAGCGCTCCGGGGAGGAGCGGGGACCCGGAGCGCTCGGCGTAACAGTACCCCCCCCCTTGGGTCTCCCCCTCTTCTTAGAGCCTGAGAACCTGAGGAGCAGACTTTTGTCTAGGATATTGTCCTCAGGTTCCCAGGATCTCTCTTCTGGACCACAACCCTCCCAATCCACTAAAAAAAAGGTTTTCCCTCTGACCTTTTTGGATGCCAAAATCTCTTTGACGGAGAAGATGTCCGAGGAGCCGGAAACAGGAGTGGGAGGAACAGATTTGGGAGAGAAACGGTTAATGATAAGTGGTTTAAGAAGAGAAACGTGAAAGGCATTAGGAATACGAAGAGAAGGAGGAAGAAGAAGTTTGTAAGAGACAGGATTAATCTGGCACAAAATTTTGAAAGGACCAAGATAGCGTGGTCCCAACTTATAGCTAGGGACACGGAAGCGGACATATTTAGCGGAGAGCCATACCTTGTCTCCAGGGGAAAAAATGGGAGGAGCTCTTCTTTTCTTATCCGCGAACTTCTTCATGCGTGATGAAGCCTGTAAGAGAGAATTTTGGGTCTCTCTCCATATGATGGAAAGATTACGAGAAATTTCATCCACAGCGGGCAGACCAGAGGGCAACGGGGTAGGGAGGGGGGGAAGAGGGTGACGGCCGTACACCACGAAAAATGGGGATTTGGAGGAAGATTCAGAGACTCTGAAATTATACGAGAATTCGGCCCAAGGTAGAAGATCTGCCCAGTCATCCTGGCGGGAGGAAACAAAATGTCGTAAATAATCACCCAAGACCTGGTTAATTCTTTCTACTTGTCCATTGGATTGAGGATGATATGCAGAAGAAAAATTTAATTTAATCTTGAGTTGTTTACAGAGAGCCCTCCAGAATTTAGACACGAATTGGACGCCTCTATCCGAGACGATCTGCGTAGGCAACCCGTGAAGACGAAAAATGTGTACAAAAAATTGTTTAGCCAACTGAGGCGCTGAAGGAAGACCAGGAAGAGGGATGAAATGTGCCATTTTGGAGAATCGATCAACGACCACCCAAATAACAGTGTTGCCACGGGAAGGGGGTAAGTCAGTAATAAAATCCATACCAATCAGAGACCAAGGCTGTTCGGGGACAGGCAGAGGATGAAGAAAACCAGCGGGCTTCTGGCGAGGAGTCTTATCCCGGGCACAGATAGTGCAGGCTCGCACAAAGTCCACCACATCCGTCTCTAGAGTCGGCCACCAATAGAAGCGAGAGATGAGTTGCACAGATTTCTTGATGCCCGCATGACCTGCGAGATGGGAGGAGTGACCCCATTTGAGGATTCCGAGGCGTTGGCGTGGAGAAACAAAGGTCTTTCCTGGAGGAGTTTGCCTGATGGAGGCTGGAGAAGTGGAAATCAGGCAGTCAGGAGGAATGATGTGTTGCGGAGAGAGTTCAACTTCAGAAGCATCTGAGGAACGAGAGAGAGCATCGGCCCTAATGTTCTTATCGGCAGGCCGAAAGTGAATTTCAAAATTAAATCGGGCAAAGAACAGAGACCACCTGGCCTGGCGAGGATTCAGCCATTGGGCAGACTGGAGGTAGGAGAGGTTCTTATGATCGGTGTAAATAATAACTGGAAATCTTGATCCCTCCAGCAGATGCCTCCATTCCTCAAGTGCTAATTTAATGGCTAGAAGCTCTCGATCCCCGATGGAGTAGTTCCTCTCCGCCGGAGAGAAGGTCCTAGAAAAAAAACCACAAGTAACAGCATGCCCGGAAGAATTTTTTTGTAGAAGGACAGCTCCAGCTCCCACTGAGGAGGCATCAACCTCCAATAGGAAGGGTTTAGATGGGTCAGGTCTGGAGAGCACGGGAGCCGAAGAAAAGGCAGACTTGAGCCGTTTAAAGGCGTCTTCCGCTTGAGGAGGCCAAGACTTGGGATCGGCATTTTTTTTTGGTTAAAGCCACGATAGGAGCCACAACGGTAGAAAAATGTGGAATAAATTGCCTGTAATAATTGGCGAACCCCAAAAAACGTTGGATAGCACGGAGTCCGGAGGGGCGTGGCCAATCTAAGACGGCAGAGAGTTTGTCTGGATCCATTTGTAGTCCCTGGCCAGAGACCAAGTATCCTAGGAAAGGAAGAGATTGGCATTCAAACAGACATTTCTCTATTTTGGCATAGAGTTGATTGTCACGAAGTCTCTGAAGAACCATACGGACATGCTGGCGGTGTTCTTCTAGATTGGCAGAAAAAATCAGGATATCGTCCAGATATACAACAACACAGGAGTATAAGAGATCACGAAAAATTTCATTAACAAAGTCTTGGAAGACGGCAGGGGCGTTGCACAGGCCAAAGGGCATGACCAGATACTCAAAGTGTCCATCTCTGGTGTTAAATGCCGTTTTCCATTCATCCCCCTCTCTGATGCGGATGAGATTATAAGCACCTCTTAAGTCCAGTTTGGTAAAGATGTGGGCACCTTGGAGGCGATCAAAAAGTTCAGAGATGAGGGGTAGGGGGTAGCGGTTCTTAACCGTGATTTTATTAAGACCGCGGTAGTCAATGCAAGGACGTAGAGAGCCATCTTTTTTGGACACAAAGAAAAATCCGGCTCCGGCAGGAGAGGAGGATTTACGGATAGAGCCCTTTTTTAAATTTTCCTGGACGTATTCAGACATGGCAAGAGTCTCTGGAGCGGACAGAGGATAAATTCTGCCCCGGGGTGGAGTAGTGCCCGGGAGGAGGTCGATAGGACAATCATAAGGCCTGTGAGGAGGTAGAGTCTCAGCTTGTTTTTTGCAAAAAACATCCGCAAAGTCCATATAGGCCTTAGGGAGACCGGTTACAGGAGGAACCACAGAGTCACGGCAAGGGTTACTGGGAACCGGTTTTAGGCAGTCCTTGGAACAAGAGGGCCCCCAACTCTTGATCTCCCCAGTGGACCAATCCAGGGTTGGGGAATGAAGTTGAAGCCAGGGAAGTCCAAGGAGAATTTCAGAAGTGCAATTGGGGAGGACCAAAAGTTCAATCCTCTCGTGATGAGATCCGATGCACATTAGAAGGGGCTCCGTGCGGAAACGTATGGTACAGTCCAATCTTTCATTGTTTACACAATTGATGTAGAGGGGTCTGGCGAGACTGGTCACCGGGATGTTGAACCTGTTGACGAGAGAGGCCAAAATAAAATTTCCTGCAGATCCGGAGTCCAAGAAGGCCATAGTAGAGAAGGAGAAGGCAGAGGCAGATATCCGCACAGGCACAGTAAGACGTGGAGAAGCAGAGTAGACATCAAGGACTGTCTCACCTTTGTGCGGAGTCAGCGTACGTCTTTCCAGGCGGGGAGGACGGATAGGACAATCCTTCAGGAAGTGTTCGGTACTAGCACAGTACAGGCAGAGATTCTCCATGCGGCGTCGTGTCCTCTCTTGAGGTGTCAGGCGAGACCGGTCGACCTGCATAGCCTCCACGGCGGGAGGCACAGGAACAGATTGCAGGGGACCAGAGGAGAGAGGAGCCGGGGAGAAGAAACGCCTCGTGCGAACAGAGTCCATATCCTGGCGGAGCTCCTGACGCCTTTCGGAAAAACGCATGTCAATGCGAGTGGCTAGGTGAATGAGTTCATGTAGATTAGCAGGGATTTCTCGTGCGGCCAGAACATCTTTAATGTTGCTGGATAGGCCTTTTTTAAAGGTCGCGCAGAGGGCCTCATTATTCCAGGATAATTCTGAAGCAAGAGTACGGAATTGTACGGCATACTCGCCAACGGAAGAATTACCCTGGACCAGGTTCAACAGGGCAGTCTCAGCAGAAGAGGCTCGGGCAGGTTCCTCAAAGACACTTCGAATTTCCGAGAAGAAGGAGTGTACAGAGGCAGTGACGGGGTCATTGCGGTCCCAGAGCGGTGTGGCCCAAGACAGGGCTTTTCCAGACAGAAGGCTGACTACGAAAGCCACCTTAGACCTTTCAGTGGGAAACTGGTCCGACATCATCTCCAAGTGCAGTGAACATTGGGAAAGAAAGCCACGGCAAAACTTAGAGTCCCCATCAAATTTATCCGGCAAGGATAGTCGTAGTCCAGAAGCGGCCACTCGCTGCGGAGGAGGTGCAGGAGCTGGCGGAGGAGATGATTGCTGAAGCTGTGGTAGTAACTGCTGTAGCATAACGGTCAGTTGAGACAGCTGTTGGCCTTGTTGCGCTATCTGTTGTGACTGCTGGGCGACCACCGTGGTGAGGTCAGCGACAACTGGCAGAGGAACTTCAGCGGGATCCATGGCCGGATCTACTGTCACGATGCCGGCTGGCAGGTAGTGGATCCTCTGTGCCAGAGAGGGATTGGCGTGGACCGTGCTAGTGGATCGGTTCTAAGTCACTACTGGTTTTCACCAGAGCCCGCCGCAAAGCGGGATGGTCTTGCTGCGGCGGTAGTGACCAGGTCGTATCCACTAGCAACGGCTCAACCTCTCTGGCTGCTGAAGATAGGCGCGGTACAAGGGAGTAGACAGAAGCAAGGTCGGACGTAGCAGAAGGTCGGGGCAGGCAGCAAGGATCGTAGTCAGGGGCAACGGCAGGAGGTCTGGAACACAGGCTAGGAACACACAAGGAAACGCTTTCACTGGCACGATGGCAACAAGATCCGGCAAGGAAGTGCAGGGGAAGTGAGGTGATATAGGGAAGTGCACAGGTGATAACACTAATTGGAACCACTGCGCCAATCAGCGGCGCAGTGGCCCTTTAAATCGCAAAGACCCGGTGCGCGCGCGCCCTAGGGAGCGGGGCCGCGCGCGCCGGGACAGGACTGACGGAGAGCGAGTCAGGTACGGGAGCCGGGGTGCGCATCGCGAGCGGGCGCTACCCGCATCACGAATCGCATCCCGGCTGGAGGCGGTATCGCAGCGCCCCGGGTCAGTGGATCTGACCGGAGCGCTGCAGTGAGGAGAGTGTAGCGAGCGCTCCGGGGAGGAGCGGGGACCCGGAGCGCTCGGCGTAACAATACCTGACTACCCGTAGTCCATTTTAAAATTATTACTATGTAGTTAATTTTTGGAAAACTTGCTTTTCTCGCTTTCCAGTCAAAATGTTGCACGAAAAATCGCGTAGTCGCAGTTGCGACAATTTTGCGACAATTATAGTAAAGAAAACCTGACTAAACCCGTTGATAAATGTCCATACATACGACTACATTCTGGTCAGTTTTCCCAGTTATCTACACTAGTGGCAAATGCATATATATATATATATATATATATATCTATATATATTATTATTATTTATTTTTTTTTTTTTGGTGACATGGGGGTGTTCTACACAGTTTTATTCAAGGTAAATATGCAAATACTTTTTAACCAGTATGGTAGGGGTAATGCCCGCGCAATCTCCAGGAGGGCATCAGGGCGTTCTGAACACGGAAGCTTGGAGCTTCCGTGTTCGTGAAGTCAGGCCATGCCCCCTTCCATTCATATCTATGGGAGGGGGCATGTACATAACTGTCATGCCTTTTCCCAAAGACATGAACGGAGGGGGCGTGACGGCTGTGGTCGCCCGTCATAAATGTCTATGGGAGAGGGCATGACAGCTAGTACATAGCTGTCATGCCTCCTCCCATAGACATGAATGGAGGGTATGTGAAGGCTGTGGTCACCTGTCATCTGGCAAAGAGTGGATATCGCTCTGTGTACTGAATGACTAGGGTGTCACGCTGGAGATCAGACATCTTATCCCCTATCCTTTGGCACTTTAAATATAGCACCATATAACCTAAATCAGTTAAAGAGGCACTGTCATTGTTAAAACTTTTCATATATTGCAGGACTCATTATAATATGACATTTCACAATATACACCTGTTAAAAAAAATTTACATTTTCACCTGAAATTCAAGCTCTAAATAGCCACCACTAGGGGTCGCCTGTCTTTTAGCCAGACAGACTAGTCTAGATTTTACAGCATACTGGATACCGGCCGTAAAGCATACCGGTATCCAGTATAGGAGATTTCTATTGTGTATGCAAAACTACAGATAAAGGATGTGTGGACATGCTGGGAGCTGTAGTTTAAAAATAGCTGGAGGCAACACTGCTCTAACACAGTTATTTACAAACATTGCAGCTTCAGTTTTTACTAAACTACAACTCCCAGCATGCTGAAATAGTCAAAGCTTTCTCGGACTCCTGAATGACAAAGAAGTTGATCAGACATTCAGGAGTCTGTGAAAGATGAATGACACACATAGTGACAGCTATGCTGATTAGCATCCAGCTTTACTAGGAGAAGATAAAACAGATAGAACACGTATTCATAAAAATGCTGTACTTTTATCTAAAAAATCCTTGCACTAATTTTATAAAGATCTATTGTTATATTTATAAATTTTATCCTGTTATGAATTCACCATAATGTCTTCTGATTACTGCAGGCAAGCTCCAAGTATCTTTCTCTGTGTAACATGACACAGCATAAAACCAGAGAGGAAAGGTTACAGAGTAGAGAGTACTGATTGGCTGACTGCCCAGACTTGCTCCTGTGAGGGAGACAGACTGACACGCCCCCTCCAGCCTGCACAATGAAAAAGTAACTCACCGGCAGATAAATGCTTATATCTTTGGATATATAAGTCCGAGACACATAAAAATTATATGCACATGATCAGGATTGGGTCCTGAGTAACATATAACTTTTTTTCTTTTTTTTGCACTATGACAGGTACACTTTAAATGTAAAACTAAATTTATGTAAAATTTGGTTTCTTAAGCTTTAAATACTAGGGAACACCCTTGGAAACCATTCCTATTCTTGAGTTATGCTTATTATTCTTTATTAAATATTTAGTTTACTTTTGCTTCTACAGTGTGCTGTGTGAGCTCTGCTTTATTTCTTTACTTCTACCAAGGCTACACAGTGCCTTGAAAAAGTATTCACCCCCCTTGATTTTTTTCGTATTTTGGTACATTACAGCCTTAAAGGGGTACTCCGGCACTTATACATCTTATCCACTATCCAAAGGATAGGGGTTAAGATGCCTGATCGTGGGGGTGCCGCCGCTGGGGACCCCCGTGATCTTGCACGCCGCACCCCGTTTAAAATCAGTCCCCGGAGCGTGTTCACTCTGGGTCTGTTTACTGTCGATCACGGGGCCGGAGCGTTGTGACGTCAAGGCTCCGCCCCATGCGACGTCACGCTCCGCCCCCCTCAATGCAAGCCTATGGGAGGGGGCGTGACAGCTTTGGATAGGGGATACGATGTCTAAGCGCCGGAGTACTCCTTTAAGTTCAATGTTTTGTTATCCTGAATTTTATGTGATGGATCAGAACACAATAGTCTAAATAATAAAAATATATCAATAAAACTATTGTTTAGAAATAGAAAACAGAAAATTGTATTCATCCCCTTTGTTAGGAAGCCCATAAAAAGCTCTGGTGCAACCAATTACCTTTAGAAGTCGCATAATTAGTGAAATGATGTCTACCTGTGTGCATTCTAAGTGTCACATGATCTGTCATTACATATACACACCTTTTTTGAAAGGCCCCAGAGGCTGAAACACCTAAGCAAAAGGCATCAGTAACCAAACACTGCCATGAAGACCAAGGAACTTTCCAAACAAGTAAGGGGCAATGTTGTCGAGAAGTACAAGTTGTAACGTCTGCGCTCCGGCCGGACACGCCGCCCGTGAGCGCTCTTTGCTCATGTCCCCACTGCGGGGCTGGGATTCGCATTGCGGGATGCACTCGCATGTGAATCCCGACCACAGTGCTCTCTGCTGACACCTGCTCTGGACAGTTCCTAAAATGGACAGAGATGTCAGCAAATAGCACTGTGGTCATGATGTCAGCAGAGAGAACTGTGTTACTTAATCCTACCAGCTAATATGTGCTGGTAGGATTAAGATTTTTTAATAGAAGTAATTTACAAATCTGTTTTACTTTCTGGCACTGGTTGATTTAAAAAAAAAAAATCCACCGGAGTACCCCTTTAATTCCAGGTTGTGAGGCACCAAAATACAAAAAAGTCAAGGGGGTGAATACAAGGCACTGTATGATCCTCCCTTGTAGACTGATTTATATCTGCTCTCCAGCCTGTGTCTTTCCCCCCTAGTCTATACTTTGAACTGGTATGTAACCCACCCTCTCCCCTGCTGTTATCTCTAGCTCTGAGAGTAGTATGTCCATCTAAGGGACTTATTATTAGTTAGGTCACAATGCTCTACTTGTTCTCTTTGTATTCAATGTAATATGCAAAGCATGGCAGTAGTTTATAGAACAGCTCTTATAAATGAGAAAGCATTCTGATGACATTAAAGCGAAATTAGAGTATACATTTCACAATAAAAACCACAAGACAACAAATAACCCCACAAATTGCCCACTGGAAAAACCATAATTACAGAAAGCCTGATGAGAATACTTTTATCAAATGAAATAACTAGTAAATAAAATGGTTTGAAGAAAAACAAAGCACCACCTACACTGCAAAGAGAAAAATGAAATGTTTGTTAGCAAACAAATGTCCAGCATGAATTGCAATCTAACAAAGGCATTACAAAGCCTACCAAAGGTTAATAAAGGATACATCTCAAAGGTACTGTACGTAATGCTTATTTACCGAAATATGAATAAAACAGAAGCACTGTTTTGGTCACTGAAATCAGATAATGTTTATCATCAGCAGTAATGTTTCCCTACCAGGGTTCCATGACAGTCAGAGCTTCACTGGTGGAAATAGTCAATCTCATTTAAAGGGTTACTCCGCTCCCCAGCACCGGTTCATTGAGTTTCGAATGCTTGCATTGAGGGGGCGGGACATGACGTCACATGACGGGGCGTGATGTCACGAGGGGGCGGCCGTAAACAGGGAAGCTCTCACACAGCGTTTGGAACTCTGTGTGAACTCTATGTTCTGGATGCTGTGTAGCGGAGTAACCCTTTAAATGGAGTACTTCACTGGCCAGCGTTCAGAACTAAATGTTCCAAAATGCTGTTTTCGCACTGCGGGGGTTGGCCATGCCCCTTGTTACGTTATGGCCATGCCCCCTCAATGGAGGTCAATGGGAGGGGGCGTGACAGCCACCACGCCCCTCCCATAGACTTGTATTGAGGGGGCGTGGTCTTGAAAAGGGGTGTGGTCGACCCCTGCAGAGCGAAAACAGCATTCGGAACATTTAGTACCAAAGCCTGGGGAGTACCCCTTTAAACATGCTTGGAACAGTGTGAACAGAACACTGAACATGTACAACAAACCTATCATCCTCTGGGAAGCTTAGGCTATCTGTGGACTACAAGGACAGCAACTCATCTGAATGGCAACCATGTAAAGCTAGGCATACACCACATTTATGCCATACAATTGAGACATAGTGCAAAAAAACATATACTACTAGAACAGAATGCCTATACTGCTGGATCTTACTTTCAATAGTTTTTATTAGCAAGTTCAAAAAGTTATTACAATGTAAAGCAATAGGGACAGACGTAGCTGTCGAAATTTTTCATATAAACAAACAGTTACAAAGGTTTTATAAACATAACCTATCTAAGTCTGAACAAAGAAAAAAAATAATAATTAGCGGTCTGCTTACCGAGGCAAACCGTCATGAAAGACACTACTATGAAGTACACAAGTCAATACTATTCCATTGTGCCTAAAACCTATAGAAATACTCATTTGGCATCTCTCTTTGGTGAGTGATGTATACTGCTGGATCTTGTTGCCACTGACCTATATTGTAGAAATAATAATAATACAGTACTCATTCAGACCAGTACACAGGACAATAAAGCACAATGTAAAATGCCTTACTGCCCTGTAAAACACAGTATCCAGAAGATGTATATTGTTTTTATTATTAAGAGAAGCCAATGGCAATAAGATATAATTGTAGCCCTTCAGTTACACCATGACGTCTGTTGGATGTTTTTTTTTCTAGTATGCAGTAAAAAAAAACATATACCTCAAATGTATGACATATTCATGGTGTGAACATAGCCTTGTACTACATAATGTACAACTGACCAGATCTACCCCCAGTAAAAATCAGAGTAAGCAGGCCACAGGCGACAAGGGGTTGTCTGGTAAGGTGATAGTTTAAAGAGGTACTCCGCTGGAAAAAAAATATTTTTATTTTAATCAACTGGTGCTAGAAAGTTAAACAGATTTGTAAATGACTTCTATCTTAATCCTTCCAGTACTTATCAGCTGTTGTATGCGCCACAGAAAGTTCTTTTCTTTTTGAAATTCCTTTCTGTCTGACCACAGTGCTCTCTGCTGACACCTCTGTCCATGTCAGGAACTGTCCAGAGCAGGAGCAAATCCCCATAGCAAACCTATTCTGCTCTGTACAGTTCCTGACCCAGACAGAGGTGTCAGTAGAGAGCACTGTCGTCAGACAGAAAGGAAATTCAAATAGAAAATCACTTCCTATGGAGCATGCAGCAGCTGATAAGTAATGGAAGGATTAAGATTTTTAAATAGAAGGAATTTACAAATCTGTTTAACTTTCTGGCACCAGTTGATTTAAAAAAAAAAAAAAGGTTTTCTAGGGGAGTGCCCCTTTAATACAGAGGTATTCTTGGCATAATAATTATTTCCAAATCATATCTGACCATAACATTATATTATGTAATGACTTGTTACACCATTTTTTTTAGGGTAATTCCCATCTGGACATGTAAGGTATATTCAGAGAGTCTCACCCCAGAAGTAACCTCCACAGACAATAATGAAAGTTGCACATATGGTGTAACATTACAAACTATGCTGTGCTGTAACTCCCAAGTTAAGGGAGTCTAGTGGTGCCATGCCGTGAATATAATTCCCATTGTAAAACATCTCGTTCAGTTTACTGACCAACACTTGAGGCCACATGGAGGCCAAAGGGGGGTGGATGGCCCTAGATCTTAAGATAGATGTGGATCCTAGACCTTGATCTGTCTTGGACTCACATCTGTCTAACATTTATGGCCTGTCCTTAAATGTTCAAATGTGAATACCCCTTTAAGGAGGACTTCAACCGAAAATGTAAAAATGCTAAATATTAGTAAATTTTTATTGCCCTTTTTGCCCTATTTGTTGACAATATGGCAGGTTTAACATCAGGCACATAAAGGGGCGCAAAAGTACTATGATGAAGTGCAAGAAGAGGCATGATCAATGTAATCTATATGCACCTTCAAAAGTCAAGATTTGTAACTATAAAAATCATAAAGAAATGTAAACTTTATGACAGCAAATCTGTTTAAAGCCTGGAGGATGTATTGAAGTCTCACATGCCGGTCTTATAAAATCCCTTGCTATTGCATGGATGCTATGGATTTCTGTAGGGTGCATGCCTCTACATAAATCCTGGTGCATCTGAGGCCTGTGCCCCCACTGAAATCTATATCAGCTCTGAGCCAACATAGAGTTGAGCTACAGTTTGCGCCAATTTACGTTTGCAGGCATACAAGAAAGCCAAACAGCAGCAACTGGAAAGAAAATTCACTTCAAGTCCATTTTTTCCCAATAGCAGAATATCTGATACAGTCCTAATCTCCGAGGAAAGGGATTTATCGGTAATCACTTCTGAGGACTTAAAGGGGTATTCCGGGTTCATACATCTTATCCCCTATGGAAAGGATAGGGGATAAGATGTATGATCGCAAGGGTCCTGAGGCTGGAGACCCCCCGCGATCTCGGTGCAGCCCCCTGCATTCTGTGCCAGGCACTGCTTCCCAGACAGGGACGTGATGTCACAGTCACGCCCCTAATGATATCACACCACACCCCCTCCATTCATGTCTATGGGAGGGCGCGTGATGGCCGTCACGCCCCCTCCCATAGACATGAATGGAGGGAGTGTGGCGTGACATCACTAGGGGCGTGACCGTGACATCACGCCCCCATCTCGGAAGCAGTGCCTGGCATGGAATTCCAGGGGCTGCACCTAGATTGCGGGGGTCCCCAGAGGCAGGACCCCTGCGATCATACATCTTTTCCCCTATCCTTTGGCTAGGGGATAAGATGTATAAACCCGGAATACCCCTTTAAAGTAGGCAGACAATGTCATAGAGCAGCAGGAAATGCTCGCAGAAGGCTTGGGTGTATAGGGGGAGGTATTAGTAAAATGATGCAAGAATGGCTTTATATAATTTAGATGCAGTTTTCGTAAAGGATTGTAGTAAAGTACGAACAAGTTGTATGATGAAGAATATTTGGAGTGCTTGCTGCACTGCAATGGACTGTGGGATGGGAATGATTCTAAAGTGCCATTTGTGGGTTGTCATAGCCACAATATCATATAAGTTGTATTTAGATGTGTTTGCAAGAGGCTATCAACCTCCACAGGCCGCCTGCCCTAAGACCAAATAACAACAAAGCTGGGTGTATGAAGATAACCTTGAAGTGTATAATTAGAAGGTTTTTTTTCCATTGTTGGAACTGATGTTTAATGCATCCCAAGCCTTTCAAACCACAGCGAGGCAGTGTAGAAAGCCCACAGTAGACTGTGCCAGGTGTCCTCATTTCCTGACTGTGCATCTCATCCTGACACATCATAAGAAAAATAATTGCTCAACATAATTTTTTGCTGTGTTTTAATTGCAAGTTATGCTACAATGAAACGTTCATCATAAAAGGCATAGAAGAAAGGATCTCCCACATAATAACGCACAAACTTTACAGCTGCTAATAGCAGTTTCACCAACTCAGACATATTAACTAACAGCGAACCTTTAAGAATCAAGACTAAGAGAGGTGCAAATCCGTCTACAATGGTGATGGAGTCAAGCTGACAGCGTATGGGTTAATAACCTAAAACATGTCTTCGCTAGATATAGCTGAATTCTGTATTCTAGACTAAGGTTTACAATACTGTACTTTGTAAATACAGCAGCAAAGGAATTGTCTCTTCTTGTATTGCTATTTTTATTCGTAGCAATTTACTTCACCGGGAACTTAGTGCTTCCCCCCTGCTGTCACTGTAGAGAGATTTATTTTAGAAAGAGATTTTGCACTTTGTATAAAACAGCCAGATATCCTGTATGTTTCTGTGTTTCCAACATACAGAGATCTTAGTTATTGCTATACAGATCATTCTGAAATGCATATATTGTAAGTCATGGATGTGAGATGGCTGATTGACAGGCTGCAGGAGGAACACAGCTTGCAGCAACTCTGCTGTAACACAGAGTTTTACCAATCATGTGCCTCCAGCTGTTGCAAAAATTACAACTCCAAGCACGCCTGGACATTCAAAGGATGTCTGGGCATGCTGAAAGTTGTAGTTTTGCAAAAGCTGTAGGCACACAGATGAAGGCAACACTGCTGCAAAAAAAGAGTTATCCAAACATTGTACCTCCAACTATTCCAAAACTACAAGTCCCAGCATTACAGGTTTGGCAAAGGATGATACACATGAATGACAAAGGGAAAATATAAAAAAGGTATGCATAAAAAATATTGTGTGTGTGTGTGTGTGTACAGCATAAAACCAAAGAGGAAAGGGTTACAGAGCAGGGCTGCCAGGCTCCTCCAAGAGAAGTGAATCAGTAGAGTAAGAGAGGGGAGGGAGTCAGCACGAGAGAAGGACACGCCCACTCCTTTTGGATAGATGAAAAAGACATTGAGCAGCTGTAATATGCTATTTTTTTGTGAAATATCGGAGACATAAAAATTACATGTACATGATCAGGATTAGGTACTGAGTAACATATAACATTATTTTTTTTGGTGGGATCTGAAAGGTACGCTTTAACAAATAACTGTACAATTTGCCGTTATGGCCTCCTAAGCGTGCAACAGAGCAATGTATACGAAAATCTATTTCTAGACTTAATATTTATTGTAAAGTACAGTAGCTCTACGCTTTTATAACATGCCATCAAATAAGTCTCAAAAAACCCAAAGCTGCTTACAGCTTACAAAGGAAAGAGCAGCTGATATGAAATATCTCTGCACTATTGCTAGTAATATTATAGTAGTTGCTTTATTATACTTTTTTACACCATACACAAGGTGTTTCCTTTGCTGATTAGCCCTTTTAAGCTATTGTAGAGCAGTGAGCCTATGGATTTGGGCTTTTTAAGACTTATTTGATGACATGTTATAAAAGCGCAGAGCTACTGTACTTTACAATAAATATTAAGTCTAGAAATAGATTTTCCTATACATTGCTCTGTCACAGAGAGCTGAGCTCCGTCCCTCTTGTCACAGGAGACAAGACCAGTTATGTAAAGGGAGGAGATGGTATTACTGCTCTTTAGATTTATTGCCCATTAGATAAAACAGCAGGAAGCCATTCTCAGGTACAGCAGTTTCTGTCAGAACAGGCTTCACTGCTGCCTTATCTTATGAGTCATAAATTTAATGAGTAGTAGTATGCTTTCCCCCCCCCCCCTTCACATCATTGGTCTTGTCCATGCTGATAGGGAGGGAAGAGGTGTAGACTGCTTTCACAGCATGTCATCCCAGCTTACAAGCCAGAAAGCCCAGCTGATATGGTAGATCTATGCACTATGGTCAATAATATTATATTAATAGGTTACTTTTATTATACTTGTTGGTTGGCTGGAAAATCCGTTTAAGTCATTCCATCCATAAGCTTCTCTACCATTTTCCACCACTCACCTCAGATACTGTACACTGCATCTACGCTCACCCTAAGAGCAAACAGTACAGTGGAGCCATACCAGAAAATAAAGCAAAACTAGATTAAATCTAGTTTGGGATCATTTCTGAAGTACTGGTTTGGATTAAGGCGGAAATTCCACTGAGGTTTTTCATGCAAAAATGCCAAAAAAAAAGACTAATTTTGCATATTTTCTGTGAAAAAACACCACGGACAGATAGAAAACTGCAAAATGCCAGATCCACTTAGCGTTTTATATTTTGGGCAGATGGTTCCAGCCAATCACAACTGTTTGTGGTAAATATAAATAATAGGTATATATACGGCAGGGGACCATACAGGACACTAGCATTGGGTTTCAGGAGTGATATCCGCTGTGATCTGTCCTTAACTGAAGGTACTACTGCTCCCAACATGGAGCACACTCAGCTCCATGCTAGGAGCTGAAGTACCTGCATTAATAGACCGATCACAATGGGTGTCAGATATGACACCCATTGCAATCTATTAGTACAGGTGCTACAACTCTCAGCATGGAGCCGAATGTGCTCTATGTTAGGAGCAGTAGTAACTCAGTAAGGGACCGATCGCAGCAAGTGTCACTCCTGACACCTGTTGCGATCCTCCTGATGTGAATTTCGGGACTACAGAGCTGGGAGAACAGCTGATCCTGAGCAGCTAGATATATGACGTATATCTACTGCCCAGCAAAAAACTATAGTGAGCCTGCAACGTGTACTCCAGCCCTAATACATCTTGTTCCCTATCCAAAGGAAAGGGGATAAGATGTCTGATCGCAGGGGGTCCCGTCAATGGGTACCCCCGCAATCTGTCATTGTGCACCCACCTTTGTGAGCTCTCTGCAGTGCTGGAGGCTCCGAGTGTGAAGCGTGACGACCACGGGGCTGGAGTATCGTGATGTCACGACTCCGCCCTGTGTGATGTCATACCCGCCCCCTCAATGTAAGTCTATGGAAGGAGGAGTTAAGGCTGTCACGCCCCTCCCCCATCCTACAGACTTGCATTGAGGGGGGCGGGACGTGACATCACACGGGGGCCGAGTCGTGATGTCATGATACTCTGCCCCCGTGGTTGTCACGCTTCCCACTCGTAGCCTCCAGCGCTGCGGAGAGCTAACAAAGGTGGGTGACAATGACAGATCACGGGGCTCCCCAGCAGCGGGACACCCGCGATCAGACATCTTATCCCCTATCCTTTGGATAGGTGATAAGATGTATTGGGGCTGGAGTACCCCTTTAACCCCTTGCCAAGGTGTGCGCTATGCTCCAGCCCAGCAAGGAAAGAGTTAACTTACACTGCTGGACAGTATAGGTTAACCTTTTGGCAGTATACAGAATATACATCTATCTATAAATAGCTGTATATAGTGTATACAGAAGAAGAAGTCCGCTTACCTCCCTCGCTCCAATCCCAGCTGGGTCTGTGTAGCTCTGCCCCCTAGTAATCATGTCATTAGGGGCGGATCTAAAGAGGAGCCAGGCTGGTAAGTATGAGGCTCTGTTCACATACATTTTGTATAATGTGAACAGACCCTTTTGGCAGTGTTTACCCCAGACAGGGAGACTCCAGCCGTTGCTAAACTACAGCTCCCAGCATGCTGCTGGGAGTTGTAGTTTTGCAACAATTGGAGACTCCCTGTTTGGGAAAACATTGCATTATGGGCGGTCTCCCCAGTGGAGAGTGCTAAAAATGTGCTAACCAATTTTTTTTTTCTTCTCGTTTCAGATCCGTGTATGCAGAGGATTACATCGGATTCGATGGATTACGGCGATTACCTAGATTTTTTTTTCTTTTAATAAAATGGCTAACGAGGGCTGTGTTTTTTAAATAAAATCATTTTTCCAATTTGTCCATTTTTTTTTAAATAAAATTTTCAGGCTTAGTAGTGTAGGCCGTCTTATTTACTAAGCCAAGGCTTAGCGTTAGCCCCAAAAACAGCTAGCACTAACCCCCAATTATTACCCCGGTACCAACAGGCCCGGAGCGTCAAAAATAGCACTCCTGGGCCTAGGCGGTAACAGGCTGGTGTTATTTTGGCTGGGGAGGGCCAGTAACAATGGTCCTCACCCACCCTGGTAACGTCAGACTGTTGCTGCTTGGTTGGTATCTGGCTGAGAATAAAAATCCGGAAAACCCTATGCAAACTTTTTATATAAATAAATAAAAACGCATAGGGTTCCCCGTATTTTCATTCTTAGCCAGATACCAACTAAGCAGCAACAGCCTGACGTTACCAGGGTGGGTGAGCACCATTGTTACTGGCCCTCCCCAGCCTAAATAACGCCAGGCTTTTACCGCCTAGGCCCAGAAGCTTTTTGACGCTCCGGGCCTGTTGGTACCATTTTTTCCCGACACCCCTGTGGCGGTGGGTATTGGGGTAATAATTGGATGTCAGCGCTAGCTGTTTTTGGGGCTAATGCTAAGCCCTGACTTAGTAATTGATTCCGTCAATAAGATGGCTTCCACTACTAAGTTTGAAAATTCAATAAAGAAAAAACACGACATATTGGAAAAATTATGTTATTTAAAAAAAACACTCCCCCACAACCCTTGATAGCCATTTTATTAAAAGAAAAAAAAATCCAGTTTATCCGCCGTAATCCACCAAATCTTCTGTAATCCTCTGCATACACGGATCTGAAACGAGAAGAAAAAATGGGTCAGGACATTTTTGGCGCTCTCTGCTGGCTGTCTGGGCATGCTGGGAGTTGTAGTTAAGCAACAGCTGGAGTCTCCCTGTCTGGGAAGACACTGGCAGAAGGGTCTGTTCACATTATACAAAACGGACAATGTGAACAGAGCCTCACACTTACCACTCTGCTTCCCGTCTGTAGCTTCGCCCCTAATGGCGTCATCATTAGTGGGCATAGCTACACGGACCCGGCAGGCACAGGGAGCGAAGAAAGTAAGGGGATCTCCTCTTCTGTATACACTAAAGGGGCCATAGGAGCAGGGAGTTCTGTCCTGGCTCCTGTATACACGGGTAAACTATGCACCCCTGTATCCTGTATACTATACATCACTCCTCACCTCCTAACACTCTGTGGACCAGACGCTCTGCATCCGACCCACAGAGTGGTACCCTGAAGGCAGTGAAAAACTGCCACAAGGTACAAATTTCTCCACACCAGAAAAGCGCCATAAAAATTGCTAAAACACAGGAAAAAGCTGTGGCAGTTTTTCTAGCTGTATTTCTGGCATTTTTGCCGGTGAGAAAAACCGGCAGAAAAGCCGGTGGAATCCTAGCCTTATGGATTTTACTATATTTGCCATAGTACTATATGAAATAAAAAATAAACAGCTGTTTAATTATTAGGTGTAATGCTCTCTGTTAAATCTTCCATTTTACTTACATCATTACGCTTACATAAAGTAATTATCATGAATAATAGATGGGCCTATAATGCATTAGGATGCATTGTTTTTTTTAATGAACATAATATAGCACTGTATGTGGTAGTGAAAGCAAAAACATCCATCCAAATATTTATACATATAATAGGTTGTAGAGGAAAATACCAGCACAAGTATGCATTAATAAGAAATGTCAAGGTTATAAAATACAAAACAGAACCTGAATCCAAAATGTAACAGTAAAATTAGACATTCCAGCTATTTAATATTTAGTATTTTAGTAAAATGTATTTACTAAATGCATGTCAGAATTTCAGTTGCAGAATCCACACCAGGTATTTTTTGCATGTTTTTTTACGTTTTAGATTCTATAAGACATAACTCTCTTATTTTTCCATTGACAGAGCCATATAAGTCTGCAGAGTCCTTAAATGGGCACTGTCATTAAACATGATTGTTAATATTTGTGTCACGATTCGGCAGGCTGGAGGTGGATCCTCTGTGCCAGAGAGGGATTGGCGTGGACCGTGCCGGTGGACCGGTTCTAAGTTGCTACTGGTATTCACCAGAGCCCGCCGCAAAGCGGGATGGTCTTGCAGCGGCGGTAGCAACCAGGTCGTATCCACTGGCAACGGTTCAACCTCTCTGACTGCTGAGAAAAGCGCGGTACAAGGGAGTAGACAAGAGCAAGGTCAGACGTAGCAGAAGGTCGGGGCAGGCGGCTAGGTTCGTAGTAAATGGTGATAGCAGATGGTCAAGAACACAGTAGAGGTAACACAGAGTAGCTTTCTCAAGGCAGAAGGCAACAAGATCCGGCCAGGGAGTGCAGGGGAAGTGAGGTATAAGTAGGGAGTGCACAGGTGGAAACTAATCAGGAAGATTGGGCCAGGCACCATCATTGGTGCACTGGCCCTTTAAATCTCAGAGAGCTGGCGCGCGCGCGCCCTAGAGAGCGGAGCCGCGCGCGCCAGAGCATGACAGCCGGGGACCGGGACAGGTAAGTGACTTGGGATGCGATTCGCGAGCGGGCGCGTCCCGCTATGCGAATCGCATCCCCACCGGCAATGTCAGTGCTGTGCTCCCGGTCAGCGGGTCTGACCGGGGCGCTGCAGGGAGAGAAACGCTGCGAGCGCTTCGGGGAGGAGCAGGGACCCGGAGCGCTCAGCGTAACAATTTGATTTATTATGCCAAATAAATAACTTTTGTAACTGGCTTCCATAAAAAATAAAAATAAAAAAAAAATGTTTGTTTCTCTGCTGTATTCTTCTGGCCACCAGGGGTCTCCCTTCTTGGCCAGAACACATTCCGTCTGGTCAAAATCTCAGATTTTGGTCTCCTGCTTGCAATGGCAGGAGACCAAACTCAGGAAGTGTTTCTCTGCACTGAGCTTTATTGACAGCTGCAAAGAGCCTCACTGAAAGCAGCTGCACAGACTAAAAGCTGCACAGAGCCTTACTGAAAGACTGAAAGCTGCTACACAGAGATTGAGGTCTTCTATTTATCACAGCGCTGCAACCATGTGAGGGCGGGAGTGGTCCATCATGCCTGCTGGGAAATGCCCACTTTCTACTGCTGGGAAATTGCACTACGTAAGCAGGAAGAAAGGTAAGGTACAGAGCTTAACATTTTTTCTAAGGGTTGGAGGAGTATTAGGAGTAGTTAGGGAACATAGCCTGAGTTAGTTTAGCAAAGTTTATTTAGTGACAGGTACTTTTTAAGTCTATGGCAGCTTTATATCTTTATAACACTTTACTTTATAACCATTCCTGACTTAAAGGGTGGATTCACACATTACTGCGGAAATACTGTATGGTTGCAGTATTCACACCCACATTCCGCAAACAGTACATTACAAAACAATAACATATTCAGTAAGTGAATGGTATTTTAAAGAGAACCTGTCATAAAACCATATTTTCTAAACTAACTCTGATTAGATTATATTCCCTAACTACTCCTAACACCCCTCCTGCCCTTAAAAATTATTTCTGAGCTTTAAAAAGTTCTGTTTCATACCTTTATGCTTGCTCATATTGTGTGAGCTCCCGGCAGGAGAAAGTGGGCGTTCCCCAGCAGGTGCAACGTCACTGAAGCCTGCGAGAGCTAGAGAGCTGTGCCTGCCAGGCCAGGAGGAGACCAAATTAACTGTTTGTCTTGCGCAAAGAACAGAAAAGAGCCACCTAGTGGCGCTTTTTTTAATCACATATAAAGATTGAGAATTTTAACAGCAAGTAAATAGCAAAGTGTCTTATAATTACATAAGGAACAATATATTAAAAGTTTAGTTTGGTGACAGGTGCTCTTTAACAATCCCTATTTTTAATCTGCCCTCCTGCAGCTCCCGGAGCTGCTTGCCTTTTCTTCTCCCATTTGATGTAACTGCACTTTGAATGATCCAATAAACTCCCTCCACGTTTTGCTGACATAAAGGGTGAGTGCTATTTTCTCTTCTTTCTTGGATGTTTATGGACTTATGTTTCTGAAGAGTGCACTGCACCCCCTGGTTTAGCTTCAAGCACAGACATCTCCATAGAGTATCCTAAATACAGGATCCTGTTTATCCACACTTCACTGCCGAGTGTCTTTTCTTTCCTGCTATTTCCTATTTTTAATCTGCTACAAAAATTGTCATCTTAAATCCTTGCTATTTCACTGGGAGTTTTAGGCCCATTTAACTGCTTAAATTTTATGTAATGTGTAAACATAGCCATACACTTATTATCTAGTTCAAATGTTATTTAAACAGAGGCTGTAAATAGTTTCATGGATACTAAGAGCCACATCTGGAATACTGGGGAAAAAAACTGGTGTATGGACCGGGAAAAGGGACTGTCAAAGCCTAAAAACATGCTAAGTTCTTTAAGGGTGTATTCATACGTACAGTATCCTGCGCATATTTGATGTGCAGGATTTGAAGCTGTGCTATATCACAGTCCATTTAATTTACTATTGTCTCTGACCATTTCCAGCATTCCATGCAGCCAGACACCTTTTACCTTGTAATCCACCCAGCCACTGCAGCAGAGCCACGTTCCTGGAGACCACGTGACTTATGACATATTGTCTCTGGCCATGTGGAATGCTGGGAAAGTAAAAAGACTTGCACTACAGTACTTCTGGGTGTGGGTCCTGTGCATGAAAATGGGACAAAGTGGCACATGGAGAAAGTTGAGGTATATTACACACTATTATAACTTGGCATCATGGGCTCAATGGCTGAAGAAGGATAAATATTTGAATACCTCTTTAAATAATTTAAGTATTTTATCAGCAAATAATCAATGCTGCAAAAAAATTCCCCCCTGTACCCATGTAATTCCCATAACTTCTGCCTCAGGCCTGTGGTATAGACCCTAATAAATAACAACACCAGGAAGTAGCCTAAAATAAATAAATACTAAAACAAAAATTTATGAGGGGGGTGGGGAGTATAGCACTATTGCACCTGTTTAAATATTACAAAAACGTAACACATTTATTGACGCGTTGCTTGGAGCAAAAAGGCAATGACGTTGTGTAAAGAGTACATTGTTTATTTCTAGGTTGTGGATAGGATAGGGAAAGGATCTCAATGTTAACAATCCTATTATACTTTCCTATATTGTCCCAGTACAACTACTGGGACCCCCCCCCCCCCCCCCCCCCCGCAATCTCCTGAACAGGGCCCTGGCAGTCTGCTGGAAGTGGCTGTTCCGACCCCCGCAGGAAGCCGAAATGCCCCTCCATGTATCTCTGTGGAATACATGGAGCCAGGTGTGGGCCACCGTTCTGTGTAGGGTAGGCATGCCCCCTTCAGAAGACTGCCGGGGCCCCGTTTAGGAGATCGTGGGGAGTCCCAGTGGTCGGACTCCCCACAATCTATGACTTATCCCCTATCCTTTGGATAGGGGATAATTTATCTTTTACTACAGAACTCCTTTAAAACATTACATTTCTTACAATCAACAAGTATATGATGGTGATATGAAGGTAAGTTGCTCTTATTTAGGTTTGAAGTCATTTAATAGCTTATTCAGTATACCGATTTACAGTACAATCTGCATGAATTAATAGTTTAATGCTATATCCTGTATAAACAATGTAAGAGTTTCTAGAGTATACAGCTTTACCATCATTTAATAGATTATATAACCTATAGGTTTACGTTTCAGACTGCGCAATGCTAATACATTTCTTCAATTCCTGCACAAACGGATTAATTAGGAGACAATTATTTATTTCTTCATTATCTTTTTCCTACTCTCTTACTTTGATGAACCATAATTATGAAAAGACAAGAAATAAAAAAAAACTTACTTAATGACTGCCTTATAGCTTAACTTACTAAGTAAAATGTGTAAGAAAGTGCAGTATAATATTACCGAGACACTACTAATTATGAGGTGTGGGAGATCTGAGGCAGAACAGGGAATATTGCCGATATTAAGGTCCTACTAAAGGAATTCATAACTCTGTTCAGGAGAGGTGTAATATGCCCACTCCATATAGGTATTGCATATATTTTTAGACAGATTATGCTTAGCATACATATTGATATACAGAGAGATAATACTCAGTGGAGGGTAGCGGATTTCCATTTTCATGGTGACAGTTCATCAGGAGTGAGTAGAAGAATTTAGATAGCAGTGGGAGGTAAGTAAGTCAGGTCATTAAACTT
Source organism: Hyla sarda (assembly GCF_029499605.1). NCBI lineage: Eukaryota > Metazoa > Chordata > Amphibia > Anura > Hylidae > Hyla > Hyla sarda. The sequence continues at coordinate 472,421,067 of NC_079189.1, forward strand.
AATAGCAGTAAGTGACAAAGCGTCACACACAGAGGAGTGGGTTTCATAGTCAATTCTCTTCTAGCCATTATTTGGTTATAATGCTGTGTTTTACTATGGCAGAAGTACAGAGCAGACAGATATAAAAGGTTAATTTTGTGTCTCTTTTCCTGGATTTATTTAGTAGATTATTGCCGCTAGGTATTATATGCATTGTGTTGTATTATACGCCCCTCACTACTGAAACTAAAACACCAAGAAGTACAAGTTGTCGCCAAGATCTGCAAATGATGTGGTGTATGGTATCAATGAGTAGCTATGGAAAAACATATTATTGTGTGGTGAGTAGATTCAGACCAGCTATGTTGCCAAGATGACAGGTGTAGTAAATATACAGTTATTAGACTATAAGCAAAGACGGAGGACATCCCGGAGCTGGCACAATCCTATAGAACCATCTACATAATGTATATACACTGAATATCAATAAACCGAAAACTGATGCCCAAGCTAATAGGTTGAATAAAAGTAGAAGTTACAACATAATACTGTGTTTCTCCGAAAATAAGACCGATTCTTATATTAATTTAAGCCACAAAAAACACACTAGGGCTTATTTTCAGGGTAGGGCTTATTTATTTATGGGGGGCTGCAGGAGTGTGGAGGAAGGGGGGCTGCGGGAGTGTGGAGGATGGGGGGCTGCAGGAGTGTGGAGGATGGGGGGCTGCAGGAGTGTGGAGCATGGGGGGCTGCAGGAGTGTGGAGCATGGGGGGCTGCAGGAGTGTGGAGCATGGGGGGCTGCAGGAGTGTGAAGGATGGGGGGCTGCAGGAGTGTGGAGGATGGGGGGCTGCAGGAGTGTGGAGGATGGGGGCTGCAGGAGTGTGGAGGATGGGGGCTGCAGGAGTGTGGAGGATGGGGGCATCCTCCACACTCCTGCAGCCCCCCTTCCTCCCCTTCCCCTGTCGTCCTCCACACTCCTACCGTAACCTTACAGTGCCCCCCACCCCTCTGCCATAATAAACTAGGGTACCGGTACACATTTCACCTTCATACCCTGCGGCGAGATCTCCTTCTTCTGTTGCTTAGCAGCCAGGGGCAGGGACACGTCCGTGATGTCGGCCGTGCATACGCGCCAACGTTTTAAAATGACAGCGTCCCTGCCCCGGCTGAATTGCGGTAAGGTAACTTGCCACGGGACCAGCCAAAGGAGGAGGGGGGTGGGCAGCGGGGGCCGCGGGGAGCTGCGGGGTCTGCGGGCATTACTGGGGTGACCGGGGGTGGTGTGGAGTCTGCGGGCATTACCGTACTGGGGTGGCCGGGGGTGTGTGTGGGGTCTGCGGCCATTACTGTGGTGGCCGGGGGGGGGGGGGGGTGTGGGGTCTGCGGGCATTACTGTGGTGGCCATGTGGGGTCTGCGGGCATTACTGGCGGCCGCGGTCCGCATCTGGACCGCGGTCCGCCAGCTGATTACCCCTGGACTAGGGCTAGGGCTTACTTTCGGGGAAACACGGTACTACTTACAAAAATACACTCTGCGTGTAAAATTATTTGTACAAGGAAAGAACAATAGTAACAAGAAATGAACTAGAATAGGAACCCAAACTCATAAATGTACATTAGGTCATTACGATAATTGAGTCCGTTTGATACGCGGGAGTCTAGGGACAATATCCAAAATGCCTCCCGTGTAAAAACCAAACGGCCTCAGTCCCCTCCGCGATGGGGTTTCTGGACTTTTTCAATCCCTGTAATCTGTATACATGATGCATCACCCGAATTCACATCTCTGATATGTTTTGTTAGACCGGAGGAGGACCTAGTGCCTGGAGTGTCTTCAGGTGGTAGGATACCTGTCACGATGCCGGCTGGCAGGAGGTGGATCCTCTGTGCCAGAGAGGGATTGGCGAGGACCGCGCTAGTGGACCGGTTCTAAGACACTACTGGTTTTCACCAGAGCCCGCCGCAAAGCGGGATGGTCTTGCTGCGGCGGTAGTGACCAGGTCGTATCCACTAGCAACGGCTCACCTCTCTGGCTGCTGAAGATGCTGAAGATAGGCGAGGTACAAGGGAGTAGGCAGAAGCAAGGTCGGACGTAGCAGAAGGTCGAGGCAGGCAGCAAGGATCGTAGTCAGGGGCAACGGCAGGAGGTCAAGAACACGGGCTAGGAACAGACAAGGAAACGCTTTCACTAGGCACTAAGGCAACAAGATCCGGCAAGGGAGTGCAGGGGAAGTGAGGTGATATAGGGAAGTGCACAGGTGAACACACTAATTGGAACCACTGCGCCAATCAGCGGCGCAGTGGCCCTTTAAATCGCAGAGACCCGGCGCGCGCGCGCCCTAGGGAGCGGGGCCGCGCGCGCCGGGACAGAACAGACGGAGAGCGAGTCAGGTAGGGGAGCCGGGGTGCGCATCGCGAGCGGGCGCTACCCGCATCGCGAATCGCATCCCGGCTGGCAGCAGAATCGCAGCGCCCCGGGTCAGAGGACGTGACCGGAGCGCTGCCGCGGGGAGAGTGAAGCGAGCGCTCCGGGGAGGAGCGGGGACCCGGAGCGCTCGGCGTAACAATACCTCTCATGTGTTCTGCTATTTGGAGTTTCAATTTCCTTGTAGGGCATCCTACATATTGTAGTGCACACTTTTTACAAGTAGCCAAATAAACAACATGATCTGTGTTGCAGTTGATAAGTTCTTTGATCTGGTAGGTGCGTTTGGTGGCAGTGGACGTGAATTTTTTTGTATTGGTAATGAATTTACAAGTAGAACACCGTGATTGGTGCCACTTATAACATCCAGTTGTAGATAACCAAGTGTTCCTGTCTTGTGTAGAAAGATATTCACTAGGTGATAGTTGGTCCCTTAGTGGCCTGGCTCGTCTGGCCACAAATTTGACTCCAGTTTGTAAAATTTTGGCAATTGTTGAATCCTGATGTAGGACTGGGAGGTGTCTTTGTATGATGTTTGTTTCATATATTGTCAAAGTCCACAGAATATGGTGTAGAAAAAGCTATGGTTCCCTGAAACTGTTCTGAGTGTATTTTTTGATTTTTGAAGTTGTCACATAAATAATGAGCTCTCATTTTAACATCGGCAATGGCAATCCATGAGCTTGTAGGCGTTTATTGATGTCATGAGCAGTATTCTCGTAAGTCTCTGCAGATGAAGACACCCTTTTTGCCCTCACATATTCTCCTATGGGTAGATTTCTCACTGTGTGGCGTGGGTGGCAGTTTTTCACGTGGAGAATGGAATTTCCAGAGGTTGGCTTCCAAGCTTGTGTGTATGACATTATTTTTACAGTCTCCTGTTAGGGTGACATCCCAAAAATGTATGGTGTTATTTTCCAAGTTACAGGTAAACTTTAGATTGACATTGTTATTGTTGATGTATTAAAAAAATAACGCTGCTTGTTCTTGCGTCCCAGTCGACACTAGGAGGAGGTTGTCAATATAATGGCCGTACCATCCCACCGATGATCGGTGGGGATTGTTGGCCGCATAGAGGTAGACCTCCTCCCAGTCGGACATATAGAGATTAGCCAGCGATGGGGAAAACTTGGCACCCATCTGGCATCCAACCTTTTGGAGAAAAAATTGCCAGTTGAAATAAAAAAAGTTATGCATTATTACAAAAAGCAGAATGTCAAGGGTGTATTATATTAAGATGGATGAGTAGTTGCTGTACTTCGTCATATGATATTTGACAGCATCAATGGGTTTTTTGTGCAGTATGCACGTGTAGAGCGCAACAACATCAATGGACATCCATTTATTTTCATTTTTTCAGGGCATAGCCTCAACAGCATGCAGAGAACACCAAGATTGGCAAATTCACCACTGGCGCCCTGTGCTCTTCACAGATGAAAGCAGGTTCACTGAGCACATGTGACAGACGTGACAGAGTGTGGAGAACGTTCTGCTGCCTGTAACATCCTCCAGCATGACCCCAGTTTGACGGGTCAGTAATGGTGTGGGGTGGCATTTCTTTGGGGGGGTCGCACAGCCCTCCATGTGCTTGGCAGAGGTAGCCTGACTGCCATTAGATACCGAGATGAGATCCTCAGACCCCTTGTAAGACCATATGCGACCTCAGGCCCTGGGTTCCTCCTAATGCAAGACAATGCTAGACCTCATGTGGCTGGAGTGTGTCAGCAGTTCCTGCAAGAGGAAGGCATTGATGCTGAGGACTGGCCCGCCCGTTCCCCAGACCTTAATCCGATTGAGCACATCTGTTACATCATATCTCGCTCCATCAACCAACACCACGTTGCACCACAGACTGTCAAGGAGTTGGTGGATGCTTTAGTCTAGGTCTGGGAAGACATCCCTCAAGAGACCATCTGCCACCTCATCAGGAGAATGCCCAGGCATTGTAGGGAGGTCATACGGGCACGTGGAGGCCACACACACTACTGAGCCTCATTTTGACTTGTTTTAAAGGGGTACTCCGGCGCTTAAACATCTTATCCCCTATCCAAAGAATAGGGGATAAGATGCCTGATCACAGGGGACCCCCGTGATCTTGCACGCCGCACTCCGTTAAAATCAGTCCCTGGAGTGTGTTCGCTCCGGGTCTGATTACTGTCGATCACGGGGATGTGACACCCCCTCCCATAGGCTTGCATTGAGGGTGCGGAGTGTGACGTCACACGGGGGCGGAGACGTGACATAACAACGCTCCCCGTGATCGACAGTAATCAGACCCGGAGCGTGTTCACTCCGGGAACTGATTTTAACAGGGTGTGGCGCGCAAGACCGCAGGGGTCCCGCCACTGGATAGGGGATAAGATGTCTAAGCGCCAGAGTACCCCTTTAAGGACATTGCATCAAAGTTGGATCAGCCTTTAGTGTGGTTTTCCACTTTGATTTTGAGTGTGACACCATATGCAGACCTCCATAGGTTGATTAATTTGATTTCCATTGATAATTTTTGGGTGATTTTGTTGTCAGCACATTCAACTATGTAAAGACAAAAGTATTTCATACAATTAGTTCATTCATTCTGATCTAGGATGTGCTATCTTAGTGTTCCCTTTATTTTTTTGAGCAGTTTCTATTTGGGGTATAGTGGGCTTTATCTATATAGGGGCTGTATGGGGTCTATAAGAGGACTATATTTATATGAGAGCTACATGGGGGCTAAATGTAAACAGGAGCTGTATCTATATTGGGACACAAAGTGAGCCTTATTCCAGTGTGAGGCAATATTGATGGGGAGTTTGTATAAAGGTGTAGTTAGTGCTGGAGAAAAGAGCCTAAAAAGGATGTCTGTCAGATTTTGCAGAGACAACTCAGAGGAGTATGATTCTGGTTTCTGTATTATGCATTCGTGTGCAATTCTGAAGTCTGTATCATGCAGGGAGGTGATAATTGGGTTTGATTATGGGGCCTGTATTATGCAGAGGGGTATGATTCTGGGTTCTGTATTATGCTAGGATCTGACTCTGGGTTCTATTTTATACGGGGGGAGGGGGTGGAGGCGGCATTGCGCTTGGGTCTGTGGTCAGTATTATGTAGAGGGGGCAAAACTGGGGTCTGTATTATGCAGGTATGGTCTGGATTAAAATGATTATCTGTACTGAACAAAAACTTTAATGGCTGGTGTGGGAAATCCCCTCCCTCTGTATTGTGCTTACAGTAAGGTCATTACAGTGAGGGCAATATCTAACGAAAATTCAGAGCAGCCTTCCCCTCCAACGATGCCCACCAAGTAACAAGACACACACCCACAAACCTCATACACAAAAAAACACACCCATAATAAGCCATACCCATGTGGCAAACACACCAAAACAATTGAGGCAAGGCACTACCAAAAGGTTGCCTATCTCTGCTTTAGGCTATAGTATTTAACTGTTCAACATAACTGATATGTTTTTAGGATAACAATAAAAATATTGGTAAAATATTATACAAGTGAAAGAAATTACACCATACCTGCCAGCCTGTAGCACACCAGATATACTGAAAAGGCCGAAGTCTGTAATCACTACTTTCCCATTGTCATAGAAAACATTTTTTGATTTGAGGTCTTTATGTAGAATGCCCTTGGCATGGAGATATCCCATTCCCTGAAAGTAATGAATAAGAATGGATTAGACATCATGTAAACGTAATAACTACATGAACAAAGGCTCATTGCTTGTTAAATTGAATTTATTATATAAAAATATGTAAACCGTTAAGCCTGTTTGGTCAGTGCTAAATGGAAGCTTTTTGCAATCTAAGGTGCGGACCAGTTGTGAAACCCAAATTGCGTTCTGCACTATTCTTCCAGCTGCACAACACAATATGTAAAGCCTGGGCTTTTATGTGTTTATTTTAAGTTTATTACTTTTTATAGTCCTTGCATTTTTCTCTTCTTAATTACACTCAAAGTCAACAAACAGTCAATTTCCGTTAATCCAAAAAAACGTCTGGTGTGGAAATCCCTTTAATTTGGCATGCAACAAAAACACAGCTCTGTGCAATCCTCCTTTCTCAAGGAACGGGGTCCAGACATTCCCTGCTCTTGGCTTTGCAGAGGACCCTTCTGTTTGACCCCACCAATCAGACATTTATGACACATCCAGAGTGTTTCATGAAGACTATAGAATAGTCATTTGTTCCACGACAAAGATGCATTAACTGACTGAAATATAATATTCCTTTATTATTTTCAAGACTATCTTAAGTCTTAGTAATGATGCTACATTTAGTTGCTTCATTTCCATGTTTCACAGCAAGCAGAATCATAATTCAAAACTTCTTCATAGATTTGAGAAATAGCTATTGTCCTCTTACAAGACGATACAGGACATAAATGTGCTGTAAATCACTGCACAGATGATTTCGAGAAACAGACAGACTGGTTGCCCGGGCAGATATATTATACAATACTGAAACTTATAAAACAAGGTCATATTCAATGCACGGAAAGGAAGTGATATTGCAACACATGAATACTGTATCGCAACTAAAATATTCAAATTCCATAAAGAGCAGAAAATATAGAACCTTAGTGCAGAAAAAGGATATATACTGTCGGGTTATTCTATGAATTGTCATAAAAAAAAACATTTATGTTAAATAGGCACTGTCAAAAACTTTTAATTTTTTACATATTGGGAAGACAAAGTGTACCTGTCAGAACCCACAAAATAAATTAAAAATTAATATGTTACTCAGTACCTATTCCTGACCATGCACATCTAATTTATTTCACTATCACCTATATTTATTATTAAAAAAAATCCCTCTTTTCATTAGCTCACAGTGTTAGAAATCCTCTCAGGGGAAGGGGGCGTGTCCCTTGTGGTGCTGGGAGGTGATTGGTGTGTCTGCTCATGCAGCCTTGTCCATGAGTCATCTCTTCTCCATGACTCATGGACAAGCTGATACTGCTGCAGGACTAAGTAGTGTCCCAGTAGGTATGGGGACCCTTAGTGGTGGGATTTGCAGGAGCCGTTTTCTTTATTAAATATTCAAAAAAATGTAAACAACCGTATTACAAAAGGTGTTTAATTTTCATCAGTAATAACATATAAAAAGTTTTTGAATCTGACAGTATTTAACCCGTTTAACCTAATATACTTCATAAAAATGTATTTCTTTTTTTTCTTTTTAAAATCCTATTTTTATAAAAAAAAAAAAAAAAAAAAAAATTAAAAAAGACCACTAGGGGTCCCCATACTACCAAGAACATAATTCTGGCTGCACCATCCTTTTGGTAAAAGCTGAAAACCCAAAACTAGTAAGTGAGGGCAGGACTAGCACTCATCTGTGCTCACTCCTGTTCTGCCTATCAGACTCATGTCTGAACACAGAAAGGAGAGGTTAAAGAACAGTCTACAGTGATTGGAGGAAGAGATCCAGCACAGCGGACTTAGAGAGGAAGTGAATGCATGCCTCGGACATGCCCCTTTCTGTCAGAATGAGTGAGCAGCGGAACAGAGGAATTTGTGAGCCAAATAGAGAAACTAGACATATAAAAAAAGACATGTAAAGGTTCTGTATGTCCTAGTGAGTAACATATATAGGCATTATATTTTATCTATGATATGACAGGTATGTTTTAAGTACAGTAAGTGCAAGGTGTAGGTCTCCAAGAACAGATCTATCTATTCCTTGTCCTTTAATACTTATAGCCAATGTCTATGACAGTGTTCCCACCAGGGAGTCTCCAGCTGTTCAAAACTACAAATTCCAGCATGCCCGGACAGTCGAAGACTTGTCCAGTGATTGGCTGAGTCGGCAGGTTCTGTGCCAAGCACCATCTTAGGAACAAGTAGAAGAGAGAAGATCGGGGAAGTGGATGGAGGTATAGAGGCGCTGCAGGGGTTCAGCAGCATATCATTATTAAGAAAACTTTGGATTATTCCTTTAGGGAAAGCACCTAATCTAACTAATTGCTACCATATTTCAGGGGTACATGGGGTAAATGTTATTCTTGTCTTTCAACGAGCAGAGTTTTTTTAGGCATTGTTTCATGAAGACACAATAATAAGAAGGCTGTATACACAGCAATATAAGAAAAACAGATGATTAGAGCAGATCATCCTATTTTACCGCTGAATATTAAGAATAATCTTCTATTATACAAAGGACAATGGTGACGCCATTAATTACATGAAAATCACACCTACACATACAATGGCTTGTGATCTTTTCACCTCCACACGCTCAGCGGAGCAGAAAATGAAGTCTTGTAATTTTTCTGGCTTTTGATGTGTGCTGCATAACATTTTGCGGAGAAATGATTTAGATCTATCATTGTCAGTTGTTTGCTTTACAATACTTTGTGGCACAATCTTGCTTACGCTGCAAGAGCTCTCTCCGATCTTAACATTTTTAGCAGCACAAAGCAATTACCTTCTTGTAAAGCCAAATAAATTATGAACTATACATCAAAATGTTTAACTTGCTTTGTGATTTATCTTGTTTCCTTCTTCAGCAACTGTACTGGGTTACGCATGGAAAAAAATGAGTAATAATCTTAGTTTTCTTTCCCAGAAATGTATTTTTACGTGTATTACATAAGAGCCGCTAATCAACTACCGCAGCACTTTTGCTATACTTTCTTCTATCAAATAGGATGTCCAGATATACATTACATGTTATAAGACACCCGTATTTCCTGTAACAAACAAGTGAGCAATGTTGGACAGAACTACTGAACTGTAAAGAGGACTGAGAATACATAATAATAGCCATGTTAACATATGACAAGTGTGACACATTGCAATTACTGAAAATACTAATAATATTTCAAGCAACTATCCGTAGAATAGAGTCCAAGGAATAGACAATCATTGTGCCCTCGGAAGGAAAAATTAAGCAATGACGGGGGCATAGAAAGAAAAATCCAACAATACTAAACCCTTCTTTGTTCTATCACGGCTCCTCTACTGGATCCTCGCTTTAGAAGGAAGTAGGTGGCCAGACACCGGTGAGTGACATTTACAACTGTTGCATTATTCACTTACACAGGCGTCAGTACAGTATAGGCTTCCATATTGCCACTGACATGGACAATGTTTCGGCCCTGACATAATATGCAAAGTAACTATTTTTTTTTATTTAACAATTAAGGTTATACAATGGTACAACTGCCATTAATGCACCTCTAAAGGATTTTTATGAAGGTGTTGACTATAATTGGTTGGAAACAATTGAAGGTTTCCTTCTATGGTGCCCATTAGTGCTGTATGTTGGGGTTATGTAACCCAGTATTATTTTTGTTTTAACCCAAGAACATGTAGAATTGAAATAGCTAGACAAATTTCTTAATTCCATTACTTACCTTCACAATTTCTTGTGCTATCTGCCTGGTTTTGTTGACATCTAAGACGATTTTTGCATCCCGTACCACTGAGTACAATGTTCGCCCCTTGCACAAACTGAAACAAACACAAAGAAGCATATTGATTCATGTTAAATGGGCACTGTCATCAAATAAAAAAATTGATATGTTGTAGTACTTAAGTACTACAACATATCTCTAATATAGTTTAATTTAAAAAAGTGATTTTAAACCAGTTTAAAATCACTTTTAAATTCGGCCACTAGGGGTCGCCCTCCTAGTGGCCGAATGCATTCGGCAGTGACGTCACTACAGAATTTCGTCTCATTTGAGCCTGGCAAATGAGTCGAAATTCCAGTCACTGCGGTGCTCACTCCCGCCTGTCAATCAAACAGGCGAGAGCGAGCACAGTGAAATCCAGGGCTGCGCATTGGCTCCCTGGACTCTCACACTGGCCGCCTCCCTGCTGCATATTCTCCCTGCAGCAGGGAGGAACATGGCTCTTACCTCTCCTTACAGCAGCGGCTCCAGTGGGGATACGCCGCCTCCTCACTGCTGTGTCCTGTCATTACCGGGAGCGCGTTATAAAGAGAGGGGAGGGCCCATCCTACACTGAGCAACAAGTGTATGCCCGGCTTCCTGTCATGCTCCTACACTCTGGTAACTCTCTCTATGGTTCTGGAGGACTTTCAATCCTCCAGAAACATAGAGACAGTTTCCAGAGTGTACGGGCATGACAGGAAGCCGGGCACACGCTTGTTGCTTGCTACGGACCCCCGCTCATGGTCCGGCACAGGTGAGGGGGAGGGGGGCGATATTGGTCGGGGGCTGGGTGTCTTCCAACACAGGGTGCCTCCAGTTGTTTCCCCACTACAACTCCCAGCATGCCCTGACAGCAAATAGATGTCAGGGCATGCTGGGAGTTGTAGTGGTGAAACAGCTGGAGGCACCCTGTCAGGAGAACTATGGGCGGAACTCGGCCCCCAGCAGGCATCAGTGACGTGGTGCCTGCTGGGGAAGTCTGCCTGGTAGTGAGCACACTACCAGGCAGACAAAATGCCATTTTTAAGATAATAAAAAAAAAAAATAAAGGCAGGGAGGGGGTTAGGGATAGATGGGCAATAGGCAGGGACAGAAAAAAAAAAAAAGAGGATGGTGGGAGCTACCCTTTAAAGGATGTAAAGCACAATTCATTAACATATATAACATTGTATTGTATGAAATCAAACAATTAAAAAGCAAAAATGGAGAACAGACTTCTAGACATTTCTTACACATTGATAGTGACAGAGGGACACCTCAGAATGCATTGCATTTATATATTATAGTATCTGACTATAGTATTTTTTTTATATTTTATTATATCTTTCATGTGACAACACTGAAGAAATGACACTCTGCTACAGTGTAAAGTAGTGAGGGCACAGCCTGTATAAGGCTGCTTTCACACTATAAAATTCATCCGTTTTAAAGATCCGTTTGATGTTCCGTTAGGAAAACCCTGAAAATCGTCCATTAAACGTCCGTTAGAAAATCCCATTATAGTCTATGGGATTTTTACATTATCCGTTTTAATCTGTTATAGTCCGTTATTAATAACGGACGTTATTTTGTGATGGGAGAATGAAAGGAAGAAATAGTGCATGAAATATTTCTACCGTTACTACTGGGGGAGCCAATGTGTTCAGGTGCCACAGCCTGACAAAGCTTCTAACTTTCCTCCACATCATAGCCCCTCCTTGGCTGTATGTTAAGCCTTGTACCCAAGCAAAGGAGATGCTGGGAGGTGAAGGCAAGTGAGAAGGCGTGGCAGGCTGTGGCACTTGAGCAGCTTGGCACTACCTCCTTAGACTATTTTCTACGTTTGGCAACAACCATCATTTCCAGGAAAGGTATAGTTCTCTTTTATACGCTAAAATCCATCCAACAGTGTCTCCAGAAATTACAGCTGACAGATTCTCTTTAGAGGTTTGATTTGAAGACTTTTCTGCAATGCTGCAGATCTCAATATGCATCAACGAAAAAAACCAGATAGCAGACTGGTTGTTAAAGGGTACTCCCATCTCATATTGTTATCATTGGAGATGAGCGAATTTTAGAAAAATTTGATTTGTCTGATTCGCCAAATAAAAAAAAAAATTTGATTCGATACAAAAAAATTCACGGTGAATCGATATAATAAGGTGGGTGCATGTGTTTTAACTTTTTTCACTTTATTTTTTTCTTTATGTTTTACATTTTTTAGGTAGTACTACTACTCCCAGCATGCAGCAGACTGTTCCATGATGGGAGTAGTAGTACCTGTACTAATATACAGATCGCCCCGGATGTATAAATGCAGGTGGCTGGCTGCTCTTCTGTGTGATCCTTCTCCACATCACAGATTCATATTTCCCACAGAGAGCTGTGATTGGTCAGATGGTTCCAGCCAATCACAATTCTCTGCGGGAAATACGGAAAAAAAATAAAAAATAAAAAAAATAAATATATATATATATATATATATATATATAGCGCAGTGCAGTGGACCAGAGTAGAGTGGCCGTGCCATGCATTTATATATTATACAGGATGATCGCAGTGGGTGTCAGGAGTGACACCTGCTGTGATCTTTCCTTTACTGCAGGTACCACTACTCCCAACATGGAGCACACCGATCTGTCTATTAATGCAGGTACTACAGCTCCCAGCATGGAGCAGAGTGTGCTCCATGTTGGGAGCAGTAGTACCTGCAGTTGAAGTACAACTGTCAAGGATTTAAACCCCCCATAAACTAGCCCCAGGATGACAAAGTTGTTAGAAATTACAGTTCAAGGATACCTTTTGCTGCTTTCTAGCAGCTTTAATCGGGCTAAAAAATGCTTTTTATGAAAGTCAACAGTCGGATATCCTCTGTATGTCAGCGCTGTGTCCGCTGTGTGATTGGCACACAGGTCCCAACGCATGCGCCCCTTATTCTTATATGTGGGTGGCAAGTTTTCTACTGTAAAAGAATAAACAGTGTCCGTTCTCCTGTGCACAGCGGTGATGCAATGCGGGCCACGCGCATAGCATCACCGCTGTGCACAGGAGAACGGGCACTGTTTATGCGCCACCCGTATATAAAAAGAATAAGGGGCCTGTGCGTTTAGACCTTTGTGTCAATCACACAGCGGTCCCATCGCTGACATACAAGGGGTATCCGACTGTTGCTGACTTTAATTTAAAAAAAGCCTTTTTTTTAACCTGATTAAACCTGCTAGAAAGCAGCAAAAGGTATGCTTGAACAGTAATTCTCTTCTGACACCCGTTGCGATCCTTCTGTATAATTTATAGTTGCGGGCGGCCGTTCTTCTATGGTCCCCTGCACTGCCGTTTATATACACCTATTCATATTTCCCGCAGAGAGCTGTAATTGACCGGATGGTTTCAGCCAATCACAACTCTCTGTGGAAAATATGAATAGGTGTATATATATACACATCAGAGCAGGGGACCATAGAAGAGCTATACATTATACAGGAGGATCGCAACAGGTGTTAGAAGTGACACTTGGGGTGATCTTTCCTTAAAGCGCAACTGTCGGATATCCCCCGTATGTCAGTGCTGGGACCACTGTGTGATTGACACACAGGTCCGTGAGCATAGGCCCCTTATTCTTCTTATATGCGGATGGTACATAAACAGTGCCCGTTCACCTGTGCCTAGCAGTAATGCGATGCGGGCGGCAACAGCAAGCGCTCGGTTCCCAAGGCCCTATGCGCAGCATAATGCAGTAGCGGAATGAGCCGGCCTCCAATTCTTCCGCTACTGCATTATGCCACCCAATGGGAGCGAGCACTTGCTGTGAGAGCTGGCTGCCCGTATCGCATCACCGCTGTGCACAGGAGAACGGACACTGTTTATTCTTTTACAGTAGAAGACTCGCCACCCACATATAAGAATAAGGGGCCTAAGCGCTGGGATCTGTGTGTCAATCACACAGTGGTCCCAGCGCTGACATACAAGGGATATCCGACAGAGTTGTGATTGGCTGGAACTATTTGGCCAATCACAGCTCTCTGCGGGAAATATGAATCTGTTATGTGAAGAACTTTACATCGCAGAACATAGTGCCGGATCTCGCAGAAGAGCGGTCGGCCGCCCGTATCTATTACATTATATAGGAGGATCGCAACGGGTGTCAGACCCCGGGGTGATCTGTCTATTAGTACAGGTACTACTACTCCCATCATGGAACAGTCGGTTCCATGCTGGGAGTAGTAGTACTATGTAAATAATAAAGAAAAAAAAAGTGGAAAAAGTTAAAACACACACACTTTATTAAACACATTATTAAAATACATTACTAATAAAAAGTTTAACAAAATGAATTCTAAAAAAAATATATATAATTTTTACATTTAAATGGGATCTTTCTACATTTTTATTATTGTTGGCTACATTTTTAGGTACCTGCCGCCCACATAAATTGGTCCCTGTTTAAAAATGAATTACAATTTTGTTATAGAAAATAAAAATGTTGTTAAATAAATTTTTTTACTGCAAAAACTCAGTGGAATCTTAGCCTTAGAGTAATAACAAAATGGAGTGAATGAAGAAATTTGTTATTTAGAATCGAGTGGAAATTCGGATTCAATCAGAATCAAATTTATCATAAAATTCGGAACAAATTCTGATTCGTCTGATTCGATTCGCTCATCTCTAGTTAAGATGTGTCATTACTTTATGACATCACCAGGAACAAGCAGAGAGGTGTGTCTTTTTCAGAGAGGTGTGTCTATTTTAGAGAGGTGTGTTTTTTTTATCCTTGTTGCCACTGCCTGACCCTGGAGCAAATTTGTAAAATCACGTTACATCCCTTGTTAAGAAAATATGTATTTACAAATTGAATAGTGTACAACTGCAATCTTTTATGGAAACTTAATAAAATCTCATCATTGTATGTACAACTCTGTAAACAGGTACAAGGACAAATCCTAGTATAGACACATAAAAGAGACAAGAGGAGGTCAGATTCACACCTCATTTATTACTAAAACATGGCCTTCCAGAGTGTTTGAAGTTCTCATTAGTTGTACATTATAGATAGTTCAATGGGACTTGTAAAATCCGCACTAATTGCTCCAAAATATCAGGAGCCTTTTAATCATCAATTCCAGAGACGTTTTCTTTCTAAGTCTAAACAGAACCAACTAAACAAAATATTTTTAGCAACTTGGAATTGTTATGCACCCAAACACAAGCCATTACTGGCAGCAATAATAAAATAATATATTAAGAAGTAAAATAAGTAGTACACGTAATAAAAATATAAAAGTGTATGGTTCTTTCTTGCATCATATTCAGATACAGATTAATTCACATCATTCTTTTTCACTTCAAAGGCAAATATCAAAATGTCAATTATAATATAAAGTATTTAATATCTGTTATCTAATAAACAAGGGCTTACATGGATTGAGAGGTTGTCATTAAATTTGTACATTTGTATTGCACATCATGGGCAACTTTATCAAGTCACACTATGCCCTCACATATCTGCGGAATCGTATTAAGTTCTGCCTTGCACTGGCCTGATATAAATGGCCTACAGTATGTCATTGATGAGTGCTTTCTGTTATCAGACATCCTTTTGTACCAGACTAATGAAAAGCAACATGTCTATAAATCTGTCGGCATCACATTAAAGTGAAGTAGAACACAATACAGCACTGCGCTGCTCCAGAAACAGCCCTGCCCAATGATTCATTTACAGAGGAAACCGTGTTTCCTTATTCTAAGGACCTAATTGATTTGTTAATCTTTTCCCGTAAAAGTCAACTTTAAATAAAGCACATGGGTGTACTAGGCGCTGGTTCCTGGTCACAAAAAGATAGTTACAAAGCCAGATTGTTTCTGTTAACTTGAAAGGCCAGCTGCTGGCTTCTGCATGTGAAAACATTTAGGAAACTTTTAGGAACATATTTTAAGAAAATCCAGCTCACTAGAAAAGACAACTAAAAAACGTCTATCAGAAAAAACAACTAATAGACTTCTATCAGAAAAGACAGCTAAAAGACTTATATCATAAGAACTGGAAGAAAACGATGATGACCATCAATATGATGGATGGTTGGATATAATCCCAATTATTGTGAGCACACCAAAGAGCAGACTCTGGACCTATACAAAAGACAAAATGTTCTGGGGATACACTATTCATGTGTTGTCAAAGATCAATACTTGCCATTTTGGCAACACCCTAGCACCCAGGGCAAGGGTGTCTGGTCTCCCAACACGTGGTGTGCCACAAATGGGACCTCAAGTCATAAATATCTACTTAAAGTAAATCTGTCACCGTGTCACCTGCACTAACCTGTTGGTACCGACTGATAATGCAGGTGACACTGATGACAACGGTACTCACCTTGTCCCGTTCTGTGGCAGGGATCTCTGGTAATCTTGCTCCTGCTTGCATGGGGCAGGGGCGGAGCTTAGTGACGTCACCATTGCTGTTCCCTAGCAGTGGGACCCAGCAGGGAGCAGGAGCGGTGACGTCACTAAGCTCCGCTCGTGCCCCAAGTCGGGTGCCCGGAGCTCGAGCTAACGGCCAAGATTACCGAAAATCCCCGCCACGGAACGGGACAAGGCGAGTACCGTTGTCATCAGTGTCACCTTTAATGCCACATATTGCCACCAAAATACAGATTTTCTATGTTTGAGGAATCACGTATGATACGATAAATAGATTCTGCGCTGTATGACTGTGATTTTCATCTAGTAGCTAACACAGCTGGTGTGCTAAATCTATGTGTTATATCAAAATGGCTATTTATGAAGATTTTTATGGATTTACTCTTCTCCTGGCTCTCTTAGAATAAAAGATATAGCGGCAGATTGATGTGACTTCAGATACTCTATGGGTCTGTTTTCATTACAGTGTACAGTCAGGGTATATATCTTCCTATCGGCATAAAGATTTGAAGTGATGTATACTGCTGCATACTCCCAGTGGGACCATTGAATTTACTGGACCAGCAAATTACTAGTGGCCATTGGTTCTAATGTATACTGTTTATGTGCAAAATCGAAAAGCACAACACATCATACTATTAAGCCATACAGAGAAACAATATATGTCTGGGAAATAGATGGAATGTAGTCACTAGTAATCTAAGTTCATTCCAATAAACCTAATGTACCCATCAGAAGTATGCCAAGGTAGACCTCAGCATATCTTTTTGCCACTGTATACCCTGAGCATTCACTAGAAACTTTATGTGTAAAGACCCTAAGAAAAACTGGATTTGGTTGGTTAGACCCCTCACTATAGCTCCAACCATAAGGCTCTTTCAAGCTCTAGCTGACACTTATAGGAGTACTATTGTGCAAAAAAATGTATATCTTATACAAAGGATAGGGATAAGTTCCCAGTGGTGGGACCCCCGCGATCTCCTGCACGGGACGCCAGCTATGCCCAGAAACAGGGCTAGTCGACAGGGCCTATCTCTGGCTCTCCCATAGAGATGCTCGTAGCAAGCCTGTCCACGCACAAGGAGAGCTAGAGTGCCCTGCAGGAGATCGTGGGGGTCGCAGCAGTCGGACCCCAGCAGTCATGAGACACTTATCCCCTAATCCTTGAATAGGGGATAAAAAGTTAAATACTTGACTATTCCCTTTAAGGAAAAAAAAACTATTATTTATCAGAATGTCCACCAGGGAATATATAATAATATAAAAAATTAATAAACGGATACTCTTAAATACAGGAATTTATTTTATAACTTTGTACTCCCTCTTAGCAGTGCTTGCCTTGCTTTGGATCAAGATGACAAAATAATGCTTTCAACTACATTTATGTCTTTGTTTAGGCTTACTAACTATTAATACTATAATTTATCATGAAACAAAAGTTAATACAAACACAAAATTTATCATGAAACAAAAGTTAATACAAACACAAAGTAAACTAGAATATGCTTCTACAGTGGGGATCAAAAGTTTGGGCACGCCAGGTAAAAATTTGTATTAATGTGCATAAAGAAGCCAAGGAAAGATGGAAAAATCTCCAAAAGGCATCAAATTACAGATTAGACATTTTTATAATATGTCAACAAAAGTTAGATTTTGTTTCCATCATTTACACTTTCAAAATAACAGAAAACAAAAAAATGGCACCTGCAAAAGTTTGGGCGCCCTGCAGAGTTAATATCTTGTACTGCCCCCTTTGGCAAGTATAACAGCTTGTAAAGGCTTTTTGTAGCCAACCAAGAGTCTTTCAATTCTTGTTTGAGGTATCTTTGCCCATTCTTCCTTACAAAAGTCTTCCAGTTCTTTGAGATTTCTGGGCTGTCTGTCACGCACTGCTCTATCCATAAATTTTCAATTATGTTGAGGTCAGGAGATTGTGAAGGCCATGGCAAAACCTTCAGTTTACGCCTCTTGATGTAATCCCCCATGGATTTCGAGGTGTGTTTAGGATCATTATCGATTTGTAGAAGCCATCATCTCTTTAACTTCAGCTTTTTCACAGATTTCATCAAGTTAGAATCCCATTTTATTGAATCCATTTTCCTTCTACTCGTGAGATGTTCCCCGTGCCACTGGCTGCAATACAACCCCAAAGCATGATTGATCCACCCCCATGCTTAAAGAGTACCTGTCATCAACAAAAACTTTTAATATGTTGTTCATAATCATTAATGAAGAGATATTGTAATATAGCTTCATTAAAAAATATTAATATTTATACCAGTTTTTTCATTTTATACTTTTGGCCACTAGGGGTCACTCTTCTATGCCTGGTCTGCAAGCAGCATCCTATGCTTTTCATAGTAAGTGTACAGCTTTTAGGACTAATGCTGAAGGGCTCTGGTCCTTCCACCGGAAGTTCAGTACTCTCAGCTCAGGACTCCCAGCCTGTGAGCTACAAGCCTGCACATGCCTCTCATATGACAGCCAGTCACCTCCCCCTCCCCCCTGCTCTGTATTCTCCCTGCCCCTCACCACACCTTATCTTATACATTGTATTATCTCAGTGCACTCCCTGCTCTGTGCCCCTCCCCGACATTCATCTTAATCACTGCCTCTGTAATTGCTCCCTCAGCCCCTGGTTCTCAGAATTGACTTTTTAGTGCAGAGAGACACAGGAGAGAGAGAGAGAGACAGGCTGCCGTCCCTTCCCTGTACTTAGTCTGTATGCACACTGCAGAGCAGTGTTTCCCAACCAGGGTGCCTCCAGCTGTTGCAAAACTACAACTCCCAGCATGCCCGGACAGCTGTTGGCTGTCTGGGCATGCTGGGAGTTGTAGTTTTGCAACAGCTGGAGGTGCCCTGATTGGGAAACACTGCTGCAGAGGGAGAGCAGCATACAGGAAGACTGGCAGAACCAGAGTCCCAGCCAAGCTTCATGTGACATCATGCCTGTCGGGACCCGCCTCCTTCCACCCCTCAGAAAGACAGTGCTCCTGAGCTAATGAAGAGGGATAAAAAAAGGTATTTCCACAGCATTTTAAACCTCAATAAACACAGGGATAGGCATAGTTAGAGAAAGGGACAGATGGGAAGGGGGATCAGGGAAAGTTTAGATGATGACAGGTACTCTTTAACAGTTGGACAGAGGTTCTTTTCATTAAATTCTGTTCCCCTTCTTCTCCAAACTTTGCTCATTCTGGCCAAAAAGTTCAATTTTAACCTCATCAGTCCACAGAACTTGTTTCCAAAATGCATCAGGCTTGTCTATATGTTCATTTGCAAAGTTCAAACGCTGATTTTTGTGGTGAGGACGTAGAAGAGGTTTTCTTCTGATGTCTCTTCCATGAAGACCATATTTGTACAAGTATCTCTTTATAGTGTACCACAACTCCAGTGTCTGCCAGATCTTTCTGGAGGGATTGTGCAGTCAAAAGTGGGTTTTGAATTGTTTTTCTCACAATCCTGTGAGCTGTTCTGTCGGATATTTTTCTTGGTCTTCCAGACCTTGCTTTAACTTCCACTGTTCCTGATGACTGCCATTTCTTAATTACATTCCGAACAGAGGATATTGACATCTGAAAACGTTTTGCTATCTTCTTATAGCCTTCTCCAGCTTTGTGAGTGTCAACTATTTTCAGTTTCAGATTTCTAGACAACTGCTTAGAAGAACCCATGGTGCTGATTGTTGGGGCAAGGTCAGATGAGTCTGGGCATTTAAAACCTTTGAGATTGACATCACCTGGTCTTCTCAGATGATGATTGAGAACAATCCATGACACTGGCAGGTCTCAGCTTAAATTCTGCGGGTGCCCAAACTTTTGAAGAAGCCATTTTTTTGTTTTCTGTTATTTTGAAAGTGTAAATGATGGAAATAAAATCTAACTTTTGTTGACATATTATAAGAATGTCTAATATGAAATTTGATGCCTTTTGGAGATTTTTCCATCTTTCATATAGTTACATATAGTTAGTATGGTTGAAAAAAGACATACGTCCATCAAGTCCAACCAGGGAATTGAAGGGAAGGGTGTAAGGGGATAAGGGGAATGGATGCAGTTTTATAATTCTGCATAAGCATTAATGTTATTTTGTTCCAGGAATGTATCTAACCCTGCTTCTTTATGCACATTAATACAAATTTTTACCTGGGGTGCCAAAACTTTTGATCCCCACTGTATATGGCTTTTGCAGCATTTCCCCCAAAAACTGGAACCAGTCAGGCACTCATGCTCACAAAATATAAGAAACACATGAGAACACAATAATGTGCTGGTACTTTAACCCCTTAATGACGCAGGACGTAAATGTACGTCCTGCTGAGGTGGTACTTAACACACCAGGACGAACATTTACGTCCTATACATAACCATAGCTGGGTCATGCATGGCAGGTCCTGGCTGCTGATAGCAGCCAGATACCCGCCGGTAATGGCGGGCAATCGCCCTGATGTCTGCCATTAACCCCTCAGATGCCGTGATCAATACAGATCCAATCATCCAGAACGGCAGACGGAGGTCCCCAAAAATTTGAAAAATCCACTCCCCCAATAATAATGTAAATTGTCCCATTTTCCCCATCCCCCTCCCCCAAAAAAAAAGTGTAAAAAATAAAAATAAAAATGTATAAATATATTTGGTATTGCCGCATGCGGAAATATCCGAACTATTAAAATATAATGTTAATGATACGGTGCGGTGAATATCGAGAATGTAAAAAAAAAGTCATAATTGCTGCTTTCTTTTAATAACATTTTATTCCCCAAAAACTGATAACAAAATTATTAAAAGTTTTATATAAGCAAATATGGTATCAATAAAAGTACAGATCATGGCGCAAAAAATGAGCCCTCATACTGCCGCTTATACAGAAAAATGAAAAAGTTATAGGTCTTCAAAATAGAGGGATTTTAAACGTACTAATTTATTTTTTAAACTTTGCGATTTTTGCGCAACAGTAATAGAAAAGTATGTAATCATGGGTATCATTTTAATCATACTGACCAAAAGAATAAAGAACACATGTCATTTTTACCATAAATAGTACTGACTTTACAGGCAGATGTGACATTAGTTTAAGTTTTATTATTTTCCGGGGTCGCTATTATCTATTAGGTGGAACAAAGGTGTGTATTTTTATTGTGTCAAGTGCACAAAAAGGGTCGATATATAATTTGGGGCCTAAATGTATCTGGAATGATAAAAAAAAAAAATAATTACTATTACTAAAAGTGAACTACTAAAGGTGATACTATTACTTTCTGAAGAATGTTTACTTTGTGATTCACTATTATCATTAGAGGCACATAATGGGTATGTTTTGGGGAGCCATTAGTGTAGCACTATTTAAATACATGTGCACATAGCACGTACAATAATAGGGGTAAATGGGGCTGAAAATAAAACAGAAATGGTATGTTGGGTACTAGAAAAATAAGGAGCCAAAGATGTGTGACAGCTAACTCTACACTAATCTGAGAGAAATTCTCATCTCGGCCAAGATGTAAAAGACAAGAAAAGTGAATAACTAGAATTATAAGAACATGTCATTGGTCTAAGGCCAAGTTCACATCTGCATTCAGAGCTCCGTTCAGGTCCCACTGACTGTCTGGTTTCTGTCTGGTGTCTGTTGCAGAAGTTGAGCGGAGAAAAATAAATAAACCTGTACATTTTTTTCTTTGCTCAACTCATTTGAGCAAATTTTGCAAATGGAGCTCCCGAACAGAGTCTTTAAAAGAGTCCTTAACTGTACTGTAATGACTTTGCCAAGTGTTGTGTGGAACTGGTATCTTACCACTCTAAAGTTATTTTATGGTGGTATTATTGGTGTTTTATAGCATTTTTTTATTAGAAGAAGTACAGTAAAAATAGTCACTTTGTAGTAGGAACAAAAAGTGATCATTGTATGTGGTCATAAAGTATTATTTGGGCTTAATGTGGTGCTATAATCTGTTATATTGGTCTTTGTATAGTATGTTTACTGTGGTAATATTTGGTCCGGGTACAGTGGTATTATTTGATAATTATATATTTGGGTGTACATTATATGGTGAGATTATTTGTGCACATTATATATAGCACCATTATTTATTTACATACAGCTGTACATAGAAAGACATTTTGCAGAGATGGGAGGGTTTCAAGTCTAAGCTAAACTTTTGCACGAGGGTATATGAACCTTTGGCTATGCCATGAAAGCTATTTCAGGTTGCCCAACAAATTCAGTGCCATTGTCAGTATTATTAGGAAAGGAACATATTACATAACTGAATTAATTTCTTAATTAGAATCATATAGCTAGAACTATGTATGAATACAAATATTGAAGTAACTTCCATTGAAGTAACTATTAAAACTGGCTCTCTTTTCTGCCTGGCAACAGTGCTCTCTGCTGACATCTCTGCTTGTCTCGACAACTGCACAGAGTAGTAGAGGTTTCCTATGGGGATTTGCTTCTACTCTGCACAGTTCCCGAGACCGGTGTAATCAAAGAGCACTTAGACAGAATTTAGACAACTTAGACAACTCAATTTCAGCAGCTCATAAGTACTGAAAGGATTAATATTTTTTAATACAAGCAATTTACAAATCTGTTTCTGGAGCCGGTTGATATATAAAAAAGTTTTTTCCTGGATAACCCCTTTAAATCTACAGTAATAACCATTCATTCTCAAATAAAAGAGTTTTCTGCTTTTAAAAATTACTTTTGTTAAAGGGTTTAAATGTCTGTCTGTCTAACTGATGGGGGATGGAATGGTGTAACTTTCTCTGTTTACTCAGAATTCCTCAATGGTATTTGAAAATAAACTTGCAAAATCAAATAAGTTATTTAATGTTCAAACAAGTTAAAATAATAATGTTGGGCATTGATTACTATTATTAAATGATCTACATTTTTTTATTCATTTCAAACCGTGTCGACAACCAACCTATTTGTAACGTCTGGCTCTGGCCGAACACGAAGAGTTAAATGACTCTAGTTGGGCTGGAGCTGCTTTTGTGTACGTATTACACACCGATTTTGTCACCATGAACATCTAATATTTTTTTAGCTAATTTGAAAGTGGATGTGCTATAGTATAAATCTGTCTGAAGAGTTACTAAAATTGAAAGGGTTACAGATGTTTTTCCGGTATGGTTATTATGTTGAAGGCAAGGATAGATTGAGGGAATGCTTCGGAGCACAACGGTATCTGTGTCTACTGTACTTTCTAAAGCATCTCTAATTCTCACTAAGACAAGCAAATAAATAAAAACAAATTTGCAACTTCCTGTCAGATTGACAAGATAGCTAGAGAGGAAAGAAAAAAAATGGAGCAAGGAAATGGAACAAATTGATCAATGGCGTATTTAAGTGGACTAGTAGGGGAGGAGATGGGGAGACAGAGTAAGAAAGAGAATGGCCAACTGAACAAACGTCTGCCATGTTGTCTAATGGGCTGTCATTCATATAATGAGTTTCTTCACCAATTTAACCCATCCATTATTTTTTCTGAGGTGACAGTCCAGTAGACACTAGTGTCATAATAAAGATTAACGGCTGCTTTCACCATTCCCCAGTAATGAGAAAAAGAGCAAAAGAACAAGTAAACTAATGGACAGAAATTTGGTGTTCTTAGGGTCCAAAGTACCATAGGACCACTGTATTGTTTGTAGATCGTATATAGATATATATATACTAAAGCTTATCAAAGGATTTCCACCCCATTCAAAAGATGTTAAGTTATATACTTTATAAGTAGTGTCATGCACAAAGAAAATAAAAATATTAGAACACAATAGGAACATCATTCAAGTATCTATCTATCTATCTATCTATATATATATATATATATATATATATAAAGAGAGAGAGAGAGAGATTTTTTTATTACTTATCTCGCCACTTTGTTATTACTAACATATGTTGGGAAGGTTTCTCTTCATTTTTGAGGACTAAGCATCTGTCAGGATTTTAAATAAAATGTGGTAAATGTCTAATTGTCTTATTCTTCCTATTTTTTTTTCTTTTAGGGTTTTTAGAAGATCCCCCAAGAAGCCAGATCCCTCTGAATTCTTTGCTAACATGTTTGGCTCTCTGCCTTCCAATTAGGGTCACATAACATTTCCATGTTCACAGATGTGTTGGCGGAGATAATTTATTTCACCGGCTGGTACGCTACTCTCACTTAAACTCAGGAGGATACAGTTAGTGGAGCTGAGCGAATCTGAAGAGCTGTTTGTAAAAGATACATTTGGGTTAGGAGCCCTGCTATTTACAACCTGCAATGAGTTAGTGATCTCAGTAGGAAAACAAACTTCTTAATTGACATCTTCAATTAAAGTAGTTATCTCCTTACTGGCAGATTTCATATTTTCTGTTCATGCCAAAAAAAAAAAAAATCCTGATCCTTGCATTGTTGAGTCCTGTGCAATTTGTACACTGAGCATATTAAAGTTACTTCTGAGCATAAGAAGTATTTCTCTAGAATATGTATTAAAATATATATCACAGAAAAGGATTGCAGTAACACATGTTTTGCTATACACATGTTTATTCCCTTTGTGTGTATTGGAACTAAACCAAAGAGGGAGGAAAAAAAGCAAATTGGACACAATGTCACATCAAACTCCAAAAATGAGCTGGACAAATTTACTGGCACCGTTTCAAAATTGTGGAAAAATAAGATTGTTTCAAGCATGTAATGCTCCTTTAAACTCACCTGGGGCAAGTAACAGGTGTGGGCAATATAAAAATCACACCTGAAAGTACATAAAAAGGAGAGAAGTTCACTTAGTCTTTGCATTGTGTGTCTGTGTGTGCTACACTAAGCATGTACAACAGAAAGAGGAGAAGAGAACTGTCTGAGGACTTAAGAACCAAAATTGGGGAAAAATATCAACAATCTCAAAGTTACAAGTCCATCTCCAGAGATCTAGATTTTCCTTTGTCCACAGTGCGAATCATTATCAAGAAGTTTGCAACCCATGGCACTGTAGCTAATCTCCCTGGGCGTGGACAGAAGAGAAAAATTGATGAAAGGTGTCAACACAGGATAGTCCAGATGGTGGATAAGCAACCCCAAACAAGTTCCCAAGATATTCAAGCTGTCCTGCAGGATCAGGGAGCATCAGTGTCAGCGCAAACTATCTGTCAACATTTTAATCAAATGAAATGCTATGGCAGGAGACCCAGGAGGACCCCACTGCTGACACAGAGACATAAAAAAGCAAGACTACATTTTACCAAAATGAACTTGAGTAAGCCAAAGTCCTTCTGGGAAAACATCTTGTAGACAGATGAGACCAAGATAGAGCTTTTTGGTAAAGTATATCATTCTACTGTTTACCGAAAATGGAATGAGGCATAAAAAGAAAAGAACACAGTACCTACATTGAAATATGGTGGAGGTTCAATGATGTTTTGGGGTTGTTTTGCTGACTCTGGTCCTGGGTGCCTTGAATGTGTGCAAGGCATCATGATACCTGAGGATTACCAACAGATTTTGGGTCGCACTGTAGAGCCCAGTGTCAGAAAGCTGGGCTTGCATCTGAGATCTTGGGTCTTCCTGCAGGACAATTACCCCAAACATACATAAAAAAGCACCCAGAAATGGATGGCAACAAAGCGCTGGAGAGTTTTGAAGTGGCAGCAATGAGTCCAGATCTAAATCCCATTGAACACTGTGGAGAGATTTTAAAATTGCTGTTAGGAAAAGGCCCTTCCAATAAGAGAGACCTGGAGCAGTTTGCAAAGGAAGAGTGGTCCAGCATTCCTTTGCAGTAAGGAGCTTATTGATGGTTATAGGAAGCGACTGATTTCAGTTATTCTTTCCAAAGGGTGTGCAACCAAATATTAAATTATGGGTGGCAATAATTTTGTCCAGCCTATTTTTGGAGTTTGGTGTGACATTATGTCCAATTTGCTTTTTTTCCTCCCTTTTTTGGTTTAGTTCCAACACACACAAAGGGAATAAACATGTATAGCAAAATATGTGTTACTGCAATCATTTTCTGTGAGAAATACTTCATTTTCTTGAAACATTTCAGGAGTGCCAACATTTACGGCCATGACCCATGACTGTATATATATATATATATATATATATATATATATATATATATAAAAAATATATATATATATATATTTGGTCCATTAATGTGACATATTGGGCAGAGTTTGAAACGCGTTAGAAACCCTTTTTAGACCATTTTTTTGTGAACTGTATTTTATTATTTTCATTGATTTATAGTGAAGTTTTCCAGAATTTTACTAGGTACTAGTTGGTACTACATGTGAGCCATATTTTTTTCCCTATTATAGTTAAGGACCCAGGACATACAATGATTTCCCAACCTGAGGTGAGCAATCTACTTTTCTTGTAGTGTCACAGCCAGGAGACAGACTTCAAGTAGCAGGCAACCAATAGAAAGTCAAATGTCAGTGCCAGGAGGTACTAAAAGTAACCAGGAACCACATCAAGAACAGAGCCAAGATCAATCACCAGGAGATTACTACAAATACCAGACAAAGTATCTAAGATAGAACATCAGGTGTCGGAGCAAAGAGGTACTAAAAGTAACCAGGAACCACATCAGAAACAGAGCCAAGATCATTAACCAGGAGAGTACTACAAGTACCAGACAGAGTATCCAAGGGGGTAAACAGGAGTAAGGTCAGGAACAGAGCCAGATTAATTAAAAAAAAAATTAAAATCAAAAGTGCAAAAATAAAACACAACAGAGGCAGAAAGAACAAGCCAAGACCTCAAGCTAAGATTCAGTAAAATGATCTGGTATTATTGGTGCACCATAATATTTGCAGCTGCCAACAACTAAAAAGCCAATCACATGTGGGTTCTGGACGGCACTGTAATGATGTCCTGGCATGTTAAAGAGCTGTAAACAACTAATGATGTTGCAATTTCATTTATCTAAATCACAATATATCAGAATGGCTAAATCTTGTCATATTACAGATCATAATCTGAATACTGACTGATATGTAAAACAGGTTTAATTGATCATATGCCTGTTATTGAATTAGCAAAGCTTTTCTCCACTGCTACGATTACCCATTAGATAGCTACCAGACATAAAGTCAATTAATAATAATGACAGTCAAGTCATCATGGTGATAATGGAATACATAAAACCTACATGCAAAAAACAATTAAAAAAAAGGAAAATATCTATGGATTTCATCAGCCATCTATAATTATTATTACCGACATAACACAAAAGAAGTCAACTATAAAGAAGATCTCTGTGTCAAGAGTTAACAGTTTTAAGTCCACTTCTAGATTTATAACTCAAAGCACAGAAAATATTTTGTTAATAAACTGCATAGCAGATAAATATAAAGACATATAATTTGGTAGTTTTGATTCATTACTAGGATTGATTCGGTCTTTTAGACTTATATTGATGGAAGGACAGGTTTTCTACCTCTGATCAATGCATCCTGCTATATCCCTTGACTGGACGCCAATATCTCTTTAACTTTAGATTAATGGTGTTCATTACATTAAATACTGCAAAGAAATAGCCCTCATATGACGGAAGTGAAGACCTACAGTACACAAGATCTTTCAGTCTATCAAAAGTATATAACATACAATGTGAATGTCTACTAACTTATAAGGACACGCTTTAACTATATCTTATTTATCTTCTGCTTTTCAAGACACCTGGGCCTGGGCTGCATATAACAACACGTTCTAGCAATCCTCTTTCTATACAGAACCATCAAAAAGTTAAAAATGTCTATGCTAAATCATTTATTTGTGATTTCACATTTCAGCCTTCACTTCCATAAATACAGGGCCTAATTGCTATCATACTCTAGGTCACTATTTCCCTAACCGGCAGGGATAAGGAGAATAGTCAGGGTTGAGGGAAAGCTGAATGAAGCAAAGCAAAGTATGGAGATTTTATTAAAAGAGAAGTACCATAGGAAATACTTATCCCATATACAAAAGATAGCGGGGGACTGTGATCTCTTGTACGGGGCCCCGGCTCTCCCCAGGAGTGGTGTCATGACCCCCAGACAAAATGGGGGCTGCCACGCCCCCTCCATATGTTTCGATGAGAGTGCTGAAGATGGCTCTCCCATAGAGAAATATGAAGGGGGCGGCCCCAGCTTCATGCATGGGTTGTGATTTGACGCTCCAGGGGAGAGTTGGGTGCCCCATACAGGAGATTGCAGGGTGGGGGGGTGTCCGACCGCTGGATAGGGGATAAGTATTTCCCCATGATGTATCTCCTTTAATGAAAACCTGATCCAGAGGGCTCTGGACCCAAGATTGGTAGGAAGATTTACCTTCCAACAAAACAATGACCCTAAGCACACAGCCAAGACAACGGATTAGTAGTTTATGGACAGCTCTGTTAATGTCCTTGCGCAACCCAGCCAACTCCCTGACTTTTTTTTTAATCCTTTATTTGTATGTTCAAACAATGGAGCAAGAGTCGGTACAACATTTATCCATCTTTATAGGCAATACATCTTACCAAATTCTTTACTTATAGCAAAGCATTATGCACTTGTTCTCTATACCAAACTCTATGAACATACTGTGGCCTATCCCCTATCAGCCCCCTCGCTCTCTGCTCCTCTACTCTCTTCATTACCCTCCCCTCCCCCCTCTCCCCCCCTCCCCAGATAATTACTCATCATATTCCACAGATTTTTGGTAATCTTTCCATGCTTCCCATGTACTTAAGAACCAGATATCTTCTTCCCTGTTCACTAAACGCAGGTTCTCCAAGTAAAAGGCATCATTCACCCTGCTATACCAAAAAGCTATTGAAGGTGCCCCTTTCTGTCTCCAAAAAGAAAGTGACACAGCTCCTAGCTGTAACTCTCTGTATTCCTTTGCCGGTATGTCATTGTGCTGTAATAGAAAAAATTCTGGGGATTTGGGGATTGTTAGTTTCGTTACCTCACCTATGATCCTATGGATGTGCACCCAAAAACTCCAAATCTGTGGACAATGCCAAAATATGTGCAAAAAAGTACCTGGCTCCTTTCCACAATGCCAACATAGTGTTAGGCCTTTTTGGATTTTTTCCAATCCTTCCAGCACTCTATAGCATTGTAAAATTATTTTAAAGTTGGACTCTTGCATATGTGTAGCGATGGCAGAACAATGTGCTAAATTAAACATCTTATGCCACTCTTCTTTGGAAAAACACCTATTCAGATCTTTTTCCCATTTCTGTGTGTAGACTGGTAGGGGCTGTTGTTTTGAAGTCATCCATAACATATAGATACGGGAGAGAGCAAAACACAGATCCTCAAAACCCGTGTTAGTCTGTACCATTCTGGTTTTGGAACTCCCTGACTTGAACCGAATCAAACATCTCTGGAGAGACCTGAAAATGGCTTCCACCGATGGTCCCCATTTAACATGACAAAGCTTGAAGGGATCTGCAGAGAAGAATAGCAGATCTCCAAATCCAGGTGTGCAAACCTTGTGACTCAAAAGGACTGAAAGCTGTAATTCCTGACAAAGGGGCTTCAACTAAGCACTGAGTAAAGAGTCTGAATACTTATGTCCATGTGAGATTTTAGTTTTTCCTTTTAAATACATTTGCAAAAATTTCTACCGTTTCTGTTTTCAAGTTCTCATGATGGGGCACTGAGTCCTGATTGATCGGGTGGAAGACTTGAATTGGTATCGCCGTGTGTGTAAATGTCCAAACGTATATATCGTTAACTAAACCACTTAGTCAATGGCGTACACGTAAAAAAATTCCAAAATCCAAACTAGCGTATTTTTGGTCACTTTTGATCCCATAAAAAAATGAATAAAAAGTGATCAAAAAGTCAGATCATAAGAAAAATGGTACCGATTAAAACTTCAGATCACGGCACAAAAAAATTAGCCCTCAATCCGCCCCTTATAGGGAAAAATAAAAAAAGTTATAGGGGTCAAAAGAGGAAATTTTTCAACTTATTCATTTTGCTGCATGTAGTTATGATTCTTTTTAGTAGTAAAATAAAAGCAAACCAATATAAATTGAGTATCCTTGTGACCGTATGGACCTACAGGATAAATATAAGGTACAATTTTTGGCAAAAACTGCGCTGTGTAGAAACGGAAGCCGCTAAAAATGACAAAATGGCTTTTTATTTTCAATTTTGCCCCAAAAATAATTTTTTTCTGGTTTCGCGGTAGATTTTGTGGTGAAATTATTAATGGTATTACAAAGTAAAATTGTTGTTGCAAAGAACAAGCCCACATGGATTTTTAGGTGAAAATTTGAAAGCATTATGATTTTTAGAAGGTGAGGAGGAAAAAACAAAAGTGCAAAAATGAAAAATCGCCAAAGAGGGAAAAGAGGGAAGAGGTTAAGGTTGGGAATCACTGATCCAGGTCATCTACGAATAAAAAACAAAAACTTCAATGCAATGGCTATGCCGTAGAGGGATGGCTTAAAACCTTTGAAATCGGCTCAAAATGTTATGAAATAATAAAAGAAGTAATGCTCACATTTGACCATTACATGGGTCACATAGCCATGTCGAGAGGAATCACATGGAAAACTACTGGAATAGGAGTGACGGAGGATTGTTCAGGTACGTACAACATATTTTCTCATTTTGATAAAAAATTTACAACATTCTGAACTGTTTTTCCAAAAGATTTAAGAACCAGACAATGCAGGTAATATAACAAGATTTATGGAGAGTTTTAGTAAAGTCCATCTATTTCGACAAGAAGCCATCAATAAATATGTATGGGATTTTAAATTTGTATCTAGCAGATGGCGGTGAAGTGGTTTATCATAGTATTTATATAAATTAGATTTGGGATAGCCATCAACTTTAAATTCAGGATGGTAATAATTTACGTATGCTTGTATATACACAAGCCTATACACTTAGATACCATAAATAGCACTGCATCCTATAATAGTTTAACACCTAATGAGTCCTAGATGGTTTACATTAATCTCAATGAGGAAAAGCAGTGACACACAGAAATAGACCTGTGGGTTTTGATTAACTATTGGTGTGCCAGTGATATCAGGAAATTCTGCAATTGAAAACTGAAAGTGTAATTCAGAAATTATATTGAGCAAGTATTTAATATGCTTCTATAAATTTTGTCTATTTTAATGCTAACAAAATCATAGTTTGTTTTATTTTATTTTTTTATATCCTATTGATGAGATAAAGTGGGGATA
Source organism: Hyla sarda (assembly GCF_029499605.1). Lineage (NCBI taxonomy): Eukaryota > Metazoa > Chordata > Amphibia > Anura > Hylidae > Hyla > Hyla sarda. Next base: position 472,452,432 of record NC_079189.1, read on the forward strand.
ACTAATGGACAGCATTTTAACTTTAATTCTCTAAAAAAGATTTAAAAATGTGTCGCTGTTTATGAAGTCTTCTATTCAGAAAATTGTTCGGACACAATAGAATGCGCTGTATTGTTATGGAGAGTTACTGTTGAGGCTTAGTGTCTACAGGAAAAAACTAGTAGGCCTGGTTCATTCATTTAATATCAGAGTTGAGTACAAAAAGGGCTACAATGCAGTATGGGGTAATGTTCACTGTAAGGATGATGCCAAAGGATTTCAGTTTAAAAGATCATTAACCTTTTAATAAACTTTTGTGTGTACATGATGAATCAAACAATTTTTGACCAAAAAATAACTTGTACCTCTTTATGCAGTAGGTGTGCATCAAGCACTGCAGTAAGAAATAATACTAACTAGAGCTTTCTACCTCAACTGTGTGTCTCTGTCCCATCTGTCCACAGACTTCTATGAGAAGCCCATAATCTGATCCCTCAGGTAGGTCATATACAGTCATGGCCGTAAATGTTGGCACCCCTGAAATTTTTCTAGAGAATTAAATATTTCTCACAGAAAATGATTGCAGTAACACATGTTTTGCTATACACATATTTATTCCCTTTGAGTGTATTGGAACTAAACCAAAAAATGAAGGAAAAAAAAAAGCTAATTGGACATAATGTCACACCAAACTACAAAAATGGTCTGGACAAAATTATTGGCACCCTTTAAAAATTGTGGAAAAATAAGATTGTTTCAAGTATGTGATGCTCCTTTAACCTCTTAAGGACCCATGACGTACCGGTACGTCATGAGTCCGCTCCCGTTCTATAATAGTGGGTCGGTCCCAGGCACCTAGCAACGGCCGGCACCCTTGGTTAATAGCGCGCAGCGGTTAGCTCTGGGGGCTGTTCGGGATCGCCATGGTGAAATAGCGGCATCCCGAATAGCTATAGGACAGGAGGAGGGTCCCCTTACCTGCCTCTTGTTGTCCAATCGCCGAATGACTGCTCAGTGCCTGAAATCAGGCACGAGCAGTCAAGCGGCAGAATCATCGATCAATGGTTTCCTATGAGAAACAATTGATCACTGTAAAAGATCAGTGTGTGCAGTGTTATAGCCCCCTATGGGAGCAAAAAAAAGTTTATAAAGATCATTTAACCCCTTCCCTAATAAAAGTTGGAATTATCCCCCTTTTCCCATAAGAAAAAAAACAGCATAAATAAAAATAAAATTAAACATATGTGGTATCGCTGCATGCAGAAATGTCCCAATTATAAACATACATCATTAATTTAACTGCACGGTCAATCGTGTACGCGCAAAAAAAATTCCAAAGTCCAAAATAGTGTATTTTTGGTCACTATTTATAACATGAAAAAATGAATAAAAAGCGATCAACCTGTCTGATCAATCAATAAAAAAATATAACTTCCCCCCCCCCCCCCTTCTGCCCTAGGAAGTATAATTATGTCCTGGGCAGAAATACATTAATGAGCCAGGACATATTTACGGTAATCACTTCATAGATGTTAATAAATTGTTGCTATCATCAGTCAACCCTCATGCTGGGCATTAACGTTTTAGATCTTACGATCAAAGTTACTTGCGGTATGTAAAAGGTAAAAATAGTGGAGCAGGAAGGTTTGGGGGGGGGGGGGGGGGCTGATCGGGACCTCCTTAAGTTTACTGCTTGTGGAGTCTCAACCAGCTAGGGTGACAGGCAGAGGTCACTTACCCTCCGCTGTGCCATCTGATCTGTGCTTCAGAAATACAGGAAACCATGGCAGTCTGTTCAAGTGGAGTACCGATAACACTGATAATTTCTATACCAATGGTATAGCACTGAACAGTGTATGCAATCGAAAGATTACATGTAATAGTGCCCTATGTGGACTAAAAAAAAAGTCCAGAATTGCTGATTTTTTGGTCACTTCATATACCAGAAAGAAATGTATAAAAGGCTATCAAAAAGTTAAATCAAAACAAAAGTGGCACAGGTAAAAACTACAGACCACAGTGCAAAAAAAGCCCTCATACACCCCTGTGTACGATAAAAAAAAGTTATAGGGAGTCAGAAGAGGACAATTTTAAGGATACATGTTTTCCTAAAAAAAGTTCTCATTTTTTTAAAGTAGTAAAATAAATCAAAACCTATATAAATCGGGTATTGTAATCGTATTTATTGACCTACAGAAGATAATGTGTCCTTTTTAACCATAAAAGTGCACTGGGTAGAAACAAAACCCCTCAAAAGTAGCTCTAATGATTTTTTTTTGGCCTCTCCATAGATTTTTGTGATAAAATGAATGATGTCATTACAAAGAACAATTGGTTTTGCATAAAACAAGCCCTCACATGGGTCTGTAGGTGAAAAATTAAGAGTTACTGATCTTATAAGGCAAGAAGGACCAAATGCAAAAATGAAAATTGGCCCGTAAACGCTAAAACATTAAGCGCCATGCATCATTAAAGGGTTGAGTTTATTTATGTATTGTATATAATCTCTGTTGGATATGGAATATGGACTGTCATTTCATAATTGCAGCTTCCATAATCTACTAGTCGGTAAGATTTATGACACTATAAAACTACATTAATTTGTATATTACAGACATATTTCACTTCTAAGGATAACATTGTATAAAAAAGAAAGAAAAACACTTATAGGAAGTCAACTTATATCTCTTGAGGTGCTAAATTATTAAACCCAGAGGATGAAGAAAATAGTACTGCAGGTAGATAGCTGTGATCTATAATTCTCAGACCATGGTCATATGTGTTTGCTTCTTCTATAACATAAAAGACCTGACATTTCTTTGGGCAGCTGTCAATCTGGTTGTTCTCTACAGATTCTGTGTCCAAAAACAACTGCCATGGGAATGTCACTGCTGTGTTCAGCAGAAAGCGAGAGGCTCTTGATGTGCGCCTTTGATCAGGCCTTACTTTCTAAGGCATTACCCAAAGGGATAGCTTCACAGTCATATTCCAGTCCAACAAACGTTCATCATTCAAAGAAGAATGGGGACATATTGCCAATTCATCAAGTAATAGGATTAAGGCTGTCTGATACAACCCCTCAGGTGAACCGCACCACAAATCTAACTGATATTTATTTTTCACATATATTAAGTGTACTTACAGACTGCTGGTGACCCAGTAACTCTTGTAACATAACAAACTACAGGAAAAATATGTAAACCAACCTAAACAAAATACAGTGAAACCTGTTTGAGATGACCACCTAATAGCTTTTTAGGGTGGTGGTCTATTTAAAGCGTACCTGTCAGATCCAACAAAAATGTTTTATTCAGTACCTAATCCTGAGCATGTACATTTAATATTTTGGCCTCTCTCACCTATATTTATCATAAAAATACCTCTTTCCATTAGCTCACACTGTTAGAAATCCTCTCAGGGGAAAGTGGCATGTTATTCAGGAGGTGATTGGTGCATCTACTCATGCAGCCTTGTTCATGAGTCATCTCTTGTCCATGAGTCATGGACAAGAATGATGCTGCTGCAGGACTGGTTAGTGTCCCAGTAGGTATGGGGACCCCTAGTGGTGGGATTTTCAAGAGCCGTTTTCTATATTAAATATTCAAAAAACATTTTAAACAACCAAGTTCTTTAATTTTCATCAATAAAAACATATAGAAAGTTTTTGGATCTGACAATACCCATTTTAAGAAAATGGCCGATATGCCCAATATATGGTGGAAACGAAAATTGTTTCAAAATTGTTCACAGGAAATTTGTTCTGGACAAAGGGTTGGTCTTGTAGAAAGGTTTTGTTGTATACTGATGCTAAATGATACAACACAAGGATGAAATGTTGAACCATGAAAAGAGACCATAGGTCAATGTGCAATACTCCTATATTACTAAAGAAGGAAACCTAAGTGACAACCACACTGAATTCCATTTTGGAATATTCAGACATGTCACTTTCTTTCCCCCATACAGAACTGATGGGAAGCTCTCCCACATGGCATCTGAACTTTATAGTCCTAATAGAGGCAATTATGGGTGATTTGTAATTCATATTCTCCCTAGTGATGAATTTATACTTGGAAGCTGACTGTGCTCCTGCATAAAATGACTCCTATGTGGAAATGTTCTTTCAATTATAGACAAAAATTCCCAATCCTATTATAACGATTCCATCTGAAACGTTGCTATCATTTAAACATATTTGCTGGAAATGCAAAAAAATTTTCTTTAGTATGAAATGAAGACCATAAAGTTAACAAAGCATACTTACTATAATTGTGCCTTAATCATAAAAAGACATGAGGATATGAATACAGCAATTATCATTATATTCGTCTCTCAGGAGAACATCGTCAAAGGCGGTGTGTGGGTCACTTGGTGGGGATTTGTATACATACTATGATAATGAGTTAGGATGGAAGACAAATTTAACTCAAAGCTAATGGAATATCGCCAGCCCTCATTAAGGGTTTAAAGCATTACCTCTAATTTCCTGATATTATAAATAAATGAGTAAACCACAGACTTATTTACTTACTAAAATGCCTACCTATTTCACAGTCACAGAGGTACTCTCAGGGGAAAGGCTATATTCAACATGTATCCACAATGAACAGCTGTTTGGTTTGCAAGGGATAGCCAGACCAAAAGCTTAGAGATAACATTATATGTATATCGTGGCAATGATGCTCCAAAGAAAATGAGGAAAAAAATCCACTTTGCAAATAATATATATATATATATATATATATATATATATATATTTTTTTTTTTTAAAGGAGTAGTACAGTGAAAGATAACTTATCCCATATCCAAAGTATAGGGGATAAGTTATAGATCGCGGGGGGCTGACCGCTGGGACCCCCTGCGATCTCCTGAACGAGGCCTCGGCAGCCTGCCGGAAGCGGCTGTTCTGACCCCCACAGGCAGCCGTGGCCAACACGCCCCCCTCCATGTATCTCTATGTGATACATGTAGGGGGCGTGTTGGCCGCCACTCAGTACGGGGTTGGCACACCCCCTTCCAGTAGACTGCCGGGGTCCCGTTCAGGAGATTGCGGGGGGGGGGGTGGTCTGACTTATCCCCTATCCTTTGGAGACAATTAGGGCCATTGTCTCTAATTTCAAAAACACAGCAAGTTCTATTTTTTTCAATAGCCAACGTAGCATGACAAATATGCATCTTTTAATTGTTTATAATCTGTAATTGTGTCAGCAATATGGGATAACATCTGTTTTACCTGGTGATGATTGCTAGGTGTGGAGGGCTCATGCAGGCTCCCATGAAGAGTACCACATTCTCATGTCGTGTTTGCCGGTAAGCCATCACCTCCCGTTTAAATGCCTTCAATTGGTCTTCATTATCACGTTCAATGTCAATAAGCCTAATTGCCACTTCACCGTGCCATCGTCCATGATACACTAAACCAAAACGTCCCTTGCCAATCATCTCCCCAATTTCCAGCTGCTCAAATGGAATATCCCATTCTTGCAAGAATATGCTGGTTTGACTGGCTTTTCGGGGAAAGTTCCTGGCTGAAAGCAACAAGTGGTTCATCTCCTCAAAGTCGTCTTCAGACTCCTCTGCTTTCTCATTGCTTTCTTCATTCTAAGGATAAATATCAGGGAAAATGTTAGACTATTTTCTTAAGAGTGACACTAAAACATTGTCAAGTGACAAGAGCAATGAATCAAGGAAGAATACTGTACACATGCTGTTATGTCTTTTTAAAAATGACATCATTATAATGTCTTTCATTCCAAAAATGCCATGGCTGCTCTAGGTATTTTATTGCTCCTAGAAAACTACCGTACCTAAATGTTATTCACCAAATGGGCATCTCTGGACTGCCAAAGTGGGAGCACCATAAAGTATAATACGTAAAGGTTAATTGGCATGACTAAGACCTTTTTGGTACCCTACCCTGAAGATGCCCATTTTAAGGCAATAACTTCTGCACAACCCTACTGTTTATGATGCTATTGTGTAGTACCTCTTTAGGATATTGTTGCCACTGGGCATTACTGTTCAATAGCTAAGTTGGATTTTTAAGAAAGATGCAGCTGGAGCAGCACCATATATATATTCTTATGGTAAGAGGAATTGGAAAATCTTAATTTTTAGTACCTGATACAATGATTCAATGAAGAACTGATGGATCACTACTAAAAATAATGTTAGACCTTCTAAAGGTGCTTGATCTGGCTCCCTTAAATAACTGGCGTATCCTAATCCTATGTCTGAAGTCAGTGCATTACATGAACAGCTACATTCATAATGGTGTATTCACACGTACAGTCTCCTGCGCATATTTGCTGCACAGGATTTGATGCACAGAATTTTATGCTACAGATTTCAATGTAAACTAAATGATTGAACATGGCTTCAAATCCTGCGCACCAAATCTGTGCAGGATACTGTATGTGTAAATAGACCCTAAAACAGAATGCTGTGATACTTAAAGGATATATCCAGTGGTGAAAAACTTATCCCCTATCCTAAGGATAAGTTTCAGATCGCGGGGCATCCGACCGCTTGGGGCCCCCGCGATCTCCTGTACAGGGCCCCGACAGCCCGCGGGAAGGGGGCGTGTTGACCAACGCACGAAGCGGTGGTTGACATGCCCCCTCAATACAACTCTATGGCAGAGCTGAAGCGCTGCCTTCGGCAATCTCCGGCTCTGCTATAGAGTTGTATTGAGGGGGCGTGTCGGCCGCCGCTTCGTGCGGTGGTCAACACACGCTATCTGCCCAGTGAGCCAGGGCCCCATACAGGAGATTGCAGGGGGCCCCAGCGGTCGGACCCCCCTGCGATCTGAAACTTATCCCCTATCCTTAGGATAGGGGATACGTTTTTCACCACTGGACTACCCCTTTAAAGGAGGTATCTGGGATTTCAAAACTAATCCTTAGAATAAGTCTTAAATATTAACTTAATAGGGGTCGGTCTGACTATCTGCATCCTTATCAAGCAGATGTTTAAATTGGTCACAACATGCCAGCAAATTCTGAGTCCCCTTCATTAATAGTGGCTATACCTGGTTTTACAAGTTACCACTGTTTGATTCTATTCAGGTGAATTGAACTAGCCTATCATACTAGGTGCAGCCACAACCTGTCTCTAGTAAACGATGAAGGGGACACAACACTTGCTATATAAACTCACATTGATGCGGATGAAAGGAATCGGACCCCCCAACTGGTATTATCATGATAGCCTACCCTAAGGATAGGCCATAATTTTTAAAGAACTGGATACCCCTCTTAATATCTACGGCATGTATAAAGTAAAAGAGAGTCTTTTCTTTTATACATGCCGTCCTGAACACACCTTTAACAACTGGTTGGTGAGGAATACCTAGTGATCATTTCATTACCAGGGGATCTAAGATACTGTTGAATGTAATAGTTATAAATGAAGGCTAATAAACCAAAATAATATAGCTTATAAATGAATGTACATCAGTGATTCAGGGGCTGATTTATTCATTTTATTTGCATATTCACACATAGTTTATTTTTATTTCTGTCCATGGTGTTAAATATTTGTCATCCAATGTGCCTATTTATATGAATAATAAGCCATATTTTTCTCTATGTTTCTGTCAATTCCTATCACTACTTTGTTCTCCTCGGGCACTATGAGTTAATATTTATGGAATGGAATTGTTTCCAATAAATATACATATTTCCAAACTGCCTTGTTGCTTGGATCTTCAGGTTTTGCATAAGACCACACACCAGAACAATGATGAGTAAAGTGCCCTGCTGGGACCACAGTTAGTACTTCAAAGGATTTTAGGGGACGTGTCTTTAAAAAATAAATAAATAAATCCACAATTTTGCCCTTAGCAGACAGATTTTGTTTTAAAATAGGAGGTTACAAAATACAGTAAATGCTAAAGAAAACAAAAATAAAGTACTAAAGAAGATGAAATATAGTAGGTACAATGGAGTCTGCAGTGGAAATAAAATAAATCAGCTGGTGTCTTAACAAACTTGTCAAACTGCCGAAACTTGCAGAAAATTACCCGCTGTGGGAAATCTTCTGCGAGTAATCCTACCAATCAATTCAACTGGTCCGCCAGCCATCTGCGAAGGGGTACTCCGGTGGAATTTTTTTTTATTTTTTAAATCAACTGGTGCCAAAAAGTTAAAGATTTGTAAAATACCTCTATTAAAAAATCTTAATCCTTCCAGTAAAGTACTTATTAGCTGCTGTATACTACAGAGGAAAGCCTTTTCTTATTGGATTTCTTTTCTGTCTGTCCACAGTGCTCTCTGCTGACATCTCTGTCCATTTTAGGAACTGTCCAGAGCAGCATATGTTTCCTATGGGGATTTTCTCCTGCTCTGGACAGTTCCTGACATGGACAGAGGTGTCAGCAGAGAGCACTGTGGATAGACAGAAAAGAAATCCAAAAAGAAAAGAATTTCCTCTGTAGTATACAGCCGCCTATAAGTACTGGAAGGAATAAGATTTTTTTAAGAGAATTAATTTACAAATAAACTTTCTGATTTAAAAAAAATTTTTTTTTTCCACCGCAGCACCCCTTTAAAATAAATGGTAGCATAACTCTTACCTTCCATAGAATGAATGTGCTTTATGTAAGTTTATCGGAAAGTGGTTGCCTGTGTCAACAGTATAAAAAGAAAAACGAGCATATTTTTTTACATCCGTAAATACTGTGTGCACAGACAAACATTTTCCCATAGACTTACACAGAGCACACTAATTTTGCAAAACGGCAGCAAATTCTTCATTATTTTACCGACTCAATTTCTTAAATGAAAATGAAAATACACTGTGTGAATATAGCCTTACAATCACTAATGTAACAGCTACCACTGATCCAGTGTTTTGCAATAAAGACCAACCTTGGCCTCAGCAGGTCTATTATTTTGGTTATACCTTATGCAAAAATCTATACTGTTCCCTGTGTCCTCTGAACATATAACAATGTATAAGGTTCTACAAAAAGAAAAACATTACATTTTGTTGTCCTTAAAAAATGAAAGCGTGTGATTAGTATACCTCAGATGTTGGCTCCACTTCAATTTGAAGTAATGGATTTCCTTCATTACTGGAACAGATAATAAAAAATTCAGTTATAATTACTGATATTTGGATGATGTCATGTGAGCAGGTCAATTACCATAATTGGACTGTCTAAATTTGCTCTAAATGGGCTTATTTAAAGGGGTAATCTAAGGAACTAAAACCTATCCACTATCCATAGGATAGGGTATGAGAGTCTGATCACCTGTACAGGGCCCAGCTACTTACCTGTCCTCAACATGCTACCCCTCCACACACACACACAGCGGCAGAGGAGGGATCCCAGAGATTCTGATTGCAGAAATACAATAGATTTTTCGGGAAAAATCTTCAGAATTTCCACACCATAATCCACAGTGTCAAAGATACGTTTAATCATTTTGATTTTGGTTCAGATTTGTCAATGCAGATTTGCCATTGAAAATCCACAACTAATTCATAACATAACAGATTTATTGCGGATTTTGACATTCCCTTTGAAACTAATAAGGATAATTTACAAAAGATATGCAGCATTTCTGCAACTTAAAGTGACAAACTGTGGATTTAAAATCTACACTGCACGTCAATTTCCATGTGGAAAGCCGATATATTGTTTTTCTGCAGCATATGGCATTTACAGCATGTCCAATTACTTAAATTCTCATTCCTATTGTTTGTATTGTTAATGCTGTAGATTTTCAGCACTGAAATTCAGTACAAAAAATCTAGGACACATATTGAAAAGCACTAAGCATAACCAACATGTTACACCAAATAAAGGCATTCTCAGGGGATTATGACATGGGTGGTCTAAATGATTATTAGGACATTTAAAACCTTTTTCAGAACACATGCATGACAAGTCTATGTGTATGAAGAGTCATATAAACATAGAATGTGTCAGCAGATAAGAGCCATTATGCCCATCTAGTCTGCCTAATATTCTGTTCTGAATACTTATGAATAGTCCTTGTCCCTACATTATATGAAGGATAGCCTTATGCCTATCCCATGTATACTTAAACTCCTTCACTGTATTTGCAGCGACCACTTCTGCAGGAAGGCTATTCCATGCATCCACTACTCTCTCAGTAAAGTAATACTCCCTTATATTACTGCATAAACCTTTGCCCCTCTAATTTAAAACTATGTCCTCTTGTGGTTGTTTTTCTTCTTTTAAATATGCTCTCCTCCTTTACCGCGTTGTTTCCCTTTATGTATTTAAAAGTCTCTATCATATCCCCTCTGTCTCTCCTTTTTTCCAAGCTATACATGTTAAGGTCCTTTAACCTTTCCTGGTAAGTTTTATCCTGCAATCCATGTACTAGTTTAGTAGCTCTTCTATGTGGCCTCCAGTACTGCGCACAATACTCCAGTTGAGGTCTTACTAGTGTTCTGCACAGCGGCATGAGCACTTCTCTCTTTCTACTGCTTATACCTCTCCCTATACATCCAAGCATTCTGCTAGCATTTCCCGCTACTCTATGACATTGTCTGCCTACCTTTAATTCTTCTGAAATAATGACCCCTAAATCCCTTTCCTCAGATACTGAGGTCAGGACTGTATCACATAGTCTATAATAATCAATATTAAACTTTAGTTGCCAGAGTTCTGATCATTCCTCTATTTCACCTAAATCTTTTTTCTATTTGGCGGATCCTTCCAGGAATATCACCCATGTTACAAATCTTTGTGTCATCAGCAAAAGGACCAATACCTTACCATCAAGACCTTCTGCAATATCACTGATAAAGATATTAAACAAAGCTGGTCCCAGTACAGATCCCTGAGGTCCCCCACTGGTAACAAGACCTTGCTCTGAATATTCTCCATTGACTACAACCCTCTGTTGTCTGTCACTCAGCCACTGCCTAATTCACTCAACAATATGGGAGTCCAAGCTCAATGACTGTAGTTTATTGATAAGTCTTCTATGTGGGACAGTGTTAAAAGCCTTACTAAAATCTGGATATGCGATGTCTACTGTACCTCCACCATCTATTATTTTAGTCCCCCAATCAAAACAATCAATAAGATTAGTTTGACATGATCTCCCTGAAATAAACTCATGTTGTTTTTCGTCTTGCAATCCATGGGATTTTAGATGTTCCACAGTCCAACCCTTTAATAGAGTTTCCATTAATTTCCACATTATTGATGTCAGACTTACTGGCCTATAGTTGCCTGATTACACTCTACTACCTTTCTTATGAATGGGGACAAAATTTGTGAGTACAACGTCCTATATTTAACATTGCACGGATCCCTCAACATACGATGGTTTCGACAAACGATGGTTCATTTGGAACGGATTACCATTGTATGTTGAGCGACCCCTGTATACCTGAAAAATGGCTTAACTGCACTTTAGAAGCTCTTATAACTTGCGTGGCCTCTTGCTGCCTAATCTTGTAGATTTCCCTATCTTCATTGCTCTATTTTTTATTTGTTTTTTTATTTAGATAATTACTGAATGATAGCTTTTTGTTTTGGCCACTTCTGCAGTGTACCACAGTGGTCTCTTTTTTTAATTTATTTATTTTTTGCTTTTACTAACAAGCCTAGCACAATTATCTGTTGCTTTTAATAATGCAACTTTTAAGTAGTCCCATTTCTCTTGGACTCCATTGAAACTATTCCAGTGTGATAGGGACTAATTTACCACTAATCTCATTTTAGAAAAGTTTTTCTAAAATCTAAAACTTTAGTTTTTGTGTGGTGCTCAGTCACTGTTCTTTCATTAAAGGGGTACTCCGGTGAAAACCTTTTTTCTTTTAAATCATCTGGTGGCAGAAAGTTAAACATATTTGTAAATTACTTCTATTAAAAAATCTTAATCCTTCCTGTACTTATTAGCTGCTGAATACTACAGAGGAAATTCTTTTCTTTTTGGAGTGCTCTCTGATGACATCACGACCACCGTTCTCTCTGCTGACGTTATTATAATAATAATAACGCTTTATTTATTGTTTTCCTTAGTGGGATTTGAACCCAAGTCCCCAGCACTGCAAGGCAGCAGTGCTAACCACTGAGCCACCATGTTGCCCTTACCATACATCTGCTATGCATGGTTGCTAAAATGGACAGAGATGTCAGCAGAGAGCACTGTGTTCGTGATGTCATCAGTGTTCCAAAAAGAAAGAAAGTACTGGAAGGATTAAGATTTTTTAATAGAAGTAATTTACAAATATGTTTAACTTTCTGCCACCAGTTGATTTAAAAGAAAAAAGGTTTTCACCGGAGTACCCCTTTAAACCACACTGACTGGTGATCACTAGATCCCAAACTTTCACATACAGTTATGTCAGATACCGAATCCCCATTTGTGAATACTAAATCGAAAATGGCTTCCTTCCGGGTTAGCTTCTCAACTTCTTGTTGTAGAGATAATCCCAGTAGGGAATTATAATATCTGTACTCCTGGCAGAACTAGCTATTTTGGTTTTCCAGTTCATATCAGGAAGATTAAAGTCTCTCATAATGATAATTCCCCTTTTAGTGTCATTTTAGCTATTTTCTAAACTAGTAGATCATCTAATTCCTATAAATCACACCTACACGAGTTACTTCATGATTACTAAACTGCAATGTAACCCAAACTGACTCTATGTTGGCAAATTACTTCTATTTAAAAATCTTAATCCTCCCATTACTTATCAGCTGTTGCATACTACAGAGGAAGCGCTTTTCTTTTTTCTTTCTTTTTTTCAGTCTGACCACAATGCTCTATGCTGACACCTCTTATCATTTCAGGAACTGTTCAGAGCAGGATAGGTTTGCTATGGGGCTTTGCTGCTTTGTACAGTTCCTGACATGAACAGAGGTGTCAACAGAGAGCACTGTGATCAGACAAAAAAGAAATTAAAAAGCAAAGAACTTCCTGAGCAGCATACAGCAGCTGATAAGTACTGGAAGGATTAAGATCTTTAACCCCTTAAGGACCAAGCCTATTTTCACCTTAAGGACCAGAGTGTTTCTTGAACATCTGACCACTGTCACTTTGACATTCTGATTCCGAGAAAGTTTTTTCGTGACATATTCTACTTTATGTTAGTGGTAAATTTTCCTCGATACTTGCATCATTTCTTGGTGAAAAATTCCAAAATTTGATGAAAAAAATTGAAATTTTGCATTTTTCTAACTTTGAAGCTCTCTGTTTGTAAGGAAAATAGACATTCCACGTAAATTATATATTGATTCACATATACAATATGTCTACTTTATGTTTTCATGATAAACTTGACATGTTTTTACTTTTGGAAGACATCAGAGGGCTTCAAAGTTCAGCAGAAATTTTCCAATTTTTCACAAACTTTTCAAAATCAGAATCTTTCAGGGAACAGTTCAGTTTTGAAGTGGATTTGAAGGGCCTTCATATTAGAAATACCCCATAAATGACCCCCTTATAAAAAGTATTCAAAATGATATCCAGTAAGTGTTTTAACCCTTTAGGTGTTTCACAGGAATAGCATCAAAGTGAAGGAAAAAATTCAAAATCTTCATCTTTTACACTCGCATGTTCTTGTAGACCCAGTTTTTGAATTTTTGAAATCTTCCTAAAATTTCTCTCGAGTAAGGAAATACCCCATATGTGTATGTCAAGTGTTCGGCGGGTGTACTAAAGGGCTCAGTAGGGAAGGAGCGACAATGGGATTTTGGAGAGTGAGTTTTTCTGAAATGGTTTTTGGAGGGCATGTCACATTTACGAAGGCTCTATGGTGCCTGAACAGAAAAAAAAAGCCACATAGCATACTATTTTGGGAAACTACACCCCTCAAGGCAAGTAACAAGGAGTCCAGTGAGCCTTAACACCCGTCAGGTGTTTGACGACTTTTTGTTAAAGTTGGATGTGTAAATTAATTTTGTTTTCACTAAAATGCTGGTTTACCCCCCAATTTTTTTTTACAAGTGGTAATAGGAGAAAATGCCCCCCCCCCCCAAATGTGTAACCCCATCTCTTCTTAGTATGGAAATACCCCGTGTGTGGACGTCAAGTGCACTGCGGGTGCACTAAAATATTCAGAAGAGAAGGAGTGACAATGGTTTTTGGGGGGCATGTCACATTTAGGAAGCCCCTATGGTGCCAGGACAGCTAAAAAAAACATATGGCATACTATTTTGGAAAGTACACCCCTCAAGAAACGTAACAAGAAGTACAGTGAGCCTTAACACCCCACAGGTGTTTGACGACTTTGGATGTGTACATGAATTTTTTCTTTTTTAACTAAAATGCAGTTTTAGTTTTACAAGGGGTAATAGGAGAAATGCCCCCCAAAATTTGTAACCCCATCTCTTCTGAGTATGGCAGTACCCCATGTGTGAACGTCAAGTGCACTGCGGGCGCACTACAATGCTCAGCAGAGGAGTTACATTTGCAAATTTTGCTGAAATGGGGGGGAGGGGGCATGTCTCATTTAGGAAGCCCCTATGGTGCCGGAACAGCAAAAAAAAAAACACGTGGCATACTATTTTGGAAAGTACAACCCTCAAGAAACGTAACAAGGGGTACAGTGAGCCTTAACATCCACAGGTGTTTGATAAATGTTCATTAAATTGGGATGTGAAAAGGAAAAGTTAGATTTTTGCACTAAAAAGCTGGGGTTCCCCCAAATTTTTCATTTCCAAAAAGTGCTAAAAGGAGAAAATGTCACTCTAAACTTCTAAAAAATACATTTCTTTGGAGTAAGGACATACCTCATATCTGGGCATAAACAGCTCTGCGGGTGCACACTGATCTTGGAAGAGCAGGAGCACAGTCAAGGGCCTTGAGCTTCTACATAGCTGCCTATAGAGCCATAACAGTGGGACCCTCCCTCAAGGAGCGTTACATGGGGTAAATTACTAAAATGGGGTACACTAAGTTACTAAAGTGGGGTACAGTGGGACATAAAATCATAAAACAGGTTATGTTCCCAGAATGTTGACCCAGAGTTTAGCCAAAACTAAAAAAAATATGCCCACCCCAAACCCTATGCTCTGAATCATCATTCTGGGAATGTGATGTGTGTGGCCGTCCCTAACCTGTTGCCTCAAATGCGCACCCCGCTCAGGTGGAGAGAGAGCGCTGCGCATTTGAGGCAACATAAAAAAGTCCCTGATGATAGTGACTCAGCGACTCATGACCCATTTTTGGAAAAAATACCCCCAGAGGTCTTATCAGAATTTTTTTTGGGCAATTTAGTGGTTTATGGGTTTAAAACTTGGAATGTACTCTGGACTTGGTATATTGGGGTTAAATTATGGATAATTCAAGTGAAAAGTTAAAATTTAGTACTGCATGGAAGTGTGATGCTCCCTGAAGCAATTTTTTATGCAGAGGCCCGGATGATCGGGGCAAGTGTCACATTGAATGGTGGTGTCCTTCTGTATCCCCCTCTTGTGACACACTCTGCATTTTTTCTTGGATCCTCCCTTCTTTCCAGTGTGAGGGACTTCACCTGGAAAGTGCTTGCCTGGGACGATCCTGGCACCTATATTTCCAGTTTCTTGGGAAGTCCAGTCTGCTCTTTCCTGGTCACCAAAGATCAGGGCCCTTAAGACTTCTTCTTGGAACTGGAGGAATGTCCCTGTGTTGCCAGCGTACTGGGACAGTACAAAAGAGTCCTACATGGCAACCTGTACCAAGTAGACCGCAACTTTTTTGTACCATACCCGTGTTTTCCGCATGGCCATGTATGGCTTGAGGACTTGATCAGAAAGATAAACTCCCCCCATATACTGTTTGTAGTCCAGAATACAATCGGGCTTGAGGACCGTTATTGTGGTACCTCGCACAGGGACAGATGTGCTGCCGTTACCATGAATTGTGGTCAGCAAAAGGACATCCCTCTTATCCTTATACCTGACCAGCAACAGGTTTTTATGGGTAAGGGCATGGGACAAAATTTAGAGGGAGGCCTCTCTGCTTCTTCTGCACGGTCCCACAAGCGGACGTGGATCTGTGTTAGAGGACGTCCCCGCTCCAGTACTGCCTGACACTTGGTTTTTTGACTAGGCCCATATGCAACATGAGGCCCCAAAATGTCCTCATTTTGGCTGCACTGACGGCGTACCATTCATTGGCCCAAGCCAAAAGTGAATCAGGGTGGTGGGCGACAAACTGTTGGGCGCACAGATTCGTCTGGTCCACCATTAGATTGACAAAGCTGTCACTGAAAAAATTACTAAAATTGGCAATTTCAGTGTATCCAGCCGTGTCAATCCGGATTCTTGAGTCGCCAACTAACTCAGTAATCCGTGGCTGATAAGCCTCTGGGGTCTCCAGACAGGTTCACCGGAAGGGAACTCTGGTAAAATTGCCTTGGGGGGGGGTTGGACTCCTACTACGAGGATGGACGCTCGTACTAGTGCCGGCCACTGGGTCACTTTCATGGGGGTGTGTGGCCTCGTCTGGTGGTGAGGGGGGTGGGTTGTGTGTGTGTGGGGGGGGGAGTATGTAGTGTGTGTGCTTAGACCTCCCTGGGCATTTGCACAGGATGCCTGTTGAATTATTTCAGCAGGCATCCCGGTCTGGTCCCCGCCCGGCGCGCGGTGGGGACCGGAATTCCCACAGGCTTACAGGCAAGCCTTTGGTCCTTAAGTACCAGCGACCTAGGGCGTACCCATACGCCCGTGGTTCTTAAGGGGTTAATAGATGTAATTTTCAAATATGTATAACTTTTTGGCACCAGTTGATTTAAAACAAAAATAGTTTTCCACCAGAATACCCCTTTAAGCCTATAAAGCATGCCTATGAAGACATAGATGGTTACATTTAAATGCATCGTTATGTGATTGGCTGGTTGGGTAGCATTTATATTAGCAGTTGTTAAACAACCAGAATCTCTTGGAGGTGCTACTACGGTGTAGCAACAATGCATGTGATTTCGTGCAAGATACAGTGAATATTATGCAGCCCTCTACAAAGCTTGTCATCATAACTCGCTGGCCTCACAATCTAAATTTCAACTTAGAATTATTATGTTTTTCAGTGTTAGAATAAACCAGGGGGCCTATAGGAAGAAGAGAATATACAAACTCCATGCAATGGTGGACCCCAGCTCTGCAAGGCAGCAATGCCCACCCCCTAGGCCACTGGCTTAGACTTACTATTCCTATTCAGAGAGTTTGGTGATGGCTTCTACAACATAATTTTGTTAAACGAAAATATCTGCTTATTAAGAGACTTTAGAAAAAGAAACCTGAACAACCCCACAAATTGCACACACATAAAAATGCTGGGATTTATTTCCAAATCTTAAAATGCTAACACAAATCCAACAGTATTGTGTAGGTAGGGAACATTACTTCTAGGTTTTTTGTTTTATAGTTTTTCTCCAGACTGGAGCGCAGTACAACATTTTTTGTCAGTGTGCCACAATATTCAGACATGCACCAAATTAGTAAATCTAGTGAAACAAAAAAAAAACAGTCGAATAAAATCCAGTAGAGAAAAAAAAACACTCAAAAACAAATTGCCACATGCATTAAAGACCATGTTTTTTTTTTCCAATCATGGGAATTATAAAAAAGCATTTCTAATCAGCTGCCACACTACATTGGCATGGTCTGAAGCTCCCTCTTACTATCTCTAATAGTTTTACCTCCAATGAGCTCTTATTCTGCTTTTTGTTAGGCTATTTGCTTTTGTTTTATTTTGTTCTTTTTATTATTTGTAATTTTTGGTGAGCTGTAAATTGACTAACACTTACCATCTCAGCATTCACAACCTCCTAAACCTCTCTGACACATACACTGCATGTATTTCTAGTGATTTAATGCAGGTGAAGTCAAGCACTTGCTAAGAGAAGTGAAGCGGATTGGCTGCTGTAATCCTAAGAACTCCTAATCCTTGGAAAACATTCATTTGTTCCTTTGATGCATTCTTTCCACCGCTAGTCATTTCAGTGAGAAATGTCCTCATTCCATATATTCTTGTGAAGTTATGTGACGCCTCTTGCATACATCATAAACGTATGCTTAGGAATGGCCTCATCTGCTGCTATTGAGCGTTTACAATATCTGGATCTGGAGACCTAATCTTCATGCTTAATCTTGGCAATAATGACTAGAGATGAGTGAATTTTAGAATTTTCGCTGAATAAAAAAAAAAAATTAGATTTGATCCGAATTAATTATCAGCAAATTTTTATTAGTAATGTATTTTAATAATGTGTTTAATAAAGTGTGTGCGTGTTTCACTTTTTTCTCTCCATTTTTTTAGGTAGTACTACTACTTCCAGCATGGAACCCTGATGGGAGTAGTAGTACCTGTGCAAATAGACAGATTGCCCTGGGTGTCACTCCTGACACCTGTTGCGATCGTCCTGTATAATGTATAGATGCGGGCGGCTTTCTCGCATCTAGATAGGATGATTGCATCGGGTGTCACCCACTGTGATCTGTCCTCAACTGCAGGTACTACTGCTCCCAACAGCTGGCACCCGATGCAATCGTCCTGTATAATGTATAGACGCTCTTCTCTGGTCCCACTGTAGCATGAGTATATGCCTTATATATACCTTTTAATTCATATTTCCCATAGAGAGCTGAGATTGGCTGGAACCATCTGGCCAATCACAGCTCTCTGCGGGAAATATGAATAAGTGATGTGAATTCTCTTCACTTCACTGACCGGCCGGAGTATAGTGCAGAGATGCGAGCGCAGGAGAAAGGCACTCCATCTCTGCAATAGATAGGACAATCGCATTGGGTGCCAAAGTCTATGGATGCTTCACTTATAGAAAATGTAAGGCTCAGCACAAGTTCACACCTCAAGCATCACCACTTAGCATGGGGATCCGTTACTGTTGCATAATATATGGATTCATCCCTATGGAGAAGATTTTCTACAGTTGGCAAAACTTCATTCACACAGGATGCACTGTAATAGTCCTACTGTAAATACACCAAGTATATATCTTCAAGTGCCATTTACTATAGATGATGATGCTTTTCACACTGATATTGATTTTTCTATTAATTACCGTACTCATGCTAGGTTGTTCCGATCGCGGATTCCAAGCGCAATCCACACTACCAATGCGTTGATTATTGCAATGACCACAGCTTATATTACTGACACAGTTTACACTGATATAGCGTTTCCAATTATATGGTGATATTATGTTATTTATCTTCACAACTTATAGAAGATGTACACACTGCCGAGATATTACCGCAATATACACTCAGGATATAGTTCACAGTCTGTGCCTAGCATAGCATGTACTTGAAGCATAATACATACTGATATTGCATTTAAATAAGATGGCCACAGCATATATATGTCGAACACGATTTACACTGACATAGCGTTTCCAATTCCAAGGTGATGTTATGTATTTTTATTATTATTCATCCACTCAAGACGTAATTCCCACTGCTGCTCTGTCAGTGCTTTCAATGACCACAGTATATATACTCTGAGATAAGTTCACAGTCTGTGCATAGCATAGCATACACTCAGGGCATAATTCACACTGATCTTGCCTTTGAATTCAAAAGTAGAAGTATTCAAAATCACTGTTGGTGAATTTTAAATACTGTAAGTTACTGTGAACTTATCTCGGAGTATATGTACTGTGGTAATTGAAAGCACTGACAGAGCAGGAGTGTGAATTACGTCTTGAGTTTGGTGAATAATAATAAAAATACATAACATTACCTTGGAATTGGAAACGCTATGTCAGTGTAAATCGTGTTCGACATATATACGCTGTGGCCATCTTATATAAATGCAATATCAGTATGTATTACGCTTCAAGTACATGCTACGCTAAGCACAGACTGTGAACTTTATCCTGAGTGTATATTGTGGTAATATCTTGGTAGTGTGTACATCTTCTATAAGTTGTGAAGATAAATAACATAATATCACCATATAATTGGAAACGCTATATCAGTGTAAACTGTGTCAGTAATGTATGCTGTGGTCATTGCAATAATCAACCCATTGGTAGTGTGGATTGTGCTTGGAATCCGTGAACGGAACCACCTAGCATGAGTAATTAATAGAAAACGCAATATCAGTGTGAATTGTATCCAAGCATCATCATCTATAGTAAATGGCACTTGAAGATATATACTTGATGTATTTACAGTAGAACTATTACAGTGCATCCTGTGTGAATGAAGTTTTGCCAACTGTAGAAAATCTTCTCCATAGGGATGAATCCGGATATTATGCAACAGTAACGGATTCCCATGCTAAGTGGTGATGCTTAAGGTGTGAACTTGTGCTGAGCCTTACATATTCTATAAGTGAAGCATCCATAGACTTTGGTATCCTAAGATGGATGCACTGCTATAAATGAAGGGCAGCAATCTGATGGCGACCTAATCAGAATATTTTTTTCATGTTTTTTTAATTTTTTTCTTGATTTTTGACATATCATTGCTATTTTTATACTAGCATAATAAAAGCTAAGTTTTAAGGTTCCCTGTACAGTCACTATTTTTCTATTACTTTTTCTGGGAGACCTAATTTACCTATCTAGTAATATCAGTTCCCTGTATTAGTACAGGTACTACTGATTCAATCATGGAACAGTCTGTGAGTAGTAGTACTACCTAAAAATTGTAAAAAAATAGAGAAAAAAGTGAAACACACATACACACACTTTATTAAACACAATGTTAAAATACATCAGAGCTGTGATTGGCCAGATGGTTCAATCCACTCACAGCTCTCTGCGGGAAATATGAATAATAGGTATATATACGGCATGTACTCATACTACAGTGGGACCAGAGAAGAGCGTATGGCCATCCACATCTACACATTATACAGGACGATCGCATCGGGTGTCAGAAGTGACACCCACTGCGATCTGTCTATTAACCCCTTAAGGACGCAGCCCATTTTGGCCTTAAGGACACAGAAAATTTATTTTTATGTTTTCGTTTTTTCCTCCTCGCCTTCAAAAAATGATAACTCTTTTATATTTTTATCCACAGACTAGTATGAGGGCTTGTTTTTTGCATGACCAGTTGTCCGTTGTAATGCCATCACTAACTTTACCATAAAATCGATGGCGCAACCAAAAAAATACTATTTGTGTGGGGAAATTAAAAAGAAAACCACAATTTTGCTAATTTTGGAAGGTTTCGTTCTCACGCCGTAAAATTTATGGTAAAAGTGACATGTGTTCTTTATTCTTTGGGTCAATATGATTAAAATGATACCCCTGATAACATACTTTTCTATTACTGTTGCGCTTAAAAAAAATCACAAACTTTTTAACCAAATTAGTGCGTTTAAGATCCCCCTATTTTGAAGACCTATAACTTTTTCATTTTTCCGTATAAGCGGCGGTATTAGGGCTCATTTTTTGCACCGTGATCTGTACTTTTTATTGATACCATATTTGCTTATATAAAACTTTTAATACATTTTTTATAAATTTTTTTGGGAATAAAATGTTATAAAAAAGAAGCTATTTCGGACTTTTTTTTTTTTTACGTTCACACCCTTAACAGTACAGTATCATTAACATTTTATTTTAATAGGTCAGATATTTACACACGCGGCGATACCAAATATGTATATAAAATATTTTTTTAACACTTTTTGGGGGTGAAATAGGGAAAATGGAGCAATTTACGTTTTTATTGGGGGAGGGGGTTTTGCTAATTTTTTTACTTTATTTTTTTACTTCTTTTACTTTTATTTTTACACTATAATAGTCCCCATAGGGGACTATTTAAAGCAATCGATTGCTAATCCTGTTCAGTGCTATGTATAGGACATAGCACTGATCAGGGTTATCGGTCATCTTCTGCTCTGGTCTGCGGGAAGGCAGATCAGAGCAGAAGACTCCCGGAAGACAGCGGAGGCAGGTGAGGGACCTCCGGCTGCCATGCTGGATGATTGGATCGCCACGGCAGCGCTGCGGGTGATCCGATGATCCGATTAAGTGACCGCAATGCTGTAGATGCAGTGATCGGTATTGATCACGGCATCTGAGGGGTTAAAGGGGTACTCCGGTGAAAACCTTTTTTCTCTTAAATCCATTGGTGCCAGAAAGTTAAACATATTTGTAAATTACTTCTATTAAAAAAATCTTAATCCTTCCAGTACTTATTAGCTGCTGAATGCTACAGAGGAAATTCCTTTCTTTTTGGAACACTGATGACATCACAAGCACAGTGCTCTCTGCTGACATCTCTGTCCATTTTAGCAACCGTGCATAGCAGATCTATGCTAAGGGCAGCATGGTGGCTTAGTGGTTAGCACTGCTGCCTTACAGTGCTGGGGCCTTGGGTTCAAATCCCACTAAGGACAACATTAAATAAATAAAGACCTATTATTATTATTATAATAACGTCAGCAGAGAGCACTGTGCTTGTGATGTCATCAGAGAGCATTCCAAAAAGAAAAGAATTTCCTCTGTAGTATTCAGCAGCTAATAAGTACAGGAATGATTAAGATTTTTCAATAGAAGTAATGTAAAAATCTGTTTAACTTTCCGGAGCCAGTTGATTTAAAAGAAAAAGTTTTTTTTTTTCACCGGAGCACCCCTTTAATGGCAGACATCCGCGGGATCGTGATCAACAGCCGGGACCTGCCGCGCATGATCCGGGCATCGGTCCGATGCCCGCGGTTATGCTTAGGACGTAAATGTACGTCCTGGTGCGTTAAGTACCGCATCACCAGGACGTACATTTATGTCCTTCGTCGTTAAGGGGTTAATGCAGGTACTACAGCTCCCAGCATGGAGCAGAGTGTGCTCCATGTTGGGAGCAGTAGTACCTCCAGTTAAGGACAGATGACAACAGGTATCACTCCTGACACCCGCTGCGATTGCCCTATCTATTGCAGAGATGCGAGCGCAGGAGAAAGCTGCTGGCATCTATACATCATACAGGATGATCGTAGGGGTGTCGCTAATGAAGAAATTCATTAATTTGAATCGAGTCGAAGAAAGGATTCGGTCCAAATTGAATTTTTCATGAAATTCGTAACGAATTCGACTTTGTCCGATTCGATTCGCTCATCTCTAATAATGACAAAGAATATTCCTAGCACTTAATGCACGTCTGTCAAAAAAGACCAGCAAATAGTCACCAGCCAACCAAACCAGTGAGGGGAAGGTGCTTTAAAACGTAACTTTTAATAATACACTAAAAGATATGTATAAAACGTATTGTGATGAGAAATAAATGACATGTATGACCTATATCAAAGCCAAGGAAACAATATGACCATGTACTGCTAAGATAAAATACATCAGTTTATTCCTGTTCAATTTACACTACATCCAAATTATATATTGTGTGTGTCTCATACACAGACAAGCTACGTCACTTCTCCCAACGCGTTCTGTCACTCAGTCAGCGTGGCGTCATCAGGGGATTATAGTCATAGAGAATAAACCCTAAACAATAACAAGTATGTCCCTGCAGCCCAGTGAGAATTATCTGCAAAAACATTGGGGTCACACTATGTCACATTAGGGTAGGATATAAACGTGTATAAACAATTCAGTTAAGTGCCGGTCAGGGTACCTGCAAATTAAGCATATATACAAACACTGTGTCACAATGTGCATGCGTGGCCCGTCGAAGGTGACATATGTAAAGTAGAGGATGAGAATGCGCTGACATAGTGAGGAGACGTCTGGGCGTCACATTCTACAGACAGAAGTTTAAGCTGGACCAGGCGAAATCTCCAGGCTTGGTGCAATTGCGTCGGATACGTTTGAATTGTCCGAAAGGTATACATTGCATCATTTTGTGCACCACCTGATGACCTAACCGGCAGCGCCTGGATGAATTATATTTGTTATTGGTTAGGGTTTATTCTCTATAATCCCCTGAAGACGTCACAAAGACTGAGTGACAGAAATGTGTTGCGAGAAGTGACCTAGCTTGTCTGTGTATGAGGCACACACAATATATAATTTGGATATAGTGTAAATTGAACAGGAATAAACTGATGTACTTTATCTGGTTTGGTCGTCTGGTGACTATTTGCTGTTGTTGATGCTGGAAGGAATCTATATACAGGTCATTTGCAGGACCATTACACTTTGCAAGATTCTTTGTTGTTAAACATGGAACCCATAGGTTTCTACTTCTTCCATGTCTCTCTGAACAGTTTAGGACTGTAATTTATTATTGATAGACTCTATCAATCTACACAAGACTGTGCATTTAAATGATATAATGATGAGTATCACCTTATTGCCTTATTGCATTATACATTATTGCGGTATAGCCTAAAGTGCTGTTCACAGTTTTAACAGGGCAATATAGCAATACTTGACAACAAATCTATAAATTATATTATAATTATTATATTTATTTATTTAATACTCAATGTGTGTGTTTCAGTATCACTTCCAAACGGCTGGAGATATTTCAATGAAACTTGGTGCACATGTTTCTTATATGTTAAAGGGGTTATTCAGGAAAAAACTCCAGAAAGTTAAACAGATTTGTAAATTACTTCTATTAAAAAATCTTAATCCTTCCAATAATTATCAGCTGCTGAAGTTGAGTTGTTCTTTTCTGTCTAAGTGCTCTCTGATGACGTGTGTCTCGGGAGCTGTCCAGAGTAGAAGCAAATCCCCATAGGAACTGCACAGAGCAGAATAGGTTTGCTATGGGAATTTGCTTCTACTCTGGACAGCTCCCGAGACACATGTCAGTGATGGCAGCAACGGAGAGCGAGGATACTCGGCAGCAGAGACGTTCCGGAGGGAAGGGGACACCCCGGGGACGCGGTTACAGAGATGGAGGGTGACATCCAAGGCAGCGGTGGCGTCTGGAGCAGCGGGGACACGTGAGTACTACCTCCTATACAGTGGTCTTCAACCTGTGGACCTCCAGATGTTGCAGAACTACAACTCCTGGCATGCCCGGACAGCCAACGGCTGTCCGGCATGCTGGGAGTTGTAGTTTTGCAACATTTGGAGGTCCGCAGGTTAAAGGTTCAGAATATTTTTTTTCTAGATTTTCATGCTTTAAAATTGGGTGCGTCTTATATGCCGGAGCGTCTTATATGGCGAAAAATACGGTATAATAATATATACTAATGATTTAAATAAATAATGGTTTTAAGAGCAAATCACATAACACCAACCCCTAACATACTTTTCTTTCTAAACAAAAAATTATTTTATGCTTGTAAATCTACTGAATAAGTGTAAAGTTATTACTTTTTTATCTCTAAAATGACAGTTGTGTCATAATGTGAATGTTTTGCTGTTGCAGAAAAAAACGTAGCACACAGCAATGTGAGTAGCCATATCAGCACTTCAAGTATAAGCCCCGAATATCTGCCAAAGTAAAGAAGATATCACTATTCACAAACAGAATTGAAGTACACAGGATATTTATCAAACCTGTGCAGCTCCTAAACCCGCTAAGAGGAAAGAAGAGCATGTTTGCATTATGCTTATGGTTGCTTTATTAAATAAATTTGCACATTCTGAATATCAGGTCGTGGCACTAAAGATAAAATGGAAATAAATTGAAAAACAGAACGGGAAGCCCTAGTTATTGCCAATTCATTTTATTTCTTCTGTTTATACAGCTGCCCACACTGCACCCTGCCGGGGGATTATTTTATATCTTTGTTTTATTTGGTCTCTCGAGTTAAACACTAAATCTCTTTTTATGCTTTACTCATTAGTTAAAAAGATGGACATAGAACGCTAAAGCATATTTATGGAATGCAGACCTGCAAGATGTCAACTGAGAAAACTACTTTAGAACCACACATAGTAAAATACAGAATTAAACTATAGCATTAAATTGATGCAATGATGAATGGTTCTTTTTAACTTTTTGTTCAGATTTATATTCCTTTTTGTACCATATTTTAAGTTGTGTGCCCGTCATCTGTATTTGTTCTGTTTTTTTTTTTTTTTTTTTGTAATGTTGCTGAAATATGAATGTGATCAAAGAAACCAGAACATGAGTTTTTAAAATCAACCCATGGACATCAATTGTCAAAACATGGATATGTGATATATGTAAGCATGAAGGAACCCTTATCAAATACAGGACAAACTAATTTTGAACAGAAAGATTCAAAAGTCAACAAATGACACAGTAATGTATATGTGCCTATGATAAACAACTACGCAAATAAACCCTTACTAAAGTGAGTCAACCAGTGATTCACCTATACCCTAAGTGATGAAAATGGAAAAATGTAGAAAATTTGGGCAATGGATATTCAAGGATACATTATAAGAAATGCAATGGGAAACAATTTTAATCCAAGTAGGTATAGCGTGAATTTAATAAAATGAATAAAATAGAATGTCCAACGCATATAGGTCTAAAAATGTAAAATGGCAGAATAATAGTAAGCAAAGAAGAGTGTCCAGCAACAGGAAAGCAGGTAAAACGTCCCCTTTATTGAGATATCAGGATAAAACAGATACACAGGAGCGTAGTCACCTACGTGTTTCGGGCTGTGGTGCCCTGAGTCATGGCATTTCCATTGCCAGGCGACTACACTCCTGTGTATATGTTTTATCCTGATGCCTCAATAAAGTGGACATTTTACCTGCTTTCCTGGTGGTGGACACTCTTCTATGTTTGTACTGCCTATGGAAGGGTACGCCACCCTCTTGTCAGAGCACGGGAACAGAAGCGAGGATTGGAGTGGACTTACTAGTATAAATAATAGTAAACAGTCCTGGAAAAGAATGAAGAATTTTATATAGTCCTGGAAAAAGATAATTGCTCCAATTTCATAGAGTCAAATGCCGTCCCATAAGGATGTTCCAGTAAGTATGGTAATCTCGGAAGGATGATGGTCCAGAAAGAATAAAATTGCATAATATTTTTATACAATGTATTCAAATGCCATGTGCTATAGATGTATGGTAATGTAAGTGTAGATATATGGTGATGTAAGTGTTGTGCAATGCTCGCCCTCTCTGGCAGGGGAGCTGTATCGAAGGCACACAGTGATGATCACCTTCCCTGTGCGTGCAGCTCCAGTGTTTTTTGTTTTTCTGGCACCTTTCAGACTCTAAGGCTGTGTACTAGTCGTCAAGCCCAATCCCATAGACATGAATGGAGGGGGTGTGGCATGACGTCACAAACACAGAAGCCCCAAGATTCCGTTTTCTGAACGCCGCAGTGTCAGTCCAGAGATGGCGGGGGATACCAGTAGCCAACCAGAGGTCAACTATCACTGCACCACTTCACCAATCTGGGCTTTATGGAAGAGTGGCCAGAAATAAGCCTCCTCTCAGTAAAAGACACATGAAAGCCAACCTGGAGTTTAATAAAATACACATAAAGAACTCTCTGACTGTGAGAAACAAGATTGTCTAGTTCGATGAAACTTAGACTGAAGTTTTTGGACTCAAAACTCAAGTGACATATCTGGAGAAAACCAGGCCCTGCTCATCACCTGCCCAATATCATCCCTACAGAGAAGCATGGTAGTGGCAGCATCATGCTGTGTGGGTTGTTTTTCAAAGATTCAATGAATAGCAAATATTTCTAACATTCTGTTTTCACTTTAATAATGTGGTACTGAGTGTAGAATAATGTGGGAAAACATTATGGGGGAGATTCATCAAAACCTGTCCAGAGGAAAAGTTGCTAGGTTGTCAATAGATCACTTGTCCATCAGATCACTTCTTTCATTTTTCAGAGGAATGTTCAAAAATTAAAGACACAATCTGCTTGGTTGCTATAGGCAACTCAATAACCTTTTCTCTGGACAGGTTTTGATAAATGTCCCCATATATCTTTATTTTTATTTAGTATAAGGCCACAGCATAAGAAAATTTGAAAAAAGTGAAAGGGTCTAAAAAATTTATGAAATCACAACAAAAAACTAAATCTAACTCTGGATGTCCTTTTTGGACTGGACCCTAAAAGGAAGCAGAGCCACCCCTCTGAGGGCAGCCTCACACTGGGACATGTCCCTTATTCAGACTTTTATGACCAAAGTAGAGCAAAGAAATCTCAAATAAAACAGCTTTATCCCCCTATGGCAATCAGAAACGTATTGCTATGTAGTACATGGATGGCCATTTCATTTGCAACACTATAACTGTTTGTGATAAGAAAACATTAAAAAGGACCTGTCAACCCCTAAGCAGAGGTAAGAATAAGCACATGCCTAGATAAGGCTTTTCATCAGGATTCCGAACATAACTTTGTTAATCTCCATAGTTCTTTCCAGTGTCAAGATTTAAGCTTTTTTAATATGTAAATGAGACTGAAGTTCCCAGGGAGTGTTCAGTACCTTGGCAAGAGCCCAAGGATAGCCGGTCTATCTCCTCTTATTTACCACCTCCATGGGGTGAATAAGTCTAGTGGTTGTCAATAAAAGGGGGTCAACTGTATGCAAGTGTGTCTGGGTTAGGGAATAATAGGAGATGGGATAGTAGGCTTTTTTATCCCTGTCTAGCTCCTGACAGGTCCACTTTAAACTTAATTTGTTCATTATAACTGTGGAAAAAATAGATAATATCATACTTTGTATAGCACTACTGCTGATACAGTCATGCATGTATATTGTTTTAGACATAGCGAGCATAGCTTGGTTACCATCCTATCAATGTACTAAACATAATATTAAAAGCTAAATGGAAGGCAGAGATCACTTACACTGGATTAGAGTTTACAGGATGAAGGATTACTTGAGGTGCTCGGTGAGGGACTTCAGGCACAACATCTACAGGAAACAACAGACAAGATCAAAAGCTATATACAGTGGTGTAAGAAAGATAACTGTAGTGGCTGGGGCCAACTCAACCTGGCTATGGCTTTCAAACTCCACAGAACTATTATGGATGTTGTTTAGTTTTAGGGTAGGGCCACATAAAGACTTTTTGTTGTATGAGGTTTTGTTTTTTTCAAACTACATCTGCAGTTCAGGGCAATTTTCTGATGGACATTCTATTCAGTGCACAGTGTGAAAGGCACTTGGACTATGTAGCCCTAGTTGACCAAATGTTTTCTAATAAGCAAGGAACACTCTAGTGCTGTAGGGCTGAAAACCATGGTGCTGAATTATTTCCAAGAAGGCATTTAAAGCAATTCGATATGGAAGTAATCTTATTACTGTATTATGTTCTTTGGATTAAACCAATGTAGACAACTGCACTGCCAAGACAACTCTACTATGCTAGAATTGTATTTTTAGAATTTGCATATATATATATATATATATATATATATATATAAAACGAAGTTGCTGCAGCACACAAGGCGTAGTGTCAAGTGGTTTTTATTCCAATTGCTAAATTGCAATTGGAATTGGAATAAAAACCACTTGACACTACGCCTTGTGTGCTGCAGCAACTTCATTTTTTGTATAGCCTTGTGGACCCCGGACCTGGGACCTTTTGGCTGCGTATACCTGCTACCTTTATTCTTGAGGTGCGGCTCACCCTGCCTTTTCTCTCTCTCTCACAGTAGCATGTGCTTCTAAAATCTGTCTATAACTTTAATGAACAAATGTTTAACGTGTTGCATATATGTCACGATTCGGCTGGCTGGAGGTGGATCCTCTGTGCCAGAGAGGGATTGGCGTGGACCGTGTTGGTGGACCGGTTCTAAGTTGCTACTGGTATTCACCAGAGCCCGCCGCAAAGCGGGATGGTCTTGCAGCGGCGGTAGCAACCAGGTCGTATCCACCAGCAACGGCTCAACCTCTCTGACTGCTGAAGATAGGCGCGGTACAAGGGAGTAGACAAGAGCAAGGTCGGACGTAGCAGAAGGTCAGGGCAGGCAGCAAGGATCGTAGTCAGGGGCAACGGCAGGAGGTCTGGAACACAGGCTAGGAACACACAAGGAACGCTTTCACTGGCACAATGGCAACAAGATCCGGCAAGGGAGTGCAGGGGAAGTGATGTATAAATAGGGAGTGCACAGGTGAACACACTAATTAAGCCTGCTGCGCCAATCAGTGGCGCAGTGGCCCTTTAAATTGCAGAGACCCGGCACGCGCGCGCCCTAAGGAGCGGGGCCGCGCGCGCCAGGACAAGACCGACGGGGAGCGAGTCAGGCACAGGAGCCGGGATGCGCATCGCGAGCGGGCGCCTTCCGCATCGCGAATCGCATCCCGGCTGAGAGAGACATTGCAGCGCACCCGGTCAGCAGGTCTGACCGGGGCGCTGCAAATGCGAGGAAGTTGCGAGCGCTCCGGGGAGGAGCGGGGAACCGGAGCGCTCTGCGTAACAGTACCCCCCCTTGGGTCTCCCCCTCTTCTTGGAGCCTGAGAACCTGAGAATAAGACTTTTGTCTAGGATGTTGTCCTCAGGTTCCCAGGATCTCTCTTCTGGACCACAGCCTTCCCAATCCACCCAAAAATTTTTTTTTCCTCTGACTGTCTTGGAGGCCAGAATCTCCTTCATGGAGAAGACGTCAGAAGAACCGGATACAGGAGTGGGAGAAACAAGTTTGGGAGAGAAGCGGTTAATGATGAGTGGTTTAAGGAGAGAGACATGGAAGGCATTGGGAATACGAAGAGAAGGAGGAAGAAGGAGTTTGTAAGAGACAGGGTTAATCTGGCACAAGACTTTGAAAGGACCAAGATAGCGTGGTCCCAGTTTGTAACTGGGGACACGAAAGCGGACATATTTAGCAGAGAGCCATACCTTGTCTCCGGGAGCAAAAATGGGGGGAGTTCTTCTTTTCTTATCGGCAAATCTTTTCATCCGGGATGAAGCCTGTAAAAGAGAATTTTGGGTCTCTTTCCATATGGTGGAAAGATCACGAGTCACTTCATCCACAGCGGGCAAACCAGAGGGCAAGGGAGTAGGGAGGGGGGGAAGAGGGTGACGGCCGTACACCACGAAAAATGGGGACTTAGCAGAAGATTCGGAGACTCTGAAGTTGTATGAGAATTCGGCCCATGGTAGAAGATCTGCCCAGTCATCCTGGCGGGAGGAAACAAAATGCCGTAAATAGTCACCCAGGACCTGATTAATTCTTTCTACTTGCCCATTGGATTGGGGATGATAAGAAGAAGAGAAATTTAATTTAATCTTGAGCTGTTTACAGAGGGCCCTCCAGAATTTAGACACGAATTGGACGCCTCTATCCGAGACGATATGCGTGGACAATCCATGAAGGCGAAAAATGTGTACAAAAAATTGCTTTGCCAACTGAGGCGCTGAAGGAAGACCAGGAAGAGGAATAAAATGTGCCATCTTGGAAAATCGATCAACGACCACCCAAACAACTGTGTTGCCACGGGATGAGGGCAAGTCTGTAATAAAGTCCATACCAATCTGTGACCAAGGCTGTTCGGGAACGGGCAGAGGATGAAGGAGGCCAGCAGGCTTCTGGCGAGGAGTCTTATCCCGGGCACAGACAGTACAGGCCCGCACAAAATCAACAACATCCGTCTCCAGAGTCGGCCACCAATAAAAACGAGAGATGAGTTGCAAGGATTTTTTGATGCCCGCATGGCCTGCGAGATGGGAGGAGTGTCCCCATTTGAGAATCCCGAGACGCTGGCGTGGAGAAACGAAGGTCTTCCCTGGAGGAGTTTGCCTGATGGAGGCAGGAGAAGTGGAGATCAGACAGTCCGGAGGAATGATGTGGTGTTGCGGAGAGACCTCTACTTCAGAGGCATCAGAAGAACGAGAGAGGGCATCGGCCCTAATGTTCTTGTCAGCAGGGCGAAAATGAATTTCAAAGTTAAAACGGGCAAAGAACAACGACCACCTGGCCTGGCGAGGGTTCAGTCGTTGGGCAGACTGGAGATAGGAGAGATTCTTGTGATCAGTGTATATGATAACTGGAAATTTTGATCCCTCCAGCAGATGCCTCCATTCCTCAAGCGCCAATTTAATGGGCAGTGGTTCTCGATCACCGATGGAGTAATTTCTCTCCGCTGGAGAGAAGGTCCTAGAAAAAAAAACCACAAGTAACAGCATGCCCGGAAGAATTTTTTTGTAGAAGGACAGCTCCAGCTCCCACTGAGGAGGCATCTACCTCCAATAGGAAGGGTTTAGATGGGTCAGGTCTGGAGAGCACGGGAGCAGAAGAAAAGGCAGACTTGAGATGTTTAAATGCGTCTTCCGCTTGTGGAGACCAGGACTTGGGATTGGCATTTTTCTTGGTTAAAGCCACGATAGGAGCCACAATAGTGGAAAAGTGTGGAATAAATTGTCTGTAATAATTGGCAAACCCCAAAAAACTTTGGATAGCACGGAGTCCGGAGGGGCGTGGCCAATCTAAGACGGCAGAGAGTTTATCTGGGTCCATTTGTAGTCCCTGGCCAGAGACCAAGTATCCTAGGAAAGGAAGAGATTGACATTCAAAGAGACATTTCTCCATTTTGGCATAAAGTTGATTGTCCCGAAGTCTCTGAAGAACCATGCGGACATGCTGGCGGTGTTCTTCTAAGTTGGCAGAAAAAATCAGAATATCGTCCAGATAAACCACAACACAGGAATATAAGAGATCACGAAAAATTTAATTAACAAAGTCTTGGAAGACGACAGGGGCGTTGCACAGGCCAAAGGGCATGACCAGATACTCAAAGTGTCCATCTCTGGTGTTAAATGCAGTCTTCCATTCGTCCCCCTCCCTGATGCGGATGAGATTATAAGCCCCCCTTAAGTCCAGTTTGGTAAAGATGTGGGCACCTTGTAGGCGATCAAAGAGTTCCGAGATAAGAGGTAAGGGGTAGCGTTTTTTTACCGTGATTTTATTAAGTCCGCGGTAGTCAATGCAAGGGCGTAGGGAGCCATCTTTTTTGGACACAAAAAAAAATCCAGCTCCGGCAGGGGAGGAGGACTTGCGGATAAACCCCTTTTTTAAATTTTCCTGGATGTACTCAGACATGGCAAGAGTCTCTGGAGCAGACAGAGGATAGATTCTGCCCCGGGGTGGAGTAGTACTCGGGAGGAGGTCAATAGGACAGTCATAAGGCCTGTGAGGGGGTAAAGTCTCAGCTTGCTTCTTGCAAAAGACGTCAGCATAGTCCATATAAGCCTTAGGAAGACCGGATACAGGGGGAACCACAGGGTCACGGCAGGGAGTACTGGGAACCGGTTTAAGACAGTCCTTGAGACAAGAAGTACCCCAGTTCTTGATTTCTCCTGTGGACCAATCAAGGGTTGGGGAATGGCGTTGAAGCCACGGTAATCCAAGAAGAATTTCAGAAGTGCAGTTGGAGAGGACCAAAAATTAAATTTTTTCGTGATGAGGTCCGATGCACATTAGGAGAGGTTCCGTGCGGTAACGCACGGTACAATCCAATCTTTCATTGTTAACAGAATTGATGTAGAGGGGTCTGGCGAGACTGGTCACAGGGATGTTGAACCTGTTGATGAGGGAGGCCAAAATAAAATTTCCTGCAGATCCGGAATCCAAGAAGGCCATAGCAGAGAAGGAGAAGGTAGAGGAAGATATCCGCACAGGCACAGTAAGGCGTGGAGAAGCAGAGTTGACATCAAAAACTGTCTCACCTTTGTGCGGAATCAGCGTACGTCTTTCCAGGCGGAGAGGACGGATAGGACAATCCTTAAAGAAGTGTTCGGTACTGGCACAGTACAGGCACAGATTCTCCATGCGGCGTTGTGTCCTCTCTTGAGGTGTCAAGCGAGACCGGTCAACTTGCATAGCCTCCACGGCGGGAGGCACAGGAACGGATTGCAGAGGACCAGAGGAGAGAGGAGCCGGGGAGAGAAACCGCCTCGTGCGAACAAAGTCCATATCCTGGCGGAGCTCCTGACGCCTTTCGGAAAAACGCATGTCAATGCGGGTGGCCAGATGAATAAGTTCATGCAGGTTAGCAGGAATTTCTCGTGCGGCCAGCACGTCTTTAATGTTGCTGGATAGGCCTTTTTTAAAGGTCGCGCAGAGGGCCTCATTATTCCAGGATAATTCGGAGGCAAGAGTACGGAATTGGATGGCGTACTCGCCAACAGAAGAATTACCCTGGACCAGGTTCAGCAGGGCAGTCTCAGCAGAAGAGGCTCGGGCAGGTTCCTCAAAGACACTTCGAATCTCCGTGAAGAAGGAGTGTACAGAGGCAGTGACAGGGTCATTGCGGTCCCAGAGCGGTGTGGCCCATGACAGAGCTTTCCCAGACAGAAGGCTGACTACGAAAGCCACCTTAGACCTTTCAGTAGGAAACTGGTCCGACATCATCTCCAAGTGCAGGGAACATTGTGAAAGAAAGCCACGGCAAAACTTAGAGTCCCCATCAAATTTATCCGGCAAGGATAATCGTAGGCCGGAAACGGCCACTCGCTGCGGAGGAGGTGCAGGAGCTGGCGGAGGAGATTGTTGCTGGAGTTGTGGTAATAGCTGCTGTAGCATCACGGTCAGTTGAGACAGCTGGTGGCCTTGTTGCGCTATCTGTTGCGACTGCTGGGCGACCACCGTGGTGAGGTCGGCGACAACTGGCAGTGGGACTTCAGCGGGATCCATGGCCGGATCTACTGTCACGATTCGGCTGGCTGGAGGTGGATCCTCTGTGCCAGAGAGGGATTGGCGTGGACCGTGTTGGTGGACCGGTTCTAAGTTGCTACTGGTATTCACCAGAGCCCGCCGCAAAGCGGGATGGTCCTGCAGTGGCGGTAGCAACCAGGTCGTATCCACCAGCAACAGCTCAACCTCTCTGACTGCTGAAGATAGGCGCGGTACAAGGGAGTAGACAAGAGCAAGGTCGGACGTAGCAGAAGGTCAGGGCAGGCAGCAAGGATCGTAGTCAGGGGCAACGGCAGGAGGTCTGGAACACAGGCTAGGAACACACAAGGAACGCTTTCACTGGCACAATGGCAACAAGATCCGGCAAGGGAGTGCAGGGGAAGTGATGTATAAATAGGGAGTGCACAGGTGAACACACTAATTAAGCCTGCTGCGCCAATCAG
The DNA here is from genome assembly GCF_029499605.1 of Hyla sarda. Taxonomy (NCBI): domain Eukaryota; kingdom Metazoa; phylum Chordata; class Amphibia; order Anura; family Hylidae; genus Hyla; species Hyla sarda. The sequence continues at coordinate 472,487,247 of NC_079189.1, forward strand.
TGGCGCAGTGGCCCTTTAAATTGCAGAGACCCGGCGCGCGCGTGCCCTAAGGAGCGGGGCCGCGCGCGCCGGGACAAGACCGACGGGGAGCGAGTCAGGTACGGGAGCCGGGATGCGCATCGCGAGCGGGCGCCTTCCGCATCGCGAATCGCATCCCGGCTGAGAGAGACATTGCAGCGCACCCGGTCAGCAGGTCTGACCGGGGCGCTGCAAATGCGAGGAAGTTGCGAGCGCTCCGGGGAGGAGCGGGGAACCGGAGCGCTCGGCGTAACAATATATATATATATATATATATATATATATATATCCAAATGAAAGGATCGCAGCACACAAAAAGTTGAATAAAGTGCGGTGTTTATTGCATCCTCAGCAAACAAAGAAGTGCGACGTTTCAGCAGCCTCACGCCGCCTTTTTCAAGCATGACAAGTGAGTGAAAAAGGGGTTCTTAGATAGTTCCCAATAACAGTGTACACATCATTAGTCAATAAAGTGCATATCATCATATCATCATAAACATCTGTGTAACATATTACAGTGCATCCTCGTATACATAAAGACATAAAGTGCTAATTTCAAGAGGAGGTTTACTTCAAGTATAATAAACAGTGCATGTTAAAAATATATATAATTGATGCTGAAGCAATTAATAAAGTGGGCAGACACTCACCACTGTAATCGGCATCTCTAAGTATACGCTAACCATGCTAGCGTGGGTAAATAAACTATGCGCAGGCGCCAGGTAAAAGACTTTCGTCTGCGTCAGGAGGAGGCCGGCTTGTAACACCCAATCAAGATCATGCATTTCACTAGTCATGGTACTCATTGTACCGTGTGGAACGCGCATGCGCTTGAGCTCTTCCAGCGCTCGTTTCCACCTTTTTATATATGGGCCAAAATAAATATAGCAGGGACATCACAGAAAAAGTCTGGTTTTCTCATTCTTGCAGCACCTTTAGTTCTCCGTGTCAGGTAGGTATCGAAACGTCGGTTTTGATTGATGTTATGCCGGGTCACCTCCTGTTCTGACTGGCCTTGGCAGATTGGTGACCTGGAGGGGCATCAATGAAAACCGACGTTTGGATACCTACCTGACACGAAGAATTGAAGGTGCTGCAAGAATGAGAAAACCAGACTTTTTCTGTGATGTCCCTGCTATATTTCTTTTGGCCCATATGTAAAATGGTAGACGCGAGCGCTGGAAGAGCTCAAGGGCATGCGCGTTCCACACAGTACAATAATTACCATGACTACTGAAATGCATGATCTTGATTGGTTGTTACAATCCTGCCTCCTCCTGACACAGACGCGGGTCTTTCACCCGGCGCCTGCGCATTGTTTTTTTACCCACGCTAGCATGGTTAGCGTATACTTAGAGATGCCGATTACAGTGGTGAGTGTCTGCCCACTTTATTTATTGCTTCAGCATCAATTATATATGTTTTTAACATGCACTGCACTGTTTATTATACTTGGAGTAAACCTCCTCTTGAAATTAGCACTTTATGTCTTTATGTATACGAGGATGCACTATGCTGAATATGTCACTTTTGTAATATGTTACACAGATGTTTATGATGATTTGCACTTTATTGACTAATGATGTGTACACTGTTATTGGGAACTATCTAAGAACCCCTTTTTCACTCACTTGTCATGCTTGAAAAAGGCGGCGCACTTCTTGGTTTGCTGAGGATGCAATAAACACCACACTTTATTCAACTTTTTGTGTGCTGCGGTCCTTTCATTTGGATATATATATATATATATATATATATGCAACACATTAAACATTTGTTCATCAAAGTTATAGACAGATTTTAGAAGCACATGCCAGTGTGTCCAGGAGCACTGTCACGATGCCGGCTGGCAGGTAGTGGATCCTCTGTGCCAGAGAGGGATTGGCGTGGACCGTGCTAGAGGATCGGTTCTAAGTCACTACTGGTTTTCACCAGAGCCCGCCGCAAAGCGGGATGGTCTTGCTGCGGCGGTAGTGACCAGGTCGTATCCCCTAGCAACGGCTCAACCTCTCTGGCTGCTGAAGATAGGCGCGGTACAAGGGAGTAGACAGAAGCAAGGTCGGACGTAGCAGAAGGTCGGGGCAGGCAGCAAGGATCGTAGTCAGGGGCAACGGCAGGAGGTCTGGAACACAGGCTAGGAACACACAAGGAAACGCTTTCACTGGCACTAAGGCAACAAGATCCGGCGAGGGAGTGAAGGGGAAGTGAGGTGATATAGGGAAGTGCACAGGTGTAAACACTAATTGGAACCACTGCGCCAATCAGCGGCGCAGTGGCCCTTTAAATCGCAAAGACCCGGCGCGCGCGCGCCCTAGGGAGCGGGGCCGCGCGCGCCGGGACAGAACTGACGGAGAGCGAGTCAGGTACGGGAGCCGGGGTGCGCATCGCGAGCGGGCGCTACCCGCATCGCGAATCGCATCCCGGCCAGAGGCGGTATCGCAGCGCCCCGGGTCCGTGGAACCGACCGGAGCGCTGCAGTGAGAGGAGTGTAGCGAGCGCTCCGGGGAGGAGCGGGGACCCGGAGCGCTCGGCGTAACAGTACCCCCCCCCTTGGGTCTCCCCCTCTTCTTGGAGCCTGAGAACCTGAGGACCAGACTTTTGTCCAGGATATTGTCCTCAGGTTCCCAGGACCTCTCTTCAGGACCACAACCCTCCCAATCCACTAAAAAGAAGGTTTTCCCTCTGACCTTTTTAGATGCTAAAATTTCTTTGACAGAGAAGATATCCGAGGAGCCGGAGACAGGAGTGTGGGGAACAGATTTGGGAGAGAAACGGTTAATGATAAGTGGTTTAAGAAGAGAAACATGAAAGGCATTAGGAATACGAAGAGAAGGAGGAAGAAGAAGTTTGTAAGAGACAGGATTAATCTGGCGCAAAATCTTGAAAGGACCAAGATAGCGTGGTCCCAACTTATAGCTAGGGACACGGAAGCGGACATATTTGGCGGAGAGCCATACCTTGTCTCCAGGGGAAAAAATGGGAGGAGCTCTTCTTTTCTTATCCGCGAATCTCTTCATGCGTGAAGAAGCCTGTAAGAGAGAATTTTGGGTTTCTCTCCATATGATGGAAAGATCACGAGAAATTTCATCCACAGCGGGCAGACCAGAGGGCAAGGGGGTAGGGAGGGGGGGAAGAGGGTGACGGCCGTACACCACGAAAAACGGGGATTTGGAGGAAGATTCAGAGATTCTGAAATTATACGAGAATTCGGCCCAAGGTAGAAGATCTGCCCAGTCATCCTGGCGGGAGGAAACAAAATGTCGTAAATAGTCACCCAAGATCTGGTTAATTCTTTCTACTTGTCCATTGGATTGAGGATGATATGCAGAAGAAAAATTTAATTTAATCTTGAGTTGTTTACAGAGAGCCCTCCAGAATTTAGACACAAATTGGACGCCTCTATCCGAGACGATCTGCGTAGGCAACCCGTGAAGACGAAAAATGTGTACAAAAAATTGTTTAGCCAACTGAGGCGCTGAAGGAAGACCAGGAAGAGGGATGAAATGTGCCATTTTGGAGAATCGATCAACGACCACCCAAATAACAGTGTTGCCATGGGATGGGGGTAAGTCAGTAATAAAATCCATACCAATCAGAGACCAAGGTTGTTCGGGAACAGGCAGAGGAAGAAGAAAACCAGCGGGCTTCTGGCGAGGAGTCTTATCCCGGGCACAGATAGTGCAGGCTCGCACAAAGTCCACCACATCAGTCTCTAGAGTCGGCCACCAATAGAAGCGAGAGATGAGTTGCACAGATTTCTTGATGCCCGCATGACCTGCGAGATGGGAGGAGTGACCCCATTTGAGGATTCCGAGGCGTTGGCGTGGAGAAACAAAGGTCTTTCCTGGAGGAGTTTGCCTGATGGAGGCTGGAGAAGTGGAAATCAGGCAGTCAGGAGGAATGATGTGTTGAGGAGAGAGTTCAATTTCAGAAGCATCTGAGGAACGAGAGAGAGCATCGGCCCTAATGTTCTTATCAGCAGGCCGAAAGTGAATTTCAAAATTAAATCGGGCAAAGAACAGAGACCACCTGGCCTGACGAGGATTCAGCCGTTGGGCAGACTCGAGGTATGAGAGGTTCTTGTGATCAGTGTAAATAATAACTGGAAATCTTGATCCCTCCAGCAGATGCCTCCATTCCTCAAGTGCTAATTTAATGGCTAGAAGCTCTCGATCCCCGATGGAGTAGTTCCTCTCCGCCGGAGAGAAGGTCCTAGAAAAAAAACCACAAGTAACAGCATGCCCGGAAGAGTTTTTTTGTAGAAGGACAGCTCCAGCTCCCACTGAGGAGGCATCAACCTCCAATAGGAAGGGTTTAGATGGGTCAGGTCTGGAGAGCACGGGAGCCGAAGAGAAGGCAGACTTGAGTCGTTTAAAGGCGTCTTCCGCTTGAGGAGGCCAAGACTTGGGATCGGCATTTTTTTTGGTTAAAGCCACAATAGGAGCCACAATGGTAGAAAAATGTGGAATAAATTGCCTGTAATAATTGGCGAACCCCAAAAAACGTTGGATGGCACGGAGTCCGGAGGGGCGTGGCCAATCTAAGACGGCAGAGAGTTTATCTGGATCCATTTGTAGTCCCTGGCCAGAGACCAAGTATCCTAGAAAAGGAAGAGATTGGCATTCAAACAGACATTTCTCAATTTTAGCATAGAGTTGATTGTCACGAAGTCTCTGAAGAACCATACGGACATGCTGGCGGTGTTCTTCTAGATTGGCCGAAAAAATTAGGATATCATCAAGATATACAACAACACAGGAGTATAACAGATCACGAAAAATTTCATTAACAAAGTCTTGGAAGACAGCAGGGGCGTTGCACAGGCCAAAGGGCATGACCAGATACTCAAAGTGTCCATCTCTGGTGTTAAATGCTGTTTTCCACTCATCCCCCTCTCTGATGCGGATGAGGTTATAGGCGCCTCTTAAGTCCAATTTAGTAAAGATGTGGGCACCTTGGAGGCGATCAAAGAGTTCAGAGATGAGGGGTAAGGGGTAGCGGTTCTTAACCGTGATTTTATTAAGTCCGCGGTAGTCAATGCAAGGACGTAGAGAGCCATCTTTTTTGGACACAAAGAAAAATCCGGCTCCGGCAGGAGAGGAGGATTTACGGATAAAGCCCTTTTTTAGATTCTCCTGGACGTATTCAGACATGGCAAGAGTCTCTGGGGCAGAGAGAGGATAAATTCTGCCCCGGGGTGGAGTAGTGCCCGGGAGGAGGTCGATAGGACAATCATAAGGCCTGTGAGGAGGTAGAGTCTCCGCTTGTTTTTTGCAGAAAACATCCGCGAAGTCCATATAGGCCTTAGGGAGACCGGTTACTGGAGGAAGAAGAGAGTTACGGCAAGGGTTACTGGGAACCGGTTTTAGACAGTCCTTGGAACAAGAGGGCCCCCAACTCTTGATCTCCCCAGTGGACCAATCCAGGGTTGGGGAATGAAGTTGAAGCCAGGGAAGTCCAAGGAGAATTTCCGAGGTGCAATTGGGGAGGACCAAAAGTTCAATCCTCTCGTGATGAGATCCGATGCTCATTAGAAGGGGCTCCGTGCGGAAACGTATGGAACAGTCCAATCTTTCATTGTTTATACAATTGATGTAAAGGGGTCTGGTGAGACTGGTCACTGGGATGTTGAACCTGTTGACGAGAGAGGCCAAAATAAAATTTCCTGCAGATCCAGAGTCCAAGAAGGCCACAGAAGAGAAGGAGAAGGCAGAGGCAGACATCCGCACAGGCACAGTAAGACGTGGAGAAGCAGAGTGGACATCAAGGATTGTCTCACCTTTGTGCGGAGTCAGGGTACGTCTTTCCAGGCGGGGAGGGCGGATAGGACAATCCCTCAGGAAGTGTTCGGTACTAGCACAGTACAGGCAGAGGTTCTCCATGCGGCGTCGTGTCCTCTCTTGAGATGTCAGGCGAGACCGGTCGACCTGCATAGCCTCCACGGCGGGAGGCACAGGAACAGATTGCAGGGAACCAGAGGAGAGAGGAGCCGAGGAGAAGAAACGTCTCGTGCGAACAGAGTCCATATCTTGGCGGAGCTCCTGACGCCTTTCGGAAAAACGCATGTCAATGCGAGTGGCTAGGTGAATAAGTTCATGAAGATTAGCAGGCATTTCTCGTGCGGCCAGAACATCTTTAATGTTGCTGGATAGGCCTTTTTTAAAGGTCGCGCAGAGGGCCTCATTGTTCCAGGATAATTCAGAAGCAAGAGTACGGAATTGTACGGCATACTCGCCAACGGAAGAATTACCCTGGACCAGGTTCAACAGGGCAGTCTCAGCAGAAGAGGCTCGGGCAGGTTCCTCAAAGACACTTCGAATTTCCGAGAAGAAGGAGTGTACAGAGGCAGTGACGGGGTCATTGCGGTCCCAGAGCGGTGTGGCCCAAGCCAGGGCTTTTCCAGACAGCAGGCTGACTACGAAAGCCACCTTAGACCTTTCAGTGGGGAACTGGTCCGACATCATCTCCAAGTGTAATGAACATTGGGAAAGGAAGCCACGGCAAAACTTAGAGTCCCCATCAAATTTATCCGGCAAGGATAGTCGTAGTCCAGAAGCGGCCACTCGCTGCGGGGGAGGTACAGGAGCTGGCGGAGGAGATGGTTGCTGGAGCTGTGGTAGTAACTGTTGTAGCATAACAGTCAGTTGAGACAGCTGTTGGCCTTGTTGCGCAATCTGTTGTGACTGCTGGGCGACCACCGTGGTGAGGTCAGCGACAACTGGCAGAGGAACTTCAGCGGGATCCATGGCCGGATCTACTGTCACGATGCCGGCTGGCAGGTAGTGGATCCTCTGTGCCAGAGAGGGATTGGCGTGGACCGTGCTAGAGGATCGGTTCTAAGTCACTACTGGTTTTCACCAGAGCCCGCCGCAAAGCGGGATGGTCTTGCTGCGGCGGTAGTGACCAGGTCGTATCCCCTAGCAACGGCTCAACCTCTCTGGCTGCTGAAGATAGGCGCGGTACAAGGGAGTAGACAGAAGCAAGGTCGGACGTAGCAGAAGGTCGGGGCAGGCAGCAAGGATCGTAGTCAGGGGCAACGGCAGGAGGTCTGGAACACAGGCTAGGAACACACAAGGAAACGCTTTCACTGGCACTAAGGCAACAAGATCCGGCGAGGGAGTGAAGGGGAAGTGAGGTGATATAGGGAAGTGCACAGGTGTAAACACTAATTGGAACCACTGCGCCAATCAGCGGCGCAGTGGCCCTTTAAATCGCAAAGACCCGGCGCGCGCGCGCCCTAGGGAGCGGGGCCGCGCGCGCCGGGACAGAACTGACGGAGAGCGAGTCAGGTACGGGAGCCGGGGTGCGCATCGCGAGCGGGCGCTACCCGCATCGCGAATCGCATCCCGGCCAGAGGCGGTATCGCAGCGCCCCGGGTCCGTGGAACCGACCGGAGCGCTGCAGTGAGAGGAGTGTAGCGAGCGCTCCGGGGAGGAGCGGGGACCCGGAGCGCTCGGCGTAACAAGCACTATGCATAATATTTTGTACTTTTGTAAGACTTCAAAAAAATGATGTATTGTCTAGTTTTGTTATTTATTGTGTACCTTGAATGGCACAAAAATGCATATGTTTATAACTGTACATGAATTATTCATGAATAAGGCACAGACTAAATGTTATGTTTTATAATATATCAGCTCTCAATACGATAATGTATCTTCAGCATGACAGAAAGAAGATAAAAATATTGTAAATACTAGCAAAACAAGCAGGATAATAACATTGTAAAATAAGTATCTGGAAACACATCAAACATTGTCTGAAGGCTAGGGTTCCAAAGCATGACGCTTGATTCTGAATCACACAGCTACACCGTGGTTCTAAAATATTTATCAAAAGCAACACCAACATCAAGGAATAATGTGAGAAATCCTGCTGCTCAGCTCTAACATTAACATTATCAACCCTCCCTGCAAGGTCACAATAATGGTAATTTCTGTACCGAAAATGTATCTACATAAGAAATATGAATACAGTAATGACATTACCTGGAAATATGAACTGCTGTTTGTACTTGTAGTAATGAGAACCTTGCAGCAAAGATGAGGTACATGGATGAGAGGTGCTATTCGACCCTGTGAAAAAACAAACAAACAAGCTAATAGTATCTATAAGGCCCCTTTCACACTATAAAGTTGTGCGGTTAAAAGATCTGTTATAAACATCCGTTAGAAAAGCCTTAATAACGGATGTTAAATGTCTGTTACAAAATCCCATTCAAGTCTATGGGATTTTTTGATTACCCGTTATGACCCGTTATAGTCCATCATGAATAACGGATGTTATTTGTGACGGAAGGAAAAACGGGACATGCACTAATTTTTCTCTCGTCACAAGAAACGGGTAAATTAACAGCCGTTATTTTTAACATTGAAATCTAAGGCAAACGGATTAGCCTTTATGTCATCCGTTTACACCTGGTTTATAATATCCGTTATTACATCTGAGAATGCTCAGTAAAGGTGACATCAGCAGACTCCTGCAGTGCTGAGGGACTACTACTCCATTCATGGAACAGACTTGTTTCCATGATGGGAGTAGTAATTCCCTGGCTGCGGGAGTCTGCAGACAGCAGGGGAGGCCACATTAGTGTTTGTACTACTACCCCCATCATGGAACAGAGTCTGTTCCATGATGGAGGTTGTAGTACAGCAGCTGAGTGATTGATCGCACCATGTCTCACTTCTGAGACCCGATGCGATCAGAAGTTATTAAGCAGGGGAGCGGGCGGCATCGTCCTGCAACCCTGCGATGTATCGTGTGTTTTAACTTTCATTTTTAAATCCCCCTGCGGGGGTATATATATTTATATATATACATATATATGTATATATATATATATATATATATCAATGCGCTGGCGGGGGTCATATCTTTATTAATGCGCTGTGGGGGGGATATTATAAATGCGCTGGGGGGCTAGATATATAGGCTATGTATCTGCACCCCCCCCCCCCCCCCCCCCGCCACAGCACTTTTAATATACATATGGCCCCCACTGACGATGTTCATTTAAAAAAAAAAATACAGGGAGCCCTGAATGGCTCCTCAGTAACGGCCATTCAGGGCTCTCTGCGGGGGATTTAAAAATGAAAGTTAAAACACACAATACATCGCAGGGTTGTGGACCATGCCGCCCACTCCCCTGCTTAATAACTTCTGAACGCATCGTGTCTCAGAAGTGAGACCTGGTGCAATCAATCCCTCAGCCCCTGTACTACAACCCCCATCATGGTAAAGACTCGGTTCCATGATGGGGGTAGTAGTACAAACACTAATGTAGCCTCCCCAGCTGTCTGCATACTCCTGCAGCCAGGGAATTACTACTCAAATCATGGACAGAAGTCTGTTCCATGATGGGAGTAGTAGAAGTCCCTGCTGTGAGAGTCTGTAGGCAGAGGTGTTAAAATGGCCGTACATGACGGATGTTATTACGGGTCTTAACGGATGAGTATGCCCTTTATTTTGACAGACATTATTCAGCCGTTAGCACCCCTTATTATACATCCGTTTTCACACAGAAAATGGATGTTTAATAACGGATGAATGCTCATATTGTGAAAGGAGCCTTACATGAAGACTTTATGAAGATTTTACAGACTTTTTTAAACCCTCAAAAATCTGCTGGTGTTTATCAATATGCTCAATTATTTATAAACAGGTTGGTACTCTCTAAATACCAGTAATACTATGTAAAATGGTGGCAGTATGTTAGTGTAAATAGTTCCTAGATTTCATATAAGTGGCATTCAAACTTTTTTTCCCAATAACAAACCAAAATATACTGTGGGGCGGTGGGTGGCAATACCAGTACCCGCTGACAAAGGTGAGTGAAAGAAGGAGCACTTGGCATCAGATGTGTGGCATCAGGTGGGTGGCAGGAACAGAATAGTAGCTGAGGCAGTTAGGCAGAAGAAACCGGTCTCTTTTGTAAAAGTGTTGGTGTGCACAAGTAATTATTGAGGATATGCATTAGCTAAAACTTACCTTTTAATAATAGTCTAAGGATAAAATATATGGACCAATATGGAAAGGTGTGCAAAAAACACCATGTGCCACCTACACCACCAAGTATTGATGTGATGCAAAAACTTCTAAAAGGTGGAAGGGAACAACGTATGGTCCATTTTAACAGTTGGGGGTAAAATTCCCTATTAATGCCCTTCTTGGCAAGTGTTACTTGCCCCAAAAAGGGCAGCCCCACACAGGAACCTCTCCCTATTTCCACCTAAAAACCCTGCCAGGGTTCGTGTGCGGGGCCGCCCTTTTTAGGGTGAGTAACACTTGCCTCCAAAAGGTGAAAGGGAACAACGTATGGTCCATTGTAAAAGGTAAAAGCTGACCCTGTAAGGCCCTACTCTCGCCCTATTAATTCCCTTCTTGGAAAGTGTTACTCGCCCTAAAAAGGGGGGCCTGACACACGAACCTCTTCCTATTTCCACCTAAAAACCCTCGAAATTAATAGGGCAAGAGTAGGGCCTTACAGGGTCAGTTTTTACCCACACCTTTTACACAGGACCATACGTTGTTCCCTTACACCTTTTAGAGGTTTTTGCATCACATCAGTACTTGGTGGTGTTTTTTGCACACCTTTCCTTTCGTTTGATTTCAAAAAATTTTGGGTCCATATATTTTATCCTAAGAAAATGTAAGTTTTAGCTAATGCATATCCTCAATATTTACTTGTTGTCTGATGCAGAGGAATGTCTGTAAGTGAGGAGCAGCAACTTAAATATTTTTTGCTGTATCCATATTTGTAAAGTGTTGGTGTGGCACAATGGTTAATCTAATTTGATACATTAGGCATTGGAGGGTGGAAATCCTGGCTGATCAAAGTCTAAGTCATCTTGACAAAGGTCAGTCTCTTCACATTTTTGGTTGACAGGCGAGCTCTCCTTGGGGTTACTATGGCCCCTGCCGCACTAAACACCCACTCTGATGGCACACTACTGGCCGGGCAGGACAGCTGAATTGATTTACCGCTGTAAAGATCTTATTTCTCAGTAACACATACAGACAGACGCTGTCTGCTCTCTCAGGAAATAATCCCAGCAATGGCTGTCTTCAGCGATGGCTGCCGAATATATAGGGCTGTGACATCACAGGGCTGGCTGCTGATACATGTGATTCTGGGTAATCCCGCCCACGCGCCTTCCCAGAGTTCCTTGCCCCATGTCCTCACATGTGTAGCCACCATTTTAGATCCCCTGGAGCCTGGACTGCACTAAGTGGAGTTTAATGAATCGATTTGTTACGAATCGAATTTTTCAGGAAATTTGTAAGGAAGCTGGATTCGTCCGATTCCCGCATCTCTATTGGCCTCATCTGCCAAATCACAACATATCTGTCTTAATGGGAATGCCTTATAGGCATGTTTGTTTGGTAAGACTCATATAAGACTTTAAAACACACATTTTCATTGTATGCATTTAATAATAAGGGGTTGTTTTGTATGTATTTTATGTTTTACTGGGGTGAACATGGGAGGATGAAATTCTTATAAACTTAAAACCACCAAATCCCCATCCTGATAGCTACAGTATCAGGCAAGTCTCAGACTATGAAGGTGCCACAAAAATGTTAACACATATTCTGCCACCAAAACGTGACCGGAGATATGCTTTAAATCCTCTGAACCCTAGGGATGTGTAGGGAGTCCTCTCGAATCTCTCTACCAACAACTGAAGATGCTGGTGGAGAAAAAGGTGAAGTATGTTGTATTTAAACTGCATGACCTGGCTGTTGTAAGAGAAATAAGCCACTGCCAAAACTATCTGGCAGCAGCTAACTCCCTATTCTCTCCACTAAGAACAACAACTCATACCTGCTGTAGACAAATAAATTTAGATGCCTGTTAATACGTTTAGGCAAATCTTGGACTTGATGGACGTATGTCTTTTTTCAACCATACTAACTATGTAACTATGTAACTATGTAAATCCTACTTCAAGTGGAATACAAACTATCAGAACAAGATTTTTATGTAGGGAATGCTGGAAAATATACACAGTAATTTGAAAAGTATTTTTCATACTACATAAATCTATGCAATAGACCCAAACACCCAGATGAGTAAATAAACCAGACAGACATGCTGCCTATATTAAATGGTATTGCAAAAATATATATTCTATAGATGAACTTATATAGAACTAATACTGACAGAACAAATAACATTAAAGAATTTATTGCATGTGTACATTCTAGTTACAATTGGTAACAACAAATCAGGGGATTTCAGAGTCGCTATATACAGCCTAACCTTCCCAGGCAATTTGGCTATTTTCTACATTGTGAAATGGGAAATAAAACATACAGAAATTACCATAAAGTATGGTAAATTAATATATAAATATCTGAGATATCATTGGTGATAAAAAATTACATAGGTAACTATGTAAGTATCATATCTATACAGCAGCCTGTAAAGATATATGCGTGTAAAAACAATCTGGCCCCCAATGCTCCAGCCAACATTTAACACTGTATATTGACATTTACTTAAAATAATAGAAACCCTTCATGTGCACAGTATGTAATAGAACCTTTCCTGTGTTAGTATTGTAGCACAGAATTAGGTTGGGAAGCTCTTGGCCTGTCCCAGGTGAAATTTGGTACCTGGTAAGTTGAACGGCTTCTGCTGGCGGGTGCATTGTGGGGATGGGTGAAGAGGAGAGGGTGGGGTGGCGCTTGGGGGAAGCGGAGGAGCAGGTGAGGACGGTGTGGAGGATGTCGTAGAGGAAGGGTTGCTGCTGGAATCTGGCTGGTAGGGCACTGGAATGTGGTCCTGGGAAAACAAAAGAGATAACACATTGGGAGGCAGATGAAAGGAAAGCAGACACATTGTGATACATTGGACAAAACCTTTAGCTTTATTCTCTTAAAGGAGTACTGTAGTGAAACATAACTTATCCCCTATGCAAAGGATAGGGGATAAGTTATAGATCGTGGAGGGTCCAACCCTTGGGACCCCTAGTGGTCTCCTGAACGTGGGCCCCGAGAGTCTGCTGGAAGGTGGCATGTTGACCCCCGCACAGAGCGGCAGCCGACATGCCCCCCTCCCTGTATCCCATAGAGATACATGGAAGGGGTGTGTGGGCCGCAGCTTCCTGTGGGGGCCGGAAGATCGCAGGGGGTCCCAAGGGTGGGACTCCCCGTGATCTAAACCTTATCCCCTATCCTTTGGATAGGGGATAAGTTATGTTTCACTGCACTACTCCTTCAAAGTAATATGCATAAGTAGACATGACAGTGTAGTCATTATCACAGTACTAAATACACAGAAATAAAAGCAATTGATGATTGAAGTTGTATCCCTTAAAACACATTTACTTTAGGACATAGTGCTTCCACTCAAAACCTGGAAATATATTTTTTACTGTGGTTAACAGCAATACACCAACCCTTCATCTTACAGACAAGAGATCTAGGAAGCTCAGTCATGAGGAGCTGTTTGACAGAATTCTAACAATGATCTAACGGTCCCCAGTGGGCACCACTAATTATACCCCTGATCCCTCCGCAGGGTTGAAATCAGAACCTATTTGCTCTTTAACCATGTTTAGTGTGACCAGTTTACCACAAAGTATTTTGGGCAATTTTTGAAACTGTATATGTTACATAGTGCCCACCTGCTCTCACCCAGATCCACTGTTACTGCCTACTTGCGCAATCGCCCTAAACAGCGATTCCACAACTTGGAGACAGTCACTGCTCTCTACTAAGTGCAGGGGTGTCACAAGTCAAAATAGTAAACAATGCACAATACAGTACAGCTCAGGGAGAAATAGTTGGGAAACAGCGGGTTAACATGCACAAGATACAAAATACAACAAACAGAGATAAAATTGTCAGCAAGCCAGGTCCAATAGCCAAGAGAACTACTAAAGTGCCAAAGACAAATGGTTAACCAAATATCAAAGCCAAAGCAAAGAACCAAAATACAGAATAACATGTCTATGAGGAAACTGCAAACATAAATAGCCAGACATAGCAGGGTGTGGACGCCACAGGAGATATCAGGATATCAGACAGATACATCTCTTACAGTATAGCTAAAAAAAAAGAAAAATAGACCAAAGCAAAAAAAAAAAAAAAAAACTGCAGCACAAAACTGAGAGAGAACATACAGTAACCTAAGGCTAGTATTTTGGTAATTTTTTTTAAATTTATTTTATTTTTGTATTTTGGTCACTATTTCTTTTTTTTTTTTTTTTTGTACTTTGGTCAGTATTTTAAGCCATACCAGGATGTGAAACCAACACATAAAACGGTTATGGAAAGATCTGCATCATTTTCTCAGTCTTAGAACAACTCTGTTTTAGCTAAAAACATACTGACCAAAATATTACATGTCAACTCTGCCTAGGAAATCCAACAGCTCTGAAGTACTGTATGAGAACAATGTCAACAAATCACCATTCAGTATATTAGTTTATTAGTTTTGTTGGGTCCTCTAGATTTTGCAATGTGGTGGTACAAAATGCTGCAGTCTCCCCAGAATTTTCGGGACATTAACGGTGAAATTAATTGTCAAAAACATTAGTTCAGACACAAAATAATCCACTTGTTCTGTATACGTAAAGGACATATGATTAATAAGTCTGGATATAAAAGGTACTGGCTGATTTTTTTATTCCATCACTCAGCCCTGATTCTATTTCCCACGCATTTTCTCAGTTTTAACATTCCTCCTCCTCACCAGTGTTTGTTTGTTTTGTTATTTTCTTATTTTATTTGTAAAGTATAAGACACAATGCCTAAAATCCCTCCATACCATCTGGGAAGAGTCGGGAAGCAGATGGCTCCTCAGTCATCCAGTCAGTTCTACAAAGGAACAAGTGAGCATTGTGCCCTCAGCATAACCCCTCTGTCACTCGCCCACTGCTCCTGCCGTAATTCAAGCATGCATCCCCTGTGATCTTCAGGATATTCATCGGGAATTGACATTAATCAATGAATAGCTTAATAACATTAAGAGTAGAATGTACGATAAACCATGGTAACGTACTATAACATTCAAACTTCAATAATATATCTACGAGGTACACACATGGGGGAGATTTATCAAAACCTGTGCAGAGGAAATGTTGCTGAGATGCCCATATCAACCAATCAGATCGCTTCTTTCATTTTTAACAAGGCCTCTGCAAAATGAAAGAAGTGATCTGATTGGTTGCTATGGGCAACTTTGTAACTTTTCCTCTGGACAGGTTTTGATAAATCTCCCCCAATATTCTTCCAGTTGACAATATTTACTATACAACCACTGGAGAGTAAGGCTATGTTCACACATAGAATTTAAATTGTAATTTTAAGAGTATTTCTCTCAGCATGTGGGTCAGTATTTTTAGCCAAAACTGACAGAGGAAAAAAATTATAATGAGGACATTTGCACCATTTTGGTGTTCTGTTTTGGACCCACACTTTTTTTTGGTTAACAAAACATACTGATCAAATTACTATGTGTGAACAAAGACTAAGCTCTATGGTAAAGAAGCATTTGCTTATGAATATATCAAATGCATTACATGCGGTACATTATAGACTTATAAGCCTATCCAACCATACAACTCACTCGCCAAAGAAACAGAGCTAGGCCTAAAATGGGTGGAAAAGGGGCGTGGCCTTTAGAGGTGCATAATCTATTTGAGATTACGCTACAGAGATAGCATAAATTGTAGCTGAAATCTATAATAGCTCAGAGCTAGGGTACATTTCAGAAGCATGGTGTACGGGCAGCCACTTTACTGCCTGATTTATTAAAATCCGTCCTAATAAATCATATGAAGCGGAAGCCAGTGGACCCTTACATATGACAAGCATAGCAAACGCTGATTTTGATAAATTCCCACCAATATATTTTAAGGAAATTGAGAAAATGATCTTTACAGGGCAAGTTATTGAGAATTTTTTTTCCTCATTCAGATGCATCAGTTCAGTTTTATATATAAATCTGAAAAGAAAATAAGGTGCGGCGCCTTTGGAAATATCTGTCATTGTCTACATTTTGCACAGATGAAATGTTCAGTGATGGCAGGGAAACATACATGTCTGAGCAGTAAAGCAGGAACATATGTAATAATCATGGATAAAATTGCTATTTTTCTCTCCATTTCAAACGTCAAAGTTATTTCTGGTCCATCTGTTGAGTCTACGTTTAGTGTTATACTTATCCCAAAGAGTTCACCATTTCATTATAGTTTATTGCTTAAGCTGTTTGCTTGGGGCACTGCTATCTCAACAAATGTGTGACCATTAATATAATGTTCTTTGAGAAGAGAAAAATATATAAGCATAGTCCTCCAGTTTCATTTGTTGGAAGCAAAACATTTTCAAAAAATATTAAAAAAGAATACCCCCCCCCCCTTCTCCAAGTAAAAACATTTGTTTGAGAATGATTTCTTACACTGTTCCCTATTTTTAAGCAGTTGATAATCCCACACAGCATTATCCTCCTCAGGTAAAGTGGACCGACAATCAATGTCAATCATTAGATACAATCATTGCACTGGCTATTTACCCTTTAGATCGTCGCTGTCAAAGTTAACAGCGCATCTAAATGGACATTTAATTGGTCCCTGGTGGTCTAGTACAGTGCATTGCCCCCACCCCAAAAAAAGATATAGGGGTCAGAATATGACAATGAAAAAAAATATATATAAAACGTTTAGAATTTTTTTAAATTAGTAAAACATGGTAAAAAAAAAATGGAAGTAAAATTGGCCGCACAAAAAACAAGCCCTTTTATGGGTGTGTAGATAATTAGCTATGGCTATTGAGGGGCAAGAAGGAAAAAATTTAAGTGCAAAAAACTAAAATTGGCAAGGTCTTTAAGGGGTTAGGAGAGTGCTCCTAATCTCAGCTCCTCACACAAAAAAAAGACACATGGGAGGCAGAATCTTGCTGATTAATAGCGGATCAAATACTTATTTAAATGTAAAACAATTATAACACATTTGAAATGCATTTTTGTAGATTTTCTATATTCTTGTTGTAATTCTGTCTGTTACTGTTCAAATAAAACAACCATTAAAATCATAATTTCTCTGTCAGTGAGCAAATATAAACATTTAGGGGATCCTCCACTGTATGTGATTAGTGGCATGTGCTAATGGAGAAGTAAATTGAAGTATATGAGAAATGGCTCAGAGTCATTGCACATATCCCTTTGTGATCTTGGTTGTTTATAATGAAGCAATAAAGAAATATACTTTTATTATCATGGTTTTATTTTTGAGTGGATTTTCTGTAGTAATTAACACATATTTCTGCTATTACTATATTTATTGTATATTTTGGACCTAAGGACAAAGAGATGCTGTAAAGAGCATTTGAACACTGAAGCCAGAAGCCCACCCTCTCAATAACCAGAAGTACCAAGGCAATGGGAAGTTCGATGCTTCCGATCTAGAAGTAACAATGAGTTAGATCTTAAATTATAAATGGAAAGAACATTCTGTAATTGCAATGAGTGGCATAAAACAAATCAATGTAATGCAATTAGGTCTGTGTTTCCTGTTATCTGTTGTATGGTGTAGATGTGCCTATTTATCATTTTTCCCTGACCCTATTCATCTGTACAAATCCATTATCCTCCGCAAGGCCTGTAAATTCTCCAGTACGTATATCCATATGTCTTGACTGTTGATACAGACAACATAAATAAATGTGATTTGACGAACTCAGCTTCCAACATTTAGCCCCTTCATTACAATCCTCAAACTAAACCAGAACTAGATGATTGTATGCTGGTATTCAAGAATGAAATCTGTATGCTGATCACTGCAAACCAGACGCTACGTCTTATGATAATGGGCAAATGTAACCATGATTACGGTATTTAGAAATTCTGTATATACTATCCATTTATGATCTGTACTCTGTACTAAGACTCAGGTTATTCCTGTTACACCTTGTGCTCCGGTCACTTCCTCTGGCCGTGAGCGCACTGTCCCCCTCTCCCCTGCTGCCGGCGGGGCTGGGATTCGCATTGTGGGACGATCCACACTCCTCTGCTGCTTCTTCCTCTGCTTCTCAGCTCCAGCACACGCATCCCCGTCTCTTAGGGCACGCACGTGCCGGAGCTCTGAAATTTAAAGGGCCAGTATGCCCATAATTATGTGAAACACCTGACACTATTCTATAAGTCCTTGCACCTCCCACTCTTCCCTGTTGGATCTTCAGTGCCATTTGCCTAAGATTAACCGTTCCATACTGTCTGTTTGCCTTGGCCGTGTTCTGACCCTTCCAGTACGCTATTTGACTACGCACCTTTGCCGCCTGCCTTGACCTTCTGCTAAGTCCAACTACGCCTCTGCCTCATCCTACTGTACTTCGCCTCGCCCAGTGATCTATGTGGTCAAGTCGTATCGGGGTACGCGACCTGGGTGTCGCCTGCCGCAGCAAATCCATCCTGCCTTGCGGCGGGGTCTGGTGAAGACCAGCTGCACCTTAGACTCCGCTCCCCGATACGGCCCGTGTCATCAGCCACTCAGGTCAGTGAATCCACATCCAGCATTATTACAATTCCTATGGTTTGAATGGATTATATGTAGTTAAACTATTTGGTTCACTGAGCTAATAGTAACCATCATGACTTACCTTGTTAATTTTGTTAGTTTTAGGAAGGGTTTGGCTAATATGTAGGTCTGAGTACCGTGGAGGTTTTCTTAAAGGATTGTTGATGTCACATGGTACAGATTCAGTCCTAACTAGTCGTGCTGAAATGAGAATAAATTAATAGTTAGTGACAATAATCCCCAGACAGTTATAATTCACATTATGGTTTAGAAGTTATCGATAGATCTGTGTCACTAGCTTGATACTCCCCTTTTTTTGTCAAAGCAGCGCATCTTCTACAAGCTACAGTGTGCTAGCCAAACACACTCCAGCACTTTCATCAGTGGTTAAAGAGGTTCTCTCAGACTAACAGAATTTAGTATTTTCAGGCATATTTCATTGTAAAAAAAAAAAGCATCAGTGAAAATTGTGTCCATATTTTCCAGCTTAATGGGCTCTGTGTAAGTCTATGGGATAGTGGTTGTCTGTCCACACAATAGCCCTGATTTACTAACATGATCCCAACTCCCAACGAATGTAAAGTTACGTCCTGGTGCAGAGTTACTTCGCTTTATTTATTTGCTTAACGCTTTATTTTTCCTGTGCAACACTTTTTTTCACCCGTGTGAGAGAATTTAATATCGTGCAACAGAATTTTCCTGACATGAGCGAAGCATTGAAAAAATAATACGCTGAAAATAACCCGACACTCTTAGTAAATCAGGGCTAATATGTAAAAAAAAATAAAAAAAATGGATGGGGTTTTTTTCCCAGCCATGTAAATAATCTACATATTGGCCCTGATTTACTATTGTAAACCCGACATGTCTGGCTGTGCGCCAGAAATTCTGTCTGCGCCAGAATGAAAAAAAAACTCGACTAATTTTACTGAGAAACCCAAAAAGGGGGCGTGGCAGTCAGGAAAAGGGGTGTAATCGACAAAAAGGGGGCGTGCCCCTGACATTTTCACAAAAAAACAACATATTTACTATGGTTTTCACAGAAAATGTAGTGGATTTAAGCTGAGGAAAACACTACAGATCAGAGCATGTGTACAAAAAAGCAAAGTGTAGGGAAAAGTGCAAAATGTAGGGAAACATTAGTAAATATTAGGAAAAAAATTTTAGGGAATTAAAACCCACAAAGAAAACTACACTCCACTCTTAGTAAATCAGGGCCATTGTGTGCACAGAAAACTATAAGAAAACTATAGACTTACATGCCACGTGTTAATGTAAAAAATATGGCCAAATTTTTTCCGCAATTTTGAAGATGCATTTTTAACAATGAAATACGGCTGAAAATACACTGTGTGAACCTAACCTAAGATCCAAAGTCTTCAATATACTCAATCTAGAGACTTGGTTCTTAAAGGAGTACTACGGGAAATGAAAACTTATCCCCTTGGATAGGGGATAAGTTTCTGATGGCGGGGGGTCCGATCGCTGGGGCCCCTTGCCATCTCCCGTTACAGGGCCCCACCAGTCAGCGACAAGGCGGCATGTCTGACCACGGCATGATGTGGCGGCCGACACGCCCCCTTAATTCATCTCTATGGGAGAGCTGGAGCGCTGGGGCTTGCACAACTTTTGTATCTTTTTATGCCAGAAATAAGTTTTCTTTGCATGTGAAAGGGTAGCCGAGTAGTTTGTTGGTGGTTTAAACAACTGGTTCTTAAAAATGCTTGTTCCATCGGCTTGTTCCATCTCCTTACTTACACTTTTTTTCAGCCTCTCCAACCTCTTTACAGTGGTCAGAAGTTGTTGGGAAGGCCAAAAGCAGCCAAGGTGGGGAAGTTATGCAAACGGTGTAACCCTGCCAGCTTCCGTATTTATGTAACTCCTTGAGATACATAAGCAGAGTAGTTGTTTTTTTGGGAACTCCTATTAAAGTCAACGGTTGCACTGGTGTCTATGGTATTTTATAGATCCTTGACCCATAAACCAGCATTTTAAACTACATGTAAAGTTGGAAGACCTTTTAGAGATTTTACAAATTTTAAACTTTCTCCATTTTGTAGTATTAAGACTGTTCCTTATATGAACACACTTAGCCACATTCAAGGCTGTATTTGCCACTAGGCACTTTACAGACAGTTCATAGGGTGGCAGCTTGCAGGGGGTGGTAGTACGAGGCAGAAAAAAAAACACATTTTTATATATCATCCCCCTCCCCTGCCTCCTGCTGCCCTTGCTAGTAAATCTGACATGTTTAGGAATTGGGGGAGGTGAGGAGGAGATGCATTGCAGGGCAGACCCTGAGCTGGCACTAGGGGGCAGTGTTACAGTTGTTACATAGAGAGTGCACAGGAATACCCTATTCTGCGTTCTGCACTCAGCTTCACCTTGTTTTCATTGCTGCCCCTCTGCACCCTTATAGTCCTCCAGCTCTGTTTTAACATCATGCATGCTTCACTACCTGTCTTGGCTCTCATTGCAGAAAACAGGTTCCATTATATTTTATGGAGCAGTTTTAAAGGAAGGCATTTTGAGTGATGCACTCATTCTAGGATATCTCATACCAAGAAAAAAGGTAAGGAAGGATATACTAATATGTAGCCAGCCTTTTCAGTAGTTGCCCATACAGCCAACTACCTCATCCACCCCTTTAAAGTGGAGTTATCAGACTTGGTGCCTAGCTATAAATACAGCCCTGACTGTGACTACATTCGATTCAGTGCCAAGATCCAGAGTAGGCACTAACCTATAGTGGCTGAAAAAATATTTACTGTATATCTATTAGGAAGGCAAAACCTCCAGTTTTTACTTGTTTCTCTTTTATTTATGACATGAATAAGCTTGTTACTGTAGATGAGGTTACAGTTTAATTACAGAAAACTGTACACAATCGAATAATATTTCCAAATAAGTTCCTTAAATATTATTAATAACTGTTTCCCTTTCTTTTCCTTTTTGGCAGTGATACACATTATAACACTTAAATAGAACTAATAAATACAGTACATAATCAACTGCTTGACATACTATATACAATGGTTGTATTATCCCCACAAAATAGAAATGGGAAATCTGTCAGGATCACTAACCACACAATGCTTAAAAATTTTTCCTAATTTCACTAAAATTATCTGAACAATAAGCTGCGAAACTTTACGAAAGCCTTGAGTCACCATTCTGCTGATATCTGTCAATTGAAATTTCTGTGCCAACAGGGTACATACCTCCCCGATGTATAATTAATAAATGACATGGAGGGGCCTCTTTGGTGCATTTGTTGTGGCACTTTAGTCTAAAGAGGAAATGGAAACAGAATAAACTTCTTTAAATAAAGAGTATTGCGTAAGTAAAGACAATCCTGAATTACAGTGCGTTATAAAGAAATCCAATTGGGCACTTGGAGACCCAAAGTTATAGTATGTTAATTGTGAAATTAAAACCATAATAAAAGAGTATTTGCATTAACAACATAAACTAAATGTACCAAAAAAAAACACTGCAATCTTCCCAGTGTAAAACCAAAGAAAAAATGGTAAAATTCACTTAATAAATCAGTCAAATCAAATGTTTGTTATGAAGGTGCCAAGTTATACAGTAGCCCTACCTGAACTTTAAAAAAAACTAAAACAAAAAAAACATACACACATATGGCTATAGACAGCAAATTAGATGAATAGGGCACAATGTATATGTTTAGAGTATGTGTATATATTTTAAGTTCATACAATGAACATAGGAGGAAATCTACTTGATTTATGTCTTGATGACTATCGGACATGCAGACTGTATTTTTTGAAGTGTATTTTTTGAGGCATTTCATCATTTGGTCCACATTGGTTAGCAAAATTCTTTCCAGAAACAATATGCATGAGGAATAGCAAATTCCCTCCAAAGCGTGTAAACATGAATGAACAGTTCTTTACTGTTTTTTAATATCCAGAACAGATTAAAGTTTAAAACAAGTATGTACTTTATGACTTCTACTGTGGTACTACTTGGGGTTATTTTACTACTGTGATTTTATCACTCCATATAATACAAATATGCAGATTTATAGTGATTCAGCTCATTGTGCAAGCATATTCTAGGACATAAGTCTATGACTTGTGATGGGAGCGCACAAGCCAAAGTATGCTTAGGCAAAAAAGATTCACATTGTCTGCATTATGCACAACACAAATGTGAGTTAGATACAATACTGCAATTGTAAAACTGCATACAACACTTTAATTATATTTGGACGAGTGAATGTAAGCAATGCTTATTTCAATCAATGGCCCAGTTTTACTAAAAAGTTTTACTAAAAGGGTTTAAATTTAGATAGTGAAAACCAGTTTTCTGATTCATCACAATGCATTAGGCTGATTGAGAAATCTGGCACATCTAAAGACTGTCTAGTTTATGTTTAGAACAACTATTTGGCTTTAACTGCGCCAGAATTTGGTGCATATAATGCCATGCCCATTTTACCCAAAGCCACATGCTTTTTTACTGAGACCACACCCCTTTTTATGCTTGTGATGTCTATCTGTATTTTATACCGGGTTTCTCCTTTGAAAAACTCCACCTCTAAATTTCAGTTGTCCCTGAGCTCAGCGCCACCATGGGTGTAATCTAATTGCTGTAATTTCACCCATACTCAGTATGCACAGCAGAGACTGAGCTCCCCTATCTCTCTGTAGCACACCCTCAGGAGAAGCAGCAGCATGGAGGATGGAACACATCAGCAGTGAGCAGAGTAGCTATAAATGCTGCATTGTGGTGATAGCATAGAACAGTTACTAGAAGCTTTGGCATGTGTGTGTCTCTGCATCTCTCTCTCTATCTCTCTCTGTCTGCACGTAACCTAATCCCTCAGTGCAGTTGATAATCCATCTTCAAATCTCCCTCTCCGAAAATGCATTTTACCAGTGAAATTAGAATGAGTGATCAGTACAGGTGGAGAGGGAAAGAAAAGAAGCTTGGTATGTGGAAAAATATGAATTTTTCTATAAGAGAGTATATTCTAAAATTTCTAACTTTTGAACTATTGATTTAAAGAAAAAAATATTTAATGACAATTACCCATTAAAGAACTGTAATACAGAGTGTAGTCAGATGATAAATATAGATTGCAGTATACTACTGTTGAAAATAAGCACTAGTTCCCTTGGGGCATTACATCTTTTCAGTTTTTGTACAACACACATAAGCTCCTGATAGAATTGTATGAGGACTTGAATATAGCCATAAAGGTGCTATATATATCCATAGTCTGAATTGCATTCAGTGACCAGTAGAACATGTCATTCCATAAGTTTCCAAGCCTATGCAATTCTCATTCCGGAAATATTTCCAGCATTGTTTGTTTGTGCTATTTGCTAAACATAATAAAACAATTAGAAGGGTTGTCCCATTAGCTGTCACAATGCATTCCTACATAATATGTGAGCTTACATATACATGTTTTCATTTAAAGTTTCCAAAGTAAGCAACCCATTAGAGTCTAAAATCAACAAAAGCAACATCCAAAAATAACATTGTAATTGGTTTTATGGGGTGTTTATTTTTTTATTTACATTATTTCCTGGTAAAACTGTATATATCATTTTATTTTTCTCACTCAATGGCCAAATAAACTAGACAGCACTTACCACGCTGCTAAGTTTGGATGAGTTTTCCTGTCCACCTCTTAGTAAATATAACTGTACTGTACTTTGAGAAGTATGTGTGATCAAATACCTATCGTTTTCAAGATTGATTTTGTCCTCGTTTTCATTTTTATGCTGGAAATTGAGTTCCCTCTATTATAGTCACAGCCGCTGAGAACTTTGTGAAGGTTATTTCCAAATACAAAACAGAGTCAAGCATCTGACTGATGTCTCTGCAGTTCGAAGTGAAAAAAAAAGACCTGTTATTTAGTGGTGTGCTCCTGACTGTTCTTTGCCATTAGATTTATTTGTTAAATCTAAAGTGTGAAGGTGAAAATAAAAGGCAGAAGGAAGACATAACAGGCCACATGGGGGTATCGTGGTGAAACTGTGTTGCTCCAAACAGCAGGGATTGTTGATGGACCTTTTGTGTGCGTTTACGCCATCCACCCATATATATTAATGACCTAAATAGATTATCTAAAAATAATAATATAAAATGTATTCCTATAACTATTTGCTTTTTAGTTGGTTATACAAACAGAAGTAAATATTTTCACTATATCCGTAAATACAAAAGCACATGAAAAAGTGAATATGTCATCTGAGAGTCTGTATTACAAATTTAGTATTTAAGCAGGTGGCTGTTCCTCTGGTAGAATACACGTTCAAACAGCGGTGCAACATCCAAGATGCAAAAAAAAAAAAAATAATTCTTCCCAATTGCAGGAGGCAACCAGTGTGTTGGGCACGGCACAAAGCTGTGGCTACCAAACTCACTCCATGCTTCTCTATGGGAGAGCCGGAGATATCCGAACGCTGTATCTCCAGCTCTCCTATAGAAATGCATGGAGGGGCCATATCGGCCATAGCATCATACCGTGTTCGACACACTGGATTCAAGCAGAGGGCTGAATGGAAGATTGCGGTGGTCGAGAGAGCATGGGCACCGGGTGGGAGATCATTGGGGGGTCCAGCAGTCGGACCCCCTCGGATCTGACACCTCCCCCGGGGGATAAGATTTTTGATAATTTATAACTCCTTTTATTCTCAGCAAACAGCAATACTAAACTCAACATAATATTTTGACCTATAGTGAAATAAGACATAACATGTGGGCTAAAGTGTATCAATTAGTAGTGAACTTGTTCACTGGAATCAGAGAGTGTATAATAAGAGAACTGCACGACCTTTCATAAAAGTAATGTAAGGTCAAACAGCTATATATGATTAAAAAATAAAATCTGAAATATATATATATATATATATATATATATATATATAGTTTTTTTCTTCTAAATGTTTTGGTCAATTTTCTCTTCAACTCAGAGCTCTTCAGTAGTAAAGCTCCATAAAATATGTATTCAAACTTAATATTATTACCATTGGATATTTTTTTTTTTAAGGCACATAATAGTTCTACCAATGTATGAAATGAATCACATACTTGCAGTTTTTACATTTGAGTCCAAACAGCATCCCTTTCCCACAGACAGTACAGGTCTGAGACATCCAATACTTGGTTGAGAACCTAAGATGGAAGAAGAGCGTATTGAGATATTTGTGGTAGACAGATTAGTCATTCCTTTAACAAAGATTCACTCTGCTGACCTCTAGTCCAGAATGTCTAGCCCACGTACACCAAGGAAATCATTTTTTAATTTCTCATTTCTGTTAGACATAAATGTAATTTCCGTTTTCAGGTTTTTGGAGAAGGAAGTTTATATTCACACAGAACAAACAAAGTTTCTCTGTCTGCCTGTCTAGCTATATATTACTATCTGTCTATGGATCAAAACTTTTTGAAGATTTAGGGGAGTTTTATGATTTTATGGAGGACTAATGAAGTTGTATTGTAGAAAGAATGCTATTCTTGTCCATGAGCTTATAAGTACTTGTTTATTATACAGTCTAGATATGTATATTTGTAGTTCTATTTTGTCTATAACACTACTGCCATGTATATCTGTGATAGCCCTGGCTGTGTACTCCCTTTGTTATGCCTGAGGAAGCTGCACATGCGCAACGAAACGCGTTGCATTCTGGTTAATAAATCCTCTTTTAAGTTCATCTACCTGTCTAGTCGATCAGTGCCGTGAGCCGGGTTCCTTTGAAGCCAAGTATCCACTACTGGCTGGTGTGTGACAGGCAGGGTTGTTAAGTGTCCCAAGTCTTTTTAGATAGAAAGCTATAGGTGCCACATGAGACTGCATGTAAGCTAGACAGCCTAGCAAGATGGCTTGGATGCCTGTTCTGTCCTGCTGCGATCAAGAGATTGCAATCTTAGTCTACTGTTACTACAGCAGAACAAGATGGTGCCCCAAGGGGGTTACTACAAGGACAGCAGTAGAGTTCAGCGATGTTCAAATACGTGCCTACTATTTGGGGAGATGCAAAGTCTGCTTGTTGTTTAAGTCACTTGATACTGATTCAGACATCAGGTCAGTTTGAGGGGCAACGCAATGAGTGCATGTTAAACACAGGATGATGTTTTTACAACAGATATTACATTATGCAATAAATAATACATCGTAGATTGAATATTGAAATAAAAGCTGAACATTTTTATTTTCTTGAAAAAAACATCATTATATGTTTAACATACAAATTACTTCTATTTAAAAATCTTAATCCTTCCAGTTCTTATCAGCTGCTGTATGCTCCACAGGAATTTCTTTTCTTTTTGAATTTCTTTGCTGTATGACCACAGTGCTCTCTGCTGACACCTCTGTCCATGCCAGGAACTGTCCAGAGCAGGATAGGTTTACTACGTGGATTTGCTCCTTCTCTGGACAGTTCCTTACATGGAAAGAGGTGTCAAAAAGAAAAGAACTTCTAGTGAAGCATATAGCAGCTGATAAGTACTGGAAGGATTAAGATTTTAAATAGAAGACTTTTTTTTTTAGCTTTCTGGCACTAGTTGATTGAAAAAATAGTTTTCCACCCTTTAATATGCCCTAAATGGGTATACTACTATAATATACTATACTATACTGCCTTCACTCTGTGCTTCTGGGCAGTGATACACCTACTTCTACACTCCTTGAAGCTGAACGAGGCTGAGCTGCAATACACAACCTATTAACATGAGCATTACACTTCGTAAAAACTAAAGACTCTTCTCTAATCTCAAACAGGAGCTTTAAAGGGGTAGTCCAGTGGTGAAAAACTTATCCCCTATCCTAAGGATAGGGGATAAGTTTGAGATCGCGGGGGGGTCCGACCGCTGGGGCCCCCCGCGATCTCTCTGTACGGGGCCCCGGCTCTACGCCGAGATAGCGGGTGTCGACCCCCGCACGAGGCGGCGGCCGACACGCCCCCTCAATAAATCTCAATGGCAGAGCCGGAGATTGCCGAAGGCAGCGCTTCGGCTCTGCCATAGAGTTGTATTGAGGGGGCGTGTCGGCCGCCGCTTCGTGCGGAGGTCGACACGCCCCCTTCCCGCGGGCTGTCGGGGCTCCGTACAGGAGATCACGGGGGGCCCCAGGGGTCGGACCCCCCGCGATCTGCAACTTATCCCCTATCCTTAAGATAGGGGATAAGTTGTAAACCACTGAGTCACCACTGGACTACTCCTTTAACTCACTGTTGGTGCTTGAGTAGGGTCCCACCCCTTGTATCAATCAATGAAGTAATCTGTGCACTCTTATATACTTTACTGATCATGTTTATTTCTATGCAATCGTTTAACATTGATAATATTTTGATCATGATCAGACCTTCTTCAGGTCACCGGATTGCTGGAGGAAAATTGCAGGAGAGAAGATGCATTTGTAACCTATAGTCGCTGAGACTATGCACCTTCTTTTCTACAATTTTTCTCTAGCAATCTGATAATCTTAAGAAGGAATGAAACATTATCATTGTTAAAGGATTGCATATAAATAAGCAGGATCAGGAAATAAAAGAGTGCAGAGTTTACCTAAATTGACTGTTCATCGGATGGATGTAAAAATAATTTTTTTTTATTGTGAACAAGAGTGTTATAATGATTATGATTTTTATTATTGTATATACTCGAGTATAAGCTGACCCAAATATAAGACGAGGCCCCTAATTTCCCCCCAAAAACCCAGGAAAAGTTATTGACTCGACTATACGCCTAGGGTGGGAAATACATCATCCCCCCATGTAATCATCCAGACCCCCGTCATCATCCCCCCCCCCTTCATCATCACCGCCTGTCAATCCCTTCATCAGTGGTCTTCAACCTGTGGACCTCCAGATGTTGCAAAACTACAACTCCCAGCATGCCTGGACGGCCGTTGTAGTTTTGAAACCTCTGGAGGTCCGCAGGTTGAAGACCACTGTGGCCTTTGTCATCATCCAGACCCCCTTTTGTTTTATACTCACCTCCCCTTGGCAGGAAGTTAGGGTGAGCTGGTCCGGGCCATCTATGCTGCAGGTGGGGATGGTTAGTCATCCGGTGGGGATGGTTAGTCATTGCGGGCTGTCCATTTTCACCAGGGGGCCCTCTTCTCCGCGCTTCGGGCCTGTCCCGGACTAGTGACGTTGCCTTGACGACGACGCACAGGGACGTTGCGCATGAACGTCGTCAAGGCAACTTCACTAGTCCAGGGCAGGCCCGAAGCACGGAGAAGAGGCCCTCTCGGTGAAAATGGACAGCACGCAACGATTAACCCTCCCCACTGGATGGTCCCTGCAGCATAGATGGCCGGACCAGCTCACCCTAACTTCCCGTCGAGGGGAGGTGAGTACAAAACAAAAGGAGGGTCTGGATGATGACAAAGGCAGCGGTGGTCTTCAACCTGCGGACCTCCAGAGGTTTGCCTTCAACCTCCAGAGGTTTGTGTTCAACCTGCGGACCTCCAGAGGTTGTAGTTTTGCAACATCTGGAGGTCCGCAGGTTGAAGACTACTGAGAAGGGAATGACAGGCAGAGAGTTCACTCGAGTATAAGCCGAGGGGGGGTGTTTTCAGCACGAAAAATTGTGCTGAAAAACTCGGCTTATACTCGAGTATATACTGTAATTTTTCATGACAGTTTATTAATGCTGGTTAGTTTAATAACATTTCTGAATCCATATGTATCCAAATAGAATACATAGCTTAGATTTCGATTTTTCAGTTTATTCCTTTTTCATATCAATGTGCTTTCATGTGAGGACTTCCAAGTTGTCAGTATCTCTTGTACTTCCCCACCAGATATGTTTGACTGTCATTTACATTTTAACATGAAGTTGCTGTAGTCCTGGTTTTATTTTCCTCCCACAATACTTTTTAAATTTTGCAACATGACGAATTTAGCAGAATGTGCAGAATGGACATCATTATGTCTGCCTGATATCAAACTTTATACACCAAGCATTAACCTAGTCCAATTTTCAAGCACGAAACATCTTATCGATGCAAGGATGGGGAGAAAGGATTGGGTTCTATCTCCAATGTGCATACAAAATACTTCCATTTTAACAGTGTTGAGTTTATTGCACTACTGCCAGGCCTCCAGTTAATTTGATTTTTTTTTATCATCCTTGCAGAGAGTTTTATCTCATCTTAATAGTTCAGTTGCAGAAATGGGATTCAAATTCAGGCCAGATCCTCCTCCTTGGGAGATGAGGGAGAAAGAGCGAGGGGAAGATGAGATTGCTCTCAGGTAGGATGAGAACAGCTCAGTCTTTACTCTTCTTAAACAGGGATATCAATCACCTTGTATTAGGCCAGAGAAGCATTTTACTCTCCCGAAATAGTATGGTTAACCCTTACTGAGCTGCAGGTAGAGGATTTAGTACATTACTTGTAAGAAACATAAACATGTCCATATTGAAATGACTAATCACCATGATACTAAATTATGTTTTTATTTAATAATCTTTTTTTATTTTCTTGCTTACTCTCAGTCTCATCTCAAAGAAGGTGGGTGTACAGGTAGAAAAGGCTTTACTGATTTTACCATATATTCTAACTTGTTGATCTCAAGCCAAGCATCACGAGCTCAATGAGCCTGCTAACCCTATGGTAGAAGAAAGAGAGATCCTGCTGCAGACTCTGGGTAACCCCTAAACAAGTTCCCCGGAACCTCTGGGATCTGGGGGGACTCTGGCTGGGAAACACTGTAACAGTTGATCAGTGTATGAATAAATACAGATATCATTATTTATGTTTGTAAATTTCCTGAAAAGAAACGTACAAAGATACATGTCATACTTTGTACATTAAAAGGATCCTCTGGTGGAAAAAAAAAATTCTAATCAAATGGTGCCAAAAGTTAAACAGATATGTAAATGAACAGAATGTAGATACAGAATCCGGAACTGCTGTATGTACGGCAAATAATAAGCAACAGGTGAAAAGTAGAAGCAAAGACCAAATCTTTATGGTGCTCAGTCCAAAGATAGTAGATCAAATCCAATATTAGTGTAGTAAGAATTGAGGACAGCACTCACCCAGGATGGTAGCTTCAAAAGTTTTTTATTGTGTAAACAAGGTGGCGGTGTCAGACAGGTGAATGGACAGGAACGCTGAGGGCCTGACGAAGTACGGAAGTACGACACAGTACGGAAGTACGACACAGCTGTTACCTGCACACTGAGGCCCTCGGCGTTCCTGTCCATTCACCTGTCTGACACCGCCACCTTGTTTACACAATAAAAAACTTTTGAAGCTACCATCCTGGGTGAAATCCGTCCTCAATTCTTACTACACTAATATTAGATATGTAAATTACTTCTATATAGAAATTGTAATCCTTCCAGTATCAGCTGCTGTATACTACAGAGGAAGTTGAGAAGTTCTATTCTGTCTGACCACAGTGCTCTCTGCTGACACCTCTGTCTGTGTCAGGAACTGTCCAGAACAGGATAGGTTTGCTATGGGGATTTGCTCCTAATCTGGAAAGGTCCTGACACAGACAGAGGTGTCAGCAAAACGCACTGTGGTCAGACAGAAAACAACTATACAACTTCCTCTGGAGCATACAGCAGCTGATAAGTAATTGAAGGATTAAGATTTTTAAATAGAAGTCATTTACAAACCTGTTTAATTTTTTGACACCAATTGATTTAAAAAAAAAATAAAAACATTTCCACTGGAGTACCCCTTTTAAGGGGTACTCCACTGCCCAAGCATTCAGAATATTTTGTTCAGAATGCTTGGAGCAGGCTGCCATGATCTTGACATCACGGCCAGGCCCCCTTCATTTATGTCTATGAGAGGGGGGGTGTCGGCCGTCACATTCCCAAATCCAGGTGTGCAAACCTTGTGGCATCATAACTGAGAAGACTGGAGGCTGCAATGGCTCCAAAAGGTGCTTCAACTACATACTGGGTAAAGGGTCTGAATATTTGTCAATGCAATATTTTAGTTTTTCTCTGTTTTCACTTTTGGGAAATAGAGTGCAAAATGATGAGGAAAACTGATTTTTGTTATTGACATAAATTTAAGTTTGCAACATAACACAATGTAAAAAAATTGAAATGATCTAAAAACTTTTCAATTGCACTGTATGTTTGTTATTAACTTAAATGTGTACTCCGCTGGAAAACATTTTCTTTTAAATCATCTGGTGCCAAAAATGTCAACAGATTTGTAAATTACTTCTATTTAAAAATAGAAATCCTTCCAATACTTATCAGCTGCTGTATACTACAGAGGAAGTTCTTTTCTTTCTGAATTTCCTATCTGTCTTTGACCACAGTGCTCTCTGCTGACACCCCTGTCCATTTTAGGAACTGTCCAGAGTAGGTGAAAATCCCCATAGCAAACCTATCCTGCTCTGGACAGTTCCTGACATTGATAGAGGTGTCAGCAGAGAGCATTGTGGTCAGACAGAAGGGAAATTCAAAAGGAAAAGAACTTCCTGTGAAGCTTACAGCAGCTGATAAGTACTGCAAGGATTAAGATTTTTTAATCAAAGTAATATACAAATGTTAAAAATAAGGTGCAGCTCACAACAGAAGGACCGAGGCAGTTAAAGCTAAAGCCGGACCCCACTGGCAACAATAATGAAAAATAATGGAAACCTATAGCTTATGCCTCTAGGACCTCACCAATGGTGCATAATGGTGTGGGCAAAGATAGATATAACAGCGTTTGCTCAGAAATAGTTTTTTAATTCAGAATTTAAAATATATATAAATAAGTAAAACAGTAACAAAATATCACATTACACTGGCACTATCTGATGAAAATCTCACTGGGCCCTAGTGAGATATCCAAAATATAAAAAAGATGTATGAATAAATTAATATTCTAATAAGTCCATAAATCTGCAGATAAAAAACAAAAATAAAATAAATCCGCAAAAGGTGTGGATAGATTTTTGGGTTTATGGCAAAATAATTGTTTACCCACACCATTATGCACCATTGGTGAGGTCCTAGAGGCATAAGCTATAGGTTTCCATAATATACAAATGTGTTTAACTTTCTGGCACCAGTTGATTTAAAAACAAACAATTTCAGTGGAGTACCCCCCTTTAAAGGCTATTTTTATACATGGTCCTTAATATGATGTTAAAATGTTTTTCCCATAGGTCTATATAAAAATTTTGGCTCAGTTTCTCTTCTGCAGGTTGTCTGTTATAAAATATAGTGCAGGCTGCTCTTTCTTATTTAAAGGGAAATTCATCAGAGGAGCTTGCTGACATCTTTATCTCCATCACCTATCTCTCTCCTCTCCTGAACAATCTTCTCAGCTAATTTAAGACCAGATGAAATTTTTGACCAACTAAAAAGATCATTCAGAAGAGGAAAGCAAAGGTCTGGAGACTGGGCTGTCAGGCAGCTTTTCTGATGCATTTCACTCTGAACAAGGCTATATGTGAAATCATGCAGGCAGCAGAAGAAAAAACTGAATAAAAATAATGAATTAAGAAATATGGGGAGAATCATTTTTACCCAATAGTAATTATTCCATAGCCCTTAACCCCTTAAGGACGCAGGATTTTTAAATTTTTCGGACATTTACGCACGCGGCAATACCATATTTTTATTTACATAATTTTTTTATGGGAAAAGGGAGGTGATTCAAACTTTTATTACTGAAGGGGTTAAATCACATTTATTAACTATTTTTTATTACTTTGTTTTACACTAGAGGACTATTACATGCAATCCTTGATATGCATACACTGTTCAATGCTATGCCATAGCATAGCATTGATCGTGGCGTCTAAAGGGTTAATACCGTACATCAGTCCTATCGGCAATGTCCGTTATTAGACGTGGGTCCTGGTTGCTGATAGCAACTGGGACCTGACGGGAGCTCGCGCAGGATGTAAATATACATCCTGCGTCATTAAGGGGTTAAAACATATATGTTACTGGGTTACATTGTTTATGACAATGGATGTTTACCCAACTATGTCAGATATAAGATGGATTTTTACTCCAGTCCATCGTATTAACTTTGGATAATTTCATTTAAATAGTCAATAGTTACTAATGCCAAAGTACATAAAAAATTGGAGGTTTGCTATTTATGTTACAGTTTAATCTGACAACAACACATACCAACAGCAAAAAGGTCTTTTCTTCTTCCACGTTACAGATATGTGCATAAAATGTTCCTGTGGTTAAAGGGGTACTCCGGTGAAAAACAAATTTTTTTAAATTAGTTGCTGTATAGTACAGAGGAAGTTTAGTTGTTCTTTTCTTTCTGACCACAGTGCTCTCTGCTGACACCTCTGTCCATGTCAGGAACTGTCAAGAGCAGGAGAGGTTTGCTATGGGGATTTGCTTCTACTCTGGACAGTTCCTGATGTGGACAAAGGTGTCAGCACAAAGCACTATGGTCAGACTGACAGACTGTGGAGCATACAACAGCTGATAAGTACTGGAAGGATTAAGATTTTTAAATAGAAGTAATTTACACACTTTCTGGCACAGGTTGATTAAAAAAATAATAATAATAATTCCACCAGAGTACCTCCACCTTTAACCCCTTAAGGACCAGGCCCATTTTGGCCTTAAGGACCAGACCAATTTTATTTTTGCATTTTCGTTTTTTCCTCCTCGCCTTCTAAAAATGATAACTCTCTTATATTTCCATCCACAGACCCATATGGTGGCTTGTATTTTGCGTCACCAATTGTACTTTGTAATTACATCACTTATTTTACCATAAAATGTATGGAGCAAGCAAACAAATATTATTTATGTGGGAAAATTGAAAAGAAAACCGCAATTTAGCAAATTTTGTAAGATTTTGTTTTCACGCTGTATACTTTACAGTAAAAATGACGTGTGTTCTTTATTCTGCGGGTCAATATGATTAAAATTATACCCATAGTTATATGCTTTTCTATAATTGTACCGCTTAAAAAAAAATTGAAATTGCCCTATTTTGACCACCTATAACTTTCTAATTTTTCCATATATGGGGCGATATGAGGGCTCATTTTTTGTGCCTTGATCTGTAGTTTTTATCGGTATCCCTTTTGCTTAGGTTTTACTTTTTATTAATTTTTTATACATTTTTTTGGAATAAAATGTGACAAAAAAGCAGCAATTTTGGCCTTTTGAAATTTTTTTACGTTTACGCCGTTCACCGTACGGGATAATTAACAATATATTTTAATAGCTCAGACTTTATGCATGTGGCAATACCAAATATGTGTATTAATTATTTTTTTTACGGTTTTTTGGGGGTAAAATGGGAAAAACGGACGTTTTACTTTTTTATTCAGGGAGGGGATTTTTCAAATTTTTTTACTTTTTTATTTGACATTTTTGAACTTTTTTTTTAACACTTTTTATGTCCCCATAGGGGACTATTCATAGCAATCAGTTGATTGCCAATACTGTGCAGTGCTATGTATAGGACACAGCACTGATCAGTATTATCGGTCATCTTCTGCTCTGGTCTGCTCAATCTCAGACCAGAGCAGAAGACCCCGGAAGACGGCCGGAGCCAGGTGAGGGGACCTCCGGCTGCCATGCTGGATGATTGGATCCAATCATCCATTCAAAGTACCGCACTGCAGCAGATGCCGTGATCTGTATTGATCACGGCATCGGAGGGGTTAATGGCAGACATCCGCGCGATCGCGGATGTCCGGCATTACCGGCGGATCCCTGGCTGCTGATAGCAGCCGGGACCTGCCGGGCATGACACGAGCACCGCTCCGGTGCTCGCGATCATGCCGGCGCGTAAATGTACGTCATGGTGCGTTAAGTACCATGTCACCATGACATACATTTACGTCCATTGTCGTTAAGGGGTTAAGAGTACCCTGTTCTGTTTTCTTGGTAAAGTTGTTACTCTGTGACTACTAAACCACATTTGATCAAATAATAGTAAGTATGTTTTCATTATTGGCATTATAACCTTATTTCATCATTTTTAAGGTTAGAGAGAGAAGATGACAATTACAAATTACCCTTAGGCATACTATGTAATGGGTTAAAATAACCTAATCTATTAGCTTAGATACATCTATTTACTCTTCTTATGAGAGGATTGATTTTTAATCCATGTTTGATCAAGAATCATAAATAATAATAGTAAATAATTGGAATCCCTCATATAGCACAGGAATTGGAAATGTCAGGTTACATGCAGCAAATCAAATCATTTACAGTTAAGACTTTGTTTACACAGAGCAGTTTTGATTCTCTTTCTACATGCTTTTTTATAGGAATGGATGAAAAAAAGTACGTAAAAGTATGTAAAGTTGCCAACAGTCCTTTTTTGGCAGGTCTGTCATACACTCTGGACAACAAAATAGAAGAAGCATATGCTAATTTGCTTCCAAATGATGTTTCTGACTATTTTGGGCAAATTCTTTGGTAAAACATGGTGTGGTTTAAACTACCTCATGATTCAGGATTCCAATCTTAAAGAGTGTAAATACAAGTCCTTTCTCATACTTTTACCTTAAAGGGGTACTCCACTGGAACCCATAGAAAACCTATTCTGCTCTGGACAGTTCCTACAATGGACAGAGGTGTCAGCAGGGAGCACAGTCAAGAGCAGACACACAGAGCAGACACACAGTACTGGAAGGATTAAGATTTTTTAATAGAAGTAATTTACAAATCTGTTTAACTTTTTGATTTAAAAACAAATGCTTTCCAGTGGAGTACCCCTTTAAGGGTGTATTCACAGGGGAGCACAGTCAAGAGCGGACACACAGAGCTATGGCAGTAGCAGCAGGGAGCTTGCTCTGCCATAACTCTGTGTGTGTGGGCAGCGCATCAGTGGTGTCAAATACACTGCAGATGTGCTCCCGTGGGCATACACCCTAAAGGAGTACTGCAATTATAGACAACTTGCGGAAAGGGGATAAGTGTCTGATCGCGGGGAGTCCCTCCCGATCTCCCATACGGGGACCTGCACTGCCGCGGCTCTGTGCTGCTAATGCTCATGTCGTCGACCTCACAGAAATGCCCCAACCATTTAGCTCTATGGGAGAGGCAGGTATGCACAAAAGCTGCATTTCCACCTCTCCTATAGAGATACATTGAGGGGGCTCGTTGCACGGGAGAGCCGCGGTAGAGCAGAGGACCCATACAGGAGATCGAGG
This sequence comes from Hyla sarda, assembly GCF_029499605.1. Taxonomy (NCBI): domain Eukaryota; kingdom Metazoa; phylum Chordata; class Amphibia; order Anura; family Hylidae; genus Hyla; species Hyla sarda. The sequence continues at coordinate 472,523,899 of NC_079189.1, forward strand.
TGGGGGAGGGGGGGTCCCAGCGTTCTATCGCTGCAGTACTCCTTTAAGAATCTACTGCTGACAGTGGCATATAAAAAGCATAAAAAGAACATAAAATGTGTACTGTGTAAAGACCACGTTATTTAAATAAATGATTATAGGATCGTTATAGTATTATAACAATAGTATTTCAGAAACTACTTGAGCCATGTTCCCTTGTTCTGCATAAATTACCTGTGTTTAATGGAGTTTCCCAGATCTCTACGTGGAATCTGTGGGGACCAGCGAGGCACTGACAGTGTGTCTGAAAGCAATAAAGAAACATGAGGTTAAGAGAATAACATTCCCCTTATCATGGTCTTTGACACAGTATGTCAAAGCAAAACTGTCAGCCTGTTAACCCACCCTAGACCCAACACACAGGGTTATAGGGTGAGTGAACAGGTTTCCAGAGAGGGCCCCCACCCGGCTAGCCGCTTCTATCTTCCCCTGTCACCTACTAGTCCCCTGTTATTTGCATATTCATAGTCTTCAACTCCACGTCCAAGTGACGTGTAATCACCAGTCATATGAGTGTAGTGCTTTCTCGGCAGAGCACGTGTGCTGGAAGATTTAATCATGTAAGAGCAGGGGAAAACATTCCATTCTCTGCGGAGAGAGCGCTGCGCTCACGTGACTGGTGACTCCACATAACTAGGATGTGGAGTTGAAGACTATGAGTATGCAAATAGTGGCGGCGGGATTAGTAGGTGACAGAGGGAGATAAAAGCAGCTAGTCGGGCGGGGGAGGGAGGGGGGACCGCTTCCACTGTGCATTTCCCTCAATACAGCCAGGGAACTTCCGAGGATGATATCTCAGGACCTACTGGACCAATTTAGGTAAGTGATTCCTCTATGGAATACTGTTCATCCACACTATAACCCAGTGTGGATGAACAGGCTGACAGTTTTCCTTTAACAATTAACAAAATAATATTAAAAAAAAAAAAAAAAAAGCTCAGAATCGGTTAGTCCTAGATTTCTGATTGACCAAGATGAAGAGACACTCTAGGAAGTCATTATATAATATCATCACCAAGAAGAAGGACTTTTCAATAAATCTAAAATATAGAAACGATTAAGAGGACTAAAACTAAAACTTAACTTTTAATATAAGGCAAAAAGAAAAAAAAAAAAGGTACTCATATGTACTAAGCGACTTGAGAAGCACAAAACAAACAAGACGAACAACTAGATTACCCTCATCCCAAACTCTAGTTGTTTGTTTTGTGCATCACAAGGGGCTTGGCACAGTACCTTTTATTTTGGATTATTTAATCCTCTTAATCATTTCTATATAACTTTATTGGTAGTCCTTCTTTTCGGTGACAATGAACACATGTAAGTTAAAAAAAAATCACCTCTGGCATTCAAGAAACAATGCAACAATAGCAGTTCAATAAGTACTGATAATTGCACTACACTACACTGCACTACACCTTAATAAAATGGGAATGGTTGGTGATATTAACTTCATGTTTGTGGCACATTAGTATATGTGAGGGGGGAAACTTTTCAAGATGGGTGGGGACCATGGTGGCCATTTTGAAGTCAGCCATTTTGAATCCAACTTTTGTTTTTTCAATAGAAAGAGGGTCATGTGACACATCAAACTTATTGGGAATTTCACAAGAAAAACAATGATGTGCGTGGTTTTAATGTAACTTTATTCTTTCATGAGTTATTTACAAGTTTCTCTTTGTTTAAAGCCATTGACATGTCGTCGAGGTTAACACGTGAGGAGCGGATAGAAATTGTGTTGATGTCTGGTCATTGCAGCAGATTTCAATGCAAGACACCCTACGAGACCACCCATCTCCCATGCTAGTTAGTAAACTGCTTGCTAAGTTTCGTGAAACTTATTCAGTGTTGGATTTGCTAAAATGTGGACACATGAAATCTGTCACTAATGAAGAAACATCAGTGGCTGTCACTGGAGAGTTGCATTAGTCGAACATCCCTTCGGCGGATATTAGCTACTCACAAATGGCACCCTTACAAACTCCAGCTACTGCAGCATCTCAAAGAGGATGACCCAGATCGGCGCACTGAATTTGCAGAATGGGCAAAATTTAAATTGGAACAGGACCCTCAGTTTACACAGAAGATTTTGTTCAGTGATGAGACAAACTTTTATGTGAATGGTGAAGTTAACAAACAAAACCACCGCTATTGGTCTGACACCAACCCACATTGGATAGATCCCTCCAAGACTGTTGGAACACAAAAATTGATGGTATGGTGTGGTATATGGGGGACAAAGAAAGTGGGGCCATTCTTCATCAATGGAAATCTCAAGGCCACTGCATATGCGAAATTGCTACATGATGATGTGTTTCCCTCTTTATGCACTGAAGCTGGCACGTTCCCTGAGTTTTTCCAGCAAGATGGTGCCCCACCACATTATGGGTGTCAGGTCCGAGCATTCCTAGATGAACAGTTTCCTGGAAAGTGGATTGGTCGTCATGGGCCAGTTGAATGGCCCCCAAGGTCTCCCGATCCGACCCCCTTAGACTTTTATCTTTGGGGTCATCTGAAGGCAATTGTCTATGCTGTGAAGATACGAGATGTGCAGCACCTGAAACTGCGGATACTGGAAGCCTGTGCTAGCATTTCTCCTGTGGTGTTGCTATCAGTGTGTGAAGAGTGGGAGAAGAGGGTTGCATTGACAATCCAACACAATGGGCAGCACATTGAACACATTTTATAAGTGGTCAGAAACTTGTAAATAACTCATGAAAGAATAAATTTACATTAAAACCAAGCCCATCATTGTTTTTCTTGTGAAATTCCCAATAAGTTTGATGTGTCACATGACCATTCTTCCTATTGAAAAAATAAAAGTTGGATTCAAAATGGTCGACTTCAAAATGGCCGCCATAGTCACCACCCATCTTGAAAAGTTTCTCCCCTCACATATACTAATGTGCCACAAACAGGAAGTTAATATCACCAACCATTCCCATTTTATTAAGGTGCATCCATATAAATGGCCAGTATATTACATTATTAATGAAGTTAAGGCTTAGACGATAGACATGTTTTTACTAATAGAATCTTGAGGTAAAAGAGATCTGAAAGGGAATGAGGGTAGTCAGGAAAATTCATTCACATACTATGACCTTTTGAACATAAGTCGTGTAGTCTTTGACCATCCTCTGACTACAGGATGTCAGCAAGATTCAGTCTGCGGATGGGGTTCAGACCCCACATATTTCAAACTAGACATCCTCTCATTACATTGTTCTGTGTTAAGATCACTCACAATACAGGATCCCATTAATAAGAAGGATTGATAATACAGGAATTCATCAAACTAACCCCAAACAATAGGTTTTACATCTTACAATTTCATCTCAAATGAAGTAAATAAAACACAAACAAGATAAGCCATTCATTAGAGAATATATAGTTAATTTATGCCTTTATGTCAAAACATCTTTTGGTCGCTGTGTTAATGAATGACCACAAAATGCATCCTTGAAATCAGCGTCAGTATGGGCAAGTACATGAAAAAGTACCTATTAATGTAGGTGCATTTTTTCTTAACACTAGAACCTAAAAATTAGGATCAATTGTAAGCAAATGTATTAATAAAACACTAAAGCTAAATAAAAAGGATACAGATTTCTAAAACAAAGGAGTGGTAGAACAAATGTTTCATGATACTAGTTACATGCAATATATCAGAGTATCCCAACAACAAAAGTTGCCTGTAAGGCCAGGTTCACGTATGTACATCAATCCAGCATAGTTACTACCAACTGCGCCAGATGTTGGATGACCCATAGGAAACAGATCTACTATCCAAAATGACTTGAGATAACTGAATATATGTATGCAGAGCCTAACAGTTTTGGGCAAAAGAGTATCTAAAGGGAACCTGTCCATACTTTCATGCTGCCCAAACTACAAATCAAGGCGGCCTCCAGCAGCTTCTCCCTGCCCCACCAGCCTTGATCAACAGATCACTCTTTGTTTGGGCAGTGGAAGAGATGGTTCAGTCAAGGCCAGTGGGGCAGGGAGAAGCCACCAGGGATTTCCCCATAGTTCAGGCAGCATGAAAATGGTGACAAGTTCTCTTTACCTTGCTGGATTTTAAATTAGATGGATTTTGGAGATGTTTCCTACTAACCTGAAATGGAAAATTCACAAATTTAGAATAAGAGCGGACCTTCCTAAGATCTAACCCACCAATGAGTTCTAGAAAACATATGTAAACTAATTTCCATGAGCTATATATGATTTCATATAAAGATCCACAGGTCTGAAGGGAGGTGATGGGTTTCTTGGCTGACCACCTGGACTTTCCTTTAGTATTTAGCCCTACGGTAAGCTTATTGGGGGTGATTAATGTTTTGGTTTCCAGTACTCATAGACGGTTGTTAATTTGTTTCTTGTTGTTCTGTGCCTGTAAGGTAGTGGTCATGACTTGGAAGGATACATCCGCCCCTCCGCTGTCACATTGGATAACCTTGGTGCATAAATATGTTCCGTTGTATCAGGCTCTTTATGTTAGTCGTAAGTGCCCGAGGAAGTTTGATATGGTGTGGACCCCCTGGTTGTTGTTTGCGGAGTCAGCTGATCAGCCAGCTGGACGGAGTCAGTAGGTCCTTATGGAATGTATTTGTCCGGTTGGTGCCGGGGTGGGAGTGGGGAGGGGGGTTCCGGGATGTGTGCATGTTTGTGTGACTGGTTGTCTGTCTGTGTCAAGAATCTTCTTGGGGTTGCCCTCTGTGCACATTGTTGATCCTTTTTGGTATGCCTTATGTTCTTCCTATTGTTTACTGAGGCTCACTGGGTCCTTCGGGGAGTGCTGTTCTCTCTGTTTTTTGTTTTGATATCTTGCCATGTTGGCAATGTTTAATTGCAAAACTTAAATAAATAGTTTTAAAAAAAAAGATCCACAGGTATATTGCTCTTTTGTCAAGAAGAGCTAATACATGTCCACATCCAGCCAGTTGAGCTATGTGTGTTATTCTACCTCAACAAGGGAAATTCCTAAAACATTGCTCAGTCTGCAGCTGAGTCCGAGTCAGTGGGGAGTGACCGCAGAGTCTAGCCTGCACAGCACGAGGATTGTTTGGGTTTTAATTATAGATCATTCTTCTGAAGATCTCCGAGCTCTGACAGGAGTAATTGACTGATCTTTCTGTTAAGTTCTCTGTTTCTTTTTGATATTTATCAGGCGGTGGGTTTTAGAGAATACGAAAACTGCTCTGAATATCCTCACAGCTTGACTTTTTATACATCACCGAGTGTCTCCAACACTTTGTGAGTTCTCCAAGACAATGCTCAATGGAATTAATTCATTCAAGATAATTTCTTAAATATACAAAAACATGGCAGAGAGAATGTCTGTTATTATGTCAGGTGGCAGCCGAGGGAAAGTGAAATTCCCAGTCATACATCTAAGGGACCAATTCTATAAGTTTAACTTCAAATGATATAGTATGTGACTGGAATTAGTGTTAGATATCCAGATCTCATGGCTCATCTTAGAAATGCTGTGGTCATCTTTTTTCTGCTGTTATTACATCTTAAAGGGGTACTCTGGAGGAAAAAAAAATTCCTAATCCACTGGTGCCAGAAAGTTAAAGAGGTTTGTAATTTACTTCGATATAAAAATATTAATCCTTCCAGTACTTATCAGCTGGTGTATGCTGCAGAGAAAGTTGTACAGTTCTTTTGTGTCTGACCACAGTGCTCTCTGCTGACACCTTTGTCTGTGTCAGAAACTGTCCAGAGCAGGATAGGTTTGCTGTGGGGATTTGTTCTTGCTCTGAACAGTTCCTTACATGGACAAAGGTGTCAGCGGAGAGCACTGTATCAGACAGAAAAGAACTATACTACTTCCTCTGTAGTATACAGCAGCTGATAAGTACTGGAAGGAGTAAGATTTTTAAACAGAAGTAATTTACAAATCGGTTTAACTTTTTGACACGATTTTATTTTATTAATCTAATAAAGATTAAGTATTTTAACTAATGTTTGTAATTATATGTGCAGGTGTGGAGTGACGTGCTGCGGACGTGTTCCGCCCAGGACACTCACACCCAGCATATATAAATGATCTTAACACAAGTAACATTTGTATGACTAAGGCCCTGTGGGCCGAAACGCGTCACGTTACCTGAGTGCCTGATGTAACCTATGGCAACTGAATAAAAAGAAGTTCCATTTTACACGTGTGTGCGCTGGGCATCTTCCTTTCTTTTGCATATATACGGACGGGACCTGGTCCTGTCTGTGCGCACAAATTTGGGGTGAGCTGGATCTACTTTCTTTGCATCTAGTGTATGGAGTTGAAATATATTATGGTGCACAAGTAAATAGGAAATTCAAATATAATAGAAGGATATGGGACATAAAAAAAAAAAAAAAATATATATATATATATATATATATGATGTAACCTATGGCAAATGAATAAAAAGAAGTTCCATTTTACACGTGTGTGCGCTGGGCATCTTCCTTTCTTTTGCATATATACGGACGAGACCTGGTCCTGTCTGTGCGCACAAATTTGGGGTGAGCTGGATCTACTTTCTTTGCATCTAGTGTATGGAGTTGAAATATATTATGGTGCACAAGTAAATAGGAAATTCAAATATAATAGAAGGATATGGGACATAAAAAAAAAAAAAAATATATATATGATGTAACCTATGGCAAATGAATAAAAAGAAGTTCCATTTTACACGTGTGTGCGCTGGGCATCTTCCTTTCTTTTGCATATATACGGACGAGACCTGGTCCTGTCTGTGCGCACAAATTTGGGGTGAGCTGGATCTACTTTCTTTGCATCTAGTGTATGGAGTTGAAATATATTATGGTGCACAAGTAAATAGGAAATTCAAATATAATAGAAGGATATGGGACATAAAAAAAAAAAAAATATATATATATATATATATATATATATATATATATATATATATAATCCAAAAAAGGAAGCGGCACTCCAAATTGCAAAAAGCGGTATGTTTTATTCACCCATTAAGTCAATGCGACGTTTCAGCCTCACAATGAGGCCTTAATGTATATAATGTATATATATTAACAATGAGGCCTATATGTATATATATAACTCAATGGCCCTGATTTACTAAGAGTGGAGTGTAGGTTTCTTTGTGGGTTTTAATTCCCTACAATTTATTTTCCACGGTATTTACTAAGGTTTCCCTAGAGTTTCCACTTTCCCTACACTTTTTTTTACACATGCTTTGGTCTGTAGGGTTTTCCTCAGCTCACATCCACCACATTTTCTGTGGAACCTTAGTAAATATGTTGTTTTTTTGTGAAAATGTCAAGAACACGCCCCTTTTTGGAGATCACACCCCCTTTTCCAGGTTTTCTTAACAAAATGGAGAGTTAGGCTTTTTTTCGATTCTGGCGCAAATTTTGGCGCAAAATCTGGCGCAGACAGAATTTTTGGCGCAATGCCACAGAATCTGGCGCACAACCCGACAAAACATGTCAGGTTTGCAATAGTAAATGAGGGCCAATGTGTGTATGTGTGTGTATGTTCCAGCATCACGTCCAAACGGCTAAAGAAGTTAACATGAAACTTGGCACACATGTGACTTATGTCATCAACAAACATAGAATAGGTGATTTAACCCTTACTATCCCCCATTTGCCAGGGGCGGGGTTTATGTTTAAAGTTCCATATAAGTCTATGGGAAATATATGTTAATGCATAACTTCCAAATGGATGGAGATATTTCGATAATACTTAGTCACACGTTACTTATATGTCCACTTAAAATATAGGATAGTTAATTTAATCCTTAACTACCCCCATTTTTGAGGGTCGGGGTTTTTGTTTAAAGTCCCATGCAAATCAATGGGAAATGTATAACTTCCGTACTGCTGGAGATATTTCAATAATACCTGGTACACATATTACTTACAATCATGGCTGTAAATGTTGGCACCCCTGAAATTTTTCAAGAAAATTAAGTATTTATCACAGAAAAGGATTTCAGTAACACATGTTTTGTATACACAGGTTTATTCCATTTGTGTGTATTGGAACTAAACCAAAAAAAGGTAGAAAAAAAGCAAATTGGACATAATGTCACACCAAACTCCAAAAATGGTCTGGACAAAATTATTGCCACCCTTTCAAAATTGTGGATATATAAGATTGTTTCAAGCATGTGATGCTCCTTTAAACTCACATGGGGCAAGTAACAGGTGTGGGCAATATAAAAATCACACCTGAAAGCAGATAAAAAGGAGAGAAGTTCACTTCGTCTTTGCATTGTGTGTCTGTGTGTGCCACACTAAGCATGGACAACAGAAAGAGGAGAAGGACTTGAGAACCAAAATTGTGGAAAAATATCGACAATCTCAAGGTTACAAGTCTCTCTCCAGAGATCTAGATTTGCCTTTGTGCGCAACATTTTCAATAAGTTTGCAACCCCTGGCACTGTAGCTAATCTCCCTGGGGATGGACAGAAGAGAAAAATTTATGAAAGGTGTCAATGCAGGATAGTCCGGATGGTGGATAAGCAGCCACAAACAATTTCCAAAGATATTCAAGCTGTCCTGCAGGCTCAGGGAGCATCAGTGTCAGCACGAACTATCCATCAACATTTAAATGAAATGAAACGCTATGGCAGAAGACCCAGGAGGACCCCACTGCTGACACAGAGACATTAAAAAGCAAGACTACATTTTGCCAAAATGAACTTGAGTAAGCCATAATCCTTCTGGGAAAATGTCTTGTGGACAGATGAGATCAAGATGGAGCTTTTTGGTAAAGCACATCATTCTACGGTTTACCAAAAACTGAATAAGCCTACAAACAAAAGAACACAGTACCTACAGTGAAATATGGTGGAGGTTCAATGATGTTTCAGGGTTGTTTTGCTGCCTCTGGCACTGGGTGCCTTGAATGTGTGTAAGGCATCATGAAATATGAGGATTACCAATGGATTTTTGGTCACACTGTACAGCCCAGAGATCTTGGGTCTTCCAACAGGACAATGACCCCAAACATACGTCAAAAAGCACCCAGAAATGGATGGCAACAAAGCGCTGGAGAGTTCGGAAGTGGCCAGCAATTAGTCCGGATCTAAATCCCATTGAACACTTGTGGAGAGATCTTAAAATTGCTGTTGGGAAAAGGCACCCTTTCAATAACAGAGACCTGGAGCAGTTTGCAAAGGAAGAGTGGTCTAACATTCCGGCTGAGAGGTGTAAGAAGCTTATTGATGGTTATAGGAAGCGACTGATTTCAGTTACTTTTTCCAAAGGGTGTGCAACCAAATATTAAGTTAAGGGTCTCAATAATTTTGTTCAGACCATGTTTGGAGTTTGGTGTGACATTATGTCCAATTTGCTTTTTTTCCTCCCTTTTTTGGTTTAGTTCCAATACACACAAAGGGAATAAACATGTGTATAGCAAAACATTTGTTACTGCAATCCTTTTCTGTGCGAAATACTTCATTTTCTTGAAAAACTTCTGAAATGCCAACATTTTCGGCCATGACTGTATATGTCAAATAAAAAGATATGATAGTTAAATTAACCCTTAACTACATCATTATATAAAAGTTGGGTTTTTGTTTCAAGTCCCATGCAAGTACAGGGGGCTTGCAGTAGCTTACTCCACAAGCTCCACTATGCATCTCCTGGTGAATGTGTCAATCTGGCTTGCAATCCACACCCCATCTCATAAAGACACACCCACATTTCAGCCCCACCCCTTTTATTATCTACCCTTTTTGTGCATTGGTCTAGCTTGCAAATCATGCCCAGTCCCACAAAGCCACGTCCCCTTCTATTTTCAGCTTACAATATACAAATCAGTCCCACCTGAGAACAGGATATGAGGATGGGACATAAGGACGGGATATGAGGATGGGATATAAGGATGGTATATGAGGTCGGGATATGAAGATGGGATGTGAGGATGAAATATGAGGTTGAGATAGGAGGACGGGAAATTAGGTCCAGATAGGAGGTCAGGATATGAGGATGGGATATGAGGATGGGATATGAGGATGGAATATGAGGTTGAGATATGAGGATGGAATATGAGGATGGGATAGGAGGTCGGGATAGGAGGATGAGATATGAGGATGGGATATGAGGTCGGGATATGAGGACGGGATATGAGGTCAAGATATGAGGACGGGATAGGAGGTCAGGATATGAGGACGGGATATGAGGTCAGGATAGGAGGTCAGAATAGGAGGTCAGGATAGGAGGTCAAGATATGAGGTCGGGATATGAGGAGGGGATATGAGGACAGGATAGGAGGTCGAGATAGGAGGACGGAATAGGAGGTAGGGATATAAGGACGGGATATGAGGTTGAGATAGGAGGTCGGGATATGGGGACGGGATAGGAGGACGGGATATGAGGTTGAGATATGAGGACAGGATAGGGGTCAGGATATGAGGCCTAGATATGATGACGGGCTATGAGGAGGGGATATGAGGTCAGAATATGAGGACGGGATATGAGGTTGAGATATGAGGACTGGATATGGAGTTGGGATATAACAAAAATATATGAGGATGGGATATGAAGTCAAAAGCTTCCTTCTTTGTTGATTTTTCTCCCCCAACAAGGATTAGGAAGGAAAAACCGGACAACGCCGGGTACTTTTTATTTTTTTATTTTTTTCTAAACTCAAAAAACTTCAAAAGGAGTAAAAAGTGGAAGTAAAAGAAATAAAACAGGAACACGGATAATGAAGGTATGGCTCTCTATTTGGGTGCCGGAACAAATATAAGCACTTCATTATGAGGGAAGGTCGGGTCTATGTGGGAGGGTGTATATTGATGTCGGAGGGTGTGTATTGATGGACACGCACACCCATGCATGTCCAGGCCTGGTAGCCCCTGTGAACCATTATTTCATGATTTCATCCAGACATCAATTTACACCCTCCGACATAGACCCGACCTTCCCTCGTAATGATGTGCTTATATTTGTTACGACATCCATATAGAGAGCCATACCTTCATTATCCGTGTTCCTGTTTTATTTCTTTTACTTCCACTTTTTACTCCTTTTTAAGTTTTTTTTAGTTTTTATTAAAAAAAAATTTCTAACAACACATATGCCATTCTTAATATTTTTAGCCTGACAAATTGCCCTTATCAACATTTTTTATACATTTTCTCTATTTTTTTAATATTAATTTGTATTTCTTTTATTTGTATCCAGAACGGGTGAGTGGAACACAGTCCCACTGTTCTTTCTCCTGCACAGGATATCTCTTCAGAGGCAAGCACCTCTGCCTATCCCCGTATCTGCATCACTAACGAACAATCCACTGCCTGCCATGGGCATTACACCCGACCTAACTTCTTTTTTCAGGAGAGTGCACAGCACTCAAGGAACTATTGAGGTACCGCCACTTGCATTTACATGCCCCTCACTGCATAATGGTGAAATCGACTGCTGAAAATCGCAATTATTTATTTTTCTTGCTGTCTTTATTCACAGGGAGCACACAGTGCTCAGATTGGAAACCATATTGGAAACCATATACTGTATAACTGTAATATTACTGTTATAGTATTGTTTTGTCATCTTGTGGTTTATACATTTACAGGTTACACAGCACCCAAGTGCTGTGAAATAACAACAAACATACTATATAACAAAATACACGTTATAAGCAGCTACCATCAATACAGGGATAACTATTGAGACTAGTCACTCATTAGTCATATACTACATTTTTATTCTTATTATTTATTTTACATGGGGGCATTATGTCTGTAAAATTCGCTTAATTATATTGCTTCCCCCCCCCTTTTTATCCTTATTTTTATCTGTATTAAGTTGTTTTTAGGTGGGTGGTCGCTAGGGCCCAGCTTACCTCCTTACCTGACCTCGCCCACTCCTGTTTAATAAATGTTAATATTTTACACCCAATGGTCTGATCTACCTCTCTTTTCTTTTGTTAATTTCCCCTTACTCCTTCAATCACACCCCTTCCTTCTTTTCCCTCTCCCTCCTTCTCTTTACTTCCCTCTCCTCCCCTTTCCCTTTGCCCCCCCCTTTTTCACTCGATTTACTGTCCCCTTTTCCCCCCTTCCCTCCCCTCCCCCTCCCACACTCTCCCAGTCAATCACACAATAGAACACCTGAGGACTGTCTTTTTTCTGTTTTTAGTTTTACCTAAATTACAAATCTTATTTATTTTACCTTCTCTATCATATGCCAAAAAATTATTTTAATGACAGTGCCCATTTAAAGGAGTACTGTCGTGTGAAGGAAAATTTATCCATTATCCAAAGGATAGGAAATAAGTTTTAGAGTGCAGCGGGTTCAACTGCTGGGACGCCCCACGAACTACTGCTCGGCACCCTGGCTATCCCCAGGAATGGGGCATGTCAAACCCCATTACAAAGCGGCAGCCAACATGTCTATAGGAGAGCCGGAGATGCAGCGTTGGGTATCTCCTTCTCTCCCATAGAGATACATGGAAGGGGCATGTTGGCCACCGCTTCGTGTGGGGGTCAAGCCGCTCTGTTCCTGGGGACTGCCGGGGTTCAATGCAGGGCATCACAGGGGGTCCATCTGTGATCTGACACTTATCTCCTATCCTTTGGATAGGGGATACATTTTCCTTCACAATATTACTCCTTTAATGAATACTACCTTATTAAGTATAAATGATTGCTGGACCATTGCTGGACCTAGTGTCACCCATATTTCCTGAACAAGGCTCTTAATCCTATTGTCTGAATGGTTACTGTGCAATATTTGATTTCATCTTTACAGTACATATAACCTAAGTATTGTAAAGTGCTGCAGAATATGATGATGCCATACAAATAACGATTAATATTATTATGAATCATTATTATTATTATTCTTATTACATTTTTTAAACTAAAAAAACCCTCTAAATAATTTACTACTATTTGACCTTATGCACACAGTCCTGTTACAGCTCTGAACTAATTTTGTATGGTAACATTTTTTCCCTTTAAAACACAGGCAAATACTGTTCTTTTGCCCATGTTTCTGTAAATGCTAACAATCCAAAGATATTTACTTATGTATTATAAAAGACCAATATTTTAACAAGCCAGGGTACAGAAAAAGATGACAAAATTTAAAAAGTGTGCATTAGCAAAAAAAATTGGAGTGACGAATTGGCAGTAATAGAAGAATGAAATGTGCGAAAATAGGGGTCTTAGTGTTACCTACAAAATCTCAGATCTCACTTATGGAAGAGCATGAATTAATGGTATAAACTGAATTCAACATATGAAAAGTATTTAAATTATAGGTCAAGCAACAGTCAAAGAAAAATTTACATATCAGAGATATCAAAAATAGCACAGTGAAAGATTCCAAGAAAAATGCCGCTCTTGCCAAGTGTCCTAAATTTATTCCATGGCCAACATGAAATTATAGGATGTAAAACCTAATACTGTCTTTTCAGCTATCTTATCTCCAGGAAGACAGAAAAGGAGCAAGCAGGGGAGCTGGAAATAAGTGAAACAAGAGGTAATGGTTAAATAAGAAGTATGCTTGAGAAAACTACAAAGAGGATTAAAAGGTTTTCGGAAATTTAAAGTTAAGTTTTAATTTTTATTTGTCAATGGAAACTTTCCTATCTTTTACACATTTTTTGTGGAAGAAGACATATTAGTATATTTAGCACAAAAAAACACGATGACTGGTTTGAATGGCATTTTTATTATAAAGCCCTTAGTCACTATTTCCCAACAAATCCAAGTGGACATGAGGCCTCATAATAAATGGGGCACACACTAGCAAATATCAAGCAAACAATTGGATGGTGCGCAAGTATAAACCTACAGTATTTTGGCAAACTGTGAAGCTGGAGAATGATGATTGTTCTACATATGATCCATTAAAACTTATTATAGACAAAACTCTACAACTTCTATTTACAATAGTAATGTATATAACACACAAAGGTTGAAATAAATTAACTTTACACTTACGGCTGGTGCACACAGTGATTGTGCTCAGCTAAAGGGAGCTCAATCATCCAGCTTTTTGGAGGGACAAGAGTTGAGGGGAGAAAAAAAACAGCGTATGACTGTTCTTTTTTTCACCGTTCAACTCCCCCAAAATACTGGACATCCAACAGACCCCATTAAAGACAATGGGATCCATCAGGACTTATCGGTGTCAGTGTAAAAACAAGTGTAAAAACAAGCCTTACTATTGTTGGAAATCTCCCATTCATTGAAAGGCTATGACATATTTTCTACTTCCTATAAAAGTTGTCCAGAATTAGAAAAAAAACCTGCTTAATTTCTAAAGCCGTACCAATTGGGCTGTGTCCGGTATTGCAGATCTGCCTCAATCCCCTAAATGAAGATGCAATGCAATACTAGACACACATACAGGTCCATACACATGGACAGACCATATTTCACTAATTCAAATTTAAATGTCAAAAGTTCTGATCGGTTGTAGAATGAGCTGAGAGAAGTGCATACTTAGCGTGTTCTCTCCTGGTTAAGTGTCACATGACGGAGATGGTTTCAAAATGTAAGTCTATAGGACCTTCTCAGTCACATAGACACAGAGCAAGGAGAGAAGCATGGGACATGGCAACACTCAAACACTAGAACCCATCAAAGGTACACTTAAAGGAGTAGGGATTACAGTGACCCCCCCAACCTACGATGGCCCCGACATACGATAATTTCAAGGTGCGATGGCCTCTAAGAGGCCATCGCATGATGAACGGCAGCATCAACATACGATGCTTTTGTATGTCGGGGCCATCGCATAAACGGCTATCTGGCAGCGCTGACTGCTTCAGCTAACGCTGGATAGCCATTTACGGTGCCCCGTGTGGTCCAGTGACGATCTCTTACCTGTCCTCGGGGCTCCGGCGCGTCCTCTTCGGATCCCGTGCATCGCCGTGCTCTGCTTCGCCGTCATCTCGTCGCTGTGCACGTCGTCCCGTCATCCAATAGGCGCGGCGTGCGTAGCGACGTGATGGTGGCGATGGAGAGCAAGGATGCCAGGGAAGCAGAGGCCTTGCCAGAGCGTCGGGGACACCCCGGGGACGCGGCGTCAGCGATGGAGGGCGACATCCAGGGCAGCGGTGACGAGGGGTGACGGTTCGGAGTGGCGGGGACACGTGAGTACAACTTCCTATACCAGTGGTCTTCAACCTGCAGACCTCCAGATGTTGCAAAACTACAACTCCCAGCATGCCCGGACAGCCGTTGTCCTATACTTTACATTGCACAGATCCCACAGCATACGATGGATTCAACAAAAAATGGTCCATTTGGAACGGATTACCATCGTATGTTGAGGGACCACTGTACTTTCTTCCTCATAATAAATTCATAACGTAATTTCACATACTGTGTTGCATTTACCAGGTAAATAAACTGCAAGACGGTGACATCAGGGTGCTGCACTCCAAGCCATCTCTGCCACTCTGCATTCAGCATTTTTTGTTAGCAAAACCAGGACTGGGTCAAGAACACAGAAAAAAGTACAAAACATTTCATTATATTTTTTTTTCTGTTTTGGACCTATTTTTTTTTTTTGCTAAATAAAGTTTTATTAAGGTTTTTCAGTATACAAATGGAACAACAGATCTAATCAAACAAGGCAGTCAACAGTATGGTAATGCAATATGTGTTAGACAAGGTAGACTGAGTCATTAATTCGTTCGCTCAGGCATTCCACCACATGGGGTATAAGGAGGGTCGACTCCCATATTAGCTAACACTTAAAAAATTAAAAATAAACTAAAAATCAAAGAAAATACGTGATGAAAGTAGCAGGTGGGTGTCAACTGATGAAGGCTGCCTAGGGTATAGGAAGTAGTGCGAAAAGAAAAGAGAGAGACCCCTTTGGGGGTGAGGAGGGGAGAGAAGGAGGGGGGGGCAAGAGAGGAGGAGGGGGGTCAATCGCAGATGGGTCCGAGTCTTACATTGTCAAATGGGATCATCCCGCCCGTCTGTATCGAGCTATTGGTCTGGCTGTCGTCGGTGAGTAATATTGTCTGGGGTCGTAGGAGCAGTTGCCTGCATGTCTAGGTTGTCAGTGGAGAATGCCTGTGAAGAGATGTAAGATGTCCAAGGATCCCATATTGCCTGGAATTTGGTAATTTTACGGGTAGATTCAGCAAGCAGTTCCTCCATCCTATGGATGTGAGAAACCTCGCTCAGCCAGGAAGAGAAAGAAGGGGGCAGCGGAGACCTCCAGAGGCGAGGAATCACAGTCCTGGTCGCTATGAGGAGATGGTGCGCCAATGCAGTGGACATACGAGGATAAGAGCTGGGGAATATGGAAAGCAAAATGGGCTTGGGATCTTTTGATAAGGGGAGCGAGGTCAGTCTACAAATGGTAGCCACTACCTGCGTCCAAAAGGAGTCCAAGGACGGGCAAGTCAGCCATGTGTTTGTCATTGTGCCGTTCAGGCATCCGCATCCAGCATGTATCAGAGACCGTTGGGTATATTCGTGCCAAGAGGGCTGGAACCCTATACCACCTCGTGAGAATTTTATAATTAGTCTCTTGAGCCCTGCAAGAGATACTGGACTTGTGGCAAAAGAGTAGAGCACGGCTCCAGTCCTCGTCTGCTATATCGCATTCCAGTTCCTTTTTCCAGGACATGCGGTATGGCAAAGTTTTCGTGGAAGATTCATCAAGGAGGAGAGCGTAGAGGACTCTGATCGCATGTGGGACCGCGGAGGCCGTGTAGGCGAAGGGGGGTTTTGGTGGATGCGAAAAAATGGAGCAACTGGTTATATTGGAATCTATGTTGGATGGAGGGGGGTGAATGTCCCAGGATGTCAGACAGTGGCCTCAAACCCGAGGGCTGTAGTAGAGATGCCAAAGATACATAATCTGAGCGCTTGAAGGAGAGGAATGTGTGTGCATTCATTAAGGGCCGATGGGAAGGAAATGTTGCCGAACAGGGGGGTGAGGGGGCCGTCGGGGGAGAAGAGGGACGTGCGTTTGAGATACGTCTGGTGTGCTTTCAATATGGAAAACGTGATGGGTGGGCATTTGTCAGTCAGATGTGTAGTGGAGGGGAAGTGTCGAGTCCAGAGCGCAGTTCTAATATCAATACCACTAGATAGGCTTTCAAGGGGTACCCATTGCTTATCGGATCTCCCGTGAAAACAATCCAGAACTCGAGCTAGGACAACTGCTAGGTAGTAGGAGAGGCAGTCTGGCAAGGCCAAGCCTCCTTCCTCTTTCTCCTGTATAGAATACATCTGGCCAAGCGAGGATGCTTTTGATTCCAGACAAACCTAGATTGCAAGGCTGCGACCTCCCCAAAAAACGTGCGAGGGATGTGACAAGGGACACAAGCGAATAAGTAAAGTAGGCGGGACAGGATATTCATCTTGATTATGTTAACTCTACCCAGCCAAGAGAAATCCTTCCGTTCCCACTTTGACAAATCTGCTTGTATGATCGCAATAGGGGCGGGAAATTCAGACAGAATGAATCTGATAAGTTGCGAGGAACATGGACACCCAGGTAGTTTATGGAGGTTTTCTGCCATTTAAAAGGGTAGGAAGACACTAGGAGGTCCACTAGATGGGGCGGTAGCGTGACATTTAGTGCCTCGCTTTTAGATGGATTCAGTTTATAGTTGCTGTAGGCGGAGAACTGATGTATGGTGGCAAGCAATGAGGGGAGAGTAGTGATGGGCGAGGTAATGTACAAGAGGATGTCGTCTGCAAACGCTGAGCATTTGCAATGGCAGACCTTACTGTTTTTGGCTAAAAAACATACCGACTTAAATCCTGCAAGTGAACCCAGCCTTATGCATAGCAGGATCTTGTCATTCACTGTTAGAAGAGAACTTGCAGCCTCAGCACTCATCACATCTTAAATTCTGTTTGTTGCATGTGGTTCCAGGTGTATGTGTATGCAGCACGCTATGTATAATTCACATCCTACCACCATGAAGCATAGGTGCAAAAGGAAGGGGGGGGGATGACAGCACTATTATCATAGGTGACAGCTAATAAGACCACTTCATGACAGGTGACGAGTTCACATTTATCTTCTGTGCATTGGGAGGAAGGAGTTGAGAGACAGCATAAACCATCAACATGATCCTCTTATTATGGTTATCAGCCTAGGGCACAGGGGACATCCATTATGCAGAAATAAAATGTATGTATAAGAAGATGGTCTTTGGTATATGACACCACGTTGCCCATCAAGTGACAGGTGACAATTATAAGTATGCACTTGATGACCTTCTGTATTAATGGCTGCTACAAACCAATAAAAATTGTGTTTTCATCAATCCAAAAAGGATTTGTATGACAGAAAGTAAAAAAAAGGTCCCCTATTTTTATCTGGAAGTCCGAAGCTCAGTGCTATTAACTCACTGATGCCATTAATAATACTGTATAAGGCCAGGCTAAGTATCATAGAAAATACCATGGCTCCTTGAAGTGCAGTGTATTCCGGACTATTATTTGAAAGTTCATGAGTAAAATACATGAGTAGTCAATTTTACCATCAACCATACCAAAAGTTACATGACATCAGTGATTTTGGGTATGCACAAAAGAGTTAACTTTGAAAGCTAAATTGCTAATGTATATAATCATTAAAGGGGTTTTCTGACCTTATACATCTTATCCCCTATCCAAAGGCTTTAGACATCTTTTCCTCTACCCCCCTGCAATCAGACATCCTTTGGATAGGGGATAAGATGGCTAAGGCTGGAATACCCCTTTAATGCTATCGTATCAAGAGTATTTACCATTGACTAATATGGAAACGGCAGAAAATAGAGTGCAGTTCACTATACCCACATAAAATTGAGGTTAGTGTAAAACCATTACCCAAGGAGTAAAAAATAAATGGAAATGAATCAAAAGGATACAGTCCTCAACGTTATGTGTGTAAAAAGGGTACAGGTAATTCATCATAGATCAATAATTCATATTTAATAGATAATATTGAAATACATAAAAAAAGTAATAAAACAATTAGTGAAATAATAAAAGCTATTTTATAAAGGCTGGTAAACTGAATGATAGACTGGTGAACCACAGTGCCCTTGTGGTCAACTCAGTGATGGTACCTTATCTAGTCAATGCACACATAAAGATGCACAGTGTTAAATAAGTTCCCAATGTTTGGATATTTAGTGGATTTTTAGAATTAGATGATCTTTTTCAGGTTCACTCCAGCGAGCAGTTTCCGGTATTGTTTGTGGCTCTCTGTAGGATCTCCGGCCGGGTAGCTAAGGGCTTCATCTTAGATATCCCCAGAGATGTGGCCCTTGCTGTGATATTTGGTGTAGTGATGAGAAGCGGCGTCCTCGTGTTTGCAGAGCGCACGCTCTCTTGATGGACAAGTCAGCAAGCCAGAATTTTGTTATTAGGTGCTATAGTACATCAGTATTTCAAATGGTCATCAATTATTGTTATAGCTGGATGCGTTTCAGAATATCAAACTCTTTCTTCAGCAACATAAATGTGTTGTAATTTATGCTGCTGAAGAAAGAGTTGGATATCTAAATATTGTATTTTGTATTGTAATATATGATTAATAATAAAAGTGATACAAAAGTAAAGTACGTTACCTAGTGCTGTTGCTAGCTCTAATCATTTCATGAAGACATCATCTACTCATTCGATATTGTATAGAGCGCTATTATTGGTATGGTTGTTAAGAATAATTTTTTTTTATAAATGATCATGTATTTCGTAATACATACTTTATCAGTCCACTATCTTCATCACAGTAGCATCGGTAAAATAATAACGTAAAATAGTTTCTAAGGCTGAAAAACTACATAAGGCCATCCATTTCAGCCTATGGCCCTGCTTGTTGATCCAGAGGAAGTCTCTGCGACTTTTTGCCAAAGGACTGTATGTTAGCTAGGGCTGCCTCTATGAAAGGATGTACTTTTCTTTCAGTTTGTCTCATTAGAAATAAAACGCTCTTCTTTCTACAGTACAGTATTTCTTCATGGTTATCCAAGATATTTTCTCAGGCAGCCTATCAAGATCCAACCAATCCAAATGGCCAACACAAGCATAATATGGTCCAACTGGTTGGCAGATTGTAGGTTACAGCAAAAGACAAAGCACAGTCTAGTGATGGTTAACAGTCAATAGTAGAAAGCTAATAGAAAAGAGGCTTCCATTCTACTTGTATTATTATGAAAATAAACCAAAGGGCTCTTGCATATCAACGTATGCCATCCGGAGAAGACTATGTTGCCATGCTGTATCATTGTATGCCTCTACAGTGGTCCCTCAACATACGATGGTAATCTGTTCCAAATGGACCATCATTTGTTGAAACCATCGTATGTTGAGGGATCCGTGCAATGTAAAGTATAGGACAGTGGTCTACAACCTGCGGACCTCTAGATGTTGCAAAACTAAGACTGACCACAGGTCCTTTTCAAAAGTTTGACACACAGTTCAGTTCAGCATATCTTAACATGTTTCTGATTCTATAATTTCCCTATTCTTAACCCCTACCTAAAACATAACTTTTATTTTTCTGTGTAAAATAGGTCATTGCACAACTAATATGTTAACAATACCAATATCATCAAAGTATTAAAAGGGGTACTCCACCCCTAGACATCTTATCCCCTATCCAAAGGATAGGGGATAAGATGTCAGATCGTGGGGGTCCCGCTGCTGGGGACCCCCGGGATCTCGGCTGCAGCACCCACCTCAACGGCTTCCGGCAACACTGGAGGCTTCGGATCCCGACCACGCGAGCGATAGAGCGTGACGTCACGACTCCGCCCCCCCCGTATGACGTCACGCCCCACCCCTCAATGCAAGTCTATGGTAGGGGGCGTGACGGCTGTCACGCCCCCTCCGATAGGCCTGCATTGAAGGAGCGGAGCGTGACATCACACGGGGCGGAGCCGTGACGTCACAGCGCTCTGGCCTCGTGATCAACAGTAATCAGACCCGGAGCGAACACGCGCCGGGGACTGATTTTAACGGGGTGCGGCGTGCAAGATCACGGGGGTCCCCAGCGGCGGGACCCTGGTGATCAGGCATCCTATCCCTGATCCTTTGGATAGGGGATAAGATGTCTAAGCGCTGGAGTACCCCTTTAAATATATGTAAAGTGCCTCATTCACTGTAATATTATATTCCCATAAGGGCGAAAATAATTGTGTATGATATCACATAGGGATATTTGTCTTTTATGCAATGACTGAGTGCTGGTGGCTGCAGTCCGCCAGCTCACTGTATCTACCCGGTGACACAGAAATTTTAAACCTAGACACAGATAGCCCCTCTGACATGTTTCGCTCAAACAAGCTTTTTCAGAGGTTTCCAGTGCTATATGTCAGATTTTTATAAACTGACTGTAATTTGATACACTTTCCCCTTTAAACGTTAACTTTACATACACAGCAAATGTATTTGTAGATTTTTAGGTTTTGTAGCAAAGTATACATCAAATTTGAATGACCTTAACCCTCTATTGTATGTAATTGAAATCCTATCTCTTGGAGTTCATGACAGATTTTTTTCATTCATGTAATGACAGATGCTCTACACAATACTGAGATTGATGTTTGCAACCCTTGACATAAAAACTTGGCTCCTAGAACAGATCATTTAATTCCATGGTCACAGCCAAAATTGCCTGGATTGGCATTTTATTTTCCTGTCAAGGATTAATGACAAGTTTGAACTCTGCCCCTGACAAGGTGACGGATAATTTGTGAAACCGAAGGCAGCGGGACAAACACCATTTTATAATGTTTATACTATTGCTTTTTTATTTTAGTCACCTAGATTTAACATTTCATTTGATATGGTACATTTAATATGGCACAACGGGAGAAAAATGATTAAGCAATATCTGATGCTAAATGTGAGATTCATCTGTTGGACTGTTGGACAGAATGCATCGACTTGGAATATAAGCTTTACCAGTATATTTGAAAATGACTAGTTTTACTGTATTGTAATATTTCACTGTATTGCCTCATACAAAGTCATGCACATAATGCCTGTACTTACACTCTGTAGCACAACACTGCAGGCATTCTGTGTAATAGGACATCCATGTGGGAATATTCCGCTGCTGACATATTATCTGCAGGACTAGTAGCAGGGAGAATACAGTACCTCTGTAATGCAATCTCTGACAGTGTATTTTAACTTTGTATAAAAATACAGTGACCCCCCCCCCCCCCCCCCCGACCTACGATGGACCTGACATACAATCATTTCAACATATGATGGACTCTCAGAGGCCATTGCATGTTGAAGGCAGCATCAACATACAATGCTTTTGTATGTCGGGGCCATCGCATAAACGGCTATCCGGCAGCACAGACTGCTTCAGCTGGCACCGGATAGCCGTTTATGGTGCCCTGTGTGGTCCGCTGACGATCACTTACCTGTCCTTGGGGCTCCGGCGCGTCCTCTACGGGATCCCCTGCATCGTCGGCGCTCTCCATCGTCGTCATCATGTCGCTGCGCACGCCGTCCCGTCATCCAATAGGAGCGGCGTGCGTAGCGACGTGATGGCGTTGGCGGAGAGAGAGGATGCCGGGGAAGCAGAGGGCCTTGCCGGAGCGTCAGGGACACCCCGGGGACGCGGCGACAGTGATGGAAGGCGACATCCAGGGCAGCAGTGACGAGCGATGACGGTCCGGAGCGGCGGGGACAGGTGAGTACAACTTCCTATACCAGTGGTCTTCAACCTGCGGACCTCCAGATGTTGCAAAACAACACATATCATTTTGCAGATAGTAAACCAAACAGATTATGCCCTATATCTTGGGAATCAGAGGACATAGCAAGAAAGTAAAAACACTGTAGGAATCGAGACACTGGGCGTTACAAAAACAGTATAAAAATGTATAAATTTTTTTTTGCAGTAACCACAGGTTCTATTTAAAACGTCATGAATAAAGTAGAAGTTTTAAAGGCATGAGTGCCATGGAAAAGGTACCATGCACTGTTCAAAAGCCCAGGTAAGCTGAATTTGGAACTTTTTCTTTCTAATAATAAAGTTATGTAAGCTGAACTACCATGGCCTACTGCTGTTAAAGCCTATATGCACAAAGGGAAGGGTCCACAAAGTCCAGGTATTATACACCCCGATGTTCTAGCTATTCAATGCCCCCACCCCCACCCTATATGAGTTTAACATGCACAAAGCTTTTGTACAAGTCATCTGCTTAAGCTTTTCAATATTTAGTTATACGCAGCTACATCCTATTACAGGACAGCTGCTGTATGTATCATAATTCAATGAAAGTATGCAATGAAGGAACAGTTTTTTACAGTATGGCAATATGGCTCCAATATGACTTTTTATTTTACTTAAGTTACTTTCAATCTGTTTTTTAAATAAGAATATCAACTATATTAACACTTGCTGCCCACACACAGAATAGTAATTTTAGCCAGATGATAAAACGTAAAACTTATCGGAACGGTACATAACTACAGAAGCTGCCTTCAATATGATATCTGTAGCCTCCACCGAACAATGGGTATGGAAATGTAGGCCAGAAGTACAGACCTCCCCTGTAACCTTACCAAAAAAGTAAGGTAATATACCAGGTTTATATGATCACCCATCGCTTGGTCATTTCATAACATAAATTCGTAGCACAGGCGTTCTATAGTGTTGAAATGTTGACTATTCTTTCTGCTTAGATGGACGGTTGATTATAATTTTTAGTAATATAGCCTTAAAGGGGTACTCCACCCCTAGACATCTTATCCCCTATGCAAAGGATAGGGGATAAGATGTCTGATCGCGGAGGTCCCACCGCTGGGGACCCCCGCAATGTTGCTTGCGGCACCCACCTGTTTATTTTCTGGAAGCGCTGGAGGGTCTCGGTCGCGAGCACTGGAATAGAAGTCCGTGACGTCAGGACTCCACCCCCGTGTGACGTCATGCCCCGTCCCATAGACTTGCATTGAGGGGACGGGGCGTGACATCACACGGGGGCAGAGTCCTGACGTCACAGACTATCGTTCCAGTGGTCGCGACCGAGACCCTCCAGCGCTTCTGGACAATAAACAGGTGGGTGCCTCATGCAACATTGCGGGGGTCCCCAGCGGCGGGACCCCCGCGGTCAGACATCTTATCCCCTATCCTTTGGATAGGGGATAAGATGTCTAGGGTGGGAGTACCCCTTTAAGAATGTCATTTTTTTTTTAATCAATTTATCAAATTTCTCATCAATATCAGTTCATCACAAACCAGGCAACTGGATTTTGGTAGATGACTCTTCGGCTATATGAGAAACAGGATACATCTGTTTTGTTTATTTCATGGATTTGTTTTGTTTTTTCAGCAAAATTAAAAATCAGAGTATTAAAAATGACCTGACTAATCTAAACAGATAAGCTTTGTAAAGGCAATGCGCAAGAATCACTTAGATAAGCCTTGACAGATGCTTTGTTTTCCATCATCTTTCATTGTATCAAAGCTCTGTATTTTGTGTTATATATGGTTATTGCAACTCTCTGTGATGTAGCAAGTTGAGTCTTCTAATTCAGGGAGACATAAGTAAACAGGGCCTGGGTTCCGGTCTGTATGGTGATTTCATTTAGAAAAAGTCACCAGATGCACATACACTGAAGTCATACTGAAAAATGTATTAACCTTTTTCCTTCCACAAACCGTGATACAATAACTTAGGGTGAGCAGATTGCACATATAACATTACACAGTGTACCAGGAAGCTGAGCTGCAGTGACTGCTCCTAGCTTTACCCTGAAGCCAAGCAAAAAGAAACAGCAGCTCAAGGTAGTGGCTTAAAGGGGTACTCCTGTGGAAAACTTTTTTTTTTTATTCAACTGGTGCCAGAAAGTTAACCAGATTTGTAAATCACTTCTATTAAAATATCTTAATCCTTCCAGTACTTTTTAAGGGCTGTATACTAAAGAGAAATCCAAAAAAGAAATGCATTTCCTCTGATGCCATGACCACAGTGCTCTCTGCTGACCTCTGCTGTCCATTTTAGGAACTGTCCAGAGCAGCATATGTTTGCTATGGGGATTTTCTCCTGCTCTGGACAGTTCTTAAAATGGACAGCAGAGGTCAGCAGAGAGACTGTGGTCATGACTTCAGAGGAAATGCATTTCTTCTTTGGATTTCTCTTTAGTATACAGCCCCTAAAAAGTACTGGAAGGATTAAGATTTTTTTAAGAGAAGTGATTCACAAATCTGTTTAACATCCTGGCACCAGTTGATAAAAAAAAAAAAAACGTTTTCCACGGGAGTACCCCTTTAAAGATCAATTTTATGCAACTTTCTAAAATTTTTATTGAGGTACATTTACTACAAATGTCTAATACTGGACCTCCATCTGTTGCGAAACTACAACTACCAGCATGTATGGTCCGGTAACATCATGGAACATCTGGAGGACCACAGTTTGGAGATTACCGGTGTAAACTTTGCCTGAGCAGACAAAAAATGTAGCAGATCTATCACAGTGGTCCATGTTGTTTCATAAATATGGTGCAACTTTGAACTCTGTTGTCTAACCTATTAGTTGGCTCACTATACACCAGTTGATGAACGTTGCGGTGAGTAAACCCCTTCAAAGGGGCGCTTCAAACAAGAAAGTGTATAGATTATAGTATTCCTCACCTCAGACACCCTTTATGTCGTAATGTTTGGAATAAATTTGTGAGGTCAACCGGGCACCCAACTGGTCTGTTTTTTTCTGAGCCTACAGAAATCAATAAATCTACATAATATTGAATACAGTGACCCCCCCCACCTACGATGGCCCCGACATACGATCATTTCAACATGCGGTGGCCTTTCAGAGGCCATCGCATGTTGAAGGCAGCATCAACATACAATGCTTTTGTATGTTGGGGCCATCGAATAAACGGCTATCCTGCAGCGCAGACTTCTTCAGCTGCCGCCAGATAGCCGTTTACGGAGCCCCGTGTGGTCCGCTGACAATCACTTACCTGTCCTCGGGGCTCCGGCGCGTCCTCTTCGGGATCCCCTCCATCACCGGCGCTCTCCATCGTCGTCATCACGTCGCTGGATCACGCCATCCCGTCATCCAATAAGAGCGGCGTGCATAGCGTCGTGATGGCGGCGACGGAGAGTGGCGACGGAGAACGAGGACGCCGGGGAAGCAGAGGCCTTGCCGGAGCGTAGTGGACAACCGGGGACGCGGCAACAGCGATGGAAGGCGACATCCAGGGCAGCGGTGAGGAACGGTGACGGTCCAGAGCGGCGGGGACAGGAGAGTACAACTTCCTGCGGACCTCCAGATGTTGCAAAACTACAACTCCCAGCATGCCCTGATTACACAGCTGTGCAGAGAAATGATGTCGGCCCCCAAAATGGCTGGGCTCCTATATGCAGAGAAAGACTGTGAACGACCCACAGCTCTGAATCAGCCACAGTCGTCCCTTCATGTTCACGATGGGTGTGGGTCCATGAGATCAGACTACCACTGATCATAATGTGATGGATTGTCCTAGGAACATAGAATGGCCCTTTAAATATAATTATGCGAATTCTCTCACATGTCCAAAATTAAAAAGTAGCTGCATGCTATAAAAGCATCAGTGAATTTACAGGCAGGGATAGAAGTTTGAGCAGTATTTACTGTAAGTATAAATTATTTGTCCCGCCTAGTCTCAGGAACCCATGGAGCAAATTATTGTCACCTTCAATGGGAAGAATAAAAGAAATAAACATGCCTTTTCAATTTTCAGCAGATTAATGTGATATATTTGTTTACTTCGGTTAGTTTGTGGCTTGGGGCTCTTGGGATGCAGTTTGCTCCCAGGACTTAGTATGAGAAGTATTAATTTGTGTCCCAGTTGGAAGGTTTTATATGGGCAATTTGATTGCAATGTTTGTTTCATATTTTGCAGGAAAGCTGCCAGCTTTAGCCCTTTAATATTTACATTTAATGGAGTGAGAAGAAAAGAGAAGGACACTGAGTATGATGTATTGTAGCACTTATAATAAGCCTTCTTCTTCGGCTGAAATAAAAAAGGATGGCATCATAATTATGAATATGACTGCTTCAGTCTGACCAGGAGCACATTAGAAAACGATACCAGTGGAGGTCTATGAACTGGAAAGCTCACTGATAACCATAAAGGGATTCCTTTGGGACCCTTTCGACCCTAAACAGCTGTTAGAGTAAACCTGTAGTCACTTTCATGCTGCCTAAAACATTGGGGCAGTCCCCAGCAGCTTCTCCCCACCCTACTGGCCAGGAATCATAGATTGCTCTCTATACCGAAACAGGAGAAGATCTACTAATCAAGGCTGGTGGGGAGGGAAGAAGCTTCCAGGGACTATCCTGATGACACATAGCTCCGGGACCGTGAAAATTATGAAATCTTTCCTTTAAAGGGGTACTTAGGCGCTAAGACATCTTATTCCCTATCCAAAGGATAGGGGATAAGATGCCTGATCGCGGGGTCCCGCCGCTGGGGTCCCCCATGATCTTCCACGCCGTACCACGTTAGAATCAGCCCATGGAGCGTGCTCGCTGCGGGTCTGATTACTGGCGATCACGGGGACGGAGCATAGTGATGTCATGGCTCCGCCCCGTGTGACGTCACGCTCGGCACCCTCAATGCAAGCCTATGGGATAGGGGATAAGATGTCTTAGCGCCGGAGTACCCTTTTAACTCATGGACTTTTATAGATCGGTGTAACTGAGCAGGGAAACTCACCCTTACTAAAAGGTTCTAAAACATGTCTAATTTAAGTGGGTGTAGAGTTGGAATTTTTTTTTATTTTATTTTTTTTTAAATCTGGCCTAAACTAGGGCTTTCTAAATTTGGTGACTGAAAAGACATGTCACAAATTTTACAGGTAAAATTTGACACATAACTATTTGCAATATCCCAGTAGAACTAAAAACCTATGCAAAATGCTTTATAATTATAAATCTACAATGGCAATTAATAAATATAAATAATAGAAGAACCTTACTAAAGGAATTCACAGAAGTAAATGCATAGCACAATATTCAAACCTCTCTCTGTATCTCTCTCTACACAAGAAAATTAAAGTACTCCAGCTACAAAGTAGAATATTTTATTCTTTACCTACAAAAGAGTGCATCTCAAGCAGTAAAGTACTGATATCTACACTGCTCAAAAAAATGAAGGGAACACTTAAACAACACAATGTAACTCCAAGTCAATGACACTTCTGTGAAATCACACTGTCTACTCAGGAAGCAACACTGATTGACAATCAATTTCACATGCTGTTGTGCAAATGGAACAGACAACAGGTGGAAATTATAGGCAATTAGCAAGACACCCCCAATAAAGGAGTGGTTCTGCAGGCGGTGACCACAGACCACTTCTCAGTTCCTATGCTTCCTGGCTGATGTTCTGGTCACTTTTGAATACTGGCGGTGCTTTCACTCTAGTGGTAGCATGAGACGGAGACTACAACCCACAGAAGTGGCTCAGGCAGTGCAGCTCATCCAGGATGGCACATCAATGCGAACTGTGGCAAGAAGGTTTGCGGTGTCTGTCAGCGTAGTGTCCAGAGCATGGAGGCGTTACCAGGAGACAGGCCAGTACATCAGGAGATGTGGAGGAGGCCGTAGGAGGGCAACAAGTCAGAAGCAGGGCCACTACCTCTGCCTTTGTGCAAGGAGGAGCAGGAGGAGCACTCAAACGGTCAGAAACAGACTCCATGAGGGTGGTATGAGGGCCTGACGTCCACAGGTGGGGGTTGTGCTTACAGCCCAACACCGTGCAGGACGCTTGGCATTTGCCAGAGAACACCAAGATTGGCAAATTCGCCACTGGCGCCCTGTGCTCTTCACAGATGAAAGCAGGTTCACACTGAGCACATGTGACAGACGTGACAGAGTCTGGAGACGCAGTGGAGAATGTTCTGCTGCCTGCAACATCCTCCAGCATGACTGGTTTGATGGTGGGTCAGTAATGGTGTGGTGTGGCATTTCTTTGGGGGGCCGCACAGCCCTCCATGTGCTTGCCAGAGGTAGCCTGAATGCCATTAGGTACCGAGATGAGATCCTCAGACCCCTTGTGAGACCATATTCTGGTGCAGCTGGCCCTGGGTTCCTCCTAATGCAAGACAATGCTAGACCTCATGTGGCTGGAGTGTGTCAGCAAATCCTGCAAGATGAAGGCATTGATGCTATGGACTGGCCGCTCATTCCCCAGACCGAATCTGATTGAGCACATCTGGGACATCATGTCTTGCTCCATCCACCAATGCCACGTTGCACCACAGACTGTCTAGGAGTTCGCGGATGCTTTCGTCCAGGTCTGGGAGGACATCCCTCAGGAGACCATGCACCACCTCATCAGGACCATGCCCAGGCATGTAGGGTGGTCATACGGGCACGTGGAGGCCACACACACTACTGAGCCTCATTTTGACTTGTTTTAAGGACATTACATCAAAGTTGGGTCAGGCTGTAGTGTGGTTTTCCACTTTGATTTTGAGTGTGACTCCATATCCAGACCTCCATGGGTTGATAAATTTGATTTCCATTGATAATTTTTGTGTAATTTTGTTCTGCACATTCAACTATGTAAAGACGAAAGTATTTCATACGATTAATTCATTCAGATCTAGGATGTGTTATCTTAGTGTTCCCTTTATTTTTTTGAGCAGTGTACACATTTTTTTCTCTTACATACCATACCGCCAAGGTTTATTTGCTCTAGATGTGGAAAATAAATAAAAATCAGTATACCTTATATAGGATCTACAGGCAGAAGTATTTAACAATGTTGAGTTAAAGGGGTACTCCGGAGAATTTTTTTTTTTTTTTTTTTAAATCAACTGGTGCCAGAAAGTTAAACAGATTTGTAAATGACTTGTATTAAAACATCTTTACCCTTCCAGTAGTTTTTAGCAGCTGTATGCTACAGTGGAAATTCTTTTCCTTTTGAATTTCTTTTTTGTCTTGTCCACAGTGCTCTCTGCTGGCACCTCTGCCCATGTCAGGAACTGTCCAGAGCAGTATAGGTTTGCAATGGGGATTTTCTCCAGCTCTGGACAGTTCCTGACAGGGACAGAGGTGTCAGCAGAGAGCACTGAGGACAAGACAAAAAAGAAATTAAAAAGGAAAGAAAAAATCTATAAACTGCTAAAAAGTACTGGAAGGCTAAAGATTTTTTTAATAGAAGTCATTTACAAATCTGTTTAACTTTCTGGCACCAGTTGATTAAAAAAAACTTTTTTCCACCTGAGTACCCCTTTAATACTCTAAAAAATATCTTCATTGGAGGTTTACACAAATGTAACATTTCTACCTGCTTCAGTAGCTACTTGTAAAGACGCCATTGGATGTCCCTTAAAAGAACTTGGACATTAAATTACTCTTTTATGGCTTATTTCTGAAAATTGCTGAAATCATTAGGCAGATATAGTATACTATATGCCATAGTCTCAATTCATATATGAATAGATCATACTGTGAGATGTTACATAGCTCAGCACATTTAACACTGCAGTGGTTTTGGGTAGAGATGAGCGAACTTACAGTAAATTCGATTCGTCACGAACTTCTCGGCTCGGCAGTTGATGACTTATCCTGCATAAATTAGTTCAGCTTTCAGGTGCTCCGGTGGGCTGGAAAAGGTGGATACAGTCCTAGGAAAGATTCTCCTAGGACTGTATCCACCTTTTCCAGCCCACGGGAGTGCCTGAAAGCTGAACTAATTTATGCAGAATAAGTCATCAACTGCCGAGCCAAGAAGTTCGTGACGAATCGAATTTACTGTAAGTTCGCTCATCTCTAGTTTTGGGCACTCAGAACCATCTATAGTTGTTTTTGGTCACACACCACCACATTATTTTAAAATTGAAAGATAATCTACAGTAAGATTCACCAAACCCAATTGTATTGAATGGGCTATTGATTCATTTAGTTTTGTAAAAGTTGTTCTGCTTTCCATGTGTTTTGATTGCCCATGGAAGTCTAGAAGGAGACAATCCAGTCTGCCTACTAAGAATGGTCTACAAAGATAAATCATATTATTTCTCCCTCTCCTTCCCTTTAGCTTCCCAGCAGCAGAAACATGGCAAAGCAATAAGGACTGAGTTTTGTTCTGTGCTCTGATGGGGTAGGAAACTAAGGGAGGAAGAAACTGTGGGTGTACTACCGGCAAAAATCCCCTAAAATGGAAAGGATGAGAAAGAGCTGTGCACCATGGAGGGGCTCTCATGGACCCAATAACAAAAGTAAGAACACTAAAATCACATTTTCACCACTCTAAAGGGTTAATGCAAAAAATCCATAAGGTTTTTTGTTTAGAAATATTTCAAAATTAATCATACGCTTTATGTCAAAATTATGCGTGTTGTGTGTATAGTGTGAGAGCCTCAAAATGTAATGAGGAATATCAATGTATTATACTGCTAAGGATACGAGTATATGGTTATGTAAACATGTCATACATTTCCTATACATGGCAGAAATGTTGTTGGTGAGTGGATCTACATATAAAAAAGCATATACACGATTTTGTTCAGGTTTTTCCATAGCATGCAAATGGTATTAAAAAAAACTACCACATTCATATGCATTACTGGCAGAAAGAAAGCAGATGTGATGTGCAATTCCTGACAAAATCCTTAACATGTGAACGTCGGGGAGGTGACACCATTGTGACGAGTGCAGTGTGAGTGACACTGGTGCAGAATCCCTAAGTGCATCTTTCATGTGAATACAGTAAATAATATCTCAGCACCCAGAACATTCAGCACTTTTCTGCAGTGAAACATGGAACTTCACAAGATGATGCAGGAGACACAATATAGCACTAGGTACATTTACCACTGGCCATTGACCCTCACCTATTCATAGAAGCATAGAAAAATGATTTTAAATAATTGATTGTCTACATTGATCAGTGGTCTTACTTATTATTACAGATGAGCTAATCTTAAAGAAATAAAAAGTCTCTACTCAGGGAAATTCTCCAGGAGCCAAATCAGACTTCACAGTAAATCTCAGACCTAGCTAAACAATAATCTAATCTAATTTATAATCTATCATTATTAGATCTGTCTAACACCACCGTGCTGGATCAAATACATATATTTAACGTCTTTTATGCATTTGTTTCTTCCAGTTCTTCTCCTTATTAGATGGATTTCAGCAGCAGATAGAATATTGACACATGTGGCAATTCACTTGTGACTAATACCACATAATAAACCATTGACGTTGCCTACTGCAATGAAGGGGTCCTGGCACATTCTGGTTTGTTCCTGCATTTTTGGATAGTTTTTTTTTAACCAAATGTCCTGATGACCCGTGGCACAACAGAGAACCTAACAGTGACACAAGTGACGAACGACAGTGATGCTGATTATATTAAATTGCTGATGGAGATTCAGTCTGTCAGTGCCATGGGGAGTTATATGCTATATATATGCATCTATCATCGTCACAAACACTAATTACATAGTGGGATACGGATGAGAAGCTAAATATTTTCAGCAGCATTTTTTATTGACGACGAAAGGATGTCTGTTCACTAAAGTGATATTCAACTAAAATGCTAAAATGAGAAAGATGTTTACATTTTACTGGAGGAATGAACCTGTTGAACTTAAAGGGGTTGCAGTGCTTAAAAAAAATCCTTTTAACCCTCATGGTAGATTTAGGGTTTTTTCAGTCCTCTTGGTAGATTCAGGGTTTCCAAGTATAGAGCCACAAGGCCTCCATATGCTGCTCTACAGGTGAAGCTTTTACTTCTTAGAGGTTAAACAAAGCCCTTAATACGGTTTCAGTAAAACAATAAAATAAATCCTGAGTACTTACAAGCTAATGGACAACATAAAAGATCTTTAAGTTCCACATGTTTGCAGGTTCAGCTTCTAAAAAGGCTTTTGATTCCCTAACCTAAATACAAAAAAGTTATAGAAAAGTACCAGCTGCTCCAAGTCTAAAAATGTATTCTCTTCATAAACCAAGACTGCTGACTCATGACTCCATAACTTGAGAATTCTTACAGCCCAACCAGGTGACTTGAGGTAGGTGTTTGCATGCACCACAAGCCGCAATAAAACAAAATTTTCCGGACATTCCTTTATATTCCTAAATAATGGCGCCCGAGGATTAATTCTAAAAATGTTGTTGACAGGTTCCCTTTAAGGAATAGATGATATGTTATGCTACTGTTATGCTACATTGAACAGGGAAACGTTCAGCCCATGTTTAAACTAGGGACTGGGGGGGAGGGAACCTACAACATAGAGGGGAAGATAGTGTAGATAGAGAGGGGGGACTTATTAATCTACCTGGGGGTGGAGCGGAGGGAGGGGTTAGAATAGTTAATAGGGATAGGCTTCATAGGGAAAAATATATATATACACCAGTGAATTGCATGTTGACTAATGCCAGAAGTCTGACCAATAAAACTGACAAACTGGAGCTAATAATGTCTGAGGAGAATTATGACATAGTGGGTATAACAGACTTGGTTGGATGATAGTTGTGACTGGGCGGTCAACATACAGGGTTATAGTCTATTCAGGAAGGATCGCACAAAACGGAAAGGGGGAGGAGTTTGTCTTTATGTAAAGTCCAGTCTGAAGGCCGCACTGCGGGAGTATATACAGGAGGGAAACGATAATGTGGAGTCATTATGGGTAGAAATATATGAAGATAAAAATTTAAAAAATTCTGATAGGGGTTTACTATAAGCCACCAAACATAATGGAAGAGGCAGAAGATCAATTACTGAGGCAAATAAACAAGGCAGCAAATCAAAATGATGTGATAATAATGGGGGACTTTAACTATCCTGATATAAACTGGGAGACTGAGACCTGTGAATCTCATAAAGGAAACAGGTTTCTGACTATAGCTAAAGACAATTATCTGTCCCAAATGGTACAGGGCCCGACCAGAGGAGGCGCCCTACTAGACTTAATATTAATCAGCAGACCTGATAGAGTAACTAATGTGCAAGTAGAAGGACACCTAGGAAATAGTGATCATAATATAATACAGTATAACTTGTTCTTCAATAAGGGAATCTCGCAAGGGGTCACAAAAACAATGAACTTTAAGAAGGCAAAGTTTGATCAACTCAGAGAAGCCCTTAACAATATAAAATGGGATAAAGTCCTCAAAAAGAAGAATACTGACACTAAATGGGAGTCTTTTAAAACTATCTTAAATTCTCACTGTAAGAGGTATGGGAATAAAAGGGTCAGGAATAAAAGAAAACCAATATGGATGAATAAAAATGTTAAGGGGGCAATAAATGACAAAAATAAAGCATTTTAACTATTAAAAACGGGATGGCAGTGAAGAAGCATTAAAAAGCTATAGAGAAAAATGTAAAATATGTAAAAGAAACAGATAAAAGCCGCAAAAATAGAGACAGAAAGACTCATTGCCAAAGAGAGTAAAACTAACCAAAAAATGTTCTTTAACTATATAAATGGCAAAAAGGTCAAAAATGAAAGTGTAGGCCCTTTAAAAAATAATGAGGAAGAAATTATAGACGGGGATCAGGAAAAAGCTAATATATTAAACAAATTCTTCTCCACTGGAAAATAAAATGCCAGGTGAAATACAGTGTGATAAGGTAAAATCCCCAGTATAGGTCACCTGTCTAACCCGGGAAGAAGTACAGTGCCGCCTACAAAAAAAACAAAAAAGACAAATCACCAGGTTCAGATGGCATTCACCCCCATGTTCTAAAGGAATTAAGTATTGTAATAGACAGACCCCTCTTTTTAATATTCAGGGACTCTATAGTAACAAGGACTGTTCCCCAGGACTGGCGCATGGCAAATGTGGGGCCAATATATCAAAAGGGGTCAAAAGGTGACCACAGGAATTATAGACCTGTTAGTTTAACCTCTGTTGTATGTAAATTGTTTGAGGGTTTTCTAAGAGATGCTTTTTTGGAGTATAGTGATAAAAAATAAATGTATGACTCCATATCAGCATGGATTTATGAGGGATCGGTCCTAACCTGATCAGCCTTTATGAGGAGGTGAGCTCCAGACTGGACCAGGGGGAATTGCTGGATGTCGTATATATGGATTTTTCCAAAGCATTTGATACGGTACCACATAAAAGGTTGGTGCATAAAATGATAAGGATTGGACTGGGGGAGAATGTGTGCAAGTGGGTAAGTAAATGGCTCACTGATAGGAAACAGAGTGTGGTTATTAATGGTACTTAATCTGATTGGGGGACTGCTACTAGTGCGGTACCACAGGGGTCAGTATTGGGTCCTATTCTATTTAATATATTTTTTAACACCTTAACGACAATGGACGTAAATGTACGTCATGGTGCCGTGGTACTTAACGCACCATGGCGTACATTTAAGTGCTATCAGCAGCCAGGGACTCGCCGGTAAAGGCGGACATCAGTGATCGCGTGGATGTCCGCCATTAACCCTTCAGATGCCGTGATCAATACAGATCACAGCATCTGCAGCAGTGCGGTACTTTAAATGGATGATCGGATCGCCCGCAGCGCTGCCGCGGGGATCCGGTCATCCAGCATGGCGACCGGAGGTCCCCTCACTTGGCTTCGGCCGTCTCCCGGGGTCTTCTGCTCTGGTCTGAGATCGAGCAGACCAGAGCAGAAGAACACCGATAATACTGATCAGTGCTATGCCTTATGCATATCACTGAACAGTATTAAAAATCAAAGGATTGCTATAGATAGTCCCATATGGGGACTATTAAAGTGTAAAAATGAAAGTTAAAAAAAAATAAAAAATGTAATTTTTTTTTTAAAAATCCCCTCCTCCAATAAAAATATAAAATGTCCTATTTTCCCATTTTACCCCCATAAAGTGTAAAAAGTAAAATGTATACACAAATTTGGTATCACCGCGTGGGCAAACGTCCGAACTATTAAAATATAATGTTATTGATCCTGAATGGTGAACAGCGTGAACATAAAAAGAAAAGAGCAAAATTGCTGCTTTTTTGTCACATTTTATTAAAAAAAGAAATAATGAAAAAATGTATAAAAGTTTTATATACACAAATGTGGTATCAATAAAAAGATCATGGCGCAGAAAAGTTATAGGTCGGCAAAATAGAAGGATTTTAAACATACTAATTTGGTTAAAATGTTTATGATTTTTTAAGCGCAACAATAATAGAAAAGTACATGATCTTGGGTATCATGTTAATTGTATTGACCCACAGAATAAAGAACATATGTTATTTTTACCGTAAATTGTACGGCGTGAAAACGAAGCCTTCGAAAATTTTCTAAATTGTGGTTTTCTTTTCCCCCACACAAATAGTATTTTTTTGGTTGCGCCATACAATTTATGTTAAAATGAGTGATGTAATTACGCAGGACAACTGGTCACGCAAAAAACAAGCCCTCATACTAGTCTGTGGATGAAAATTTTAAAGAGTTACGATTTTTAGAAGACGAGGAGGAAAAAACGAAAATGCAAAAATAAAATTGGCCTGGTCCTTAAAGGGGTACTCCGCCCCTAGACATCTTATCCCCTATCCAAAGGATAGGGGATAAGATGTCAGATTGCCGGGGTCCGGCCGCTGGGGACCCCCGCAATATAGCAAGCAGCACCCACCTGTAACTGCTTCCGGAAGCGCTGGAGGCTCTCAGGATAATTCCTCCCGACCACGGAGACGGAAGATCGTGACGTCACAACTCTGCCCCCGTGTGACGTAATGCCCCGCCCCCTCAGCTGGCATGCCCCCTCCTATAGACTTTCATTGAGGGGGCAGGGCGTGACATCAAACGGGGGCGGAGTCGTGACATCACGATCTTCCGTCCCTGTGGTCTGGAGGAATTAGCCAGATAACCTCCAGCGCTTCCGGAAGCAGTTACAGGTGGCTGCTGCTTGATATATTGCGGGGGTCCCAAGCGGCGGGACCCCGGCGATCTGACATCTTATCCCCTATCCTTTGGATAGGGGATAAGATGTCTAGGGGCGGAGTACCCCTTTAGGTTCAAAATGGGCTAGGTCCTTAAGAGGTTAATGACCTTGTAGAAGGGTTGAATAGTAAAGTAGCAATCTTTGCATATGATACTAAACTCTGTAAAGTGGTAAACACTATAGAGGACAGTGCACTATTACAAATGGATCTGGATAGGTTGGAGGTTTGGTCTGGGAAGTGGCACATGAGGTTCAACACTGATAAACGTAAGGTAATGCACATGGGGAGGAAAAATCTGGGCTGGGATTATGTATTAAATGGGAGCACACTTGGGACGACTGACGTGGAAAAGGACTTAGGAGTCTTAGTTAATAGTAAATTTAGCTGTAGTGACCAGATCACTAGTCAGACCACACATAGAATACTGTGTACAGTACTGGGCACCAGTGTACAAGAAAGATATAGTGGATCTGGAGAGGGATCAAATACGGCAATCAGGGTAATACGGGGAATGGGAGGATTACAGAACCCAGAAAGATTATCAGAATTGGGGTTATTTAGTTTAGAAAAAAAAGACTTAGGGGAGATCTAATAACTATGTATAAATATTTCAGGGGACAGTACAGAGATCTCTCCCATTATCTATTTATTCCCAGGACTGTATCTATAACAAGGGGGCATCCTCTACATCTAGAGGAAAGAAGGTTTCTACACCAGCACAAACGGGGGTTCTTTACTGTAAGAGCAGTGAGACTGTGGAATTCTCTGCCTGAGGAGGTGTTCATGGTGAACTCTGTTCAAAAGGGGTCTGGGTGAATTTTTGGAGAATAACAAGGAATTTATTCTGACTGCCATATTTGGAGTCGGGAAGGAATTTTTACCTCTAGTATGAGGGTTTTTGCCTTCCTCTGAATCAACTCAGTAGGGACTGATTCGGGATATAGGTTGAACTTGATGGACTCTGGTCTTTTTTCAACCTTATGAACTATGTAACTATCTAACTAAAGCTTAACCAGACCACTGTCCCTGCCTTTTGGGTGCCCATCGCCTTTTTAGGATGGCCCCAACCACAGTTCCGAACCACACTCGGTCAGGAAATAATGGGTTAACAAGCAGACAACTAGAAGAAACAGAAAAAGAGTAATTAGAAACAGTAAAAAAGTAATCAGGCGGGCCGAATCCAAACCTAGAGTGATCTCACTACAAATATGGAAAACAGAAGACTAGTTGGGTCCCTCAGCTTAGGGTCAAAATACACAAAATAGATAAAGCAAGGAGCAATTCAGGAGCTAGTGCAGAAAGAACTCAAACACAGGCAAGGAGTAACAGACTGGCTGAGTATATCCCATCTGAGAAGAGCGTGAACAAATTTGTCCAACATTCATGCCCCTTGATTAGCCTGCACATTGTCACAGCAATGCAGGAAGCATCAGTCAAATTCAGGAGATGTTAACCCTTCTAACAGAACCAGATCCACTCATTACAACTACACTTCCTGTGCAGTTGCTACACACAATTTTTACTGACAATAACAGCGGATCACTGGGGGCTAGAGAGGTCAGATACACATCAACTAGTTGATCATTAGCAACAGTGCATAGTGAAAGTGTTCGGCCCCCTTGAACTTTTCAACCTTTTGCCACTTCAGGCTTCAAACATAAAGATATAAAACTGTAATTTTTTGGGAAGAATTAACAACAAGTGGGACACAATCATGAAGGGGAATGACATTTATTGTATATTTCAAACTTTGTTAACAAATAAAAAACTGAAAAATTGGTCGTGCAAAATTATTCAGCCCCTTTACTTTCAGTGCAGCAAACTCTCTCCAGAAGTTCAGTGAGGATCTCTGAATGATCCAATGTTGACCTAAATGAATAATGATGATAAATAGAATCCATCTGTATGTAATCAAGTCTCCATATAAATGCACCTGCACTGTGATAGTCTCAGAGGTCCGTTTAAAGCGCAGAGAGCATCATGAAGAACAAGGAACACACCAGGCAGGTCTGAGATACTGTTGTGGAAAAGTTTACAGCCGGATTTGGATAGATTTGAAAAGATTTCCCAAGCTTTAAACATCCCAAGGAGCACTGTGTAAGTGATAATATTGAAATGGAAGGAGTATCAGACCACTGAAAATCTACGAAGACCTGGCCGTCCCTATAAACTTTCCGCTCATACAAGGAGAAGACTGATCAGAGATGCAGCCAAGAGGCCCATGATCACTCTGGATGAACTGCAGAGATCTACAGCTGAGTTGGGAGACTCTGTCCATAGAACAACAATCAGTCGTATACTGCACAAATCTGGCCTTTATGGAAGAGTGACAAGAAGAAAGACATTTCTTAAAGATATCCATAAAAGGTGTCGTTTAAAGTTTGCCACAAGCCACCTGGAGATACACCAAACATGTGGAAGAAGGTGCTCTGGTCAGATGAAACCAAAATCGAACTTTTTGGCAACAATGCAAAACGTTTGGAGTAAAAGCAACACAGCTCATCACCCTGAACACACCATCCCCACTGTCAAACATGGTGGTGGCAGCATCATGGTTTGGGCCTGCTTTTCTTCAGCAAGGACATGGAAGATGGATAAAATTGATGGGAAGATGGATGGAGCCAAATACAGGACCATTCTGGAAGAAAACCTGATGGAGTCTGCAAAAGACCTGAGACTGGGACGGAGATTTGTCTTCCAACAAGACAATGATCCAAAACATAAAGCAAAATCTTCAATGGAATGGTTCACAAATAAACATATCCAGGTGTTAGAATGGCCAAGTCAAAGTCCAGACCTGAATCCAATCGAAAATCTGTGGAAAGAACTGTAAATTGCTGTTCACAAACGCTCTCCATCCAACCTCACTGAGCTCCAGCTGTTTTGCAAGGAGGAATGGGCAAAAATGTCAGTCTCTCGATGTGCAAAACTGATAGAGACATACTCCAAGCGACTTACAGCTGTAATTGCAGAAAAAGGTGACGCTACAAAGTTGTTACGCCGAGCGCTCCGGGTCCCCGCTCCTCCCCGGAGCGCTCGCAACATCCTCGCATTTGCAGCGCCCCGGTCAGACCTGCTGACCGGGTGCGCTGCAATACCTCTCTCAGCCGGGATGCGATTCGCGATGCGGGAGGCGCCCGCTCGCGATGCGCATCCCGGCTCCCGTACCTGACTCGCTCTCCGTCGGTCTTGTCCCGGCGCGCGGCCCCGCTCCTTAGGGCGTGCGCGCCGGGTCTCTGCAATTTAAAGGGCCACTGCGCCACTGATTGGCGCAGCTGGCTTAATTAGTGTGTTCACCTGTGCACTCCCTATTTATACCTCACTTCCCCTGCACTCCCTCGCCGGATCTTGTTGCCATTGTGCCAGTGAAAGCGTTTCCTTGTGTGTTCCTAGCCTGTGTTCCAGACCTCCTGCCGTTGCCCCTGACTACGATCCTTGCTGCCTGCTCTGACCTTCTGCTACGTCCGACCTTGCTCTTGTCTACTCCCTTGTACCGCGCCTATCTTCAGCAGTCAGAGAGGTTGAGCCGTTGCTGGTGGATACGACCTGGTTGCTACCGCCGCTGCAAGACCATCCCGCTTTGCGGCGGGCTCTGGTGAATACCAGTAGCAACTTAGAACCGGTCCACCAGCACGGTCCACGCCAATCCCTCTCTGGCACAGAGGATCCACCTCCAGCCAGCCGAATCGTGACAGTAGATCCGGCCATGGATCCCGCTGAAGTCCCACTGCCAGTTGTCGCCGACCTCACCACGGTGGTCGCCCAGCAGTCGCAACAGATAGCGCAACAAGGCCACCAGCTGTCTCAACTGACCGTGATGCTACAGCAGCTATTACCACAACTCCAGCAACAATCTCCTCCGCCAGCTCCTGCACCTCCTCCGCAGCGAGTGGCCGCTTCCGGCCTACGATTATCCTTGCCGGATAAATTTGATGGGGACTCTAAGTTTTGCCGTGGCTTTCTTTCACAATGTTCCCTGCACTTGGAGATGATGTCGGACCAGTTTCCTACTGAAAGGTCTAAGGTGGCTTTCGTAGTCAGCCTTCTGTCTGGGAAAGCTCTGTCATGGGCCACACCGCTCTGGGACCGCAATGACCCTGTCACTGCCTCTGTACACTCCTTCTTCACGGAGATTCAAAGTGTCTTTGAGGAACCTGCCCGAGCCTCTTCTGCTGAGACTGCCCTGCTGAACCTGGTCCAGGGTAATTCTTCTGTTGGCGAGTACGCCATCCAATTCCGTACTCTTGCCTCCGAATTATCCTGGAATAATGAGGCCCTCTGCGCGACCTTTAAAAAAGGCCTATCCAGCAACATTAAAGATGTGCTGGCCGCACGAGAAATTCCTGCTAACCTGCATGAACTTATTCATCTGGCCACCCGTATTGACATGCGTTTTTCCGAAAGGCGTCAGGAGCTCCGCCAGGATATGGACTTTGTTCGCACGAGGCGGTTTCTCTCCCCGGCTCCTCTCTCCTCTGGTCCTCTGCAATCCGTTCCTGTGCCTCCCGCCGTGGAGGCTATGCAAGTTGACCGGTCTCGCTTGACACCTCAAGAGAGGACACGACGCCGCATGGAGAATCTGTGCCAGTACCGAACACTTCTTGAAGGATTGTCCTATCCGTCCTCCCCGCCTGGAAAGACGTCCGCTGATTCCGCACAAAGGTGAGACAGTTTTTGATGTCAACTCTGCTTCTCCACGCCTTACTGTGCCTGTGCGGATATCTTCCTCTACCTTCTCCTTCTCTGCCGTGGCCTTCCTGGATTCCGGATCTGCAGGAAATTTTATTTTGGCCTCTCTCATCAACAGGTTCAACATCCCGGTGACCAGTCTCGCCAGACCCCTCTACATCAATTCTGTTAACAATGAAAGATTGGACTGTACCGTGCGGTACCGCACGGAACCTCTCCTAATGTGCATCGGACCTCATCACGAAAAAATTGAATTTTTGGTCCTCTCCAACTGCACTTCTGAAATTCTTCTTGGATTACCGTGGCTTCAACGCCATTCCCCAACCCTTGATTGGTCCACAGGAGAAATCAAGAACTGGGGTACTTCTTGTCTCAAGGACTGTCTTAAACCGGTTCCCAGTACTCCCTGCCGTGACCCTGTGGTTCCCCCTGTATCCGGTCTTCCTAAGGCTTATATGGACTATGCTGACATCTTTTGCAAGAAGCAAGCTGAGACTTTACCCCCTCACAGGCCTTATGACTGTCCTATTGACCTCCTCCCGGGTACTACTCCACCCCGGGGCAGAATCTATCCTCTGTCTGCTCCAGAGACTCTTGCCATGTCAGAGTACATCCAGGAGAATTTAAAAAAGGGCTTTATCCGCAAATCCTCCTCTCCTGCCGGAGCTGGATTTTTTTTTGTGTCCAAAAAAGATGGCTCCCTACGCCCTTGCATTGACTACCGCGGACTTAATAAAATCACGGTAAAAAAACGCTACCCCTTACCTCTTATCTCGGAACTCTTTGATCGCCTTCAAGGTGCCCACATCTTTACCAAACTGGACTTACGGGGGGCTTATAATCTCATCCGCATCAGGGAGGGGGACGAATGGAAGACTGCATTTAACACTAGAGATGGACACTTTGAGTATCTGGTCATGCCCTTTGGCCTGTGCAACGCCCCTGCCGTCTTCCAAGACTTTGTTAATGAAATTTTTCGTGATCTCTTATATTCCTG
Source organism: Hyla sarda (assembly GCF_029499605.1). NCBI lineage: Eukaryota > Metazoa > Chordata > Amphibia > Anura > Hylidae > Hyla > Hyla sarda. Next base: position 472,566,443 of record NC_079189.1, read on the forward strand.
TGTTGTGGTTTATCTGGACGATATTCTGATTTTTTCTGCCAACTTAGAAGAACACCGCCAGCATGTCCGCATGGTTCTTCAGAGACTTCGGGACAATCAACTTTATGCCAAAATGGAGAAATGTCTCTTTGAATGTCAATCTCTTCCTTTCCTAGGATACTTGGTCTCTGGCCAGGGACTACAAATGGACCCAGATAAACTCTCTGCCGTCTTGGATTGGCCACGCCCCTCCGGACTCCGTGCTATCCAACGTTTTTTGGGGTTTGCCAATTATTACAGACAATTTATTCCACACTTTTCCACTATTGTGGCTCCTATCGTGGCTTTAACCAAGAAAAATGCCAATCCCAAGTCCTGGTCTCCTCAAGCGGAAGACGCATTTAAACATCTCAAGTCTGCCTTTTCTTCTGCCCCCGTGCTCTCCAGACCTGACCCATCTAAACCCTTCCTTTTGGAGGTAGATGCCTCCTCTGTGGGAGCTGGAGCTGTCCTTCTACAAAAAAATTCTTCCGGGCATGCTGTTACTTGTGGTTTTTTTCTAGGACCTTCTCTCCAGCGGAGAGGAATTACTCCATCGGGGATCGAGAACTACTGGCCATTAAATTGGCGCTTGAGGAATGGTGGCATCTGCTGGAGGGATCAAAATTTCCAGTTATCATATACACTGATCACAAGAATCTCTCCTATCTCCAGTCTGCCCAACGACTGAACCCTCGCCAGGCCAGGTGGTCATTGTTCTTTGCCCGTTTTAACTTTGAAATTCATTTTCGCCCTGCTGACAAGAACATTAGGGCCGATGTCCTCTCTCGTTCTTCTGATGCCTCTGAAGTAGAAGTCTCTCCGCAACACATCATCCCTCCGGACTGTCTGATCTCCACTTCTCCAGCATCCATCAGGCAAACTCCTCCAGGCCAGCGTTTCTCCATGCCAGCGTCTCGGGATTCTCAAATGGGGACACTCCTCCCATCTCGCAGGCCATGCGGGCATCAAAAAATCCTTGCAACTCATCTCTCGTTTTTATTGGTGGCCGACTCTGGAGACGGATGTTGTTGATTTTGTGCGGGCCTGTACTGTCTGTGCCTGAGATAAGACTCCTCGCCAGAAGCCTGCTGGTCTCCTTCATCCTCTGCCCGTTCCCGAACAGCCTTGGTCACAGATTGGTATGGACTTTATTACAGACTTGCCCTCATCCCGTAGCAACACAGTTGTTTGGGTGGTCGTTGATCGATTTTCCAAGATGGCACATTTTATTCCTCTTCCTGGTCTTCCTTCAGCGCCTCAGTTGGCAAAGCAATTTTTTGTACACATTTTTCGCCTTCATGGATTGCCCACGCATATCGTCTCGGATAGAGGCGTCCAATTCGTGTCTAAATTCTGGAGGGCCCTCTGTAAACAGCTCAAGATTAAATTAAACTTCTCTTCTTCTTATCATCCCCAATCCAATGGGCAAGTAGAAAGAATTAACCAGGTCCTGGGTGACTATTTACGGCATTTTGTTTCCTCCCGCCAGGATGACTGGGCAGATCTTCTACCATGGGCCGAATTCTCATACAACTTCAGAGTCTCCGAATCTTCTGCTAAGTCCCCATTTTTCGTGGTGTACGGCCGTCACCCTCTTCCCCCCCTCCCTACTCCCTTGCCCTCTGGTTTGCCCGCTGTGGATGAAGTGACTCGTGATCTTTCCACCATATGGAAAGAGACCCAAAATTCTCTTTTACAGGCTTCATCCCGCATGAAAAAGTTTGCCGATAAGAAAAGAAGAACTCCCCCCATTTTTGCTCCCGGAGACAAGGTATGGCTCTCCGCTAAATATGTCCGCTTTCGTGTCCCCAGTTACAAACTGGGACCACGCTATCTTGGTCCTTTCAAAGTCTTGTGCCAGATTAACCCAGTCTCTTACAAACTCCTTCTTCCTCCTTCTCTTCGTATTCCCAATGCCTTCCATGTCTCTCTCCTTAAACCACTCATCATTAACCGCTTCTCTCCCAAACTTGTTTCTCCCACTCCTGTCTCCGGTTCTTCTGACGTCTTCTCCGTGAAGGAGATTCTGGCCTCCAAGACGGTCGGAGGGAAAAAATTTTTTGGGGTGGATTGGGAAGGCTGTGGTCCAGAAGAGAGATCCTGGGAACCTGAGGACAACATCCTAGACAAAAGTCTTATCCTCAGGTTCTCAGGCTCCAAGAAGAGGGGGAGACCCAAGGGGGGGGGGTACTGTTACGCCGAGCGCTCCGGGTCCCCGCTCCTCCCCGGAGCGCTCGCAACATCCTCGCATTTGCAGCGCCCCGGTCAGACCTGCTGACCGGGTGCGCTGCAATACCTCTCTCAGCCGGGATGCGATTCGCGATGCGGGAGGCGCCCGCTCGCGATGCGCATCCCGGCTCCCGTACCTGACTCGCTCTCCGTCGGTCTTGTCCCGGCGCGCGCGGCCCCGCTCCTTAGGGCGCGCGCGCGCCGGGTCTCTGCAACTTAAAGGGCCACTGCGCCACTGATTGGCGCAGCTGGCTTAATTAGTGTGTTCACCTGTGCACTCCCTATTTATACCTCACTTCCCCTGCACTCCCTCGCCGGATCTTGTTGCCATTGTGCCAGTGAAAGCGTTTCCTTGTGTGTTCCTAGCCTGTGTTCCAGACCTCCTGCCGTTGCCCCTGACTACGATCCTTGCTGCCTGCCCTGACCTTCTGCTACGTCCGACCTTGCTCTTGTCTACTCCCTTGTACCGCGCCTATCTTCAGCAGTCAGAGAGGTTGAGCCGTTGCTGGTGGATACGACCTGGTTGCTACCGCCGCTGCAAGACCATCCCGCTTTGCGGCGGGCTCTGGTGAATACCAGTAGCAACTTAGAACCGGTCCACCAGCACGGTCCACGCCAATCCCTCTCTAGCACAGAGGATCCACCTCCAGCCAGCCGAATCATGACAAAAGTATTAACGGGGCTGAATAATTTTGCACAGCCAATTTTTCAGTTTTTTGTTAAAAAGTTTGAAATATCCAATAAATTTCGTTCCACTTCATGATTGTGTCCCACTTGTTGTTGATTCTTCACAAAAAAATTACAGTTTTATATCTTTATGTTTGAAGCCTGAAATGTGGCAAAAGGTCACTGTAAATGGTGCATGACTTGTTGTTCGGCACAAATGTCTTTTTGGGAATTGCTACAGAAGAAATTAACCTATTGAAATAAATGAATGAGTATCTAGCACATGGCTAGATTAGGTCTGCAAGAGAAACAGTGGAGGTGGGTCCTTAAAGGGGTACTCCGCCCCTAGACATCTTATCCTCTATCCAAAGGATAGGGGATAAGATGTCAGATTGCCGCGGTGCCGCTGCTGGGGAGCCCCGGGATCCCCGCTGCGGCACCCCACTATCATTACAGCACAGAGCGAGTTCGCTCTGTGCGTAATGATGGGCGATACAGGGGACGGAGCCGCGTGACGTCATGGCTCCGCCCCTCGTGACATCACGGCCCGTCCCCTTAATGCAAGTCAATGGCAGGGGGCGTGACGACCGCCACGACCCCTCCCATAGACTTGTATTGAAAGGGGCGGGCCGTGACGTAACGATGCTCCGGCCCCTGTATTGCGCGTCATTACGTGCAAAGCAAACTCGCGGGGATCCCGGGGCTCCCCAGCAGCGGCACTGCGGCGATCTGACATCTTATCCCCTATCCTTTGGATAGGGGATAAGATGTCTATGGGCGGAGTACCCCTTTAACTAGGGACACCCCTCTATGATGTCCACATGACCTAATAGCCCATATGGGCACAGCGTTGTCTTGAGGAGAAAACCCAGTTAAGTTACTCTCACACCTTGCTGTGATACTGGGGTGGTCCAGTGTGAGCTATTCCTGCTTCTATTCTGAACTTAGGCTGGGTTCACACTACGTTTTCTCCCATACAGGAGCGCATACGGCAGGGGGGAGCTAAAAGCTTGCGCTCCCGTATGTCACCGTATGCGCTCCCGTATGTCATTCATTTCAATGAGCCGACCGGAGTGAAACGTTCGGTCCGGTCGGCTCATTTTTGCGCCGTATGTGCTTTTACAACCGGACCTAAAACTGTGGGCAACCACGGTTTTAGGTCCGGTTGTAAAAGCGCATACGGCGCAAAAATGAGCCGACCGGACCGAACGTTTCACTCCGGTCGGCTCATTGAAATGAATGACATACGGGAGCGCATACGGTGACATACGGGAGCGCAAGATTTTAGCTCCCCCCTGCCGTATGCGCTCCCGTATGGGAGAAAACGTAGTGTGAACCCAGCCTTAGCCAGTTGGCTGAGGTATTATGAGCTTTGCTGAACATGTGTCTTTTAAGTGTTAAAAGTCTGTATTACGGTGTTTCCTACATTAAATATGTGTTTTCCTGTTTTCTCCTGTCATAAGTCAGAATCTAGTTACAGAAAACCTCCAAGCCAATAGATGCAGGTGTTGTCCTAATTCCACCTCCCTAGCCTGGGAAGTGGTAAGTCCTAGGAGAGCACATGTTGCTCTGCAGCTCCTTTGACATTCTTGAGGAGACTTCAAAATTTCTGTTCGAGCCTGGCCCTTTGGGCATTGTGTTAACACCCCCCCCCCCCCCCACACACACACACACCAGATAACCCATTTAAGCTTTTACCAAGTTGTTGACTACCAAGCTAAGGTCAAGTGTCTGTATGGTATTGAACTGTTGCACCAGTAGTTTTACAGTAGTTCACTGAAACCCTGGCTACCAGGAATCTTTTTTTGAGGGCTTTGTGTAAGGGAACAGCACATATAAAAAGAAATGTGCGTGGGGACACAGAGGGATTTCATTTCAACACCACTTAAACACATGACACTCATAACAGGGTGAGATCCTTTCCTTTGAGGGAATGTGTCAACTAGATTTTTTTTCCCGATTAGAGACAGGTATTTAAACATGTTCTTTTTTTTTCTAATCCATTTCTATTTTCTGATTGTAATTTTTTTGATTATCTTGCCTGAGTTGTCTGCCTCAAGACCCATGTTTCGTCTGATTCCGCCTTCTTCTGTGTCAAGCATCACCTGGGCAACCTGTGTGGACAGATTGTGCCAGGGTAGTGATCTGGGTGCCGCCTGCCGCAGCAAGTCCATCCCGCTTTGCGGAGGCCTCTGGTGAAAACCAGCGGCACCTTAGACTCCGCTCCCTGGTACGGTTCAGTCATAGTCCACACAGGACAGTAGATCCACTACTACTACTCAGCCGTTACGGTAAGATCTTTACAGTAAGATCCAGCCATGGATCAAGCCCAGGTTCCTCTGCCAAGTGTTGCTGACCTCTACTATAGTGGCTCGACAGTCAGCACAGATAGAACAACAAGCGCAGCAGATGTCTCAGCTTTCTGCACTTGTGCAGCAACTCCTAGCATTTCTACAGCCTCCTCCTCCACTGGCAGAACCCTCCGCAACTCCTGCTCCCATTGCTTCAGCTGGTTCCAAGATTCGTCTGTCTCTGCCTACTAAGTATGATAGAGATCCAAAGTTCTGCAGGGGCTTCATTACTCAGTGTTCCATGCATCTTGAAATCCAAGCAGATCCATTTCCCACTGGGCATTTGTCATCAGCCTTTTTTCAGGGAATGCCTTGGACGCACTGGGACCACAATGACCCATTGACCTCAAATCTCCAGACTTTCCTTAATGAATTCCGTAATGTATTTGAGGAACCGGCCCGGGCTTCTTCAGCAGAGACAGCTTTACTGAATCTCTCTCAAGGAAACTCTTCGGTGGGAGAATATGCAGTACAATTCCGCATCTTGGCCTCTGAACTGGCCTGGAATAATGAGGCCTTGTCCGCTACCTTTAAAAAGGGCCTCTCAACTAGGATCAAGGACGCCTTGCTGCTCGAAATCTTCCTTCTTCCCTTACTGAACTCATCAACCTTGCTACACATATTGACGTACGGTTCTCAGAGAGACAAGAGGAGCTTCGACGTGAGAGGGAACCACTCCGGTCAAGGCATTATCCTCGCTTGGCCCCCGTATCTCAACGTCCTCCACAAACATCTCCCACTCCAGGATGCAGGTGGACGCATTAGACTTTCTTCTTCTTTCTTCTTATGCCTTTATTGTGCTAGTCCTGAACACTTCCTAAAAGAGTGTACTCTTCGTCCTCAGTGTCCAGGAAACGCTCGCACCTAGGGCACGTAGGAGAGGCATCCCTGGGTAAAAATTGTACCTCTCCACGTTTGACCATGCCTGTTCGTCTTCTTATTTCCAAGAAGTCTTACTTCCTCGCCTCTGCCTTCCTCGATTCTGGTTCTGCAGGGGACTTTATTGATGCCTCCCTGGTCCAAAAACATTGTTTACCAGTGTCTCGGCTAATAAAGCTGCTGTATATTTTTTTCTGTTAACGGAGAATGCCTGAAGAGTAAGGTCCTTTTTCGCACTGAACCTCTCATCATACAAGTAGGAGTGTTACACAAGGAGAAGATACAGTACTTAGTACTTCCTCATTGTACTTCTGAACTTCTTCTAGGACTTTCTTGGCTACAGCTTCATTCATCTCAGTTTGATTGGAATTCTGGGAAGGTTTCTCGTCTGGGAGCTTTTTGTCAAGGTCACTGTCTTGAGTCCATTCTGTCTAGGGTTGTTTCATCACCTCCCATTAAGTTTGGCATTCCTTTCCCCTATTGGGACTTTGCAGATGAATTCTGTGAAAAAAAGCAGTGACTCCACTTCCACCACCTCACCCTTATGATTGTCTCGTTGACCTTCAATCAGGTACTACACCTTCCCGGGGAAGAATTTATCCGCTTTCTGTACCTGAGACGCAAGCAATGGAAAAATATATTCAAAAAAACCTTCAAAAGGGTTTTATTCGAAAATCCTCTTCTCCTGCTGGGGCCTGAATTCTTCTTTGTTGGGAAAACAGATGGCTCTCTTCGACCTTACATTGACTATCGGGGACTAAATAAAATCACCATCTATCTGATCGTCTACGGGGAGCCAGAATCTTCACAAAATTAGACCTCTGTGGAGCATACAATTTAATTTGCATTCGAGAAGGCGATGAATGGAAAACGGCTTTTAACACCCGAGATGACCATTTTGAGTATCTAGTCATGCCATTTGGTCTTTGTAATGCTCCTGCAGTCCTCCATGAATTTGTTAATGAGATCTTTCGTGATCTGTGGTATATCTGAGTGGTAGTCTACCTGGATGATATCCTGATTTTCTCTCCCAATTTAAAACTTCATCGTGTTCATGTCCGCCAGGTACTGCAGTGTCTCCGGGAGAATTGTCTATTTTATCAGTTGGATAAATGTCTCTTTGGGATAACAAGTCTACCCTTTCTCGGTTATATTGTCTTCCATCAAGGACTAAAGATGGATCCTGCTAAGCTTTTAGCCGTCCTGGACTGGCCTAGTCCTTCTGGTCATCGGGCTATTCAACGATTTTTGGGGTTTGCCAACTACTACCATCAATTCATTCCTCATTTTTCTTCCTTAGTAGCCACAATAGTAGCCCTTACCAAAAAGAACAGTAACAGCAAAAATTTGTCTCCAGAGGCTGAAGAAGCTTTCTCTCGGTTAAAGTCTGCTTTCTCTTCTGCACTTCTTCTCTCTAGACCTGATCCTGGAAAACCATTCTTTTTGAAGGTTGACACATCCTCTGTAGGAGCCCGCGCAGTTCTCACTCAAAAATCCTCTAAAGGCATAAACATTACTTGTGGTTATTTCTCCAAGACCTTTTCTACTGCGGAAAGAAACTATTCTATTGGTGATCGAGAACTCCTCGCCGTTATACTGGCCTTAGAAGAATGGTGCCATCTCTTAGAGGGCTCTACTCATCCTGTCAGCATCTTTACAGATCACAAAAATCTTTTATATCTACAATCTGCACAACATCTGAATCCCCGTCAAGCAAGATGGTCACTCTTCTTCTCCCGATTCAACTTCTTCATTCATTTCTGTCCAGCAGAGAAAAATGTTCAAGACGATGCTCTTTCTTGTTCCTCTGATGTTGTTGGTCAAGATTTCACTCCATGTCATATAATTACTCCTGAGTGTCTTATTACTGCAGCTCCAGCTTCTCTTCTTCAAGTCTTTCCCGGGAAGACCTTCATGCCTCCTCGTCTTGGACATCGGGTCCTCAGTTGGGGAATCTCCTCGTTGTTGGCTGGTCTCTCTGGAATCAAGAAGTATTTTCTGTTAATCTCCAGACATTATTGGTGGCCACATCTCAAACAGGTCGTCACAATTTTTCGTCTACATGGCCTCCCTTCCCACATTGTCTCAGATCATGGAGTGCAATTTGTCTCCAAATTCTGGAGTGCCCTTTGTTCTCGTTTAAAAATTAATCTGGACTTTTCTTCCGCCTACCACCCTCAATCCAATGGGCAAGTGGAGAGAGAAAATCAGGTCTACTGCAACATTTTGTTTCTGTTCAGTAGGACAATTGGGTTGATCTTCTGCCTTGGGCAGAGGTTTCATGCAATCATAGAGACTCTGAGTCCACCAAATCTTCTCCCTTTTTTTTTTGTCTACGGTCTTCATCGTCGTCCACCTCTTCCTCTACCAGATTCCTCTGGAGTGCCGGCCGTTGATTCCCTAATCAGAAATTTTGTCTCCATCTGGCAAAAGACTCGACGCTTGTTACTGTCTGCCTCCTCCCAAATGAAGTCTCAAGCGGACCAGAAAAGAAGACCCCCACCATCCTAGTGACAAAGTCTGGCTCTCCTCAAAGAATATACGCTTTAAGGTTCCCAGTTATAAGTTGGGGTATTGTTACCTGGGTCCATTTGTGGTTTTTTTTTAAAAAATCTATCCTGTCTCTTACAAATTACATTTACCTTTTCATTCCAAATTCTTTTCATGTCTCGTCGTTCAAACCCCTGGTTATTAATCGATTTTCTCAAAAAGTCATTGCTCCCACTTCTGTCTCTTTGGACATTTTTGAGGTGAATGAGATCCTCGCCATGAAAACTGTGAAAGGTAAACGTTATTTTCTCGTTGACTGGAAGGTTTTTGGTCCCGAGGAAAGATCTTGGGAACCAGAGGAGAAAATTGTTGATCGTAGCCTAGTACAATATTTTCTTGGACCCAAGAAGAGGGGGAGACCCATAGGGGGGTACTGTTAGGGGCAGCGCTCAAGCTATTCATTCTGTCCGTGAGCGCTCCCCCCTCCTTAACTTCCCTGGCTCCGGGACTCGCGCTGCGGGACACACCTGCACGTGTGTCCTGGGCGTTACTAGGGCCAATGCTCCGGCCATGTGGCCATGAGCGCACCCCTTCTGGTTGTATTGTTGGCTCCGGGCATCTCCTTATCTTCCTCCGTCCTTGGCCTCTCTTTTGTTCTGCCTCTAGCCGGTGGGCGCATTCCCTTTCCTTAGGGCACGCACGCCGCCGTTGCTAAATTTAAAGGGTCAGTATGCCCTTAATTGGTGTCCTGCTGGGTGGAACCTATATTAGTCCGGCACCTCCCTAGTGTGGTGCCGGATCTTCGTGCCTTGTGCCTAAGAGAAAGCGTTACCCTTGTGTGTACCATATAATGTTCCTGACCTCTCGCTTGTGACCTGACCTTGCTCCTTTGCCACCTGCCTCCTGACCTTGTGCCTGTGACCTTACTATGCTAAATTGCTGCCTGCCTCCAGACCCGTGCTTAATCTGATTCCGTCTTCTTCTGTGCCAAGTATCACCTGGGCAACCTGTGTGGACGGATCATGCCAGGGGTAGCGACCTGGGTGTCACCTTCCGCAGCAAGCCCATCCCAATTTTTAAAAAATTGAGTTGGATTTCAAAATGAATGATATCAACTCAACTTAAAATACACTGTATACTACCCTATAGGCAATTCTCTCATATGTAAGTGTACAGACTGTTCCCTCAAAACCCCCAAAAAATCTACAGCTTTAACAGCTTACTTTTTAATAAAGATGGAGGGCAATGGATTTTATCATCACTTTAACAGTTTGCTGTTAAGGACACTGTGAAGGACCATCATAGGAGTTATAATGCTGGTCATATTGGTTGCCAACCAACGAAAAAAAATATAGATTTCTGTTATTTTAGATTACAATGTCCAAGATGTTCTGAAGATGTTCTGAGTTTTTGATTCCTGGATGGAGGCATTTTAGCTTATGTGTAATACATAAGTGTCATACATTATTTATCTGAATTCGGTACTGTATATTTGTTTCTGGTGTGGGAGTTAAGAATACACTTAAGACTCTAGGTAGCAGAACCCTTTCATTGTATGGCGCCAACATGCCAATCTCATTATGAATCACTGTTAGAGTGGGAGCACATCAAAGTCCTGTATTGCCAGTCATAATAGGTATTACATGAATACACACTTCCCACACACCTCTTATTGCACAAGCCAAAGACCTGTTTTCAGACACTGTGCAGGTGCAAATCCAACAGTCACATTAAAGTGTTCCTTTCAATCATTTGATATGTTAGTGCCAGATCTGCTATGCATTTTGTTAAGATGCTTTACATAAACCACTGAAGCAAAGTAGTTTCAGATGTCCTCTTGACATTAAATAGGACCATTCAGATTAAACCTTTTCTTCTTTGTTCAGAGACTTTTCCAGGCACTTTTTTAGTACCCTACTTCTTACCACATTATATAAAAGATAAACAGGTACACATATCGCATTAATAAGACCAGAAACACATCTGCCTCTGAGAGGGAATATAAATAAAGTATCAATATATAAACAAGGAATCACGGGTAGCATTATTCATTGCTTGTACTATACAATTACATCTTGGCATGCAGCTGGCATTAATTCAGATATAAGTGTATTAATGTGAACTGAAAGTTTCAACACTCCTTACTCGAACTTCACTAGTATTAACATGCAGCAGCCCAATCTTCCTAATAGAATCATAAGATATTTTCATGTACTACTTCATATTTTTATTGCAAATAGATGAAAGCAGTAGTCTTTTCCATAGACCAGTGATCTTCAAACGGTGGACCTTTAGATGTTGAAAAACAGGTAGAGGTCCAAAGTTTGAAGACCACTGTCATAAACTGTTGGCACCTAATATAAAACAGTGTAAGAAGCACACTAAGGGCAAAAGTACAAAAGGATATCTACATAAAGTGGGTGAAATAAGTATTGAACATGTCACCATTTTTCTCACTAAGTATATTTCTATAGGTGCTATTGACAGGAAAGATGTTGGTAACAACCCAAGTAATCCATGCATGTAAAAAACTAAAACAAATAAGTTCAGAAATTAAGTTATGTGTAGTAATGTGAAATGACACAGGGGAAAAGTATTGAACACATGCAGAAGGGGGGAGGGGTGTAAAAAGGCATGGAAAGCCAAGACAACAACTAAAATATATCAGTAATTAAAAAAACAATCCAGCCCCTTGTCAGTGCAAAGAGCTGTCTTAAGCTTCACTAGCTAATTGTTGCAAAACATAACAATGGCATTGGTTACAGGCAACATTTCTAAGCTTCTGAATGTTTCAGAGCACTTTTGGGACCATAAAACGGAATTAGAAAAACAATAATTTAACCATTATTGAATTGAAAAGCCAGTCACTCACCAAATAGTTCTTGCTTCAGGCTTTATTTCATGCTGGTAGTAATGCTCACATACATGTGGAACACAAAGGGAAGAGCAGGGGGGTACAACGGAGCTTGTTGCCATTGTACCCCCCTGCTCTTCCCTTTGTGTTCCTCATGTATGTGAGCATTACTACCGGCATGAAATAAAGCCTGAAGCAAGAACTATTTGGTGAGTGACTGGCTTTTCAATTCTCTTCTGACTCTACATTATAAAATCACTGAGGGAGGTTTACTAATACCGGCATTTAAATGCATACGCCTCTCAGTAAATCCAGCGGATCTGAGGCTGCCCATGTGACAGGTAAAGAAAACTAAGCTTGCTAGGAGCCTCTGTAGATTTTTGCAGTAATTTATGCCTGCATACAGACTGCACATAAGGATTGAGAGTTCTGGATAGTTTTCACTGCTTCAATTTAATTTATGTATATATTTTTGATGTTACAAAGACTAAGTCCTGGGGACTTCAAACATGTCTTAATTCTATTGTAAATGAACAGTTTGTATCCTTTAATACAAATTTTAAGTCATTTAGGAAATCCTCGGAAAGAAACCGGTAAGTCACCATAATCTTGATGGCCTACGTGCAAGATCTGAATCACAACTCCAGCACTAAACATAAACCAGAATACCAATTATATCTCTTGATAACTGTGTAATATCTCAAGTTTTTTAGACCACATGATAGAGATATAAACCTCTATATTTACTGTCTGTAGTGTATTTGTTTGCCTAGTGACAATTAGAGACTTACTTGCAGAAGAAGGTTCAGTGTGAACAGGGGGAGTAGAAGGGAGAAAGGATGGGTAGCCCACAAAGAAAGAACGTAGGGAGCGTTCGGAGAGAAGAGGGGAGCGCTGAGATGGGATATTCTCACAGCTGCCCACACTGTTGTGAATCTTGAGGTTCAGAGGCTTGTTCTTTTTCTTTGTTCTGGGAGAAAGAAAAATAACAGGGGAGAAAAAAAGGACACAAGAGAAAGTAATGTTAGTTGAAATATTAAAAGAAAGCTAGAAGGGAAATGTTAGAAGCAAGACTGACATTAATAACAACACACCAAGCTGATAGTACTCTCAATGAATGAGATTTATTATTACTGTCTTACATTACAAAGCATAAAACTATATAAGATGGGCAGAGGCTGCGCCAAACTATTGCAGTGATGCACAGTGTGTGAGAGATTTGGTGCATCATGCTAAATATGTTGGACACGTCTCTTCTTCCCACTATCTCTTGGTTGGCCTACTTTGTGCCAATATTTTCCATCACAATAATACCACACCCATTAATAATTCTGGCACATTTTATGACTCATTACACATTTCAAAACTATTTAGTGAGGCACAAAAAGTGTCTAAATCATAAAAAATTGCCACACAGCATGTATGACAGTTCTAGTGAAATATATGCTTTTCTAGATCTCCCTCAATTCGTTTTCAAGAACATAGGTTAAGTCTACAAAATGAAAACATTTGAAAGTGGAAACAAGAAGAAAGATTTACATATGTTAACCATCATTAGATAGTTTGAGTCAAAAGACATGGGTGTAGCTAGAGAGGTAGCAGAGGAAGCAGTCGCACCGGGGCCCTGGTGCCTAAGGGGGCCCCAAAGCACATCTGCCCCATTAAAGACCAGTAATATAATTGGCATATGGGGCCCTGATTCAGATTTTGCATCGGGGCCCAGAAGCTACAAGATACACCTCTCGTAAAAGGATATAATTTATTGGTTTTAAAGCTGAAAATATATACTATGATTTTTGATATCTTGTAGATGTAGTTGGGGAGGGGGGCATGTATCATCAATGTTCTTTGTAGAAAAAAAGAAGCTCAGATTTGCCAAAAATTAGGTGACTACTTTCTCCGCCATGCATCCCACCTCCAGAGTTAAAGGGGTACTCTGCCCCTAGACATATTACCCCGCTGCTGGGGACCCCCTCGATCTCCCTGCTGTTCGTTTAGAGCGTCGGGTGCAGCGCCAAAGGCTCATGATGTCACAGCCATGCCCCCTTAATGCAAGTCTATGGGAAGGGGCGTGACGTGAGGATAAGGATAAACACCTTCTTTACCACCAGAAAGCTGGTAGCATGCGTTTCTGATACGTCACCAGCAGTGCCACCTACTATAGTTTGTAAATGAAGATAAACATAGCACTGTACAGCGCTGTACAGTGTGTAAATATAGTTTTCTACAGAATCGGGCATTAAGCAGTATTTGCCTTAAGTACTGGTTGTTGGTATAGTCTAAACGTACGGCGTCCATTTTAGGACATTGTCAGTCGCAGCCGTAACTCCGTGCCGAGTTAGGCGAAACAGGATCCCGCCTCCTCCCACGGACCAATCGCCATCAGTCGTCAGACGCTACTCCGTCCCCCGAAACAGCGTCCCACCTCCTTCCTCGCACCAATCGATGTCATCCGTCAGCCACAACTCCCTCATCCAAACTCCCTCGTCCAAAACACCGTCGTGCCTTAGACGATTCTCCCTCAGACACAACTTCCTGCCTCATAGCCAAGCCGACGCTGCACAGCATGTATAGCAGAGTCAAAACTGTTAAACTTGCACATGTACTACAGACACTACATGTTCTACAGAGTCTGTATAGCAGACCCAATACTGAATAGCATGTACAGCAGAACCAGTGTAGTATAGAGCTGACACTGACTTGGCTCTGCTACACGGCAGAAAGGTTTTTCGTCTGAGGGATGACAAGGTTTTGGATGAGGGAGTTTAGGATGATGGAGGAGGGAGGAGGGATTTGCGGCTGACACCTAACGGAGATTGGTCTGAGGGAGGAGGCGGGACGCTGTTTCGCCTGGTGCAGGACGGAGTTACAGCTGACGACTGACGGTGTCTTAAAATGGACACTGTATAAACTTTCTTAAACCAATCATAATGTGTCAAATCTGATAAAGAAATTGAATATTTCAAAAAATGTGCATTTGCGTTTGTCAAAGCAACTGAAAAAAAAGACCCCTTAATTCTCTTCTAGAACAAAAACAACAGTTTCTGGCCATAAAAAGGCCAATTGGCAGAAAATATGGGGTTCACCACTATTATGCTGGTGGTAGGATCTCATGGGCAGTGCTACAGACTTGTGTTGATCAAATATAGTATCTGTCTGTCTACAGCTACAGAAAAGGCTTTGAGTGACTGGCTTCTGGATAACAAATCTGAGCAATGCATATTACTGGATTATATACCGCAGTGGTCTCAAACTGTGGCCCTCCAGATGTTAAAAAACTTCAACTCACAGCGTTCCCGGACAGCCAGAGCCACAGCTTGGGACCACTTATATACAGAATTATCAATCAGTATCAACTCCAATCATATCTTAGCTGTATATTGGGGATTTTTTTAATCAATATTCCTACTGTATCCTTTAAGAGTATATCATATAACAGCATCATTTAGATCTCAAAGATGACTGTAGCTTCATGTTTTACAGAACGGAATTATTTAAAATGTACTTTACAATGAGGTAAATTGTAATACATATATACGTCTAAGTGCATTTAGTATGAGCTTAAAGGAGTACTCCAGTGGAAAACATTTTTTTTTTTAATCAACTGGTTCCAGAAAGTTAAACACATTTGTAAATTACTTCTATTAAAAAATCTTAATCCTTCCAGTACTTATCAGCTGCTGTATACTACAGAGGAATTTAAGTTGTTCTTTTCAGTCTGACCACAGTGCTCTCTGCCGACATCTCTGTCCATGTCAGGAACTGTCCAGAGTAGGAGCAAATCCCCATAGAAAACCTCTCCTGCTCTGGACAGTTCCTAACTCAGACAGAGGTGTCAGCAGAGGGCACTGTGATCAAACAGAAAAGAACAACTCAACTTTCTGTGGCGTATTACAGCAGCTGATAAGTACTGGAAGGATTAAGATTTTTAAATAGAAGTAATTTACAAATCTGTTTATCTTTCTGGAACCAGTTGATTTGAAAAAAAAAATTCCACCAGGGTACCCCTTTAAGCCATGCTCTTACTTCATCTTTTTTAAACCTGTTTCATTTCTAGGTGTTACTTATAATGTATGTTTGTTTCTCAGGAGACTACAGCAGAAGCCTGATATAATCACATTGTTATTGCTGAAGAAGCAGAGCATATTAGAAGGTTTTCATGATTTATGAAAGTGTAAATTACTATTGTTTCATTGGAGAATTGGACAAACTAAGTAGGAATCTTAGGGATAAAGGATCCAGTAGAAAGGTGACAAGAGCTTCATTTATGTTTAGATTCAAACATTAGAATAAGCTGAAACAATTGCCTTAGTGGTCAATTCCCCGTGTGCCCTGGTAGCCTGAAACCTGAAGGCTGATTGAATACACAAATAGAAGCTTCTCTTTCTCACATACTTCACATATTTACATGGAAGCCTCAAAGCAAAACGGAAAGCAGGATATGATAGTGAAAGAAAAGCTGAGCTATGTGATATATATATTTATATGATTTGGAACCTGATTTCTTAATGAAAACCAGAAAAAATCCTGACAGGACTCCTCGTAGGAGTGGCAAGAGTCCCTACCAACAAAGTCTATATCTTATCAATCAAATGATCACATGGTCATGTCCCCTATTGGGCCTAAAGAAATGTAAACGAAAGTCTATTAAATATTCATTAAAAAATGTTTTTTAAAAATTGACACCCTTTCAAAATGTTTTATTAGAAAAATATTTATAAATATTAAAGTAAAGAAAATTACACAAAATTAATATTCCTGCAACTATAATGATACATACAATATTATTTATTCTGCAACTGTGTAGTTGCTGCTGCATACTTTCCTATCCATTGAAGTCATTGACTTTAATGGGAAGGAAAATATGCAGTAGCAAAAACGCAGCAAAATACAACACAAGTCACCCTACCCTTAAGGTTAAAGAAGAACTCAAAAACATGAGTTATCTACCAGTTACATAAACAATTTCTTAGTAAGGCGTATTGTAGTGGATTCTGAGGCAATTCTGTTGTAATGTATTGCTGCGTAGAAGCAAACAATTATTTTTCACTTTAATCTCACTATTTTAAAGTGTACCTGTCATCAACAAAAACTTTGTATATAATATAGATAATACAATTATATTTATATTTGTAATAAACAATGTTTAAAAAATGTGTATATTTATGAGTGAAAAATGCTGTCCCAGCAGCTATTGCCTGCGATGAGTCCAAATACAGGAAGAGCAGGCTCTGTGCAGGCTCCTGGCTTGTCAATCACCCTGCTGTGTGAGCCTGTAGCATGTCACAGATCCTCACTGCACAGAGCCCTGCTTGTCCTCACTGCACAGAGCCCTGCTTGACCTCAGTGTACAGAGCCCTGCTTGCCCTCAGTGTACAGAGCCCTGCTTGTCCTCAGTGTACAGAGCCCTGCTTGTCCTCAGTGTATAGAGGCCTGCTTGTCCTCACTGCACAGAGTACTGCTTGTCCTCAGTGTACAGAGCCCTGCTTGTCCTCACTGCACAAAGCCCTGCTTGTCCTCAGTGTACAGAGCCCTGCTTGTCCTCAGTGTACAGCACCCTGCTTGTCCTCACTGCACAGAGCCCTGCTTGTCCTCAGTGTACAGAGCCCTGCTTGTCCTCAGTGTACAGAGCCCTGCTTGTCCTCAGTGCACAGAGCCCTGCTTGCCCTCACTGCACAGAGCCCTGCTTGTTCTCAGTGCACAGAGCCCTGCTTGTCCCCAGTGCACAGAGCCCTGCTTGTCCTCAGTGCACAGAGCCCTGCTTGTCCTCACTGAACAGAGCCCTGCTTGTCCCAGGTGCACAGAGCCCTGCTTGTCCTCAGTACACAGAGCCCTGCTTGTCCTCAGTGTTCAGAGACCTGCTTGTCCTCAGTGCACAGAGCCCTGCTTGTCCTCACTGAACAGAGCCCTGCTTGTCCCAGGTGCACAGAGCCCTGCTTGTCTTCAGTGCACAGAGCCCTGGTTGTCCTCAGTGTTCAGAGACCTGCTTGTCCTCAGTGCACAGAGCCCTGCTTGTCCTCACTGCATAGAGCCCTGCTTGTCCTCACTACTTGTCCTCAGTGTACAGAGCCCTGCTTGTCCACAGTGTACAAAGCCCTGCTTGTCCTCAGTCTACAGAGCTCTGCTTGTCCTCAGTGTACAGAGCCCTGCTTGTCCTCAGTGTACAGATCCCTGCTTGTCATCAGTGCACAGAGCCCTGCTTGTCCTCAGTGTACAGATCCCTGCTTGTCATCAGTGCACAGAGCCCTGCTTGTCCACCCTCACTTCCTGTATATGGACTCCTCATAGAGACACACAGGCAATAGTTGCAGGGACCATTTAATTGTATTATCTACTAGTGTTGAGCGGCATAGGCCATATTCGAATTCGCGAATATTCGCGAATATATGGATGAATATTCGTCATATATTCGCGAATATTCGCATATTCGAAATATTTTCATTTTATTTTCGCATATGCGAAGATTAGCATTTACAAAAATTAACATAAGCGAAAATTCACATATGCAAAAATTAGTATATGCGAAGTTTCGCATATGCGAAAATTCGCACACCAGTCTCACACAGTAGTATTAGAGCCTTCTTTACACCAGACAAGCTGGAAGCAGAGAGGGGTGATCACTGTGATGTGCACTGTGAAAAAAAAAATATTCGTAATTACGAATATATAGCGCTATATTCGCGAATATTCGCGAATATGCTATATCCGCAAATAAAATTCGCATTGCGAATATTCGCGAGCAACACTATTATCTACTTTATATAAAAAGTTTTTGTTGATGACAGGTACACTTTAATGTATTTTGTGAGCATAAGCATTGTAGCTGAATAAAAGTACTGTCCTTGAGAGACACATAACACTGATTTATGAATAGTATACCTGAACTAAAATAAATGCAAAGAGTTAAATACACAGGAAGTAGCAGTGAAGGACAGTAAGGATGTCATTTACGATCTAAGGTAAGCAAAATAACAAACCCTATGAACCTTGTAATTGGTGCAATTAATGGTTGTCACCTTTGGAAATCCAGCATCCGTACAGCTAAAATAATGGAATAAAATATGAGAAGACTTTACACTAGAGGACAGCTCAGGGACTTATATTTGTCTAACTTATATCATTGATGCAAATGTCAGATGTTTCTAAATAGGTTAATAATTTTGCAAGTATCTTGTATTGAAGTAATTGATTACAGCTCTAATGTGATGCTTAGTGCCCTTGTGGCTATTAGGCAGTGATATCTGGCAATTTTCAGGCATCTTTCCTCTAGTGTATTCTGTTGAACATTTATACAATAAATAATAGCATACAAATTACAGTTGTTCATGTAAATTAAATCATACTGTGTCTACCTTCTGCCATCTAGTCACTGATATTCCTAAGGCTTTGTTTACACCATTACAAACTTCTATGGTATATATGCCAGACATATGGCCCAGATGTAGCCAACTTATATATATATATATATATATATATATATATATATATATAGATAGATAGATAGATAGATAGATAGATAAATAGATAAATAGATATTATAGTTCAACATGTTTGCCATTGTTGGCAATTAACTCCCTTAGTAACAATAAAATGTTACGCCTTATGTCATATATATATATATTTTTTTTTTTTCACAATGCTCTTGTATTGGGAAGAGTAGTAGACCAAGCTTTCCAGTAAAAAACAAACAAAGGTATGTCAATGACACTTACTGGTCAGATGTATGCAAAAAGGACACTTTTCGCCATATGTCTTGCCCTAAGCAGACTAGAGCTGGGCGGTATGACCAAAAATGTGTATCACTGTTTTTTTGTAAATTATGGCGGTTCCACGGTATTTACCCACCCTCATTATGTGACCTGTGGGTGCTGCTTCTCTCCTCCACGCTGTACTGTACTATCCTGTGCCTGGGCTGCAAACATAAACAAAATAAACTTTAACTCACCTTCTAACTCACCACGGTCCAGCGATGCAAGCCTCCTTGCGATGCTGCTTCCTGGGGATGGGAACATCACAGAGCTGTCAGCCTATCACCGACCGCAGCGATGCCCCGCCTTGTCCGGTGATAGGCTGAGTGCACTGCCATGTAAGAAGCTGGCTGGCTCCTTACATAACAGTGCGCTCAGCCTATCACCGACCGAGGTGGGACATCGCTGCGGCCGGTGATAGGCTGACAGCTCTGTGACGTTCCCATCCCCAGGAAGCAGCAAGACCGTAGGAAGGTGAGTTAAAGTTTATTTTGTTTATTTCTGAAGCCCGGGCACAGGATAGTACAGTACAGTGCATCGGCTGATAATTATTTGTGGGGGGGGGGGGGAGAGAAGCAGCGCTCGCGGGTCACATATGATTAGTCCCCCGATGTGGGGGGACAGCGCAGCGCTGGGCTGATAAACTGGGGGGGGGAGAAAAGCAGAATAGCGCCCTCGGGTTACATATGATTAGCTGCCCAATGTGGTGACAGCGCACTGCGGCTGATAATTCATTAATTTGAGGGGGGGGTGGCCAAACCGGTATTGCGGTATAGGAAAAATTCATATCGTGCAGGAAAAGAAATTCTGTATTCGGTATGAACCGGTATACCACCCAGCACTAAAGCAGACTATGGATAAGTTCAGCATATAAATCTGCAGCATAAGCATTTCCCTCTATATGTGCACAGCTCTATATGTGCACAGCACAGCTATATCCAGCTATTTCTAATTGGGCACAAACACAAAATATGTGAAAAGGAAAAAGAAATATGTGAAAAGAAAAAATATGTGTAAAATTAGGAATTGCTCATGTTTTTTTTTTTGTTTACCCCTGAAAACTGGACACACAAGAGCATCCTAAGAGTGAAGCAGAGATACATTCTGTCACTCCCTGCTTACCGCCATGCCACCAAGATCCACAATGCTGCTTCACACAATAAATACTGGCTAATCCTCAATGCTTCCATCCTAGTTTGCCTGGACACTCTTTGGCTATGTTCACACGAGGGAATGTCTGCAAGGAAAATCTCTGTGTGGAAGTTCTCCTAAATTGCGGAGATGTGCTGGCGCTAGGACACTGCAATGCATTTCTGTGCAGTGTCTGATGATAGAATAGATATGTCAATTTTTTCTGCGGACACCGGAATTTGAATTTCTGCGCCACATGTTTCCAGCACGGAAATTCTGCTATGTGAACAGCGCAGCAGAATCCCATAAAAAACAATGGGACTCTGCTTCTCTGTTAAAATGGCATTTGAGTGCACATATGCTGACTTTTGCTCTCTTATTCCTTAATCTCTTAAGGACCCAGGGCGTATGGATACGCCCTCACACCCTGGGCCTTAAGGACCCAGGGTGTATCCATACGCCCTGGCGTTTTCCGGTCTCCACCGCTCGCCGGGCGGAGATCGGAACGGCATGCCTACTGATATCGTTCAGTAGGCATGCCGTACAAATGCCTAGGGGGGTCCCAGGATCACCGCATGTCGGCGATCGGCGCAGATCGCGAACGAATTCACATCCGCGATCTGTGAAGATTCCGGTTATTTGGGTCACTTGTGACCCGATGACCCGGAAAAGGAAGGTGATCAGCGGTGTAGGATACACCGCCAATCACCTCCTGTTGCTGGGTAGCGGTGACAATACTGTCACCGCCCCAGCAACGCTGCTATTGGCTGGCGATCGTCGGCCAATAGCAGTGCAGCAGAGGAGGGGTTAACGGTCCCCTCACGCAGCTTTGCCCGCTCGCTGAGTTCAGTCAGCGGGCAGAGCTGTGTGAAGAGGACCGGGATCCCCCCCTCGGAGTGCCGGAGCCCCCTCAGAAAGAAGAGGAGCCCCTAGATCAGGGTCAGCTTGTTGCAGGGAAAGGTAGGGTAAAACAGTAAAACTAAAGGGAAAGTAAAAGTAAAAAAAAAAAGTAACCCCCCCCCCCCTGACCCCCTAATAGGTCCCCAAGGGTCCACCGTCACCTGATTCGTGTGACCCCGGGCCCTATTATGGGTTCAGGGCGCTGCTTGTGCCACGCTTTTTTAGCCTCCGACTCCGAATCTGCCAGTGAGGACGATGAAGATCCAACATTTTTGTGTTCTTCATCGCCTTCCTCATCATCTAGTAGGGATGATGTGTCCCCTGTACGGCGGCGGAGACGCCGCCAGGCGAGGCCACGCACCCCCCATGAGAGTGACCCAGTGGCCGACACTAGTACGGGTGGCAATGCCGCTCGTAATAGGAGTCCAGCTCCCCAGACAAGTGCACTGGAGCCCCCTTCCGGTGACCCTGTCTGAAGCCCCCCAGAGGGTTATCAGCCACGGATTCCTGAGTATGTTGGCGACTCAGGAATCCGGATTGACACGGCTGGGTTCACTGATCTGGACTTTTTAAAGTTTTTTTTCAGTGGCAGCCTGGTCAATCTAATGGTGGAGCAAACAAACTTGTACGCCCAGCAGTTCATTGCCCACCACCCAGATTCGTTTTTGGCCAGGTCCAATGAATGGCGCGCCATTGATGCAGCGGAAATGAGGACAATTTGGGGCCTCACGCTGCATATGGGCCTGGACAAAAAACCAAGTGTCCGTCATTACTGTAGCGGGGACGTCCTCTACCAGACCCCTCTGTACAGTATGGCGATGACACGGAAGCGGTACGAGGCGATTCGGAAATGCCTGCATTATGCAGATAATGAGGCATGTCTGCCCCGAGGTGATCCCACCTATGACCGGCTTTACAAAGTGAGGCCGGTCATCGATCACTTTGGGGCCAAATTTTTGGAGGCCTACGTACCGCTCAGGGACCTCTCGGTTAATGAGTCTCTCATCAGTTTTAAGGGGAGACTCAGCTTCCGCCAGTATATTCCCTCGAAGCGGGCGCGGTATGGCATGAAGCTCTATAAACTCTGCGAGAGTACCTCCGGGTACACTTGCAAGTTTAGAGTGTATGAGGGACGAGATTCCCGTATTGAACCCCCAGAATGTCCCCCCACTCTGGGTGTTAGCGGGAAAATCGTTTGGGATCTTATGCACCCATTGCTGGATAAGGGTTTCCACGTGTACGTGAACAACTTTTATACCAGCATCCCTCTCTTCACATCCCTTGCCGCCAGATCCACGTCCGCTTGTGGGACCGTGCGGAAGAACCAGAGAGACCTACCTCTAAATTTTGTTAAGATGCCTATTCCCAAGGGTCCCAAGAGTCCCGTGCCCTGACCCATGATAACCTGTTGTTGGTCTGGTATAAGGATAAGAGGGATGTCCTTATACTCACCACTATTCATGGGAACGGCAGAACCCCTGTCCCTGTGCAAGGTACCGTGGGACCGATCCTCAAGCCCGATTGTATTCTGGACTACAATCGGTATATGGGGGGAGTTGATCTCTCAGATCAAGTCCTCAAGCCATATAATGCCATGCGGAAAACACGGGTATGGTACAAAAAAGTTGCGGTCTACATGGTACATATTGCCATGTACAATGCTTTTGCACTATCCCAGTACGCTGGCAACATAGGGACATCCTCCAGTACCAAGAAGAAGTCCTAAGGTTCCTGAAAGAGCAGGCCGGACTTCCCAAGGGTCTGGAGTTATAGGCACCAGGATCGTCCCTGGCCAGCACTTTCCAGGTGTGATCCCCCCCCCCACTGGAAAGATGGGGCGATCCCAGAAAAAATGCAGAGTGTGTCGCAGGAAGGGGAGACGGAAGGACACCACATATCAGTGCGACACTTGCCCAGATAATCCGGGCCTCTGCATAGGCTGCTTCAGGGAGTATCACACTTCCATGGAGCACTAAATTTTCCCTTTTCATTTTAATTTTCCATAATTTGACCAATGTACCAAGTCCAGAGTACATTCAAAATTGTTAACCCCATAAATCACTAAATTGCCCAAAAAATCTGAAAAAAATCCTGATAAGACCTCTGGGGGTGTTTTTTCAGAAATGGGTCATAGGTCACTGAGTCACTATCATCGGGGACTTTTTATGTTGCCTCAAATGCGCAGCGTTCTCTCTCCACCTGAGCGGGTGCGCATTTGAGGCAACAGGTTAGGGACGGCCACACACATCACATTCCCAGAATGATGATTTAGAGCACAGGGTTTGGAGCGGGCATATTTTTTTTTTCATTTTGGCTATGCTCTGGGTCATCATTCTGGGAACATATCCTGTTTTATTATTTTATGATTTATAGTCTTCTGGCCCACTGTACCCCATATTACGGGCCTCCGTACCCCACCTGTCTACCCCAGTTACGGCCCGTTGTCCCCCATAGTGTTCCCCTATTTTAGGGCTCAGTGCTCCCCCCATTAACGATCCTTGAGGGGGGGTCCCACATCCTGGCTGCTATAATAAGCTCAAGGCCGCTGACTGACCTCCCACTCAAAGACCTGCTGTGCAACCACGGAGCGAAAATCATCAAAAATTAAGGTATGTCCTTACTCCAAAAAAATGTATTTACAAATTTTGGGGGGTCTTTTCTGCTATTAACCCTTGTAAAAATGTAAAATTTTGGAAAAAAACCCACATTTTAGTGAAAAAAATAACAGTTTTTTAACATATGCAAAAGTCGTGAAACCCCTATGGGGTATTAAGGCTAACTTTACCCCTTGTTACGTTCCTCAAGGGGTCTAGTTTCCAAAATAGTATGCCATGTGTTTGTTTGTTTTTGCTGTCCTGGCACCATAGGGGCTTCCTAAATGCGACATGTCCCCCCCATTTCAGCAAAGTTTGCAAATGTGACTCCTTCTCTTCTGAGCATTGTAGCGCCCCTGCAGTACACTTCAGGTCCACTTATGGGGTACCTCCATACTCAGAAAAGATGGGGTTACAAATTTGTTTTTTTTTCCTGCTATTAACCCTTGCAAAAAGGTGAAATTTGGGGGGAAACACACATTTTAGTGTAAAAAAAAAGAAAACATTTTTACATATGCAAAAGTCGTGAAACCCCTGTGGGGTATTAAGGCTCACTTAATTCCTTGTTACGTTCCTCAAGGGGTCTAGTTTCCAAAATGGTATACCATGTGGGTTTTTCTTGCTGTCCTGGCACCATAGGGGCTTCCTAAATGCGACATGCCCCCCCCCCCCCCCCGAGCAAAATTTGCTCTCAAAAAGCCAAATATTACTCCTTCTCTTCTGAGCATTGTAGTTCGCCCGTAGTGCACTTCAGGTCCACTTATGGGGTACCTCCATACTCAGAAGAGATGGGGTTACAAATTTTGGAGGGTCTTTTCTGCTATTAACCCTTGCAAAAATGTGAAATTTGGGGGGAAACACACATTTTAGTGAAAAAAAAAGAAAAAATGTTACATATGCAAAAGTCGTGAAACCCCTGTGGGGTATTAAGGCTCACTTTATTCCTTGTTACGTTCCTCAAGGGGTCTAGTTTCCAAAATGGTATGCCATGTGGGTTTTTCTTGCTGTCCTGGCACCATAGGGGCTTCCTAAATGCGACATGCCCCCCGAGCAAAATTTTCTCTCAAAAAGCCATATATTACTCCTTCTCTTCTGAGCATTGTAGTTCGCCCATAGTGCACTTCAGGTCCACTTATGGGGTACCTCCATACTCGGAAGAGATGGGGGTTACAAATTTTGGGGGGTCTTTTCTGCTATTAACCCTTGCAAAAATGTGAAATTTGGGGGAAAACACACATTTTAGTGAAAAATATATAAAAAAAATTTACATATGCAAAAGTCGTGAAACCCCTGTGGGGTATTAAGGCTCACTTAATTCCTTGTTACGTTCCTCAAGGGGTCTAGTTTCCAAAATGGTATGCCATGTGGGGGATTTTTGCTGTTCTGCTACCATAGGGGCTTCCTAAATGAGACATGCCCCCGAGCAAAATTTGCTCTCAAAAAGCCAAATATGACTCCTTCTCTTCTAAGCTTTGTAGTTCGCCCGTAGTGCACTTCAGGTCAAGTTATGGGGTACCTCCATACTCGGAAGAGATGGGGTTACAAATTTTGGGGAGTCTTTTCTGCTATTAACCCTTGCAAAAATGTGAAATTTGAGGGGAAAGAACATTTTTTTTTTTTACATATGTAAAAGTTGTGAAACACCTGTGGGCTATTAAGGCTCACTTAATTCCTTGTTACGTTCCTCAAGGGGTCTAGTTTCCAAAATGGTATGCCATGTGGTTTTTTTTAGCTGTTCTGGCACCATAGGGGCTTCCTAAATGCAACATGCCTCCCAAAAACCATTTCAGAAAAGCGTACTCTCAAAAATCCCCTTGTCGCTTCTTCCCTTCTGAGCCCTCTACTGCGCCCGCCGAACAATTTACATGGACATATGAGGTATGTGCTTACAAATATAACTATACATTTTCTCCTTTTACCCCTTGTAAAAATTCAAAAATTGGATCTACAAGAACATGCGAGTGTAAAAAATGAAGATTGTGAATTTTCTCCTTCCCTTTGCTGCTAATCCTGTGAAACACCTAAAGGGTTAAAATGCTGACTGAATGTCATTTTGAATACTTTGGGGGGTGCAGTTTTTATAATGGGGTAATTTGGGGGGTATTTGTGAAAAATTGGAAAATTGCTGCTGAACTTTGAAGCCCTCTGGTGTCTTCCAAAAATAAAAACTCATCAATTTTATGATGCCAACATAAAGTAGACATATTGTATATGTGAATAAAATTTTTTTTTATTTGGAATATCCATTTTCCTTACAAGCAGAGAGCTTCAAAGTTAGAAAAATGCCAAATTTTCAAATGTTTCATCAAATTTTGGGATTTTTCACCATGAAAGGGTGCAAATTACCACAAAATTTTACCACTATGTTAAAGTAGAATATGTCACGAAAAAACAATCTCAGAATCAGAATGATAACTAAAAGCATTCCAGAGTTATTAATGTTTAAAGTTACAGTGGTCAGATGTTAAAAAAATGGCCGGGTCCTAAGGTGTAAAATGGCTGGGTCCTTAAGAGGTTAAAGGGCCAGTGTACACTTATAATCTATTTACTCCACAAATACACTTCAAATATGTTATTTAAAAGACCCTTTTCTTCTGCATCCATTGAATAAGCAACATGATTACACCGATCGAGTGAGCTTCAAGGTGTATTTGTGAGTGTTTCCTAGTTTTGACCCACATAGTTTTCTGGCTATTCTCTTTATCTGCTGCATGTCCTTACCTTACTTTTGTTTCCCATCAGGGATCTAGCTGGAAACCACAGGGCCCCCATCAGCATGTCCCTCATACATCCACACCAGCCTGCCCATCAGCATGGTGTGGATCCACACCAGGTTCCCGTTTACCATGTCCCCATCTATCCACATCAGGCTTCCCATCAGCATGTCCCCATTCATAGCATGTCCCCTTCTCCTCAGCATGCTCCCCATCCATCCAGTGTCACCCCCTCCAAGCATGTCCCCCGCTCTTCAGCATGTCCCCTATCCATTCACACAGTAACCCTGCAATCATGTCCCCTTCTCTTTAGCATGTCCCCCATTCATCCCCACAGTGTCACCCCCCCATTCTTCAGCATGTAGCTCATTTATCCCCACGGTGCCCCCCAAGCATCTCCTCATCCATCCATACTGTGTCCTACTCTCTTTGGTATTTCCTCATCCATAGTGCCTCCCCCTCTTCAGCATGCCCCCCATCCATCCACTCAGTGTCCCCCATACCTCCACACAATGTCCCCTCTACCCTTCCTCTGCATTTTAAAATATCAATCTGAATTGAAGGTACTGCTCTTGGACATGTCATCTATTGCTATTAGAGACTATGCTGAGGGTAGTAATCTTGGGGTTCCTACCAGTAAGGACCAGATCCCTGTACAGGAATTAAAAGGTAAAGACCAGGGGGCTTAGACCGAGCTACTCAGTTTAGGTCTAAAATGAATTTGATGCTATGTAGGTCTAGTATCACATTTTAATCCAGTCCTAATCCAAAACTAATATCCTGGCATCATCAGAAAAGGTAAGAAGCAAGTAACTCCTTTACTCCTTTTGTCCCCCAGGGGCTTTACCATAGATTCCTTTACTGCCTTAATTCACTATGGTAGAATATCATGCCAAATGTAACATGCCTTTAGTTGATAATAGAAAAAACAAGAAATATTTTCATGACCTGTCTGACTTGAACAATATATCTGCTCCATGATGATGTTCAACATTAAGGGAATCAGTCAGTGACTGTTCATTTCTTTATTGTGGGGTACCTTAACTTATGGGTACAATGATTATACAGCTTTCTAACTCTGGCTTTTGTGTGCCAAGAAAGTAGAAAAAAATTGCCATAAGACTCGACAAAGCACACTAGAATTATACAATTCAACATGAATTCCCTGGCAAGAATACCAACAAAGTATCCATGAGAAAACACAAGAGTTAAAAGTGGAAGTCAATGCTTCAATAGCTGACACAGTAGGCCATGAATCAATATAGTTCTTCATAAAACTTAATTCAACAGCTTGTTTTACTGTGATTAATACTGTACATTTTTCTATCCATCAAACTAACAGGTAATTGGCAAGCCTTCTAAGAATATCCATCATATTAGGAAATTCCAGAAATGGGAAAGTCGGCTCTATCATTTAGATCTCCAGCCAGAAAGTGTTCTGCCATAGAGATCATTACATGGCGTACTACCAGCAGCTGTTCCTTTCTTTTCATCTGAACCTTTATTTGGAATCAAAAGAGTGAAACTGTAATCATTCCCATATGAAAGTGTAGAGGTAAATACACTGCATTGAGCCAACAGCAATACTCTACACACTTATTCATTTATTTATTAGCATTCATTTTTTTCTTACTGTTACCCTCTGTGGTATGCTCTTTTATAATGTGTTGGATTAAAAGATAATCCACTTAGACGCTTACTGTTGATCAATAGCAGAAAACCCATAGCCCTATGTCACATGCCCCTATGTTTCTTTCTTTTAAGCCCTTTCCTGTCTGCGTAAATTGTCCTCCCAGTTT
Organism: Hyla sarda; assembly: GCF_029499605.1. Classification (NCBI taxonomy): domain Eukaryota; kingdom Metazoa; phylum Chordata; class Amphibia; order Anura; family Hylidae; genus Hyla; species Hyla sarda. The sequence continues at coordinate 472,594,819 of NC_079189.1, forward strand.
ATGCAAAGACAAAACACCACCCCGATTAGAACGTATCAAGTTTTCCCTAGCATACTAGACAAAAAAAGGCTCTGTAAAGTACGAATAGCCCAGTGATTACTTTATATAAATGATGACTTGCCTTTAAGACAGGTCCACTGTAAAGTTGTTCATGCACAGAAAAAAATAATCTAGGACTTTTAGGCTTTATCCGGAGCAATCATTTGCTATATGTCAAAAGTCTTTCTTGCGCAATGACATAACGTATTTTTCCGCCGTATAAGACGCACTTTTTCTTCCCCAAAACTGGGGGGAAAAAGTTGGTGCGTCTTATATGGCGAATACACACCTATGGGAGCGGTCCCTGCGGCCATCAACAGCCGGGACCCGCGGCTAATACAGTACATCACCGATCGCAGTGATGCCCTGTATTAACCCTTCAGACGCGGCGATCAAAGCTGACCGCCGCGTCTGAAGCGAAAATAACTCTAACCCGGCTGTTCAGTCGGGCTGTTCGGGACCACCGCAGTGAAATCGCGGCGTCCCAGACAGCTTACCGGACACCGGGAGGGACCTTACCTGCTTTCTCAGTGTCTGCTCCGTGTCGGGATCCCCTGCATGGCCGGCACTCTCCTTCGTCGTCGTCACGCACGCTGTCCCGTCTTCCAATAGGAGCGGCATCCGTAGCGACGTGATGACAGCAATGGAGAGTGTGGATCCCGGGGAAGAAGACGTCCGGAGCGTCGGGGACGCGGCGACAGCGATGGAGCGACATCCAGGGCAGCGGTGACGGATCCGGAGCGGCGGGGACACGTGAGTATTACCTCCTATACAGTGGTCTTCAACCTATGGACCTCCAGATGTTGCAAAACTACAGCTCCCAGCATGCCTGGACAGCCAACGGCTGTCCGGGCATGCTGGGAATTGTAGTTTTGCAACATCTGGAGGTCCGCAGGTTGAAGATCACTGTTGGGTTCAGTATCTTTTTTTTCTAGATTTTGCACCTTTAAAATTGGGTGCGTCTTATATGCCGATGCGTCCTATAGGGCGAAAAATACGGTATGTACATGCCAGAATCAGATGCCAGCAACCAATAAATCTCTTTTTGCTGCTAATTGCTGCAGACACCATTGGATAGCTGTTAGGGTATAAAGGTAAACTGTTTATTTCCTGGAGCTAAGGGTGGTTTCCAAACTTATAGAATCTTCTATTTATTTTGCAGCACAAGTGTCAAGGAGGCGGGGCAAAACAGCTCAACTGCCACAGCCTGGTATGCAGATTAACTTTTCCTCACCTCCTAAACCATCCTTGATAGAAGTAAAGAGCCATATACTTGAGTCATGTAGGGTCTGAGAGGTGATAGAATGCCAGGCTGTGGCACCTGTGCAGCTCGGCTCTGCCTCCTTGACACTTGGCAGAGGAATAAGAAGATGATTTTATATGGAAAACACCATCAGCTACAAAAGGTAGCTGAAAATGGAAAGTACAGTTTGCTTTTATAATCTAACAGCCAACAGTATGTGTGACTCTTAGCATCAAATTCCTCTGACAGATTCCCTTCATAGAACCAAAAACCTTCACAGCCCAACTGTGAACAACAAAATATTCAAAAGAACCCACCGGAAATCTGTAGTATACAACTAGTTTGAGATAGTTTGAGAAGTTGTTAAAGCTTCTAGGAGCTGTTTATTTTTTTTATTTTTTTGGACTTACAAACATTTTTGCCAAATTTGCAATACTTTCCCTTATCAAAATTTGACTGTAATATAAGTTGCAGATTGTATAAAACTTTTAATAGTCTTCTGTCCCTGGCCAGATGCTCATTATGCATAATTGCCAGAATTGGTTTGCCCACTGTCGGACTCTTTGGCTAACCCTTTGTGACAGAGCAATGGCCTTGGGAACCTTTAAAAACCTCACACCTCTTGGTACATTTAGACAGTAACCTCATAATTAATTTCTGGATAATTAAAACTTCCTATGCAAGTGGATGGCTTCCCGTGAGAGTTGTTTTATGTGGATCTATATTTAATTTTATCAGTTAACATAAACACAACGAGTATAAAGTGGATAATCATTACGCTAAAGCTTCTCCTTAAATATGGTGCAGGAATCACAGCTGCACATCTATAGATACAAACAGAAAAGCTCATTAGTTTCCAATTCTCACTCAGGGAATCCTCATGGGCCTTGTGCAAAAACATCAAGTTTAGTGATAACTCCTGCATTGTAACACACCCGCCTTAGGATTCATTTCATTAAAAAAAAAAAATATATATATATATCCTTTCAAGCAAAACAAGTTGAGTAAAAAAAGAAGTAAGAAAAATTGTAACCGGGTCTTCTAAAGTCCTTAAATAGGCATATTTTTCAAATGGCACTTAGGGTGCGTTTCCACACGGTGTATTTTGCACGCTGTGCAAAATTTACGGCAGCAGCGGGAAATACGCTGCTTATTCCTTGCTCACTATACACACAGGGATTTCCGGCGGCAGCCCTATGCGTGTAGTGAGTTTTAGAGGCGGGGTCGTGTGCCGGCGTGACTGTGATGCGCGGCTCCGCCTCCAAAACTCGCTGCACACATAGGGCTGCCGACGGAAAGCCCTGTGTGTATAGTGAGCAAGGAATATGCAGCGTATTTCCCGCTGCTGCCATAAATTTTGCACAGCGTGAAATACGCTGCGTATACGCCATGTGGGAACGCACCCATAAGGTCTATTTGTGAGATGATAAGCCTGTCATCAGTCCCACTTTATATAAGTGAATATTGACAGCATTTATAAACATGACACATAACATAAGTTCGGCCTTTCATACCATGTCCATACATCAGAATTGTTCATTCCTCAAAGCTTACATTACATGTTGCAATGAAGAAAGGCAAAAGAAAGCTGCACTCACCCACGGATAGGTAGCCAAAAAGATGGAATTCTTTATTGTAGTATCTTGTGGATAGGCAATAGTAGCTGGATATGCGGGGAATCGGAGACCTGGGTCTCATGGAGCGGGGGCGTACCACTGGAAGGCAACTAGTTTAACATCATATCAGACGCTTCCTCTGGTCAGCAGTACTGCTACTGCTTCTTGCGGTCAGCAGTACTAGTACTGCTGACCGGAAGAAGCGTCTGATATGACGTGAAACTAGTTGTCTTCCAGTGGTACGCCCCCGCTCCATGAGACCCAGATCTCCGGCTCCCAGCATATCCAGCTACTATTGCCTATCCACAAGATACTACAATAAAGAATTTCATCTTTTTGGCTACCTATCCGTGGGTGAGTGCAGCTTTCTTTTGCTTTTCTTCATTGCAAATTATTTCGTTGCACTGTTTACCTTTAGTAAAAGCTGGCACCCCCTCACTTTGTCTAGGAGTCACACATGAACTGTGATTGTGCTATATCCAGACTCTGCTAGGTGTTGTATGTGACCCAGGTACAGTGCCTGATGGTCGCATTTTGTTCTCTTTTGCTTTTGTCTCACATTATATGTTGTGTGGCCCTCACAGTGTTGCTGAGATAGATCACCTGCAAAGGGGCACTATGCTAACAGCCCAATAACATACAGCTGGTATTTGGGAACAAGTTATTAGGTGCTCTTGCACTAATTAGTCCTGTATTCAGAAATCTTGTGATTATAGATACCCTTTAACCCCTTAAGGACTCAGGGTTTTTCCGTTTTTGCACTTTCGTTTTTTCCTCCTTACCTTTTAAAAATCATAACCCTTTCAATTTTCCATATTATGGCTTATATTTTGCGTCGCCAATTCTACTCTGCAGTGACATCAGTCATTTTACCCAAAAATGCACGGTGAAACGGAAAAAAAATCATTGTGCGACAAAATCGAAAAAAAAAAATTTTTGTAATTTTGGGGGCTTCCGTTTCTACGCAGTGCATATTTCGGTAAAAATTACACCTTATCATTATTCTGTAGGTCCATACGGTTAAAATGATACCCTACTTATATAGGTTTGATTTTGTCGCACTTCTAGAAAAAATCATAACTACATGCAGGAAAATTTATACGTTTAAAAATGTCATCTTCTGACCCCTATAACTTTTTTATTTTTCCAGGTACAGGGAGGTATTAGGACTGATTTTTTGCGCCGTGATCTGAAGTTTTTATCGGTATGATTTTTGTTTTGATCGGACTTTTTGATCACTTTTTATTCTTTTTTTTTAATGGTATAAAAAGTGACCAAAATACGCTTTTTTGAACTTTGGAATTTTTTTGCGCGTACGCCCATGACCATGCGGTTTAATTAATGATATATTTTTATAGTTCAGACATTTACACACGCGGCGATACCACATATGTTTATTTATTTTTTTACACTGTTTTATTTTTTTTTATGGGAAAAGGGGGGTGATTCAAACTTTTATTAGGGAAGGGGTTAAATGACCTTTATTAACACTTTTTTTCACTTTTTTTTTGCAGTGTTATAGGTCCCATAGGGACCTATAACACTGCACACACTGATCTCCTATGCTGATCACTGGCGTGTATTAACACGCCTGTGATCAGCATTATCGGCGCTTGACTGCTCCTGTCTGGATCTCAGGCACGGAGCAGTCATTCGTTGATCGGACACCGAGAAGGCAGGTAAGGGCCCTCCCGATGTTCGATCAGCTGTTCGGGACGCCGCAATTTCACCGCGGCGGTCCCAAACAGCCCGACTGAGCAGCCGGGTCACTTTCAGTTACACTTTAGAAGCGGCGGTCAGCTTTGACCGCCGCTTCTAAAGGGTTAATACCGCACATCGCCGCGATCGGCGATGTGTGGCATTAGCCGCGGGTCCCGGCCGTTGATGAGCGCCGGGACCGACGCGATATGATGCAGGATCGCGGTGCGATCCCGCTTCATATCGCGGGAGCCGGCGCAGGACGTAAATATACGTCCTGCGTCATTAAGGGGTTAAGGACACAGGGTTTTTCTGTTTTAGCACTTTTGTTTTTTACTAATCACCTAAAAATCATAACACTTTCAATTTTTCACATAGAGACCCATATGAGGGCTTTTTTTTGTGCCACCAATTCTACACTGCACAAAAAACAGTCTGTGGTGCAACCTGGTGTTGGTAGATGGAACGAGACATGATGTCCTAGATGTGCTCAATCGGATTCAGGTCTGGGGAACTAGCCTGCCATAGTATCAATGCCTTCCTCTTGCAGGAACTGCTGATACACTCCAGCACATGAGGTCTAGCGCTGTCTTGCATTAGGAGGAATCCAGGGCCAACCGTACCAGCATATGGTCTCACAAGGAGTCTGAGGATCTCATCTCGGTTCCTAATGGCAGGTTACCTCTGGCGAGCACATGAAGACTGTGCGGCCCCCCCCCAAAGAAATGCCACTCCACACCATTACTGACCAATAGTGTTGCTCGCGAATATTCGCAATTTTATTCGCGAATATCGCACTATATATTCGTAATTACGAATATTCGGTTTTATTTAATTTTTTTTGTAATTTTTTTTTTCACAGTAAACATCACAGTGATCATCCCTCTCTGCTTCCAGCTTGTGTGGTGTAAAGAAGGCTCTAATACTACTGTGTGAGACTGGCATGCGAATTTTCGCATATGCAAAAATTTGCATATGCTAATTTACGCATTCGCGAATTTTCGCTTATGCTAATTTTGGTTTATGCTAATTTGCGCATATGAGAATTTTCGCATATGCAAATTTGCGCATAACCGGTCATGCTGGAGGATGTTGCAGGCAGCATAACGTTCTCCGCGGCATCTGTCACATGTGCTCAGTGTGAACCTGTTTTCATCTGTCAAGAGCACAATTTGCTAATTTGTCAATCTTGGTGTTCTCTGGCAAATGCTAAACGTCATGCACGGTGTCAGGCTGTAAGCACAACCCCCACCTGTGGACTTCAGGCCCTCATACCACCCTCATGGAGTCTGTTTCTGACCGTTTGAGTGGACACATGCACATTTGTGGCCTGCTGGAGGTAATTTTGCAGGGCTCTGGCAGTGCTCCTCATGCTCCTCCTTGCACAAAGGCTGAGGTACCGGTTCTGCTGCTGGGTTGTTGCCCTCCTATGGCCTCCTCCACGTCTCCTGATGTACTGGTCTGTCTCCTGGTAGCGCCTCCATGCTCTGGACAATATGCTGACAGACACAGCAAACCTTCTTGCCACAGCTTGAATTGATGTGCCATCCTGGATGAGCTGCACTACCTGAGCCACTTGTGTGGGTTGTAGACTCCGTCTCATGCTACCACTAGAGTGAAAGCACTGCCAGCATTCAAAAGTGACCAAAACATCAGCCAGGAAGCATAGGAACTGAGAAGTGGTCTGTGATCACCACCTGCAGAACCACTCCTTTATTGGGGGTGTTTGCTAATTGCCTATAATTTCCACCTGTTGTCTGTTCCATTTGCACAACAGCATGTGAAATTAATTGTCAATTAGTGTTTCCTGAGTGGACAGTGTGATTTCACAGAAGTGTGATTGGCTTGGAGTTACATTGTGTTGTTGAACCCCTTGCCGCCAAAAGCCCCTATGGGGGCTATAACATTGCAAAAAAAAAAAAGTGAAAACAAAAAGTTAATAAAGATGATTTAACCCCTTCCCTAATAAAAGTTTGAATCATCCACCCCCCATTTCCCATAAAAAAAAAAACTTGAGTAAATAAAAATAAACATATGTGGTATCGCCGGATGCATAAATGTCCGATAAAAGCTTCAGGTCAAGGTGCAAAAAACGAGCCCTCATACAGCCCGCACGTGGAAAAATTTTAAAGTTATAGGGGTCAGAAGATGACAATTTTAAACATATAAATTTTCCTGCATGTAGTTATGATTTTTTTCATAAGTAATACAAAATCAAACGTATATAAGTAGGGTATCATTTTAATTGTATAGATCCACAGAATAAAGATAAGGTGTCATTTTTACCGAAAAATTTACTGCGTAGAAACGGAAGCCGTTTCTGATGTCATTACAAAGTAGAATTGGTGGGACAAAAAATAAGCCATCAAATGGATTTTTAGGTGCAAAATTGAAAGGGTTATGACTTTTAAAAGGTAAGGAGGAAAAAATGAAAGAGCAAAAACAGAAAAACGCTATGTCATTAAGGGGTTAAGTGTTCCCTTTTTTTTTTAGCATTAAACTTTATAATAACATCAATATTTTCACCACAAAATTTATGACAAAACGAGAAAAAAAATATTTGTGGGGCAAAATTGGAAAAAAAAAAACGCCATTTAACAATTTTTTGGGGGCTTCTGATTCTACGCAGTGCACTTTGCTGTAAAAATGACATCATATATTTATTTTGTAGGTCCATATGGTTACAAGGATACCTAAATTATACAGGTTTTATTTTATTTTACAACTTTAAAAAAATTATAACTACATGCACCAAAATTTGTATGTGTAAAATTGTCATCTTCTGACCCCTATAACTTTTTTATTTTTCCATATACGGGGCGGTATGAGGGCTCATTTTGTGATCTGTAGATTTTATTGGTACCATTTTTGTTTTGATGGGACTTTTTGATAGTTTTTTATACATTTTTTTGGGGTATACAAAGTGACCAAAAATATGCAATTTTGGACTATGAATTTTTTTTATGTGTATGCCATTGGCCGTATGGTTTAATTAACATTGTATTTTTAGAGTTCAAACATTTACGCACGATGTGATACCACATATGTTCATTTTTATTATGTTTACATATTTTTTATATGGAATTTGGGAAAAGGGGGTGATTTTTACACTTTTAGTTCCCTGTGGGGGCCTTTTGGAAGGAATAAGTAGATTCCTCATACAGATCAATGTGATTCCATAAAACCACATTGATCTGTGTGCTCTGCGCCTGATTGATAAAGCCTGGTTAAGCCAGGATCCATCACAGAGCCAGGACAGCCGTCAGTGGAAAGATAAGCCCCCCAGCTCCCTCCACAGTGGATCGCCCCCCGCGATCACGCTGCGGGGGGAGGGGGGGTTGAGAGCGATCAACTCCACTGAACCACCAGGGATGGTTTAAATGTCCCTTAAGATACCGCTGTCAACTTTGACAGCGGCGATCTAAAGGGTTAATAATCGCATGTCGGCTATTAACAGCGGCCCCCAGCTACAGGAATCAGCTGGGGGCCGCTCGGTATGGCGCAGGCTCAAATTAGGAGTCAGGGTCATGCACTGCCTGCCGTGTCAGCATGAGCCGGCTTGTCCTTAGACGGCAACCTGTTAAAGGGGTACTCCCCTGGAAAAAAATTTTTTTAAATCAACTGGTGCCAGAAAGTTAAACAGATTAGTAAATTACTTCTATTTAAAAATCTTAATCCTTCCAACACTTATCAGCTGTTATATGCTCCACAGGAAGTTATTTTCTTTTTGAATTTCCTTTCTGTCTGATCACAGTGCTCTCTGCTGACAACTCTGTCCATTTTAGGAACTGTCCAGAGTAGGAGCACATCCCCACAGCAAACCTATCCTGCTCCGGACAGTTCCTAAAATGGAAAGAGATGACAACAGAGAGCACTGTGGTCAGACAGAAAGGAAATTAAAAAATAAAAGAACTTCATGTAGAGCATATAACAGCTGATAAGTACTGGAAGGAATAAGATTTTTAAATAGAAGTAATTTACAAATCTGTTTAACTTTCTGGCACCAGTTGATAAAAAAAATATGTTTTCCAGTGGAGTACCACTTTAAACAATTCCTTGACTAACATTTTGACATTCATTTAAATGCTTAATTTTACACAAAAACTTTCTTTATCACTTAAAGGGAATGTTTTGTCAAGATTCTTTTTTACTGATTAAAGTCAAATATTGAAACATGTTCTCTTTGGTTCTTGTTCAATTTTTTGACTGTAATCTTTTTAATACATTTTTATGCATATTATAATGGTGAAAGCTAGGGATGAGCGAATCGAATCTGACGAATCTGAATTTGTTATGAGCTTCAGGAAAAATTTGCTTTGCAACGAATCCGAATATCAACGCACAAATCGCTTCATTAAACTCCATTTAGTGCGGTCCAGGCTCCAGGGCATCTTAGATGGCGGCTCCACATGTCAGGACATGGGGCATGGAATCTGTTAAGGAAAAAAAGAGAAAGACCGATACTGGCGCCTAGTGCATTACCCTTGGTAGCAGGAGCAGTGGGGTCCAGAATTGGGCCCAAGAACCATATAGATGGCCGCTCACCTTAGACAAGAACAAAAAGAGCCTTTCACACTGTTAGTGTGGAGTCGCTGGTGAGCCTTCTGGGTTACAGGAACCAGCTGCACTGCTGTCCTGGATTTGAATGAGGAGAAGCTTGAAAGAAAACCCTTGTAGAATGGCGCTGCGGCTCCCTCAGAATGATGAGGACGGATCAGATTATTGTTAAAAGGTTCGCAGTGGGACCGTTTTATTAAGTATAGAAAATAAAAAACAAATACTGTTTTAAGTGTAGTGGAGCGTATTGTACTCCCCTCATAAGTGCATACCACGTACATATATCTACGTGGTGTACCATTTCATTCCTGTTATAGTCCTAAGGGCCTACTTACTGTGAAAGGCCAGCCAAAAGTTCACACCTGCTGGTGTTGTAGACAAATACTGCTTTGAGCGTAGTTGAGCATATTGTACTCCCTTCATAAGTGCATACCACATATGTACATCTAAGTGGTGTACCATTTTGTTCCTGTTATAGCCCTTAGGGAATAGTTAATGTAAATGTCCAGCCAAAAGTACACACATTCTAGTGTTGTAGACAAATACTGTTTTAAGCGTAGTGGAGCGTATTGTCCTCCCCTCATATACGCACTAAGTATGTCCGGCAGAGAAGTGCCAGGACATGCACAGAGGAGGGGCAGAGGCCTAAATTCATTAGTTGCAGGCAGAGGTCGTAGCAGACTAGGGGCGAGTGGCAGCAGGAGTCGCAGCGACTGGCCTGAGCCCCCGGTATCAGCTAGTTGTGGTCTCGTTGTGGTTGTGTCTCGACCAGCAACCCATCTGCCGTCATCGAGTGGTTAACTCGGTCATCTACTTCATCACATGTGACATCTGACACCCCAGTCAACAGTCAGTGGGTTCCTCAGACACAACCTTAAGTTGGCATGGCTCGGTAGCAGTCCCTGTCCTCCCATTGCCTCTGTCCTATACTGTTCCCTCCCCCACAGAAGTATTGCATGCTGTGGGTTCAGCTCCACTATTTAGTGAGGACGATCTATTAGAGGACAATCAGCAGCTACTGCTCAGCTAAGAAGTGGAGGAGACATATGCCGCTTTCTCCGCCAGGCGGGCAAGTAATAATGAGGTGAGTGGCGTGGGAGGTGGTGTTGCGAGCGATCGGGCTCCTGAAGCAGACACTGTTGAGGCACCTGAGGAGGACATCAGTGACGTGCAGACACAACTCGATGAAGAAGAAGCCGATCGCACTTGGCAGCCGGGTGCAGAAGGGGCATCATCAGGAGAAGAGGGTTGCAGCTGAGTCATCTACTTCATCACATGTGACATCTGACACCCCAGACAACAGTCAGTGGGTTCCTCAGACACAACCTTAAGTTGACATGGCTCGGTAGCAGTCCCTGTCCTCCCATTGCCTCTGTCCTATACTGTTCCCTCCCCCATAGAAGTATTGTATGCTGTGGGTTCAGCTCCACTATTTAGTGAGGACGATCTATTAGAGGACAATCAGCAGCTACTGCTCAGCTAAGAAGTGGAGGAGACATATGCCGCTTCCTCCACCAGGCGGGCAAGTAATAGTGAGGTGAGTGGCATGGGAGGTGGTGTTGCGAGCGATCGGGCTCCTGAAGCAGACACTGTTGAGGCACCTGAGGAGGACATCAGTGACGTGCAGACACAACTCGATGAAGAAGAAGCCGATCGCACTTGGGAGCCGTGTGCAGAAGGGGCATGATCAGGAGAAGAGGGTTGCAGCTGAGCTATCAAGGTGGTAGCATGGTTGGCAGTCAGCACAGTGGCAGAAGTGGGAAGTCTGGAGCCAAATGTGCCCGGGGTAGACCACCTGCTTCGCGGCAGCCTACCTTCCCGGGAGGTAGTGGAACAGGGGTTCCTGGAGTAGGCGGCAGTTGATCAGTGCGGACTGTTAGGTGGAAAATCAGCTACTCGGCAGTGTGGCAGTTTTTCATCAGGCATCCGGAACATGTTAGTCTGGCCACGTGCAAGATATATCGGCAGAAGGTAAAAGTGGCCAGGGTCCCAATGTTTGCACCACGGCCCTGCGTCAACATATGCAGCGTCACCATAAAACTGTCTGGGAGAACCGTGGCTCCGATGCAGTGGTCCAGCCTGCTGCATCAACCAGTGGCACGCCGCTCCGTGATTCAGCCATCCATGGCTCCACCACCTCAGCTGAAAGGAGCTGCCTGTCATACCCATCTTCTGTCGCTCCAGGTGCTCCTGCTCCTCCTACTTCGAGTCAATCCTTCCGCCAGCAATCCATCGGCGAAGCCATGTCCAAGAGACAACATTATGCGCCCACTCATCCAAAGGCGCAGAAGCTGAATGTGCTCCTGTCCAAGTTGCTGGTGCTGCAGTCGCTCCCTTTTTAAGTGGTGCCAAGCCGAGGTGGCGAGTCCCAAGCTGTAATTTCTTTGCGAAAAAGGCAGTATCAGCCCTGCACAATTTTGTGGAACAGAAGGTGAGCCAGTCCTTCAGCCTGTCGGTGCACGGCAGCGCCGACATGTGGAGCTGTAACTATGGTCAGGGAAAATACATGTCCTTTACGGCCCACTGGGTAAATGTGGTTCCTACACAACCACAACAGAAACTTGGAAAGGTCATGCCACTTCCGCCTCCACGCTCTCAGGCCGTTGGTCCTGTGTGACTCTGCCTCCTCCACCGTGTGCTCAGCCTCCACTGCACGGACAAGTCTCAGTGCCCCTCAAGCATACCATGTGTGCAGGGCATGGTGGTGTCACGCTGTTCTTCACATGGCTTGCCTTGGGGAACGGAGTAACACAGGGGAGGAACTGCTAAAAGTCATTCATCAAAAAATCGAATCAAGGCTTACTCCACGAAAACTGGAAATGGGAAACATGGTGACCGACAATGGGAAGGACATCTTGTCTGCGCTGCGACAAGGAAGCCTGAGCCATGTGCCCTGAAAGGCACACATGTTCAATCTGGTTGTCAAGAGGTTCCTGAAGTGTTCCCCCCATCTGCAAGACATCCTAACAATGGAAAGGAAACTTTGCATCTTCAGCCACTTGTACACTGCAAAGCACACCCTCCTTGAGCTGCAGCGTCAGAACGGTATCCCCCAACATATCTGATTTGCTACGTTTCCACACTTTGGAATTCCACCCTCCATATGTTGGACAGACTATACGAACAGAGAAAAGCCATCACCGATTTCTTGATGATCCAAGCGGATAGGGGGACTCCCCTGTGTAATTTCAATGTCAACCAGTGGCAGCTCATACGTGACACCTGCCGTTTGCTCAGGACCTTTGAGGAAGACACATGATGGCTGGTCAGAGCACTGGAGACGTGGCACCTACATCTCATCGCCACATGAGCCCTGTGGAGGCTGAACTGGAAGAGGAGGGGGATAGGGACAGTGGAGCACAGTTTAGGTTTCGCAAAATGGGCGGTTTTTAGTCATCTGACAGGAGGGGAGGAGCAGGAGCAGCCGGAGGAGCTAGAGGGTTATGAGGAAGACGAGACAGAAGACCCAGACACATCGTGGCATTATGCAGTGGAGATGGAGGCAGGGAGTCCCTCTGAGTCACTTGCACACATGGCACGATGCATGCTCACTTGCTTGCATAGTGACCGCCGAATTGTCACCATTTGGCAGCGGGATGATTTCTGACTCTCCACCTTATTGGGGACCTTTTTTACACCCACTGAGAGGGAGGACAAACTGACCTACTACAGCGACATCTTATGTAGTCAGTTGGCCGATGCCTGACTTGTGGGGCCCTCTGTGCTCACCTTCCACTGCCATGGCTGCTGGGGTGGGGTGGCAGGAGCAGTACCAGCTCCATCAGCAGCAGCCTGAGTCTACAGTCGCTGATGAGTAGCTTTCTTCACCTGCATAGTGAAGCAACTCATCAGCAGCAGGTAGACCTGGAGCAGGACCTGAACCAGCAGGTGGTGGCATACCTTGATATGACCCTGTCAACACACTTTCAAGATCCGCTGGACTTCTTGGCAGCCAAACTTGGTTTGTGGCCGCAACTAGCAGAGTTTGTCCTGGAAAAACTGTCCTGCCCAGCCAGCAGTGTGCAATTAGAGCAGGTGTTTAGTGTGGTGGGGGCCATAGTAACCCCAAGGCAAACTCGTCTATCCATGAAAAATGTGGAGAGACTGACCTTTGTCAAGATGAATCAGGCATGGATTAGCCAGGATTTCCACCCACCAATGCCTGATGCATCAGAGTAGATTGACCATGGTGCCACGCCAACACTTCACAAATATGGATAGTGAAAAACATATTTAAGGTGCTGCTCCACAGTTACAGAAATTCCTCTGCATATAAGTATTGAGGATAGGCATTAGCTAAAACGTAACTTTTCTTAGGATAAAATATATTGATTATTATTGATATTGCCACCTACACAACCAAGTATTGATGTGATGCAAAGACCTCTAAAAGATGGAAGGGAACAATGTAGGGGCCGGTGTAACTGGTGAGGGTAAAAATTTCCCCTGTAAGACCCTACTCTCGCATTATTAATTCCCTTCTTGGCAAGCGTTACTTGCCCAAAAAAGGGCGGCTCCACACAGGAACCTCTCCCTATTTCCACCTGCAAACGCTGCCATTTCCCAGGGTTTTTAGGTGGAAATAGGGATTGGTTCCTGTGTGGGGCCGATCTTTTTATGGCAAGAAACACTCTCCAAGAATGGAATTAATAGGGCGAGAGTAGGGCCTTACAGGGGAAGTTTTTACCCTCACCTGCTACAATGGACAATACGTTGTTCCCTTCCACCTTTTCGAGGAAAGTGTTTCTCGTCTTAAAAAGGGCGGCCCCACAAAGGAACCTCTCCCAATTTCCAGCTGAAAAACCCTGGGAAATTGCAGTGTTTGTCGGTGGAAATAGGGAGAGGTTCCTGTGTGGAGCTGCCCTTTTTAGGGCAAGTAACACTTGCCAAGAAGGGAATTAATAGTGTGAGAGTAGGGCCTTACAGGGGATGTTATTACCTCCACCGGTCACAATGGACCATACGTTGTTCCCTTCCCCCTATTAGAGGTCTTTGCATCACATCAATACTTGGTGGTGTAGGTGGCACATGGTGTTTTTTGCACACCTTTCCTTTCGTTAAATAAATAAAAAATTTGGGGTACATACATTTTATCCTAAGAATATTATTAAAAGTTAAGTTTTACGTGATGCATATCCTCTATACTTGTGAACACTAACACTTTTACAAAAGAGACCGTTTTCTTCTGCCTACGTGGCTCAGATACTATTCTGATCCTGCCACCCGCCTGAGGCCACACATCTGAAGCCAAATTCTCAATTTTTCACCAACCTTCATCACCGGGTACTGGTATTGCCACCCACTGCCCCACTCTGTAACCGGGTCACTTTTAGGACTACTGATGCTGCTGATGCCACCTCCAGGCTGTCTGATTCTGCCACCATATGTTCTCCTCATGCTGATGCAACCTCAAGGCTGTCTCATACTGCCACCATATGTTCTCCTCATGCTAATCCACCTCCAGGCTATCTCATTCTGCCCCCATATGTTCTCCTCATGCTGATGCCAGATCCAGGCTGTCTCATTCTGCCAACATATGTTCTCCTCATGCTGATGCCACCTCCAGGCTGTCTCATACTGCCACCATATGTTCTCCTCATGCTGATGCCACTTCCAGGCTGTCTAACTCTGCCATCATTTGTTCTCCTCTTGCTGATGCCAACTTCAGGCTGTCTCATTCTGCCACTATATGGTCTCCTCTTGCTGCTGCCAACTCCAGGCGGTGTCATTCAGCCACTATATGATCCCCTCATGCTTCCGCCACCTCCAGGCTGTGTCATTCAGCAACTATATGGTCTCCTCATGCTGCTGCCACCTCCAGACTGTCTCATACTGCCACCATATGTTTTCCTCATGCTGATGCCACTTCCAGGCTGTCTCATTCTGCCACCATATGTTCTCCTCATGTTGATGCCAGCTCCAGGCTGTGTCATTCAGTCACTATATGATCTTCTCATGCTTCCGCCACCTCCAGGCCATGTCATTCAGCCACTATATGGTCTCCTCATGCTGCCATCACCTCCAGGCTGAGTCATTCAGTCACTGTGTGGTCTCCTCATGCCTCCGCCACCTCCAGGCTGTATCATTCAGCCACTATATGGTCTCCTCATGCTGCCGCCACCTCCACGCTGTGTCATTCAGCCACTATATGGTCTCCTCATACTGATGCCACCTCCAGGCTCTGTCATTGTGCCGCTCTGCGACAATTAATCTAATAGCGACGCCTCTAATCTGCATGTCATACTGAATAACAGTATTATTTCACTAAAACAGCACACTCCCTATGCGTGTTATGGCAAGGCAAAGTGTTTTTCACACCCTATTGAGGCTCTCTGTAGCCCAGAAATAGCTGTTTTTAATAGCAATTTGCCGAATCCGGATCAAACCAAATTTTTTGGAAAATTCAGCGAATCGGCCAAATCAAATTTTTCTAAAATTCACTCATCTCTAGTGGAAGCCATTTAGTGATATGCTTTACAGAAGGACGCATGGACCATAGACAGAAAAAGACAGGACCTGTTCCATTTAGATAAATTGGTGACATTACTAAGCATTCTATGTGGCCTTTTTAGAGATCATTCTACAAAGAGAGGGGAATGCTGAACTTCGCTATGAATGGTGGTGGAGCCAGTGTTATCAGTCTAATACACAAGGAACCTTCGTGTAGTCTTTAATTTTTGTTTCACTACACAGCTCTCTAATGGAGTAACCACGCATTACTGGGAAATGATCTGTACATAACAGGAAGTCTAAACTTAGTTTTAGGCCAGAACGAAACCTGCAAGATTTTAGGATTATTATAAAATATAGATATTAAAATTGAAAATTATAAACAACATCACCAATAATTCAAAAAAAGGTTAAAAGGGGTACTCCGGCCCTAAGACATCTTATCGCGGGGGGTCCTGCCGCTGGGGACCCCCGCAATCTTTCATGCAGCACTCTGCTATCATCAACCTCCGGAGCGAACATCGCTCCGGGTCTGATGAATTACGATCACGGGGCCGCCCCCATGTGATGACAGGCTTCGCAACCTCAATGCAAGCCTATGGGAAGGGGCGTTCATTGAGGTGGCGGAGCGTGATGTCACACGGGGGCGGAGCCGTGATGTCACGATACTCCGGCCCTGTGATCGTGATTCATCAGACCCGGAGCCAACATCGCTGATGATAGTGGCATGCTGCATGAAAAATTACTGGGGTCTCCAGCAGCGGGACCACCGCGATCAGGCATCTTATCCCCGTATCCATTTGATCCTTTGAATAGGGGATAAGATGTCTTAGGCCGGAGTACCCCTTTAACATAAAAGCCTGATTTAAACAACAGGTCATTTTTGATGACACTTTGCATCTTTCTATTAATATGAATATATCATGAAATTTATCACCAAAATATGGCAATGATTTGTTAAAGATTGAATGTCAAAAGCCAAATCATAAAAGTAATTAGCAGAATTCACAATAATTGAAATATAATTATTCATTACAAATGGAATATTCTGGTATAAATTGAAATTCTCTGTGAAAGTAAATTCCAGGACAAAGTGGTTAACACCCTAAGGCATCCTGTAAACATGTAAAATAACTTATGGGACATTGAAAAATTTAAGCATTCTGACATATATTTGTTCTGAAAATACAGTTTAATGGAAGTAACCATTATGAAAAGGTTAAAGGCCCACTATATATGTAACTATAGACAAAGGGAAACGGGGCTCCTAGTGTGATACCGTAAATAAATAGGGTACAATATAAGCAATATTGCTCACCGATGTAGGTTGTACTGCGACCAAGTACAA
Source organism: Hyla sarda (assembly GCF_029499605.1). Taxonomy (NCBI): domain Eukaryota; kingdom Metazoa; phylum Chordata; class Amphibia; order Anura; family Hylidae; genus Hyla; species Hyla sarda. The sequence goes on from NC_079189.1 coordinate 472,611,770, forward strand.
CAATGGTGTAGGCATAAACCCTATGCGGGCGAGACTCGGCAGCCGCTCCTGGCAACATGAAGTGAAGCAGAGACAGATCCCTCCAGGACCGCACAGGATAGAGCTGGCGCACAAGACTTTAAGGTAAAAACAGATTTATTTTACCCGGCATGCAACGCGTTTCGCTGGATAACCAGCTTCATCAGGCAGATGAAGCTGGTTATCCAACGAAACGCGTTGCATGCCGGGTAAAATAAATCTGCTTTTACCTTGAAGTCTTGAGCGCCAGCTCTATCCTGTGCTGTCCTGGAGGGATCTGTCTTTGCTTCACTATATATGTACAAAGGCTTACTCATAGAATTTCATCATTCAATACATTCACTGATTTTAACTGTTACATTCAAGGAAATAGCAATACACATGACACATTGCAGAAAGCACCAGTCTGAATCACTCACATAGACACAGGATCTAATAATGTACATTTCAAATGATCTGGTCAAGAAAGCATTAGAGACATGTGTCATAGGATATTATAATATATATTATAATAAAAAAAAATGGTAACTACATATAGTGTAACTTGTTCCACACAAATGCTAAGTTTACACTAAAGGGTACCATGGTGGAAAACAAGTGCAAAACAAATGTTTTTAAATCAACTGGTGCCATGTTTTTTGTAAATTACTTAAGCCTTCCAGTAGTTATCAGCTGCTGTTTTCCCCAGAGGAAGTTGTGTAGTTCTTTCCATTCTGACCACAATGCTCTCTGCTGACAACTCTGTCTGAGTCAGGAACTGTCCAGAGTTGAAAAAAATCCCGATAGCAAATCTCTCCTGCCCTGGTCAGTTCCTGACCCGAACAGAGGTGTCAACAGAGAGCACTGTGGTCAAACTGGAAAGAACTAAACAACTTTCTCTGGAGCATACAGCAGATGATAAGTACTGAAAGGCTCAAGATTTTTAAATTGAAGTAATTTACAAATCAGTATAACTCTTTGGCACTAGTTGATTTGGAAAAAAAAAATTCCACCGGAGTACCCCTTTAAATGAAAAAATATAAAAATAATCACGACCACAATAATAAAAAATGGTCCAATAAGGTTCCAAGCCTTGTTCCATAGAAGGGGGGAGAAAATATTATTGAGTTTCTGGCGCAATCCACCACACAAACGAGGCAAAGTATCCTTGAAGATGTCTTATTAGCCAAACATTATGCGTTTCAGAGCGTTGAAGCTCCTTCTTCATATGAAGAAGGATCTCCAATGCTCCGAAACACGTCATGTTTAGCTAATAAAATTACTTTAAGGATACTTTGTCTTGTTTGTGTGGTGGATTGCGCCAGAAACTCAGTAATATTTTCTTCCACTTCTGATTGCATGGAGTTCCAGGTTCCAACATCGGGAGGCTGCACCACCTGGTACTATTTCATGCACATATGTGGTTGTGTCTACTACACAACCAAACAAGGTGAGCAGATTACAGTCACTTGTGCGACTACTCACTTATTACCAGGCCCGTCGCTACAGGACAGGCAAACCAAGCAATTGCTTGGGGCCCCAAGCAGAGCCGGTGCTTGCCCGTCCTGTAGCGACGGGGCAATTCCCCCCATCACTATTAAGGACATCCCTGTGTCCCGAAAAATCTTTTCGGGACAAAAGGATGCCCTGGTTACCTCTGTGCGGCCGCCGGGAAGTAGCGCACGCAGGGACGTCACTGATGTCCCTTGCGTGCACCCATGGCAACAGAGCGGAGTGGTGAGGAGGACGCGCGCACATGGTAGGTAAGTGACCAGCAGGCAGCGGCATGTCATCTTCAGTATTCCGACCACTGCTCCAGGGTCACGATCATAGGCTATGGGCCATAGCAGTAGTTCGTGACCCCGGACCGGAGGAGCGGTGGTCGGAATACTGAAGTAGGGCAGTAAAACAGGCATACAGCCTCCAGCCATACACTGTATATGGATGAAGGCTGTATGTCTGTGGGGGAAACATACTGCACCTAATGTGGGGGAGCTATACTGCACCTAATGTGGGGGAGCTATACTGCACCTAATGTGGGGGAGCTGTACCGCACCTAATGTGGGGGACTATATACTGCACCTAATGTGGGGGAGCTATACTGCACCTAATGTGGGGGAGCTATACTGCACCTAATGTGGGGGAACTGTACTGCACCTAATGTGGGGGACTATATACTGCACCTAATGTGGGGGGAACTCTGCCGCACCTAACGTGGGGGGAACTGTGCTGCACCTAACTTGGGGGGAACTGTGCTGCACCTAACGTGGGGGGGGGGAACTGTGCCGCACCTAACGTGGGGGGAACTGTGCCGCACCTAACATGGGGGGAACTGTGCCGCACCTAACGTGGGGGGGGGGGGGAACTGTGCTGCACCTAATGTGGGGGCCTCGTATTGACGTTCGCTCATGTCGCGCTCCCAGAATTCAAGGGCCAGCGTTACTACATCCTGATGCCGGCCCTAGAGCGTGACGTGCGGGAACATCAAGGGGGGGGGGCCTCCTTGTCCATTTTGCTTGGGGCCCCCAAATCCCTTTAAACAGCCCTGCTTATTACCGTTACCAAACGGTACTTGTCCCTTGAGGGGCTCTGCCCATTTTTTTCCTAGATTTCTGAGCAATAGAAGTTTGAATGAAACGTGGTGGCTGTAAAAAAATCTCAGTATATAAGTATTTACCAGGTGAAGATTTTGTATTCACAGAACTATGTATTCATAGTGACAATAACAAAAAAAAGGTAAGAAACTCTGACATTTAGTTGTCGGTTTGAGTGGCATTTCAATTCCCTGCATGCTGGTGCAATACAGGAGATGAAATGACTTCCTATTGCCCCTGTACTATTTGGACATTAGGCGTCTACATGAATCTCCAGGAAGGCTGTCCCTCAAGGTGGTCTTGACACTGGATTTCAGGAATGGATTACGTTTCCTATAACCGAGTGATAACAAACCACCTCTTAACATGGAAAAGACCTATTCATTACTAACATTGTTATTCCCGTTCATCTGCTCTGCCACAGAATTTAATAGAGTTCAGAGGAGAGGGAGACAAACAGATACCTGGACCAGTCCCAAATCTCTGAACTCATCCTCCAGTTTCCTGTACTATAAAAATTGAAATCAACTAATCTTATTTTTCCCCACCCATAAATCAAGTTACTGACCAAAATATTTACACAAAAGGACAATTTCCTTGTGAAGCCGGTTTCATGACAGCGTTCATTATTTACAGGAAGGTTGATTCTGGACAGATATTTTCTGTTGCTTTCTTTTTTAAGTTTATTTAAATAAAACTAACAAGAAAAGAATGTTATAGAAGACGGATTATTTTAACTGTCCCATTATTATACAATGAGAGCTGTAGTAACTTAGCTTCCAGATGTTATGTTAAGGAGGATTTATTATTATCAATATAGAGTGCATTAAAAGTTTCCTTTTAATACCATGCTGCTTTCAACATCATTTTTACTGACCTGAACAATACAAGATCTCCATTAAGATGTCAGAAGAGTATGCTGGCAGCACTGCTATCGAATTCTTGACATTGTTCTTACTCGTAAAGGGGCTGCCTGGCTGTTCTATCCCTTGGCAATGAGCGGATATCATTGGGGGAAGTGACCATTGCAGGGAAAATGTTGTATCACATGCTGGAGATATAGATGAATGGCTCCTCCATCATATACCGTATTTTTTGCCCTATAGGATGTACCGGCATATAAGACGCACCCAATTTTAAAGATGCAAAATCTAGAGAGAAAAAAGATTCTGAACCCAACGGTGATCTTCAACCTGCGGACCTCCAGATGTTGCAAAACTACAACTCCAAGCATGCCCGGACAGCCGTTGGCTGTCCGGGCATGCTGGAAGTCGTAGTTTTGCAACATCTGGAGGTCCGCAGGTTGAAGACCACTGGTATAGGAGGTAATACTCACATGTCCCCGCCGCTCTGGACCCGTCACCGCTGCCCTGGATGTCGCTCCATCGCTGTTGCCGCGTACCCGACGCTCCGGACATCTTTTTCCCCGGGATCCACGCTCTCCGTCGCAGTCATTACGTCGCCGTCATCACATCGCTACGCACGCCGCTCCTATTGGATGACGGGACGGCGTGCGCGACGAAGTGATGGCGTCGAAGGAGAGCGCCGGCCATGCAAGGGATCCCGGCACGGAGCAGACACCGAGGAGGCAGGTAAGATCCCTCCCAGTGTCCTGTAAGCTGTTCGGGGCACCGCGATTTCACTGTGGCGGTCCCGAACAGCACGACTGAACAGCCGGGTTAGTGTCACTTTCCCTTCAGACGCATCTGAAGGGTTAATACAGGGCATCACCGCGATCGGTGATGTCCTGTATTAGCCGCGGGTCCCGGCCGTTGATGGCCGCAGGTGTGTGTATTCGCCCTATAAGATGCAGTTTTGGGGAAGAAAAAGTGCGTCTTATACGGCGAAAAATACGGTACATATATAGAAAAGGAGTATCCTGGTAATCCAACTCCTTTTAAAAACAGAATATACTTCTTTACTTTTCCAGCCCTAGAACTACTATGAAGAATATCTAGTAATCCCAAAGATTGCTTTTTCATTACATTACCAATCTATGACACAATATCCAGACCCCCTTTACAGCTTTATTCTTCCCTGATCAATTCTTGTAAACATTTAAAAAATCTTGGCATCTTGGGAAAACTTTGGCTTTTACCTTGGCCTTGTCTATTCAGGGTTGTGGGTACCCACCTTTCCTCGAAGCAAGTCCATACCACATTGTATAACATTTAGGCCTTGTTCACATTGCCATCTGAGGCTTAAAGGGGTATTCCAGGCCAAAACTTTGTTTTATATATCAACTGGCTCCGGAAAGTTAAACAGATTTGTAAATTACTTCTATTAAAAAATCTTAATCCTTCCAATAGTTATTAGCTTCAGAAGTTGAGTTGTTGTTGTCTAACTGCTCTCTGATGACTCACGTCCCGGGAGCTGTGCAGTTCCTATGGGGATATTCTCCTATCATGAACAGCTCCCGGGACGTGACATCATCATTGAGCAGATAGACAGAAAACTTCAGAAGCTAATAACTATTGGAAGGATTAAGATTTTTTAATAGAAGTAATTTACAAATCTGTTTAACTTTCCGGAGCCAGATGATATATATAAAAAAAGGTTTTGCCTGGAATACCCCTTTAAATATAATTTCCTGTCTTCTCACAGACAAAATTATCCTCCCATCTTCTGCGGACTATAGACCGCTTAAAGGTATTCTGACACTGGTTGCAAAAAAATCTCCGCAAATGAATATTTTGTGTTTATAGCACTGTATTTTTATAGCGGCAACCTGATCATTTACCTGATACTATTTCTCTTATAATCTCTTGATTCTGGTTTATAAAACATTTTAATACTTGGCTATCACCCATTCTTTCCTTTCAGTTGCCCACAATAATCCTTGGGGTCTACAACAATTTTACTGATGATGCTAGCAACAAGGCATCTCCTTAACGTCCTTCTGACCCATTGTTTTGGCATGTCTACAAAATCGACATAAAAAATATATATATCTGTGCCTCTACTCATCTTGATGTCCTTGATCTCCCTCCCTCTCTCTCTCTCTGACTGTAACCTTCTAATATTTTTCGCAAAGAGATCTCTGCAACATGTACCAGTCTGTTTTCAGATTCTTTCATTCTGAAAGGGTTTTCTGATTTAACCTCTTAAGGACTCAGCCCATTTGGACTTTGAGGACTCAGACAATTTTATTTTTACGTTTTCATTTTTTCCTCCTCGCCTTCAAAAAATCATAACTCTTTTATATTTTTATCCACAGACAAGTATGAGGGCTTGTTTTTTGCACGACCAGTTGTCTGTTGTAATGTAATCACTCACTTTACCATAAAATGTATGGCGCAACCAAAAAAATACTATTTGTGTGGGTAAATTAAAAAGAAAACCGCAATTTAGCAAGTTTTGGAAGGTTTCGTTTTCACGCCATACAATTTACAGTAAAAGTGACGTGTTCTTTATTCTTTGGGTCAATACGATTTAACCAAATTAGTTCGTTTAAAATCCCCCTATTTTATAACTTTTTCATTTTTCCGTATAGGCGGCGGTATGAGGGCTCATTTTTTGCGCCGTGATCTGTTCTTTTTATTGATACCATATTTGCTTATATAAAACTTGTAATACATTTTTTCTTAATTTTTTGGGGAATAAAATGTTATAAAAAAGCAGCTATTTTGGACTTTTTTTTTTTTTTTTTTACGTTTTTGCCGTTCACTGCACGGTATAATTAACATTTTATTTTAATAGTTCAGATATTTACACACACAGCGATACCAAATATGTATATAAAATATATTTTTTACACTTTTTGGGGGTGAAATAGGGAAAATGGGACAATTTACGTTTTTATTGGGGGAGGGGGTTTTCCAAATTTTTGTGCTTTTATTTTTTACTTTTTTTACTTTTATTTTTACACTTTAATAGTCCCCATAGGGGACTATTTATAGCAATCATTCAATTGCTAATACTGTTCAGTGCTATGCAAAGGACATAGCACTGATCAGCATTATCGGTCATCTTCTGCTCTGGTTTGCTCGATCGCAGATCAGAGCAGAAGACCCATGGATGGTAGCGGAGGCGGGTGAGGGGACCTCCGTCTGCCATGCTGGATGATCGGATCACCACGGCAGCGCTGCGGGCGATCCGATCATCCATGACCGCAATGCTGCAGATGCCTTGATCTGTATTGATCAAGGCATCTGAGGGGTTAATGGCGGACATCCGCAGATCGCAGATGTCTGCTATTACCAGTGGGTCCCTGGCTGCTATCAGCAGCCGGGACCTGCCGCGCATGACCCGAGCATCGCTCTGATGCTCGCGGTTATGCATAGGACGTAAATGTACATCCTGGTGCCAGCTCACCAGGACGTACATTTATGTCCGGCGTTGTTAAGGGGTTAATAAAGCATGTGACTATCATCAGGAATTGTCATGATAAATAAAGCTATGCTAGTCCCTGCCTCTTCAAGTGCCATCACTCCAGTCCTCCCCAGTCCTTACCAATACCACTAATGCCAATGACTAGCTGCAGTGGTGATGTGGTTATACAGGCATGTCATCACTGTCGCCAAGTAAATAAAGCTGGGTGCTGAGGACCTCATGGTGCTGGAAACTGGGGGATTAAATTGATCACAATAGATATGTTTAGTATGTTATCACAATTCCTAGTGATGAGTAAAACAATTTCTTTTAATTAGAAGATCCCTTTATTCCTTTAAAGCATTACTGTCACTGAATAAATCTCTTTATGTCATGCAAACATAATAAAAAATATTTATAAAGACAGGTCTCAGTGCTGTAATCCCCACCAATCTCTAGATATAGCCAGGAGAAGAACACGGCAGCTGCTTCACTCCCCAAATTGGCACTAATTCTGGCTCATTGCAATAGGCAGGCAACATTATAAGTCTATGGGGCTTGTCTACTGAAAAAAGAGTCGGGGAATTAAGCGGCGCCACACGCTTCCTCGGCTATATCTAGGGGTCAGTGGGAGTCTCAGCACTGGGACCTCAACTTATCAAAGCTTTTGGCATATCTGTGGCACATGTCAATTTTCTTTTTTTTTTGTGGCAGTAATACTTAAAGCTGGCCATACACATTACATGAATGTAATCCAAATGTATTAATTTTTAATTGGATCCCCTCCCCTCATTCAGAACACATGCACACATGCATGCTCGGAAAGCTGAGCATTCATGTGCTTGAGGGGGAAAGGAGTCTGGAAAGATAAATGTCGGCCAACTGTGAGTTCAGCCGACACCTGTATAATGTGTATTGCCAGCCTTAATATATACCTCCTGCTTAACAATACAGACAAATCTGCCTCCCTGTATTTCTTCTGCAAGACTAGGTTCAAAAATAAAGTTTTGGTCAGTATTTATTTATTTTAAAACTTATTTATTTTTCATCAGTATTTTAGCCAACACCAAAAGCCTAAAACACAGTAAAAGTGCAAAATGTTATTTTTTTGTCTGTGTCAGTTCTACTCTTTGGTTGTGACTTAAAAAATTACTGATTAAAATGAGCCTTAAAATGAGGGCTAAATACTAACCAGAATACAGTATGTGAACCCAGCCTTAGACTAAAATCCATTTAAACTCTATGTTTTGCAATTATTCTATACATTCATAATTTCCAATATATCGAATTACAATCTACCTTTGGCTTCCTATGGCAATGTAGCCACCAGTCCTTTTCCTGACTTTATATACATAGAGAAAAACCAACCTGCTGCAGTCTACTGTAGGCCAAAAAGTATTTAATATATGCAAACATTCATGATATATAAAACCTTATGTGCTCCAGTTTAATATGCATAAAGCTTAGCCCTATCAGCATGTTTGTTAATGAAGATTAATTACCTAAACCAGCATTTGGCGCTCCCCCGTTTAATATGGGGGAAATCCTATGAATGAAATTGGGAATTGGATCTAGCAATTTAGTAGGGAATGACTTTTCATTACTGTTTACTCACACTAAGGACAGCCCTGTTCTGCATCACTAACTCAGCTAGGTTTTGTCAAAGGGGTCCAGGTTTAAATGAAGAATAGATGAAGTACAGAGAGAAGGGTAAACTAGTCTAGTGGAAACATAATAAGAAGAGGCAAATTGGAAGAGACAACGTTTATCCATTCTACACAGAAAACCAATTATTGAGTCCAATAGTAGTAAAAATATAGGGGGGAGTTGCTAAAAATACATTTATTCTTCTTATGAATTACTTGGTTGTAAATCATAATTAAAAAAGCATAATTTCCCTTAAAAAAGAGTTGAAATCTCCTTGTGTGCAGTGTTTTAATATTCTACTAGGCATTTCTGCTTTGGGAAAGCCAATGTAAAAGCAATATGGCTTTCAGCTTTTTCAGTTGTTAGCAATATACATCCTGCTATCTAGTTTATTGTACAATATACCTTGGTAAATTTGTCTATAAGGCTATTCAATGCAGTACTAGCTCAAGGGTTTAAGGCAGTTACCTGCCGTAACCTTATAAATCTGATATATGCATTGTTATAGTTTTCCTTGACAGACCAACCCCCTGTTTATAGAACTCTACAAAATGAAGCATAATAAATCTGGCATGGGAGATGTCATATGGTTGAGCGGTTCAGTAAACTGGTTATGTAAAGTACTTGACAATTCTATAAAATGACATTTGTAATTTTCTATACTGTTAATGACAACTGTTATTCAGCAACAGCCTAGAGCACAATCCCTGCCAGCAAGCATGTTGCCTACCCTTTATGTCTCTTTGTAAGTAAAAGAAAAAAAAATACTGTTATATACCGTGAAACCGCCAAAAGTTACAAAAATACCGTGATACACACATTCGGTCATATCGCCCAGCCCTAACGCCACTCGCGGGGGGGGGGGGGGGGGGAGATGGGGATCAGTGGCAGATGAATACATGTTTCCTACTCTTTTTTCATCCTACTTTGGGTTCTTTAAAATATATAATTAATTATCTGCACAAACCATTTAATTGCAATGAAGGAAAAAAGTTTGGACATTAAAAGTTACCTAGCAAGTCAAGATTGTAAAATGTTTTCCGTTATGTGGGTGTTAGAAAAACCATATATGCATTATTCAGCATCGTAAAATATACTGCTCCCTGTGATATTTACAATTTACAATAAACATGGATGATTCTGATAAATGCTACTTAAATAATAAAAACAAATAAAAAACTAAACTGATAAATTAGATAAAACAGAGGTTGCATTAGACAGGTATGGCTTTGTTCACATTAGTTAATAGGGCTACAACCTATTTTCAAATGGATGCCAACAAATCCCGACAGTCACCATGGAATTATAATATGACTAATAAGGATTGCAGTATTTATCTTATGGCAAGACTAGCACGATAGTAATAGCACTGCCCTACAGTTATATTTTTGCTGTTAAAATACTGCAACCTCTGACAGAAACATAAAAACAGCAGTGTGAACAGAGTCTATCAACCTGAAAAAATACATCTATATGCTTTCCTATGAAATTGATAGCATATAGAGGTATGGTATATTGGCATAGACTTCAGTGTGTGCTGTATTATGGATTTGAATGTCGTAAAACTTTTAATACACATGAGCTACGTTGCTTCTAGTTAACTACGGTAAGTATTTTACCTTAGACATTAAACAGATCATCCAATGAGTTTAGGATTTGATAAAATGGTTCCAAAAAGTTCCAAAGTTAATGTTTTAACAAATTAAACTTTTGTAGACAATTGTTTATTCAAGGAAATTGCTTGATCTTTAACTTTTTTTTAAATTACAATATATTAGGAAAACTATATATACAGTAAAACCTGACTTACAAATGATCATGCACAATATTCCAGTTTTTTGGCTCATAATATTTGCAATGCTTTACATGCAAATCTCTCTCTCTCTCTCTCTCTCTCTCTCCCTCTCTCTCTTATATATAAGAAAATGCTTATAGTTAGGTTATAAATTTCACATCTTGACATGTCTTATTTGAGGCAGAAGCCATTTCATGTCAATATAATAAGAAGACATCAGTTTGTAAATGACTTCCTGCTCCTTACCTGTTTATATATTGCTCCATTAATATAATGTGAAATTAGAAATGACACATCACGAGCATCGAGAATAAACCATACATAGGAGATTGGAAATATTTAATCACTAGCCTCCAGATTTCCTATTTTGAAAAGCCAAATGCGTCTTGCCTGATCCCCTTACTGCTGCGTTATAGGACTCAGAGGTCCATTTTTCCCAACAACACACAGAGCAATTGACTACACTGCCATTTAAGCGTACCCTCAGGAGAACATCATTAACATATTAGTGAGGGTAGAGCAATCCGATCTGCCTGAGGGAGGCACAGAATAGGGCTTCTTTAAATCACTAGTTATTACCATATTTTTCCTAATATTACGGCTCATAAAAAAAACTACCATCATTTCTGAAAACATGAGCCGTTAAGTGCAGGGACCATGCAAAAGTTGTGAGGTTAAACCATTTCAAAAATGTAACATACTGTTCTATAAGTGAACTATACCCACATGGAAGGTATTTTTCACTGTACTACTAATGTCAGGAATTATTTTTATCTACTTTTATGAAAGCTCAGGTACAAGAAGTGATTGGTCTCCATCTTAAGAATCAATTCTCCCATGGTTCTATAGGCGTGTTTCTCAATCGGTGCAACAGGCTGCACCAGTGAGGTGCCCTCTAGTTGTTGGTGAGGTGCATTTGGGGAAAAAAAAGTATTCAAGTAAGTGATTTAAAGCTGCACAGTCCTTAGTATGGCTGCAGTAGTTATAGAATTTGCATTCAAATCTATATTTTGTTCACCACAAAGAGTTGCAGCCGACACTGCTCCACACAGACCCCCACCCCAGGGGACAACAACAGCAAAAGGACACACTCCGAACCTCCGGGTGTCTGCGGCAATGACCTCCGGTGCTCTCAGCCAGATAAGGACAGACTTCAACAAGCGGCGTGGAAGAAACACAGCACTGAGGTACACAGACTCCGGTCAAACGATTTATTGCAGGTGGAAACGCTTGGCAACAATTGTTTCGCTACTTGCAGGTAGCTTTTTCACAGCCTGATTGAACCAGAGATCCCCACCCCCTTAAAAAGTCCCAGCATTCCCATTCATACTTTATTAACAGGGAACAAACAAGGACATATGTAAAAAAAAATTTGAATGTGAAAAAAACACTCTTTCTACTAAAACCCTCTAAAATGAACAAGACAGTAGGTAGCAATATATGCAACAACAAGAAGGTCTTCCATAAATTCTTTTACAATATACTGTTCAAATCGCTTCTTTCGTTCATACCCATAGGGCCCAATGCTTCTGTTCTAAGAATAATTTCCGTCTCTTTTCTTAGTAGCTCTTGATTACGGTCACCTCCCGTGGGTAGCGGATCAACTTGTCTTAATCCACAAAAGCGCATGCAATTGGCATCCCCCGCAAGACTGTCTCATGTGTCCTATTAATCTGGGTGATCCCACCCCTGTTCTCAGTGAACGCACATGTTCACCAAAACGGTCGGATGGTTTTCCCTATATAATGACTGCATACATGATAAAGTTTGTGCGGCATGTGAAGAACTGTTCAATCCTAAACTCGACCTTATCGGAAAAATTATATCTTTTTTTTAATTGGCTGCAGAAGCGGCAGCTACTACATGGGTGGTTGCCCTTAGAAAGTGATTTAAAGCTGCACAGTCCTTAGTATGGCTGCAGTAATTTTTGAATTTGCATTCAAATCTATATTTTTTACTTACTTCAAAGATATTTTCCAAAGAATAATAATATAATAACCTATCCATAACGCAATGGTTTTCCCCATTGCTCCAGTGCCATCACTCAAATTTAGGGTGTTAGCAGAACTTACAAATAGCAATTGTGCAGCAAATTTCCATGATTTCAGCACAAAGGGCACAGCCGCCATCAGTGTTATGCCCACGATACACGCCATCCAAGTGTAGGTTACTGACAAAACTATGCTGTTTAACATGGATTCGTGACCAATGACTACATCTAAGAAGGAAGTGTCCAGTAAGACGAGGAGCAAATCCTGACACACAGGTTTTTAACCAATTATAACAAATTGTATGCTGTATTAAGAAGTAAAAAAGACACTGAGCAACAGTCTCTAGCCATATGCTGTTTGCACTTTAAATATTGAAACACTGGTGGTATTTATCTATCAGAGTGACTGTAACAAGTTTAAAAAGTCATTCCTGAGTGGGGAGAGATAATGGTGTACCAACACAGTGTGCAATATATGGACATGTGCAATAAATACAAAATATATGTGCAATAAAAGGACCAGGTGCAATTGTGGAAAAGGATTGTGCATACAGCATCAAAAGGATTGTGCATACAGCATCAAAGTATAATATATGGCTATAATATGTGGACTGATACATTGATATATACACAGAAGGACTATGATCATATATAGGGCATAACCGGGACTATATGTGCAAAAAGTAATACTGCCCTTGTATAAACATGTGGAGTGGATACAGGTTCATGTTTTCTGTCTGATGCATTGAAGACCCCTCCATATTGTGTTATGGTGTATGGATTGACAGTGATTATATACAGCATCTAATAACCACCAATAGCAGCAGGTGTAAAGTAATAGCTGCATGTTACTATATTGGTATGGACTCTTTACCTTCTAGAATATTATTATGATGAACTATTAATCTGGGTGAAAAATAAGATGGCGGGCAGTTAATTTTACTATTATGTTACTTTATTTTATTTTGTTCATTGTGTTATGGTTTATGGATTTTATTAGAACCATTAAAAGTTGAGTTTTATATCCTATTATCCTTCAGTTCACTAGGCACATATGGTTTACCACAAAGTAAAGTTTTTTTTTTGGTTGTTTTTTTGCAGCAAGTACAGGGTGAAGCACCAAAAAACAAAGTTTGTGTTTTTGTAGACATTAACCACTGGCTACTGAGAACTCTCTACAAGATCTGTCGATTTGGAGATGCTTTTTATGTTATGGCTTTTGTCAGTATAGAAAAGCAGACAGACATAGCAAACTGATAAACACATACATACATAGTATATACGGTATACATTTTTCATATATGTATATATATATATATATATATTATAATATACATTATATAAGTAGAAAAAAGATACATGCCCGCCCATTATGTTCAACAAAGAAGGGGGAAAGGCATGGATGAAAGCAAGTATAAGGGGAGACCCTGTTTCTCCTTATTGATCCAAACAATGGCAGTAAAGTCCAGAAAGGTAAAGACTTGATCATTCTACTTTGAAACAATTGTTAACACAAGTATTTTCTATATTTTGTTTAAGGGGTTATCACAATAGAAGTCAATCACATTATGAAATTGGCGCACATTGTTGTTTTTCGTTGCACATTTTTGGCTCTCTTAGCTAGTAATGTTATTCCTGGGCTTCTATATTTATTACAGTGAAATAAAGTATATTAATCCTTCTTAAACAGCACTTGTTACTTTAAAAATAACATTTCCGGATGTAGAATTATTTTCCTGCTCTAGTTTCCATGGCGCCAGACCTTTTCATTATTCTGCCATCTGTACCTATAATTAAATGTGTGTGTAAGGTAAGAAGGTAGAATGATAAAGTCCTTTTACATAAGAGTATTCTAATGTATCTGCCAATAGGAGAGCATTCTAATGGAATACTACAATCTTATTGCTAAGTTACTGGCAACAGTAAAGGAATGAAATTACTACCTGATATACAATGCTTATAAATTACAGTGAATGGAGAGAACATTTGTCCATTAACATATTTTGCATGTCTTCTTTGCTTATTTTGAATATTTAAATGGTCACTGTTGTTTAAAGCCACTTCCCTCCATATGATAGTACCATATGATAGTGTGATAACACATTTGTAAATCACTTTATTTACTTAAAATGACTCCTTACCCAAGAAAAAAGCACTAAAGTCTTGACACTTAGGTGCCTATTTTCCCTGCAACTGCTGTCTACTGCCTGTTTTTAAAGGATTCCATACCTTGTAGCAGAGAGACAGAACACAGGAAGTGGGGGTGGTGCTTAAATAGTGCTATGTGCAGGAGATCCTGGACTGTGTGCATGCAAGCTAGCCTGTCAGCCTCTTTCAGAGAATTCATGCTATGTCTGAAAAGGTCAATTAAGTCTTCCTGCTCATCTCTGACCATCCATAAAGTTTTGGGTATTTTTTCTCTAAATACGTCGTGTTTTTATTATGTATACTTGTGCCACCTCTTAAATATAAACCCCTCTTCCCCTCTCTTTAGCTTATCATCATTATCGACAGCAGCAGTTCACTGCTTAAAATAGGGCTGCTTTTGTGATGTAACCTCTTCCTTGCTGTGGTCCTGTTACTGTTTGGTTACATTGTGCTAAAATAGCCTCCCAAGTGGCTACTTGTAAACCTATTGTGTCAATAAACTTCACTCAATATGACATCTATAGTACTGTACTGTGTAAATCATCCCTAAGCACAGTGCCTGTCTGTTCAGTCAAGTGCATGTTCAACTGCACTATGTCACCGTATAGCAGAGATTGATCAGACAAGTAAGGAAAATTAAGTCCTAGTGCGATTTCTGCTGGCAAACAACCCAGTTATGGTCCGACCCCCTAAAATGGAGAAAATGCTTTGCATCATAAAGGGAGCTCTCAGAGGCTCAATAACAGCAATGAGAGCACTAAAATCACCTTGTCACCACTCTGAAGGGTTAATGTTTTTTGGGTGGATTCACACGTAGCAGATTTTGTTGCAGAAACAACTTCATTAATATGAACCTAAATGTTTTTCATTTGCAGAAATATCTGTGTTAAAATCTGCCCCATGTGCATTTACCCAAAACAGGTGTTTCTTTTTACTACAGACTTCTTATAGGAAACATTCGTTTTATAGGTCATTTTTCATCATCCAAAAATCTGCATTGATAAATTAAACATTTCTCTTTCGATTAATCGTGTATCAATAAGTCCTGTTTCATACAAGCATATTGGTAACCTTCTATGTGTCATAAGTATATCATCCATATTGCTCATAAATATTGCACTGTAGGCAGTAAACTGAAATAAGGCAGATTGTTTTAGAATGGATAAAATACAGATAATACAGTGCAGGCGTACTCAGATAGATCACATACAGATACAAATGTATGGAATAATTACTACACACAAATGCACTTAAAGAGAAAGCATCTTCAAAAAATGACCTATTTTAAATCAAGGTCAATGTTAAACATATTTTAAATAATTGTTGGTGATTTTTTTTTCAAGTTTCAATTTTACTATTTTTATTATAAAACAATCCTTAAAATCAGTCTGGCCATTAGGTCTAATATTAACCTGAGACTTCTTGTTTGTGCAGGTAACTTTCCAGAAGTGTCGTCCTCATCATCACCTTGAGGAGTACCGTGAAAGGTGACATCAGTAGATAGATCCAATATAAAACACAACAGAGCCCTAGGGTAGGAATGCGGTAAATTAACTTTTTATACCAAACCCCTTTTATATAAAACCTTTTCTCTTTGAACCTTGCTACTAGTAAATATTGTAAAACATCACATTTATTAATATGCATAACAATTGGTTCCAAAATAGTTAAAACCACAGAACACAGTCCACTTATTAACATAACTTGCTCTCAGCTGAGAGTCTCGATAATAGGCTTCTGCAGTACGCACCAAGAAAATGAACTGGGATACTGATGATTAAAATATTAACGCTTTGTTTCCCCTTTGTGTTTTGTGGCACCAGCCAAGTCATCAGGGGTGCAGACAAATGCAGACTCTCGACTAAGAGCAAGTTACATTGATTAGTGGAGTGTGATCTGTGGTTTTAACTAGACAAGAAATGCTGTTCACAGCTCAGCCTCCCCCTCCCTGTGGAATGACCTCTGCAAAGGTCACAAGGTATGCTCAAACCTTTCCCATTAGTTCCAGGCTATTGAGTCAATGTCAAAGGGGCTTGTTGTAAAGCATATTTTTAAAAGCTATAAAAAACAGTTCAGCCCCATAATAATAAACAAAAATGTAATAGAAAAAATTACAACAAAAAAGAAAAATAGACACAGAGGAGAAAAAAGAACCTGTTTCGGTATCTGGCTTTGATCAGTAAACAGAAATCTAGATGATACATTCACTTTAAAGTCTTAGGCTTGAGCATCATGATTTGCGCCCCATAGTGCCAATAACAGTAGACTATTGGAGCACATGAAATCATATAACCACATGGTATTTCCTGCACTTACAATTTCAGATCTAAAATGTATTGATGCTTGTGAAACATTATGTATCTGAATGAATATTATATGAAAAAAATATCGATATTAAACTACATGTTATTAGTGTTATATTACGTCCTGCTCTTAATGATAGCATTGCTGAGATTATGTTGCTTTTTAATTTTTCTTTCATTATAAATTTCACCTGTTAACTGCCATTACACTCCCTGCTGACTCCATATCTCTTCTTCATCAGAAACAGAGTAAACTATATTAGTGTGATTGAATTTTCCTCATTATTTCTTACTGTAAATGCCCATTAAAATTCACCAACATGTTTTCTATTTTTTAGAATTCATACATATACATCCAGATCCTCATTATGGAGATTTCTAGGGAAGATTAAAGTATGAATAGTGTCACAAATCCTTACTTTTTTCTGTACAAAAAACATAGGCTAGATTAACACTAGGTTTTAAATCCTGTTTTAGGCTGTGTTCACACATAACATTTTAGTCTTTATAGTTTGCTAAAACCAGGCATGTAAACTATAATTGAAAGATTTATGCAGAGTAAAGCCAAACAGAATTCCGCTTGCACATTCACAGAATCGGCAATTCCCATAAAATTAATCTATAGAAGTAAGCGCCTGGGGAAAAAATCTCAATTAACAATTGGGATTTTAGCACAGAATGCCACCTAAAGAATAAACATGTTCTTGTCCTTTGTCTTTGACCCACACCTAGTTTTGGCAAAAAAAGACTAATCAAAATACTGACCAACTTAGTCCAACAAAGAAGAAGATGTGAATCGGCACTAGTACATTGGACACATGTATAGTATGAATATAGGGCTGCAAACTAAGCGAAGCAGTTACTTCAAATCCTGCAACACCTGCCAAGTGTGGATTGGAGGGAACAAAGATGTCTGAGGTGCTCACGTTTAAACCAATACGAGTTCAACCATAACGGGAAGAGAGTAAGTAACGGAGCACTCACACGATGACATGTGGCCAAGGCAGGAAGGTCGACTTCGGTCCCGGTCTTCCATAGCGGGGAGGCGGTTGATGGTGCGGGGGGAGTCTCAGATGCCGGCCACAGACCGTATCACACCCTTTGGCGCTTCGTCAGGCCGTGTATCATACCGTTATGAAAATACTGCCCAAAATACTCTGTATGATCCCAGCCTAAAAGTGAATGGCAACAGGATGCAACAGAACTCCAAGAACTCCAGTGTCTCTAAGATAAAACTTAGCTTCAGTGAACAAGTGTGGTTAGAGACGACAAAGGACACACTTGATATTTAACTGATGCCGACATGTTCCAGGAGGTCCAGCCCTTAGTCAGTATCTGCATTGCCAATTACTTTCCGCACATCTGTGCACTTCTCTAGCTGTAGTGAATATGTGTACATTGCACCTGAATAGCCATCCTGTTGCATCCTAAAGTATGGTACTTTTTTACTGCCCTCACTTTTGTATTTTTACTTTCTATAAATATAATAGCTGAAAGAATTTACTAATATAATAACAGCTGCCATAAGGCAACATACCACTACTAGAAAAACAACCAGTTCAACTATGACATGTGGTTATATGGCCCGCAGCATATCACAATGCTTCATTAATAAAAATCTATCTATAAAGGAACTGAAGATCTAAGATAACTACTTTCACAACTTTAACCTGTAAACTGCCTGTTCTCTTCAAACAGCTGCAAGAGAAAATGTATTGAGGCAGTATAGCATTACTGGGAAAACCAGTTTAAGTGTAAAACGTGTTTATATGGCAGTATATCACAATGCTGCATTTATAAAAAAAAATAGGGCTCATTTGCCATAAAACATATGGCCTTGGGTTAGTAATTATCATAAATCATACAAACTGCATGTGGCAGAATTGCTCTGGGACAGTCTCAGGTCCATGAACAGGGCAGGGATACAGCAGCACCCCTCTTCATCAAGCTTCATTGCTCAGCACCACTGTATTTATTTAACTAGCATCCAGAATAAATAGACTTATGTGTCATTGAATTATTCTCTAAATTTCAGAAAAAAAATCACGTTCGGCCAGATTTCAAAATAAAAACTTTAAATTTATTTTATTTTACCTCACATTATTGAGGTAAATTGATAATTGTTTTTGGTTTTGAAGTATATTTTATTAAAACAATAAAGGAAGTCGTTACAACTTATATTGGTCTCACAACAAATAAGCCATCATATGGGTATGCAAATAAAAAATAAAAGAGTTATGGCTATTAATGGACAAGGAGGAAAAAATGAAAATTGCATGGTGTAACATATAAGCCACACCCTCTTTACAGAAACCTTTCTGCTAGGCCATGTCCCTTGTTCATGGCAAACTTGCCTCCAAAGCTGCATGTGACACAAACAGCTTTTGTGATGGATTCCCTGGAATCAAATCCATGGTGGAAAAATCAACCACATGTGAGCGTCTCCAGGAACAGATGGGGTATAACCTTGTTCCCCCAAATTAGGGAAATGCAGGAAAGGTGCATTCAGAGTCTCGTCTATGTGTATAGCATTGCTATCCTGCATTATCTAGGCTGCAAAAGTACAAAAGAGCTGCTATATGTTATTAAAGGAAACCTGTCAACACTTTTATGGTGGCTGAACTATGAGTCATTGGGGCGGTCCCCAGCACCTTCTCCTTGTTTTCCAGCCTTGATTGATCTTTCCATTTTTAGATATAGAGAGAGATTTGTCATTCCAGGCGGGGGGGGGGGGGGGGGGGGGTGCGTGGCTAGGGTTGGAGGGCAGAGAAAAGCCATAATAATACATTCCTAAATTACGTGTGACAATATGGATGGACTATATGTAGCTTATTGTTTTATCTCTTCTTCTAGGAAGTGTTCTATACTATTGAGCTCCTTTTATCCAAGCAATGTTCAAATACAATAATACCTAAGGCCTATAGAAAAAACAGCTTCTTCTTGAAGCCATTTGTATCTAACTGACATGTAATCTGATAGAAACACAGTTAAAATGTCATTATCAGGAATAATTTACAAAAGAAATTATTAAAATTATTAAGAAAACATTGTCTATCTTAAGTGTTCCAGTATGAGTAAAACAGTAATGTTCTAGAACGTTCTTTGATCAATCATACGCTCCTCCAGTCATAATTACCATAAGGAGAGATAACCCTGGATACCATAGTGGGTTCTTTCCCCTGAAGACATTATCTTTATATAGAAATGATCATCATAATAACCATCAAAAGGCAGATGGCCTCTGTGGGGTTCAGATGATAACTCTTCCTCCTCCCACTGGGGAACACTTATTTTGTTGTAATTTGTTTATACTGTCTATAGTTTTATTATGATGCTCTATATACCAGTTTACCCTCCAGATACAAGTGAAAGATAAATTTTTTTGCAAATCTTGCTATTTTCATCATGTCAGATAAGCAAGGTTTAAAGAAATGTCACTGTCCTGCTCCCCCTGGCCATTACTTTACACTAAAGCCTTAGATTAGAGAACTACAGGTAGAATTAAACAGTAACAGGCTATTAAAGCAGTCTATTAGTTGCTCTGAAATGATTCAGCATTTTAGAAGAATCATAGTTTAAAAACAGTCAGGAGCAGGCATTTGAGTCACAGGGGGTACCAGCCAACTTCTTCCCGAACAACTGGGCTTTGCCCGGTTTTTCCTTCCTCATCCTTGTTGGGGAGGAAAATCAACAGAGGAGGAAGCTTTTGACTTCATATCCCATCCCCATATGTTGTTGTCATATCCCAACCCCATATCCCATCCTCATACCCCTACCTCCTGTCCCGACCTTCTATCCCTTCCTCCTATCTCTACCTCCTATCCCACCCTCCTATCCCCTCCTCCTATCTCGACCTCCTATCCCAACCTCCTATCCCAACCTCCTATCCCATCCTCCTATCCCATCCTCCTATCTCGACCTCCTATCCCATCCTCATATCCCGACCTCCTATCCTGTCCTCCTATCTCCACCTCCTATCTCGACCTCCTATCCCATCCTCTTATCCCGTCCTCATATCCCGACCTCCTAACTCGACCTCCTATCCTGTCCTCCTATCTTGACCTCCTATCTTGTCCTCATATCCCGACCTCCAATCCCATCCTCCTATCCCGTCCTCCTATCTCGACCTCCTATCCCGACCTCCTATCCTGTCCTCCTATCTCAACCTCCTATCCCATCCTCATATCCCAACCTCCTATCCCGGCCTCCTATCCCGTCCTCCTATCCCGTCCTCCTATCTCCACCTCCTTTCTCCACCTCCTATCCCGTCCTCTTATCCCGTTCTCGTATCCCGTTCTCGTATCCCGACCTCCTAACTCGACCTCCTATCTTGACCTCCTATCCCGTCCTCCTATCCCGTCCTCCTATCTCGTCCTCCTATCTCGTCCTCCTATCATGACCTCCTATCCCGTCCTCCTATCCCGACCTCCTATGCTGACCTCCTATCCCGTCCTCCTATCCCGTCCTCCTATCCAGTCCTCATATGCCGACCGCCTATCTCGACCTCCTATCCCGTCCTCAAATCCTGTCCTCATATCCCGACCTCCTAACTCGACCTCCTATCCTGACCCATAATATGTGCACCAGGTATTGAAATATCTCCAGCCGTACAGAAGTTATGTGAGAACATACATTTCCCATTGATTTTCATGGGACTTTAAAAAAAAACCCGACCCTCACAAATGGGGGTGGTTAAGGGTTAAATTAACTATCCTATATTTTAAGTGGACATATAAGTAACATGTGACCAAGTATTATTGAAATATCTCCAGCCGTTCGGAAGTTATGCAGTAACATATATTTCCCATAGAGTTGTATGGGACTTTAAACATAAACCCCACCCCAGGCAAATGGGGGTGAGTAAGGGTTAAATTACCAATCCTAAGTTTGTTGTTGACATATACGTAACATGTGTGCCAAGTTTCATGTTAATATCTTTAGCCGTTTGGACGTTTTTGTGGAACATACATACATACATACATACATACACACACACGCACACATTGAGTTTTATATATTTAGATATCTTCCTATACATAAACTGGGAGAAGTCAATGAATCCAGCCCAGTGGGAATCACAACCTGTACTAATAAGGAAGCCTGTCCTTATTTCATGCTCCCCAAACAACAAGCAAAAACTGATAACAGATTCCCCTTAGGCCCTGTGAACACTACAGAATTTCCCTTTGGAGGAATTCAGGGCAGAGATTACGCTGCAGCAGCCTCCTATTGTCTTTAAAGGGGTAATCAACTGGTGCAAGAAAGTTAAACAGATTTGTAAATCACTTCTATAAAAAAAAACTTAATCCTTCCAGTACTTTTTAGGGGCTGTATGCTAAAGAGAAATAAAAAAAAGAAATGCATTTCCTCTAATGTCGTGACCACAGTGCACTCTGCTGACATCTCTGTCCATTTTAGGAACTGTCCAGAGCAGGAGAAGATCCCCATAGCAAACATATGCTGCTCTGGATAGTTACAAAAATCGACAACAGAGGTCAGCAGAGAGCACTGTGGTCATGACATCAGAGGAAATGCATTTCTTTTTTGGATTTCTCTTTAATATGCAGCCCCTAAAAAGTACTGGAAGGATTAAGATGTTTTAATAGATGTGATTTACAAATCTTTTTAACTTTCTGGCACCAGTTGATTTAAAAAAAAAAAAAAAAAAAAGGTTTTCCACGGGAGTACCCCTTTAACCCCTTAAGGACCAGAGCGTTTTTTGCAATTCTGACCACTGTCACTTTAAACATTAATAACTCTGGAATGCTTTTAGTTATCATTCTGATTCTGAGATTGTTTTTTCGTGACATATTCTACTTTAACTTAGTGGTAACATTTTATGGTAACTTGCATCCTTTCTTGGTGAAAAATCCCCAAATTTTATGAAAAAAATGAAAATTTAGCATTTTTCTAACTTTGAAGCTCTCTGCTTTTAAGGAAAATGGATATTCAAAATAAAACATTTTTGGGTTCACATATACAATGTCTACTTTATGTTTGCATCATAAAATTTATGAGTTTTTACTTTTGGAAGACACCAGAGGGCTTCAAAGTTCAGCAGCAATTTGGAAATTTTTCACAAAATTTTCAAACTCGCTATTTTTCATGGACCAGTTCAGGTTTGAAGTGGATTTGAAGGGTCTTCATATTAGAAATACCCCATAAAAGACCCCATTATAAAAACTGCACCCCCCAAAGTATTCAAAATGACATTCAATAAGTGTATTAACCCTTTAGGTGTTTCACAGGAATAGCAGAAAAGTGAAGGAGAAAATTCACAATCTTCATTTTTTACACTCGCATGTTCTTGTAGACCCAATTTTTGAATTTTTGCAAGGGGTAAAAAGGAGAAAATTTTTACTTGTATTTGAAACCCAATTTCTCTCGAGTAAGCACATACCTCATATGTCTATGTTAATTGTTCGGCGGGCGCAGTAGAGGGCTCAGAAGGGAAGGAGCGACAAATGGTTTTTGGGGGGCATGTCACCTTTAGGAAGCCCCTATGGTGCCAGGACAGCAAAAAAAAACACATGGCATACCATTTTGGAAACTAGACCCCTCGGGGAACGTAACAAGGGGTAAAGTGAACCTTAATACCCCACAGGTGATTCACGACTTTTGCATATGTAAAGAAAAAAAAAAGTTTTACCTAAAATGCTTGGTTTCCCAAAAATGTTACATTTTTAAAAAGGATAATAGCAGAAAATACCCCCCAAAATTTGAAGCCCACTTTCTCCCTAATCAGAAAACACCCCATATGGGGGTGAAAAGTGCTCTGCTGGCGCACTACAGGTCTCAGAAGAGAAGGAGTCAAATTTGGCTTTTTGAAAGCAAATTTTGCTCTGGGGGCATGCCGCATTTAGGAAGCCCCTATGGTGCCAGAACCGCAAAAAAAAAAACACATGGCATACCATTTTGGAAACCAGACCCCTCGGGGAACGTAAAAAGGGGTAAAGTGAACCTTAATACCCTACAGGTGTTTCACGACTTTTGCATATGTAAAAAAAATAATAATAATTTTACCTAAAATGCTTGGTTTCCCAAAATTTTTACATTTTTAAAAAGGGTAATAGCAGAAAATACCCCCCAAAATTTAAAGCCCAATTTCTCCCGATTCAGAAAACACCCCATATGGGGGTGAGAAGTGCTCTGCTGGCGCACTACAGGTCTCAGAAGAGAAGGAGTCATATTTGGCTTTTTGAAAGCAAATTTTGCTCTGGGGGCATGCCGCATTTAGGAAGCCCCTATGGTGCCAGAACAGCAAAAAAAAAACACATGGCATACCATTTTGGAAACTAGACCCCTCGTGGAACGTAACAAGGGGTAATGTGAACCTTAATACCCTACAGGTGTTTCACGACTTTTGCATATGTAAAAAAAACATTTTTTTTTACCTAAAATGCTTGGTTTCCCAAAAATTTTACATTTTTTAAAAGGGTAATAGCAGAAAATACCCCCCAAAATTTGAAGCTCAATTTCTCCCGATTCAGAAAACACCCCATATGGGGGTGAGAAGTGCTCTGCTGGCGCACTACACGTCTCAGAAGAGAAGGAGTCACATTTGGCTTTTTGAAAGCAAATTTTGCTCTGGGGGCATGCCGCATTTAGGAAGCCCCTATGGTGCCAGGACAGCAAAAAAAAAACACAAGGCATACCATTTTGGAAACTAGACCCCTCGGGGAACGTAACAAGGGGTAATGAGAACCTTAATACCCCACAGGTGATTCACAACTTTTGCATATGTAAAAAAATAAAATAAAATTTTTACCTAAAATGTTGGTTTCCCAAAAATTTTAGATTTTTAAAAAGGGTAATAGCAGAAAATACCCCCCATAATTTGTAACACAATTTCTCCTGAGTACGGCGATACCCCATATGTGACCCCAAACTGTTGCCTTGAAATACGACAGGGCTACAAAGTGAGAGCGCCATGCGCATTTGAGGCCTGAATTAGGGACTTGCATAGGGGTGGACATAGGGGTATTCTACGCCAGTGATTCCCAAATAGGGTGCCTCCAGCTGTTGTAAAAGTCCCAGCATGCCTGGACAGTCAGTGGCTGTCTGGTAATACTGGGAGTAGTTGTTTTGCAACAGCTGGAGGCTCCATTTTGGAAACAGTGGCGTACCAGACGTTTTTCATTTTTATTGGGGAGGGGAGGGGGCTGTGTAGGGGAATGTGCATATGTAGTGTTTTTTACTTTTTATTTTATTTTGTGGTAGTGTAGTGTTTTTAGGGTACAGTCGCACGGGCGGGGGGTTAACAGTAGTTTCTCGCTGGCAGTTTGAGCAGCGGCAGAAAATTTGCCGCAGCTCAAACTTGCAGCCGGATACTTACTGTAATCCTCCGCCCATGTGAGTGTACCCTGTACGTTCACATTGGGGGGGGGGGGGGGGACATCCAGCTGTTGCAAAACTACAACTCCCAGCATGTAGGGTCTATAAGTGCATGCTGGGAGTTGTAGTTTTGCAACAGTTGGAGGCTCCGTTTTGGAAACGGTGGCGTACCAGACGTTTTTCATTTTTATTGGGGAGGGGGGCTGTGTAGGGGTATGTGTATATGTAGTGTTTTTTTACTTTTTATTTTATTTTGTGTTAGTGTAGTGTTTTTAGGGTACAGTCACACGGGCGGGGGTTCACAGTAGTTTCTCGATGGCAGCTTGACCTGCAGCAGAAAATTAGCTGCAGCTCAAACTTGCAGCCGGATACTTACTGTAATCCTCCGCCCATGTGAGTGTACCCTTTACATTCACATTGGGGGGGGGGGGGGGGGGACATCCAGCTGTTGCAAAACTACAACTCCCAGCATGTACGGTCTATCAGTGCATGCTGGGAGTTGTAGTTTTGCAACAGCTGGAGGCACACTGGTTGTGAAACACCGAGTTTGGCAACAAACCCAGTGTTTTGTAACCAGTGCGCCTTCAGCTGTTGCAAAAGCTACAACCCCCAGCATGTACGGACAGCGGAAGGGCATGCTGGGTGTTGTAGTTTTGCAACAGCGGGAGGCATACTACTTTGGCTGGGGATGCTGGGGATTGTAGTTATGCAACAGCTGGAGACACACTGGTTTACTACTTAACTCAGTGTGCCTTCAGCTGTTGCAAAACTACAACTCTCAGCAGTCACCGACAGCCAACGGGCATGCTGGGAGTTGTAGTTATGCAACCAGCAGATGCACCACTACAACTCCCAGCATGCACTTTAGCTGTTTGTGCAAGCTGGGAGTTGTAGTTACACAACAGCTGAAGGTACACTTTTCCATAGAAAGAATGTGCCGCCAGCTGTTGCAAAACCATAAGTCCCAGCATGCCCATAAGTGCATGCTGGGAGTTGTGGTGGTCTGCCTCCTCCTGTTGCATAACTACAGCTCCCAGCATGCCCTTTTTGCATGCTGGGAGCTGTTGCTAAGCAACAGCAGGAGGCTGTCGCTCACCTCCTGCTGCTGCTTGATCGCCGCACAGGTCAGTCCCACCGCCGCCGCCGTCGTCGCTCCTGGGGCCCCGATCCCAACATTAACGCTGGGGATCGGGGTCCCCAGCACCTGGGGTGCACGTCCCGCACCCGCTCACGTCCTCCGGAAGAGGGGCGGAGCGGGTGCGGGAGTGACACCCGCAGCAGGCGCCCTGATTGGTCGGCCGGGAATCCGGCCGACGAATCAGGGCGATCGTGAGGTGGCACCAGTGCCACCTCACCCCTGCAGGCTCTGGCTGTTCGGGGCCGTCTCTGACGGCCCCGATCAGCCAGTAAATCCGGGTCACCGGGTCACTGGAGACCCGATTGACCCGGAATCGCCGCAGATCGCTGGACTGAATTGTCCAGCGATCTGCGGCCATCGCCGACATGGGGGGGCATAATGACCCCCCTGGGCGATATGCCGCGATGCCTGCTGAACGATTTCAGCAGGCATCGGGCACCGGCTCCCCTCCGGCTAGCGGCGGGGGGCCGGGAATGGACAGGACGTCATCCTACGTCCTCGGTCCTTAAGGACTCGGAAACGGGGGCGTAGGAGTACGTCCATTGTCCTTAAGGGGTTAAGGACTCGGGGTTTTTCAGTTTTTGCACTTTCGTTTTTTCCTCCTTACCTTTTAAAAATCATAACCCTTTCAATTTTCCACCTAAAAATCCATATTATGGCTTATTTTTTGCGTTGCCAATTCTACTTTGCAGTGACATTAGTCATTTTACCCAAAAATGCACGGCGAAACGGAAAAAAAATCATTGTGCCACAAAATCGAAGAAAAAAACGCCATTTTGTAACTTTTGGGGGCTTCCGTTTCTACACAGTACATATTTCGGTAAAAATTACATCTTATCATTATTCTGTAGGTCCATACGGTTAAAATTATACCCTACTTATATAGGTTTGATTTTGTTGCACTTCTGGAAAAAATCATAACTACATGCAGGAAAATTTATATGTTTAAAAATGTCATCTTCTGACCCCTATAACTTTTTTCTTTTTCCACGTACAGGGCGGTAAGAGGACTCATTTTTTGAGCCGTGATCTGAAGTTTTTATCGGTATGATTTTTGTTTTGATGGGACTTTTTGATCATTTTTTAATGGTATAAAAAGTGACCAAAAATGCGCTTTTTTTGACTTTGGAATTTTTTTGCTCGTACGCCATTGACCGTGCGGTTTAATTAATGATATATTTTTATAGTTCGGACATTTACGCACGCGGTGATACCACATATGCTTATTTTTACTTTTTTTTACACTGTTTTATTTTTTTTATGGGAAAAGGGGGGTGATTCAAACTTTTATTAGGGAAGGGGTTAAATGACCTTTATTAACACTTTTTTTAAAACTTTTTTTTTGCAGTGTTATAGGTCCCATAGGGACCTATAACACTGCACACACTGATCTTTTACACAGATCACAGGCGTGTATTAACACGCCTGTGATCAGTGTTATCGGCGCTTGACTGCTCCTGCCTGGATCTCAGGCACGGAGCAGTCATTCGCCGATCGGACACCAAGGAGGCAGGTAAGGGCCCTCCCGGTGTCCTGTAAGCTGTTCGGGACGCTGCGATTTCACCGCGGCGGTCCCGAACAGCCGCGGTCACTTTCACTTTAGAAGCGGTGGTCAGCTTTGACCGCCGCTTCTAAAGGGTTAATACCGCACATCGGCGCGATCGGCGATGTGTGGTATTAGCCACGGGTCCCGGCTGTTGATGAGCGCCAGGACCAACGCGATATGATGCGGGATCGCGGCGCGATCTCGCTTCATATCGCGGGAGTCGGCGCAGGACGTTAAGGGGTTAATGGGCACTGCTGATTTTCTGCAGTGGAAATTCTAATTCTGGACATGTTCATTCTTTTGGCGGGATCTGCTCAATAATGCATTTTTCCCAATGATAATGGTGTATGTCCAAGTAGTCGTACTGCTGATTCATTATGACGATGCCTGCTATGCTTTGAATGTCTGCCCGGAATTCCTCCTGGCAGATATTCCATAGTGTGCAAGGGGCCTTAAAGGGGTATTCCAGGAATGTTTTTTTTTTTTATTTGACTATGCTACAGGGGCTGTAAAGTTAGTGTAGTTCATAATATAGTGTCTGTACCTGTATGTGACGGTTTTCTCACAATTCTTCTCTCATTTTCACCCCAATATTTATTACTAACAGCATACAAAATGACTGTTGTCTCAGATTTTCCCAGGTTGCAATGGGGCTGAGACCTGACCTCACTAGTCATCTAATGACAGGGAGTCTGTCTGCTTCAATGGGTGGAGCAATCACTTGGTGGGAGAGAGAGCAATCTGCAACTAATGCAACAGCTGTAGGCACCCTGATTGAAAACCACAGGTCTTTTGAATGGATGCAGCTCATTTATGTTTCAATGGGTGGGGTGGCTGATGTGTGGGAGGGTGGAAAATGGAATTATGGGATTTGTAGTCAAAAAAAGAAAACTGAAACAGGAAATACCAGTTCACAGAAAGCTAGCCACAGTATTATGGTAATCTCACAACATAGCCATTTAGCCCCAAGACAAGCGCAGATCTTTCCTAAGTATGTCCATTACTTTCTGCCAGGTACGTACTAAAATAATCTTATGGTGGATAACCCCTTTAATGTCATTTAAACGTTTGTAATCCAATGATCTACAGTTACAGCTAGCCATATTCACCAACTTTTGAGACATTACATTAGGTAGCGTCTGTGAAACAATGTGTTATGTGGTATGAGAAGCAGTCCATGCCAATTATTAGTAAACCTTTGCCCTACCTATTTATATGGGATAATGAACAGAAACATCATACTCCTAAACAAATGCAGACCAAGATCAGACCTCCTAAACAAATACAGTCCAAACATGCAGTGACCGCAGCAAGTGAAGCAGACTGTAAGAATGTGAAGAGGTAAGTATTTAGGCAGGATGTGGTGCCTGAGAGACCTGACAGCTTTTCTGGAAGCCTGCTAGACATTCAGACTGAGTTGGCAAGAATATACACGACGAAAATTTGGCTTGTGGCTTATGGCATGTTCAGCTGTTTCCTTAAAGAGTACCTGTCATCATCTAAACTTTCCCTGATCCCCCTTCCCATCTGTCCCCTTCTCTAACTATGCCTATCCCTGTGTTTATTGAGGTTTAAAACACTGTGAAAATACCTTTTTATCCCTCTTCATTAGCTCAGGAGCACTGTCTTTCTGAGGGGTGGAAGGAGGCGGGTCCCGGCAGGCATGATGTCACATGAAGCTTGGCCGGGACTCTGCTTCTGCCAGTCTTCCTGTATGCTGCTCTCCCTCTGCAGCAGTGTTTCCCAACCAGGGCACCTCCAGCTGTTGCAAAATCCCTTCAGCATTAGTCCTAAAAGCTGTACACTTACTATGAAAAGCATAGGAAGCTGCCTGCAGACCAGGCATAGAAGAGTGACCCCTAGTGGCCAAAAGTATAAAATGAAAAAACTGGTATAAATATTCATATTTTTTAATGAAGATATATTGCAATATCTTTTCATTAATGATTATGAACAACATATTAAAAGTTTTTGTTGATGACAGGTACTCTTTAACTTCTATAGACTTAAACACCTTCAAATTGGTGGGGGTCCCATAGGTGGCAAATCCAACATCAAACATGTATGGTTTACCTGAATATATGCCAAAAACTGCTATAGAGAAAAAAACATAAGAAAAAATAATACAAATGAGAGCAATATTATTCAGGTAGTGGATTGTGCTATAAGGAACATATAGGTTTGTGCTATTAGATTTTTAGTAGAATATTACAGTCAGTACTAATGCTACTACTCATAATAAAAATATTAATATACAGTCTCTTGTGAAACTTGGGTAATGTTCACAATTAATAAATGGTGCCTATTAATAAACTAGAATGAAGTCATAATATTAAGTAGCTCACCAGATAGGTTTAAATAATACAATTGCCGGCTTTCGTCATGCAGAAAATAGAGTATCTCTAAAGCATCATAATCAAAGCAGTCTCATGCTGCTCGGGTAAGTAGGAGTTCACAGCTGGAATTTCTGCAAATCTCTTTATTTCCACCTCATTCACCCTGTGGCTGCTATTTTATCCCCACGCAATGTTATTTTCCTAGATTCCTCCCTTGAGCTATAGTTAGTTATTTTTAATATTAGCAATGTGCTACTGTCCAGTTCGGCAAAGACCCACAACAATGACCATTCACAACTGCATTGTTACTTACTGGTGCATGTATATAGGATTAGGCTGATCTTGTCCAAAGAGTGACTATTGCATGTTCCAGACTGCCTATATCTCATAGTTTTAGTACTAGGAAATATGTATATTTCTCTTTTTTCATGAGACATTGAACTAACCATGGTGTATTAGACATACCGTCCCCATAAGTAAATGCTCATCCCTTACATAGGAGATTATTAGCCAATCCAGAATCTCCACCATCTCACCCATCTGTATACAGCTGTTTCAGGGTTTTTGCTCCTTGTCAGCACAGTGTAGGGTGCTAGTGAGAAGTGTTTGTTATGGGGCCACCAAACTGACAATGCTTCTCTGGGGAAAAAAATATGCAGAGTAGCCCTTCTTCAGAAATAATAGAGCTCTCTGGTGCCACCATAAAGAGGTAGCATCTCTACAAATCAACTTAGTCATGTTTTGAGACTTTTTTAATGAACATTGAATTGCAGTGATGCTACCTTTAATAGATGGCATCAGAGAACTCTCTTTCTTCTGGACAGATGCAAAATTGTATATTTTTTTTCCAGAGGAACCTGAGAAACTTTGCCAAGGACTTGATATAGTGGAGGATAGGTTTTCTGCTCCTCAGGGGGCTGAGCATCTGTTTATGAAGGTAATAAAGGTAAGTGATTTACAATGATTTACAATGGTGAGTGCCGCATTTTCAAGCACTAACTACAACAAGGATATATATAAAGATTATCTTCATGTTTAATTACTTTAATTAAAGGGGTACTCCACCCCTAGACATCTTATCCCCTATCCAAAGGAGCATTGTGACATCACGGCTCTGCCCCCTTGTGATGTCATGGCCCACCCCCTCAATACAAGTCTATGGGAGGGGGCTTGGTGGCCGTTACATCCCTTCCCATAGACATACATTAAGGGGATGGGCCGTAATGTCAAGGTGGCGGAGTCGTGACATCACGATGCGCCGACCCATGTATCGGCCGTCATTACGCACAGAGCAAACAATGATGCAACAGTGATAACATCGGGGTGCCGCAGCGGAGATTGCGAGGGTCCCCAGTGGCGGGACCCCTGCGATCAGACATTTTATCCCCTATCCTTTGGATAGGGGATAAGATGTCTAGGGGCGGAGTACACCTTTAAGATTCCTAGATGACTCCTTTAAAAAGTGAATTCTGTCCGAGGTTTATTTCTTCTGTTATGTTGTGTGAAGTATGGCATTCATTCCTATTTCTAATAACACATATCAGCTACTAGGTCAGCAGAAGCATAATGTACTCAACCTCATTTTTAATTTAGAAGCTGTTAGGCCAGTAGAGTTTTGTCATCGCATTTTTAACTTTGGTTTTTGTAGAGCATTTTTGGCGGCCAGATGTTACTTTGAAGTCTATAGTGCATGATATAATGCACGACATACAATGCATTTTGGTTTATGGTGTTTTGGTTGCTCTTTTGGGATAGCAGAATATTTTTCAAAATGGATAATGCTCTCTGTATTGCTTTTTTTTCTGGCATTCTCCTCTATAAAAAAAACAAAAATGTTTTTTTTTTTTTGCAGCTATAAATGCCAGAAAAGAACACAATGTGAATAAGCCATTGAAGGGTTAATAAATGGAAAGAACAATCTCTGGTCCAAAACAGCTGCAAATTAGTATATGAAATGAAGGATCTAGGAAGCAGCTTCTGCATTAGACTGCAGTATGGGGCCCTGCTTCCCGCACCCATCTCCGCTTATAATTTTTGTGTAAATTAATTCTTGATTCAGAATCCCATCTGTTTGCTGGGATATTTGGGCCTCCAGTTTGCATGATCACTTACAGTCCTCCAGTGAAATAATGTCATCTGTCACTAATGTAAGACTGTCCAGGACATTAGCAAACAACATAGGCCGGATATCTGTATCCTTCCACATGGCCATGTATCTGTAAATGGAGCTGCATGCATGTACGTGCACACATATTGGATGACAAGCAGTTCTTAAATATCCAGTTACAATAATAGCTGATAATATAGACTAATCTACTGCCCACTGCTTATTTTTCGGTTAAAAGTGGCATGAGGGAATATAAAATTAAAGATCATATAAATTGAAAGTCAAAAGGAATGATTTATGGCATAAAATGCCTGTTCGATAAAATATACATGGGGTGTACTAAAAGAACACTTTTCAAAAGAATGGGAGAACATGCCTATAATATAAAAAGAGGATTTGACGGGCACCCCCTATCGAAAAATTGTACAGAAAAACATGGGACCTCTATGGAGGGAATCAACATTTTTCGACATATAAAGAATCTTTCCCCACTGGAGAGAGGGGGGGGGGGGGGGACTATATAGCACAAATGTCCATGCAGAGGGGAAATAGATTTTTGAGCTAAACACACTAGCACCGCATGGGTTAAATACTGAGTTTGAAATGTTCATCTTTTTACAATAACTATAATATATAGCATGTGATAATTGCTACTGCGGAACTATTAGTATAACCTCCTAATCATACTGGGAGAATGATCCCTTTCTACTATTATGACAGCGGAACCATCAATAGAACTTCTTCAATCACACTGCTGTACCGATGCTTTCAAAGTTCTCCGAAGGATATATAAGCCAAGAAGAACCGGAACACCATCATCCCAGGGAAACTGTTTGTTTTCCGAAATGCGTCGGATACCTTTTTGGTCCTCACCTTACACTGTAGTGACGTCACTACATAGTAACTTGGAACTTCACCAGGGAGTAGCGGGAAGAGGTACAGTAGGGACGCCACCATCTGGGGTAGTCTCCCGACCTCACCCTCAAGCATACGGACATTTCTCCACTGGACATCGAGAGAATATCAACAGCAAAATAAGTAAAGCTTAACAGTCAGGTAGGAAAAGGGAGACATAATTTCCAAACAATAAACACCGGATAGGAATTATAAATCATAAACTCCGCTCTCTCCTATACTAGTAAATGTACGGAACAGGTGCAGCTGGCGCACAGTGCCTTTTCCAGCAGAACATTGCTCCTGGGAACGGAATTTTCTTATGTAGGTTTAAATATAGTTACATAACCCTCAAAGCCCTTTACCAATAAGTTATCAACTATCCACAGGGGAAAGCCCCAAACAAAGTACGTGGTGGAAATTGAATCACAAATCGAACAATAGCTGCATATGCATGAACCACAAAGAGTATGTACATCTGAAATATACAGTATGCACAACTTGATGCGGGGAGTATAGAATCTCGCACTTATATACTTCCCCTACATTTTTGTATAATTACTATAATAGGATGTTACCTCAGAAGCTTTACGCCACAGAGCATTGCACCTTGAGCCAAATAACGAATTGTACCCATATTTACCACGTATCCTGGGTAACAATCTAGGCATTCATTTTAATCCTTATTTTACCTACACCCTTGCATATTAAATACTTTTATTAACGGTATATTTAATATATAATTACCAACTTTACACATTGTATTTTAGTATTATGTGAAATTTTTTTTACTTTCCGTTATCTGGAATCGAAAAAATAATAATAGTTTTACAACAGCGCTAGAGATGAGCGAACTTACAGTAAATTCGATTCATCACAATCTTCTCGGCTCGGCAGTTGATGACTTATCCTGCATAAATTAGTTGAGCTTTCAGGTGCTCCGGTTGGCTGGAGACTCTTTCCTAGGACTGTATCCACCTTTTCCAGCCCACCGGAGCACCTGAAAGCTGAACTAATTCATGAAGGATAAGTCATCAACTGCCGAGCCGAGAAGTTCGTGACGAATTGAATTTACTGTAAGTTCGCTCATCTCTAAATAGTGCCAATTTATACTGTATGATGCAAGGTGTACCACAATAAGTATGCCCATCCAAGGCAAATGGAACAAAGTGACGTCCTCATCTGTCCTTCAAAATACTGTTTATGAACTGTTTATCAACGCCAGGATTTGTTGTCTTTAACAGAGTTTGGTTTAAGATCATTTTTTAGTTTATATAATGGATACATTTACTGACCTCAGTGCAGATCATATTAATTGATTATGCCTGTCTCCTGCTGCCAAGAGGCCGTGTATGTGTTTGTTTGTCTATGTGTTGTCTGGGGTCTTTTACAGTCTGTTTTGCCCTACCATAAGTCCTGGGAATATCTGAGTATAGGGAGTGATTGTTCGGACCTAGGAATGGCAACTACTACAAGTGCCATTGTACCATTAATGAATATACTGTGGAATAATGCACAAGGGGGAGGTAAATAGAGAATAGAGGGTAACCACAGAAAACTTAGACTGGGGGATATAATAACTGCCTATGGTGCATCTTCAGAAAAGTCTTAGTTCAGAGTATAAAGGATGGTAGTTCTGTATTATTGGATGACTTGGCAGAACATAGAGCACAGGTTGGGAGGGCAGACAGAGATAAAGGATGAGATGTAGGGAGCTGCACCAATGTGGAGAGCTTTGTGGGTGAAAGAAAGGAATTAAAATGTATTAAATAAATGATCAACCAGTAAAATGACTGGGGGGCATTAGCAGCTGGACACAAGGCTAAGTCTGGCTGCTGCAGTCCAAATCTGCAACTCCTAGCATGCCACAATGCTAGCTCTTCATTAGCTTAATCTTTATATGTTTTTAATGTGATTGAAAAACATCCACTAGGTGGCTCTGTTCTGTACCCTTCCACAAGTCAAACAGTTAGACCAAACTCAGGAAGTGAATGTGAGGCATGGTGATGCACAGCTCTCCCAGGCTTCAGTGAAGTCGTGCCTGCTGGGCAACGCCCACTTTCTCCTGCCGGGAGCTTCTGTAAATTTTGGGTGCTTCTGTTTCTAGGCAGTACATTTTTCGGTAAAAATGACACTTTATCTTTATTCTGTAGGTCCATACGATTAAAATGATAGCCTACTTATATAGGTTTGATTTCGTCGTACTTCTGGAAAAAATCATAACTACATGCAGGAAAATTTATACATTTAAAATTGTCCTCTTCTGACCCCTATAACTTTTTTATTTTTCCACGTACAGGGTGGTTTGAGGGCTAATTTTTTGCGCCGTGATCTAAAGTTTTAATCGGTACCATTTTTATTTTGATTGGACTTCTTGATTGCTTTTTATTCCTTTTTTTATGGTATGAAAAGTGACCAAAAATACGCTATTTTGGACTTTGGAATTTTTTTGCGTGTACGCCATTGACCGTGCGGTTTAATTAATGATATATTTTTATAGTTCAGACATTTACGCACGCGGCGATACCACATTTGTTTATTTTTATTATGGTTACATATTTTTAATATGGAATTTGGGAAAAGGGGGGTGATTTAAACGTTTAATAAGGAAGGGGTTAATGTGTGTGTTTTTAAACTTTTTTAAACTTTTTTTTTTTTTTTTACACTTTTAGTCCCCTTAGGGGACTTTTAGGAGGAATCATTAGATTCCTCATACAGATCATTGTGGTTTCATAAAACCACAATGATCTGCATGCTCTGCGCTCGATTGATAAAGCCTGGCTCTGCCAGGCTTTATGATTCAGAGCACCGTAGCCACCGCAGCAGGAGAAATAAGCCCTTTGGCTACCTCAGTAGTGGATCGCTCCCCCGCAATCGCGCTGCGGGGGGGCGATACACCCCACTGGACCACCAGGGACTTAATACAGGCACCTTTAGACGCCGCTGTCAACTTTGACAGCGGCGATCTAAAGGGTTAATAGCCGGCCGCGGCGATTGCCGCATGTCGGCTATTAACGCCGGCCCCCAGCTACAGGAATCAGCTGGGGGCTGGCCGGTATGATGCGGGCTCGAGTCGGGAGCCCGCGTCATACCCCGGTAACGGCCATTGGACGAGTATAGACGTCCATGGTCGTTATCGGGTTAATGACAGGTTCTCTTTAATGTCATTTATAAACACGGTCAAATAAAGTAGTACAGTTTTTAATAAAATAACTGAAATAAATATTTTAACACGTCACTATAGTCTATAAATTCAATCTCACTTCACCACTTGTATAATTGTTTTTTTTTTTTTGTTGTTGTTTTTTTTTCTTATGCCAGTATATACAAAACTATAATGTATTTGTTTAGGAGGGAAACACTGCAACAAGAGCGAAACAGGACAGGTCACTGATAAACTATATACCTCAGATATTCATAGCACTGGACAGTAGCAACCCTGAAGTTAGTCATTTCTGAAATTAATTATAAAACATTTTTGATAATGTTGTAAAAAAAAATTGTAATGACAAATTCAATTCATGTCAAACTAATATCTTTTCCTGAAGTACATTGCAAAACAGAATCTTGATCAAATGCAGTACTCATTGCCGCTGTTTCCCCAAGCAGCTGTTATAGCTATTTTATTACTATACCAAATGTGATGTCCTTGTTATAAAATGTAAACTTTTCAATCATCGGAAGTCAAGACTAAAACAAAACTAGTTCTAAAAAGTAAACAGCTACAAATATACATCTCAAACATGCTGATCTCGCAATGTATTGACACATTTGTGTGCAGTAAAAACATTTTCTCTGCTTTTCTCAGATAATTTGTTTTTCAGTTCTACCCATTTTTTGAAGATTTGCAAACACTTCGCCCAACTGAGAGTTTGCAACAAAGACAAGACAGCCCTCTGTGTGCTATATCTATCTCCTGTCTGGGAAAACTGCTCCAATGCGTCCTCACACAAAATATCATGGACTGGGACCCCCACAATCCTGAGAACAGAGGGAAATTGTTTCCTGAATGAATGGAGAAGCAGTGCATGGACTGCTCTCTTTTCTATGGGGTGTACAAACTTTTCTCAAGTCAGTGCTTCGGAAAGTTTAATAGCCTTTTACAGAATGAATGGAAAATGTGTGTGCACACAATTCATTGTGGGGACAAATTTGTCCCTGCTCTGGGGATCGTGGTTTCAGCACCAGATATGGCTCAGGTAATAACGGTCTTGAAAACCTTGACATCGGTTTTTAGGCTGGACAGAGAGTTTTTTTTAAAAGGAGAACAGTGCAAAGGAATTATATGCAACACCAAAGAAAAATGGAAGCGGAGGTCTCACATCGGCCTGACGAAGCGCCTAGGGGCGTGATACGGTCCGTGGCCCTGACGTCTGAGCTCCCCCCGGATCCATTTGCCGCCTCCCTGCTTGGACTGACATGACCCGTGAAGTCTTAGATTCCCGGTGAATGGCTTGCAACTTGTATGGTGAGCGCTCCGCTTCCATTTTTCATTGGTGTTGCATATATATTACTCTTGTATCTGGCGTGTAGCGCTGCCTGCTATTTCCATTCATGTACACCTGTACCCGTTTCCAGGCTGTTAAGTTTGTATGCTGAGTAAGGATTGACGTGCGGTGCCGGCTTTCTGTGCTTTCTTTGGAGTTTAGTGCAAAGGAATTGTTCAGTATGTTTGCTTAGTTCTCTAGAGCTCGGGTTCAGTCCATTGTTTGTCCCTTCCTTCTAACCTTCCCCTCATTCCCCAGTCCTCAGTTGGTCTAATTTTATTGAGTGATTTGTTATCTTTGATTGCTGGGCCTTATGTTGCCCATTTTACTTCTATTTTATGATGTTTGACCCAAATAAACACAGTTAAAAACAAAAACAGTCACAATTATTTACATATACAGTAGATGGACACCGATATTTTGTAAGGTGCATTACTCTATACCTGACGGCTATTCACTTTAGTGTGTTTATAAGTCGTAAGTATGTCAAGATCAAATTGTAAAAAAAAACTATATGCTGAATTAAAAATAATCTCCTCTAATGCTGCCCATACACTTAAGATAGTTGTTGGCAATACACTTGTTTGTACTCTAAAATCCAACATGCCCAATCCTTCCTTGCCCTGACACCTGCTGTAAGAGAATAAGAAAGAGGCCCACAAAAACATCCAGTTGGAGAGTAGGTTGTTGGCAAGTCTGCTAATATCTGATAGAATATAATAAGTATTTAATGGTATATTTGCCAAACTAAATAGATTTCCACTGTGAAACTTATTGGGGACTTTTTCTCTAGATTTATCATAGGTGATCCTGTTAAATGATACAATTAAATGGCCCAATATGGAGACATAGCTTTCTAGTGGGCATAAGCATCAACGACTTTCACTTTACCCAGTAGAGTTGAAAAAATGCAACAATATGCCATGCTTACTTAAACCTGAAAAAGTCAGATTCAGATAAACCTATATAGTGGCCAAAACGTAAATAAATATTGTGTGCAAGCTTGCCACTGTGACAGGAAACTCATACAGCAAGAAGTTTGGCTTTTCTACAGCTACGTATGTAAGTACTTACTTGGGGGTGTGAGACTCATCAACGCGGTGACCAACTTGGAATTCATGAGATTTGCTCCGATGTAGGGAGGTGAATCCAGGGATAAGGTGAATGAGCTTCCGGGAAGAAGGAGGTGGGGTACCTGGTGGTTTCAGCTTGTTCCTCCTTCTTACCGGAGGGGTGCCAGGAGGGGTCATAGTGGTAACTATATTAGGAGTCCTAGGTGCATTATTGTGAGCTGTATGCCGCTGACGGGGGGATGGTGGCAATGAGCGGTGCCCAGTTTCTGAAGGTTGGCATGAAACTGGATATGCTTCAACAGTCAACCTGTCTACATTAGTGTACAGGGATCCATGAGCTACAGGCAAATGGCAGTAGTGCTGGATGCATTTAGATTGTAGTTTTGGACTCTGTGAAAGATGCGATCGGATCCACTGAGCTGTCTCTTGCTGGGTTACGGGACTGTTTTCCTTCCCAGTTTCTGTAGCGGGCCATTGAATAGCCCAGTCTTCCTTGGACAGGCTGCTTCCTATGAATGAAACAAGCAAATATAAGCATCTTTTCAGTGTAAAATAAATATCAACAAATAAAAACATGAAAAAAAAAGACATGGCTGTTTTTTAAGAGGGGCATGCCTATTATAAAATATAATAATATTGTCTATATAGTGATTTCTACTGGACTAACAATCCTACTAATAACAGCACTGCTTTTACAGTGGAGATGTTATAATAAGTAAAATAAGAGCTCATAATACACTGCTCAAAAAAATAAAGGGAACATTTAAACAACACAATGTAACTCCAAGTCAATCACACTTCTGTGAAATCAGACTGTCCACTCAGGAAGCAACACTGATTGACAATCAATTTCACATGCTATTGTGCAAATGGAACAGACAACAGGTAGAAATGATAGGCAATTAGCAAGACACCCCAATAAAGGAGTGGTTCTGCAGGTGGTGATCACAGACCACTTCTCAGTTCCTATGCTTCCTGGCTGATGTTTTGGTCACTTTTGAATGCTGGTGGTGCTTTCATTCTAGTGGTAGCATAAGACGGAGTCTACAATCCACACAAGTGGCTCAGATAGTGCAGCTCATCCAGGATGGCACATCAATGTGTGCTGTGGCAAGAAGGTTTGCTGTTTCTGTCAGTGAAGTGGAGCATGGAGGTGCTACCAGGAGACAGACCAGTACATCAGGAGATGTGGAGGAGGCCGTAGGAGGGCAACAACCCAGCAGCAGGACCGCTACCTCTGCCTTTGTGCAAGGAGGAGCAGGAGGGCCACTGCCAGAACCCTGCAAAATGACATCCAGCAGGCCACAAATGTGCATGTGTCCACTCAAACAGTCAGAAACAGACTCCATGAGTGTGGTATGAGGGCCAGATGTCCACAGGTGGGGGTTGCGCTTACAGCCCAACACCGTGCAGGACGTTTGGCATTTGCCAGAGAACACCAAGATTGGCAAATTCACCACTGGTGACCTGTGCTCTTCACAGATGAAAGCAGGTTCACACTGAGCACATGTGACAGACGTGACAGAGTCTGGAGATGCCGTGGACAACGTTCTGCTGTCTGCAACATCCTCCAGCATGACCGGTTTGGCAGTGGGTCAGTAATGGTGTGGGGTGGCATTTCTTTGGGGGGGGGCACACAGCCCTCCATGTGCTTGCCAGAGGTAGCCTGACTGCCATTAGGTACCGAGATGAGATCCTCAGACCCCTTGTGAGACCATATGCTGGTGAGGTTGGCCCTGGGTTCCTCCTAATGCAAGACAATGCTAGACCTCATGTGGCTGGAGTGTGTCAGCAGTTCCTGCAAGAGGAAGGCATTGATACCATGGACTAACCCGTCCATTCCCCAGACCTGAATCCGATTGAGCACATCTGGGACATCATGTCTCGCTCCATCCACCAACGACACGTTGCACCACAGACTGTCCAGGAGTTGGCAAATGCTTTAGTCCAGGTCTGGGAGGCCATCCCTCAGGAGACCATCTGCCACCTCATCAGGAGCATGCTCAGGCATTGTAGGGAGGTCATACGGGCACGTGGAGGCCACACACACTACTGAGTCTCATATTTACTTGTTTTATGGACATTACATCAGAGTTGGATCAGCCTGTAGTGTGGCTTTCCACTTTTATTTTGAATGTGACTCTATATCCAGACCGCCATGGGTTGATAAATTTGATTTCCATTGATAATTTTTGTGTGATTTTGTTATCAGCACATTCAACTATGTAAAGACGAAAGTATTTCATACGATTAGTTCATTCATTCATATCTAGGATATGTTATTTTAGTGTTCCCTTAGTTTTTTTTGAGCAGTGTACATATAACAATTACCAATTGTGGTAATAGAAAATAAGGTGAGGCTACTTTTTTAAACCTAACTTTTGTAAATATAAAAATCTGGCCTTAATGTGAGGTCATCGTCAGTGTATTGATAGCAAGCTTAATATTCACCCAATAAATTTGTGCTTTTATGTAGATAAAATGTTGAATTTAGAATTAAATCTGTTTCTTTTGTTGAAAAGTCATTTAGATTTTTTACTATAGTTGAATTGCATTATACAGTAGCCACAACCACTCTAACCCCTGACTTATCTATCCAGGACTGTAGTTTATTAAAGCCTTGTACTGTGTCTATCACTCTATTGCCTTTACTCAGCAAAGAAATACTGTCAATTACAGTGATAACAACAGAATCTCCTGGAAGGTATAGTAATAAAGCTGCATGTTTCTAAACATGCCCCCGGAATTCAGTGTTACCCCACTGCCTTGAAACATCAGATGATAGATGAACTGCAACTCTACCTCAGATGGGTACAACTTCACAATACAAGATATCTATATCATGAGGAGGATAACAAAGTGTGATTGAAATAAAATTGAGATAAAATTAAGAAAAATCATAAGTGAAGCAATGAAAGTCTCAGCAGCAAACATGTTTCCTATGTTATCTAATGTTATCCTATGTTATCTAATGTCTAAAGTCAGCCATGGTCCCATACACTCATCTCAATATAAAATTTTTGGCAAACATTATATTACAAACTGTGATCACTATAGGTGCTCACACTAATAGTTTTTAATTATTATTATTATTATTTTTTAATAATAAGAAAATACTTTTTCATTTATATAGCCCACACAGATTAATTGTGAATGTTGCTACTACAGAATGGTTTTTACTGAGGCAAAAAAGAGTACCCTGGACCTGGGACCTGTGGAAACTCAAAGGCTTATTGCCAAATATAAATTTATCAGTTTTAAATAGGACATAGCTACAAGATTTTGCATTGGGGCCACTGATTTCAATCAGAATTCTGCTGCTATGTTCAGCGACAGAACTTTCGTAAAAATATAAGATTATAGTGGAAGAATGAACATTTCCAATCTTCCTCCGGAATCAACCATTTGTTTACTGCAGGCTTCTGGGCAGTCTGAGCTGGCATTCATATTCACCCCCATCTAATGAACCACCAGGGAGGCTCATTACTTCAGGATTCAAATCTCCCGCTGCCTACACCTAAACACCAATCAGAGCTTCTAATCGTCTGCACAGTGCTTTAGATCCATGCCGGCATGTACTACCACCACCACCATTGTGTGCTTGGCAGCCTCAGGAGACCAAAGCACGATGATGGTTGTAATGCATGCTGAAGGAACTTGCTGCCAAACTTCGGAGGCTGCCTAACAGTGCAATTCCGGATTGCTTCTGCTCCATAGTCATGGATCCACAGAGAAAATTCTGCATAAAAACTTCCTAGTGTGAACAGGGACTTACAGTCCAGAGTTGTACTTGACATGACCATGCTGTAGCTCATACTTAGAGGGTCCCAAGTGGTGGGCCGCCTACTATCAGCTTAGTATACCATAAAAATACAGGTGATGCCTTTAACATATCAATCTCGTTTCTATTAACATATCTTAACATATCAAACTTTATTATTCAGAAATATTCAAAATGTGCTATCTATATAGTAGCTAAAAGAAGTCCTTCTCTACCTGGTTATGAATAATTCCCTCAGACCTGAACCTATCTAATCTCACTCACCAAAACCTTTTTTTCCAAGACTTGATTTCTTATTACTTTCATTATTGTGAAGCACTTATACAGTATCTCACATATGCATCATAAGCTAAAGTGTTTCACCAGAAACACATACCACAGGAAAAACTTACCTGCACCCTCTTAAAGGTTACCTATAAAACATATTACCTGCAAAGCTCCGATTTAATGAAGTCGTAGTGAGTCCATTAAGACTTTATGGCTACAAACTTGTCAAGTGTTACATATTGCATTTTATCTTATGGATATTTGGGGTTTGGAGTCCTTACTATAGGGATTTTTATTACCACTCAGGAAACAGTTCTGCCATTAGATGCAGATCAGTGCAGACATAATGCTGAAGC
This sequence comes from Hyla sarda, assembly GCF_029499605.1. Lineage (NCBI taxonomy): Eukaryota > Metazoa > Chordata > Amphibia > Anura > Hylidae > Hyla > Hyla sarda. Next base: position 472,654,874 of record NC_079189.1, read on the forward strand.
ACATCTGTCTCTCAGCCCGAAAAGATATTTTAAACTGTGTCCATTTTTAGATTTATTGAAAGAAAGAAAAGTGGGATTTCATTTAGTGTATTCACGCAAGTCTTGTGTTTACAGCACCATTCAAATCATACCACAGCAATACAGTGTTATGTTCATGTGAAGCAGGTAAAAGAAAGAGGACCCATCTGTAGACAGCTGTTTCGGGATGTTTGCCCCTCGTCAGTACAGAGCAGGGTGATCTGGCTTGGCTGTGGTGAGAGGCCTGTGGCTTTAAACGGGGTCTGTACTTTCCTTCAAGTTAGGCCATTTAGCACTCCGCGGGCTTCTGGGTAAAAAAATATTTAAATTAGCAGACACCACCTTCACAGATCACCCTGCTCTGTACTGTCGAGGGGAAAACAGAGCGAGGGGCAAACACCCTGAAACAGCTGTCTGCAGATGGGTCCTTTTTCCATCTGAAGAGAGTTCTGGCTTGGCATAAATCCCAATCAGTTCTGAGGCTTCTTAAATGGAGCGTAAGCTGTTTTGCAGGACACACTACCTGTGAAGGTGGTGTGGTGAGCTAATTTGAATATTTTTTCACCCAGAAGCCCGCAGAGTGCTTAATGGCCTAACTTGAATTTCCGTTACACCTGAAGAGGTGTCCTCTCCCCGAGGAAAGTACAGACCCCGTTTAAAGCCACAGGCCTCTCACCACAGCCAAGCCAGATCACCCTGCTCTGTACTGACGAGGGGCAAACACCCCGAAACAGCTGTCTGCCCACACCCCTACCCCGATCACAGATTGTATTGTTTTGTTGTTCGATCTCTTGTGCTTTTCTATTACAGGATTGAGCGGTGTGTTAGAGTAGCATGATGTGCGATGTATAGCTTAGGGAACCTCTGCTGTGTATTGTACTGTCATGCTTTGTGTGACTGTAATTTATTGTATGACTTGTAATGACTGAACGGACAATAAAGGTCTTTCAATCACCCCGAAACAGCTGTCTGCAGATGGGTCCTCTTTCCTTCTGGAGAGAGTTCTGGCTTGGCATAAATCCCAATCAGTTCTGAGACTTCTTAAATGGAGCTGGAGCTGTTTTGCAGGACACACAACCTGTGAAGGTGGTGAGCTAATTTAAATATTTTTTTACCCAGAAGCTCACGGTTTGCTAAATGGCCTAACTTGAATCTCCGTTACACCTGAAGAGGTGTCCTCTCCCCGAGGAAAGTAAAGACCATGTTTTATATTTATACACATATTTACAGTCATGGTGGTAAATGTTGGCACCCCTGAAATATTTCTAGAAAATGAAGTATTTCTCACAGAAAAAGATTGCAGTAACACATGTTTTGCTATACACAAGTTTATTCTTTTTGTGTGTATTGGAACTAAACCAAAAAAGGGAGGAAAAAAAGCAAATTGGACATAATGTCACACCAAACTCCAAAAATGGTCTGGACAAAATTATTGGCACCCTTAACTTAAAGGAGTAGTCCAGTGGTGATTCAGTGGTGAGCAACTTATCCCCTATCATAAGGATAGGGGATAAGTTGCAGATCGCGGGGGGTCCGACCGCTGGGGCCCCCTGCGATCTCCTGTACGGAGCCCCGACAGCCCGCTGGAAGGGGGTGTGTCGACCTCCGCACGAGGCGGCGGCCGACACGCCCCCTCAATACAACTCTATGGCAGAGCCGAAGCGCTGCCTTCGGCAATCTCCGGCTCTGCCATAGAGATGTATTGAGGGGGCGTGTCGGCCGCCGCCTCGTGCGGGGGTCGACACCCGCTATCTCGGCGGAGAGCCGGGGCCCCGTACAGAGAGATCGCAGGGGGCCCCAGCGGTCGGACCCCCCGCGATCTCAAACTTATCCCCTATCCTTAGGATAGGGGATAAGTTTTTCACCACTGGACTACCCCTTTAATATTTGGTTGCACACCCTTCGGAAAAAATTACAGAAATCGGTCGCTTCCTATAACCATCAATAAGCGTCTTACACCTTTCAGCCGGAATGTTGGACCACTCTTCCTTTGCAAACTGCTCCAGGTCTCTTTTATTGGAAGTGCAGTGGTAAGGAAGAAAAAAAAACCTTTTCAAAGGGCGCTGCTGTTGTCCTGGTGAGATGAAGATGAAAAGTCCGAGGCAGAAGTATTTTGCAAGATATAGCTTCTTTATTGGTGTAGAATCATAGCAAGCAGGGATACAGGCTAGATAACGCGTTTCGGGGGACAGCGCCCCCTTCTTCAGATCAGTGATAACAACTGGTGGTGCTTACATGGTATATATACATTTAAAATGGGCGCCAAACATAAGGGGGAGGGGCTACAGTAAACAGGGGCACATACTGTAAAGGCATGATAAATACATCAAAATAGACATGCAAATCATGAAAACCTATTCTGACACATAGAACAGCCTGATGGAATGGAGCTATTACAAAAGCTCTAAATAAAATCATTGGTGAACAGTAGGTAATATGCGAGCATCTGGAGCCGCTGGCCGCAGTTCCGGAGTGTGCGGCGGAAGTGGCCGTTGCTACAGACGCGTATCCATGCAGTCTGTCGGAAGCGTCCGGCCAGAGAGCGTTGCCCGGGAGACGCGCGACGCGCAGAGGCGCAGCGCGTCACGGGCAGCGCTCAGGAGGCCGGCTCACCCGTGATGACAGGCACTGAAGTCCCTCGCTGGAACCCACAGGAGGGAAAATGTCAGGATGATAGTATATGATGAATAGGCAGTGGTAGTTAATGTGTATAGACGTCAATAAAAGTGTCGTGGAATATGGACATCTTGAACTAGAGCCAGTGATGTGGCAATGAGAAAAGTGGGGGGGGGGGGGCTTAAGGGGTGGAGGGAAAGTAATAAGGGGGAGGGGAACAATGGGCAGAAACAGAAAAACGATCTATGATGGTAGAAATAATAATGAAAATAAAAATAAATAAATATAAATAAAAATAAAAATAGAATTAGAAATAAAAATAGAATTAGAAATGAAAATGAAAATAAAAATAAAAATGAAAATAAAAAATAAAATAAAAATAAATATAAATAAATAAAAAATAAAATATAAATAAAATTAAAAATAAAAATATAAGAATATAAAAATATATATAAAAATAAAAATAAATATAAAAAAAATAATATTCCACATTATATAATAATAATCCACATTGCACCACCCCTGGGCCTAAAAAGAAAGCTTCCAGAAAGAGGGGATGCAGAGGAGGCCGTAACAGAAGGGAGAGGAAAGAAGAAAAGAGAATCAGACACCAAAAAGAAAATGAACTGAATATGGTTAAAATTTTCAACCTTTCCAGTTATGTTTTCACAGAAATTGAACTCCAAGTCCTTAAAAAGGAGCTTTCCTACTGCCCTACCAATAAAACCAATAGTTTTGAATTGTTTCTGGATCTCAACAAATTCATTCGTAAAATCACGATTCAAAGATTCTTTGCTCTCAAAGAAGCCAATGGCCACACCACTGCCAATATCGAGACTCACCCCGCCTCCATATTATCACCTCCCCCCATCCATACCGACCTACACCCGAAATCCACATTCTACCCCTTACATGCAAAGGGCAGCCATATTGACACTTTCTCCACAATGGTGCAATCTGACTTTGACGCCCTGTGTAGGAATGATAAACGGATTAATTACTTATCTAACCTATCCTCATCTGAACAATCGGCTCTCAAGACAATGTCCTCTAACAATACCATCGTTATCCGTTCAGCAGACAAGGGAGGTGGCATTGTTGTTCTAAACAGAAGTGACTATATCAGCGAAGCCACCAGACTTCTCACTGATACCACATATTACAAACTGATCCCCAGCAACCCTACCAAAACTTTCCAAGACAAACTCACTAAATTGGTCAATCTCGGTCACTCCCAAGGTGTCCTATCTAAAGCAGAAAAGGATTTCCTCATCATCACAGAACCATCTACACCCATTTTTTATTATCTCCCCAAAATCCACAAGCACCTCACCCAGCCCCCGGGCCGTCCGATCATCTCTGGTATTAATTCTATATCCTCCAACCTCTCCCACTACATTGACATTCTACTTCAGAAACATGTTACCAGTCTCCCCTCTCACCTCAAAGACACCACAGCTTTCATCCAGTCCATACTACAATTTGAATGGTCATCGAATTACACACTTGTCACCATGGACATTACATCACTATACACCATAATCGACCATGAACTTGGTATTCAGGCAGTATCTTTCTTCCTGGCTAAAGACTCAGGAATGCCCACTGCTCAGAAGGAATTTATTCTGGAAGGTCTCAGATATATACTGACCCATAATTACTTCGAATTTCTGGGTCAGATTTACCTGCAACACAAAGGCACTGCTATGGGGTCTAAAATGGCCCCCAGTTTCGCTAATCTCTTTGTTGGGATGTTCGAAGAACAACACATCTATACTCATCCCCTTTTCAAGAACTGCGTGTACTACCAACGGTACATAGATGACATCTTTTTAATCTGGAATGGCGAAGTCTCTCTGCTCATGGAATTCCTCTCTGACCTTAACGTTAACAGCTGGTCACTTCAGTTCACCCAGACCATCTTCCAGGACCACGCCGAATTCCTGGATGTTTTGGTCTCCCATAATAACAGTGACCAACTAACCACCAAAACTTTTTTCAAAAAAGTTGACAGCAATAGCTATTTAGATTTTGGCAGTGGACATTTCAAGAAATGGCTGTGCAACGTACCCTTCGGACAATTTAAGAGAATCAGAAGGAACTGCACGAGTGAGAGAGACTTTGTGTCACAGAGCAAAATACTCAAATCTAGATTTAGGGCTAAAGGGTATCCCCACTCTCTCGTGCAGTCCTCCTTCATCCGGGCACAAACTCTTACTCAGAAGGACTGCCTTCTCCCTAAACCTAAGGCCGACGCCAAGATAGGCGATAGGTCACTTAATTTCATCACCACTTTCAGACGGGAACACACAAAAATCAGGAACATTCTGAGTTCCCATTGGCCCATCCTTCTAAAGGATCAACACTTGGGACCATTGTTACCTACCAAACCTTCCCTTACCTTCAGAAGAGGTCGTACTATTCGGAATATAGTAGCTCCCAGCAAGTTAAAACCTCAGACAAACAAGTGTGTTAATACCGGTTTTCTTTCCATCACAGGGTGTTTCAAGTGCGGCCTCCCCAGATGCAAATGTTGTGCCGTTATTAAACACAAATGTACCTCTTTCTCCTCCACTTCTACCAAGACTACATATCCCATCAAAACCCACATTACCTGCAGCACCAAATACGTTGTATACCTGCTACAATGCCCATGCGGACTACAATATGTGGGGCGCACAATTTGTTGCTTTAGGGAACGCATCAACAAGCATCGCAGCAACACTGCTAATGGTTTCCTGTTGCATAGCGTATCCCGCCACCTGACTGAAGCTCATGCAAAAGACTTTAACTCCATCACTGCAACTCCAATTGAACACATCAGCAGTGATCAGTCCCACAGATACAGCACCCTGAGACGCAGGGAGAATTTTTGGATTCATTGTCTCCAGACTCTCTCACCCCGTGGACTGAATGAGATGATTGAGTGCAATTTGTGAGGCATCACTATTATATACATTATATTTATATATTTTTTTATGCATTTTTCTTAATATTTTTATTCTCATTTTCATCTCTATTTCTAATTTATCTTACTTCATTTTCTGTCTCTGCCCATTGCCCCATCTCTCTCTCCCTCCCCCCCTTCCCCCCCCCACAATATACATTCATTATTTTTATTTTTATTTATTTTTATTTTTTTTATATTTATTTTTATTTTTATATATATTTTTATATTCTTATATTTTTATTTTTACTTTTATTTATATTTTATTTTTTATTTATTTATATTTATTTTTATTTTATTTTTTATTTTTATTTTCATTTTCATTTCTAATTCTATTTTTATTTCTAATTCTATTTTTATTTTTATTTATATTTATTTATTTTTATTTTCATTATTATTTCTACCATCATAGATCGTTTTTCTGTTTCTGCCCATTGTTCCCCTCCCCCTTATTACTTTCCCTCCACCCCTTAAGCCCCCCCCCCCCACTTTTCTCATTGCCACATCACTGGCTCTAGTTCAAGATGTCCATATTCAGTGACACTTTTATTGACGTCTATACACATTAACTACCACTGCCTATTCATCATATACTATCATCCTGACATTTTCCCTCCTGTGGGTTCCAGCGAGGGACTTCAGTGCCTGTCATCACGGGTGAGCCGGCCTCCTGAGCGCTGCCCGTGACGCGCTGCGCCTCTGCGCGTCGCGCGTCTCCTGGGCAACGCTCTCTGGCCGGACGCTTCCGACAGACTGCATGGATACGCGTCTGTAGCAACGGCCACTTCCGCCGCACACTCCGGAGCTGCGGCCAGCGGCTCCAGATGCTCGCATATTACCTACTGTTCACCAATGATTTTATTTAGAGTTTTTGTAATAGCTCCATTCCATCAGGCTGTTCTATGTGTCAGAATAGGTTTTCATGATTTGCATGTCTATTTTGATGTATTTATCATGCCTTTACAGTATGTGCCCCTGTTTACTGTAGCCCCTCCCCCTTATGTTTGGCGCCCATTTTAAATGTATATATACCATGTAAGCACCACCAGTTGTTATCACTGATCTGAAGAAGGGGGCGCTGTCCCCCGAAACGCGTTATCTAGCCTGTATCCCTGCTTGCTATGATTCTACACCAATAAAGAAGCTATATCTTGCAAAATACTTCTGCCTCGGACTTTTCATCTTCATCTCACCAGGACAACAGCAGCGCCCTTTGAAAAGTTTTTTTTTTCTTCCTTACCACTGCATATCTATCCAGGACTGGCTAGTCCTGTCCTGTACCCTGGGCTTAGCAGCTGCATCCGGTGGACTATTATCCATACCACTAACCCCACTGTGGGTCTACATGCGAGTTTTTTGCTCGCTCAAGGTGAGCACCCATTATCTACTCTTCGACTAACCCCTCCGACCTGTCATCAACGATATCACACTAGGCGCCTTTCCGTCGGTCTTTCCTTCTTTTGCTCTTTTCAGATTTCTTTTATTGGAAGGGCGCCTTTTCCCAACAGCAATGTTAAGCTCTCTCCACAGGTGTTTGATGGTATTTAGATCTGGACTCATTGCTGGCCACTTCAGAACCCTCCAGCACTTTGCTGCCATCCATTGCTTATCCACCATCCGGACTATCCTGCGTTGACACCTTTCAACAATTTATCTCTTCCGTCCATGCCCAGGGATATTAGCTACAGTGCCATGGGTTGCAAACTTCTTGATAATGTTGCGCACTGTGGACAAAGGCAAATCTAGATCTCTGGAGATGGGCTTGTAACCTTGAGATTGTTGATATTTTTCCACAATTTTGGTTCTCAAGTCCTCAGACAGTTCTCTTCTCCTCTTTCTGTTGTCCATGCTTAGTATGGCACACGCAGACACACAATGCAAAGACTAAGTGAACTTCTCTAATTATTATCTGCTTTCAGGTGTGATTTTTATATTGCCCACACCTGTTACTTGCCCAAGGTGAGTTTAAAGGAGCATAACAAACTGTCTTATTTTTTGAAGGGAATAAACATGTGTATAGCAAAACATGTGTTACCGCAATCCTTTTCTGTGAGAAATACTAAATTTTCTAGAAAAATGTCAGGGGTGCCAACATTTATGGCCATGACTGTATGCATCTTTTCTGTAATAATGCCTCTCTTATACACAGTCATTATACATGTTTTTATTCGCTCGCGTTAAATTTGGGGTAACATAAATCTACTTTTTACGATCTTAGTAATGAGACCGCTCTTGGTAAAGTCTACGGGCATCCATACAACCCGAACTCTTTAAAGTTTGATTGCCGCGTCTAAAGAGTTAATGCCGGTCATCTGCCGAAACGGCGATGTCCGGCATTAGCCACGGGTCCTGGTTGCTGATAGCAGCCGGGTCCATGCAGGTATGATGCGAGCTCAGCTCCTGCTCGCTTCATAACCCTCCCGTGCCGCAGCGCCGGGTATACCCGGCGTTCTGCGGCAAGGGGTTAATCCATACAAACTTTGAACCTCCATTTCACCACTTCAGGGGTGGAATTTTTGAAAACGTTAAAACATGTGTTTCTTCATCTCTAATTGTAAGCCTTAAAACAAAGTTTCATGCTTCTAGCTTCAAAAATGACAAACTTCCATACAAACTTTCAACCCCTTTTTCACCCCCTTAACGACGCAGGACGTATATTTACGTCCTGCGCCGGCTCCCGCGATATGAAGCGGGATCGCGCCGCGATCCCGCATCATATCGCGTCGGTCCCGGCGCTAATCAACGGCCGGGACCCGCGGCTAATACCACACATCGCCGATCGCGGCGATGTGCGGTATTAACCCTTTAGAAGCGGCGGTCAAAGCTGACCGCCGCTTCTAAAGTGAAAGTGAAAGTGACCCGGCTGCTCAGTCGGGCTGTTCGGGACCGCTGCGGTGAAATCGCGGCGTCCCGAACAGCTGATCGGACACCGGGAGGGCTCTTACCTGCCTCCCCGGTGTCCGATCGACGAATGACTGCTCCGTGCCTGAGATCCAGGCAGGAGCAGTCAAGCGCCGATAATGCTGATCACAGGCGTGTTAATGCACGCCAGTGATCAGCATTAGAGATCAGTGTGTGCAGTGTTATAGGTCCCTATGGGACCTATAACACTGCAAAAAAAATGTAAAAAAAAAGTGTTAATAAAGGTCATTTAACCCCTTCCCTAATAAAAGTTTGAATCACCCCCCTTTTCCCATAAAAAAAATAAAACAGTGTAAAAAAAATAAAAAATAAACATATGTGGTATCGCCGCATGTGTAAATGTCCAAACTATAAAAATATATCATTAATTAAGCCGTATGGTCAATGGCGTACACGCAAAAAAATTCCAAAGTCCAAAAAAGCGTATTTTGGTCACTTTTTATATCATTAAAAAATGAATAAAAAGTGATCAAAAAGTCCGATCAAAACAAAAATCATACCGATAAAAACTTCAGATCACGGCGCAAAAAATGAGTCCTCATACCACCCCATACATGGAAAAATAAAAAAGTTATAGGGGTCAGAAGATGACATTTTTAAACGTATAAATTTTCCTGCATGTAGTTATGATTTTTTCCAGAAGTGCGACAAAATCAAACCTATATAAGTAGGGTATCATTTTAACCGTATGGACCTACAGAATAATGATAAGGTGTAATTTTTACCGAAATATGCACTGCGTAGAAACGAAAGCCCCCAAAAGTTACAAAATGGCGTTTTTTTTTCGATTTTGTCGCACAATGATTTTTTTTTCCGTTTCGCCGTGCATTTTTGGGTAAAATGACTAATGTCACTGCAAAGTAGAATTGGCGACGCAAAAAATAAGCCATAATATGGATTTTTAGGTGGAAAATTGAAAGGGTTATGATTTTTAAAAGGTAAGGAGGAAAAAACGAAAGTGCAAAAACGGAAAAACCCTGAGTCCTTAAGGGGTTAAAGGTATACTCCGCCCCTAGACATCTTATCCCCTATCCAAAGGATAGGGGATAAGATGTCAGATCGCCGCGGTCCCACTGCTGGGGACCCCGGGGATCGCCGCTGCAGCACCCCGTTATCATTATTGCGCAGAGCGAGATCGCTCTGCACGTAATGACGGGCAATACAGGGGCCGGAGCATCATTACATCACGGCCCCGCCCCTCGTGATGTCACGGCCCGTCGATACAAGTCTATGGGAGGGGGCGTGGCGGTCGTCACGCCCCCTGCCATAGACTTGCATTAAGGGGACGGGCCGTGATGTCATGAGGGGCGGAGCCATGACATCACGCTGCTCTGGCCCCTGTATTGCCCGTCATTACGCACAGAGCGAACTTGCTCTGTGCAGTAATGATGGCGGGGTGCCGCAGTGGCGTTCCACGGGGTCCCCAGCAGAGGGACCGCGACGATCTAACATCTTATCCCCTATCCTTTGGATAGGGGATAAGATGCCAGGGGCGGAGTACCCCTTTAAGGGTTGAATTTCGAAAATTTAGCTTTCTAGGTCCAAGGGTTTAGGCTGGGCGTTGATGAGTCAGTGAGTCAGGCCTTCTCTTTTAATATATATATAGATTTGCTATTTTTGCTATTTTGTCATTCAATACTTTGGTTTATATTTTGTATGTTCATTGTGTATTGTATTTCCTTTGTGAGAGTTGAAACACTACCAGGTGTCTCTTGTGCAGGTTTATGGGTCTCATTCCTATAAAGGTATGGCTGTAACTAACAGCACATCAGTATGAGTAAGGCTGGCAAGACGAATCAGCTTTTATTTGCACAAGTGTCTGCGCTGGACCTTCGTTCTTATCTGTTGGATTGTCCGGTGTTGGTTCATACTGATCCGTGCGCAAAGCTCTGGCTCTGGAGGTGAGCTGAGGCACTCCTTCACTTAAAGAAAAGTATAGGGACATACTTCTTTATCATTGAATTCAGGAGTTTCATTCAGTTCCATTGCCACAGGTTTATAAACTCTAGCACCTACCAATGCATTCTGCTTTTAAAAACGATTGTGAAAGAATGGGTCATTCTAGAGGACTCACTGAATTTCAGCATGATACTGTAATAGGAGCCCCCAGTCCAACACGTCACTTGATAAAATTACTTCCCTCCTAGATCTTTTATGATCATCTGTGAGCAGGTTTGGAGAGTGCCAAGGCACATAGGCCCAGATTTATCAAACTGTGTGAGAGAAAAAAAGGAGAGATTTTCCCTCAGCAACAAATCACAGCTCAGCTAATGAGCTCTGGTAAAGTGAAAGCTGAGCTGTGATTGGTTGCTGTGGAAAAAATCCCTCCACTTTTTCTCTCACACAGTTTGATAAATCTGGGCCATAGTGCATACAAGTCGGCAGTGTTCTGCCAACTCAATACCTGCAGTACCCAACCTTGTCTGACAAAACATCAGCACAATAACTGTGCAACAGTAGCTTTATGGAATGGATTTTCATGGACAAGCAGCTACATGCAAGATTTACCTCAACGAGCGCAATGCCAGACTTGGATAGAGTGGTGTAAACTACACTGCCCCTGGACTCAGTGAAGCCCCTGTAGATGTTAAGTGTAGGTACCCCATGAACACTTTGTCCATATAGTATATGTAACTGCCCCCCCCAAAAAATGTCAAGTATTTTAGGACACACAAAAAGTATCCTTAGGTTATGCTCACACAATAGATTTTTCTATCGGAATAATCCATCATGTAACCACAGCACAAAGTCAAGACAGACTATTTGATTTCTACAGTCTTGTAGTGCGGGTGAAAATCATTCTTACCGATCCCTGCTCCGTGCCTCCATGCTGCCGAATTACCGGTTCTTCAGTATATGCAAATGATCTACCTGCACAAGTTTGCACTGGGGCGTCCCCAAGCTTCCCGTGCACCTTGATGTCTGGCTGGCTTCATCATATTAACACCTTCTCCTGTGTTAAGTCTCTTTTGCTGCTGAATGGAGCTTCAAACTGCAGATGCTCAGTACAGGGGAGGTGGCGTTAATAGGAAGATGAAGTCCGGAAGTCACCGTGTAAGTTTGCAAAAACATTTACCTTGATGTGCCCTACAGTTTAACGGGGTATTCCGGGCCAAAACTTTTTTTATATATCAACTGGCTCCGGAAAGTTAAACAGATTTGTGAATTACTTCTATTAAAAAATCTTAATCCTTCCAATAGTTATTAGCTTCTGAAGTTGAGTTGCTGTTTTCTGTCTAACTGCTTTCTGATGACTCACGTCCCAGGAGCTGTGCAGCTCCTATGGGGATATTTTCCCATCATGCACAGCTCCCGGGATGTGACATCATCATTGAGCAGTTAGACAGAAAACTTCAGAAGCTAATAACTATTGGAAGGATTAAGATTTTTTAATAGAAGTAATTTACAAATCTGTTTAACTTTCCGGAGCCAGTTGATATATTAAAAAAAGTTTTTGCCTGGAATACCCCTTTAACTACATGAGTTGAGAGGGAAAAACCCTGCTTCAAACCATGCGTGGCCCTGAGAAGTGTAGCCTATTTTAAGTTCGGCCCCCATCTACTGCCAAGTTGTGCAGGCCCGCTTTAGATGTAACAATACGGAAGAGTATTCCAAATATACATGTCTAGGCAGCAGTATGGCAAGGGTAGCCATCACCACTTTAAAAGCAAATTGCCTAAGAACATTTCCCGTTCCCCTAAGATAACGTACTGACTGGATTAAATGAAATATAAGGTAATAATGGCCTAAGCGGACATGAAAAAAAAAAATCAAAATTTTGTTTTATTCTTGTGGTTGTCAGATGGAGACAGAGAAATGTGAGTGAGGAACATATTCAATCTCTTGGGCGACTCCATGAAAGATAACAGAATTGTCTGCTCCTTTCTATGTGATATTCTCTTCTCATCTCCTTCTGGGGATTGCAGTTATCAAAAGGAACCGCGATTAATTACCAGAAGTGCCTCCTGCAGGCAAGATCCTCCTTATTGCAGTCAGGAAACTTTAGAAATGGCCAACTGCTGGACTGAGGAACAGATATCCATTTCGGCGGCTTTTGATCATCCTCCTTAATTATATTGAAGCGGAATAGACATGCAAATCTAGTAATAGGATTTAAAAGAGAAAAGTTGTTTTTTTTTCTGTTTAATCATTTTCTTTTCCTTTTTATTTTGCTTAATAAGAGTCAATCTCCTTAATCTTTCTGCTTTTTCTTTGTGCTTGAATCATGTAATTCTATTCCATATAATAAATAGGATAGAACAAGTTCATGTTGAAATCAGGAGCAAAATGTTTCTTCTTCTTTCAGAACTACACAGATTTTTTCCACGTAATGTTCCCTGATGCTGTGATATACGAGGTCATCTATAAATAAAGATTCAGTCTTATGGATTTTTAACAGGTCGAAAGGCTATTTTAAAGGCAGTAAAGAAATCCAGCACAGGCCGTGCACACTATTCACACACAGTACAGTGGTCCCTCAACATACGATGGTAATCCGTTCCAAATGGACCATCGTTTGTTGAAACCATCGTATGTTGAGGGATCCGTGCAATGTAAAGTATAGGACAGTGGCCGTTGGCTGTCCGGGCATGCTGGGAGTTGTAGTTTTGCAACATCTAGAGGACCACAGGTTGAAGACCACTGGTATTGGAGGTTATACTCACGTGTCCCCGCCGCTCCGGACCATCACCGTTCGTCACTGCTGCCCTGAATGTCGCCCTCCATCGCTGTCGCCGCGTCCCTGGGGTGTCCCCGACACTCCGGCAAGGCCCCTGCTTCCCCGACATCCTCGCTCTCCGTCGCCGCCATCACGTCGCTACGCATGCCGCTCCTATTGGATGATATGACGGCGTGCGCAGCGACGTGATGACGACGATGGAGAGTGCCGACGATGCAGGGGATCCCGAAGAGGACGCACCAGAGCCCCGAGGACAGGTAAGTGATCGTCAGCGGACCACACGGGGCACCGTAAACGGCTATCCGGTGGCAGCTGAAGCAGTCTGCGCTGCCGGATAGCCGTTTATGCAATGGCCCCGACATACAAAAGCATTGTATGTTGATGCTGCCTTCAACATGCCATGGCCTCTGAGAGGCCATCGCAAGTTGAAATAATCGTATGTCGGGGCCATTGTAGGTCGGGGAGGTCACTGTATATGTACTGCAGAAATTTCTGTGACTCTTTTCTTCATCTGAATCAGGTGCTATTCTGATGAAATAAGTGAAGGGGACTCCTAAGGCTATGTTCACACTTCGGAATGTCCGCACAGAAAATCTGAGACTGCGGGCGCCGTAATAATATGCTAGGACCCTATGGGAATGTGCCGTCTCTAGTTATCCTTCATATAAGATAGAGATAGGTATAAAGATATCCTTCATATAAAGTAGGGACACAACTGACACAGAATTCAGAATTTCCATGCCAGGAACATCTGGCACGGAAATTCTGACTTTTGCACAGCCCAGCAGAATCCCATTCAATGGGACTCTGCTGCAGCGGAATCTCTGTGCAGAATTGCAATGTGGAATGGGTGTGACTATGGGTGAGGAGTAAGATTATACAGTCAGGTGGTGGTTATGTTTTACATTGAGGGGCGTGTATGTCTAATACACACCCCATGACTGTATAACCCCACCCATAAATTCTGCTCCATCTGACTCATTTCCCTGAATTGTTAGACAAATTATAAAACCCACATATCTCAGGAACTAAAAGGCAGATAAAGAAACTTTAAAAAGTTGTGTGGTCAGGGCACCCTAAGCTATTGTGATAATGATAATCACATTTTTTGGGTTGGCCACAGGTCCTTTTTCATAGATGATTATTCTGTTATCTTCCTTTGCATTTCTCTATTCCAGGATATATATTTTTTTATTTGACTATGCTACAGGGGCTGTAAAGTTAGTGCAGTTCATAATGTAGTGTCTGTACCTGTCTCTGATGGCTGGTAACACATTCTGATATGATTTTTGCCCTGGATGTTCATTTTTAACAGCATAGGACATGACTCCTGTCTCATGTATTCCCCAGGATGCAGTACGGCCGAGACACTACCTCACTAGTCAGGTGATGACAGGGAGCCTGTTCTGCTTCAATGGGTGGCGCGACCACAGGGAATTTGCAACAGCTAGATGAACCCTGATTAGAAAGCACTGGTCTTTTGCATGGTTTTCAGATCATTTGTGGTTTAATAGGTGGGGTGGCTGATGTGTGGGAGGGAGAAAAATGGAATGATGGGATTCGTAGTAAAAGAGAAAACTCCAACAGGAAATACCTAGTTCACAAAAAGAAAGCCACAGCTTTATGGTAATCTCACAGCATAGCCATTTAACCCAAATACATGTGTGGATCCTTCCTAAGCATGTCCATTACTGTCTGGCAGGTAAGTTCTGAAATTACCTTATGGTGGATAACCACTTTAAGTTAAGTTTATTCTGAATTAAGGTGAAACGGGAATATTCAAAACTGAATTTACCTTTTATTTTGTGTCAACTGCACCAGATTGGTTAAAAAGAATGTTGTCTTGTTTGCACCATGGGTGCCAATCTTAGACTACCTAGTCTGAGTAAAACATTTTGACTATGACCCCTTATAAGTCATTTCTTGATGTTTTATGTTTATGTGTAAGATTGCTGTGGCTCTGTTATTTTGTGATGCTTTGCTAAGCATACTCATTGTTTTATTGTTATAAAATTGTAAAAATGCAAACAAAAGTGTAAGAAAAACACACAAAATCAATGGCAATATTTACCTGCCAAAAAACAGCATTTTTTTATGTGAAGGCAGCGTAAAGTAGAGCTAAATGCCTGGATACCCCCCCATACAAAAAGCACACATCAATTAGAAGCATCCAGGGTCAAAAAGAGTTTTGCTGCATTGAGACAAGAACAGCCCTAAGCAGTAAGACATTCTTTCATTGTATCTTGACATGGCTTTCTCATATCCGTTCCTCTAAACCATAATACTTCAATCCATAAGACAAAAAGATAAACTAAAAGAAAACACTTTTGAGCCATATACTAAAGTAGGTAAAAAGGGACAATAACACCAGAAATAATAACACATGTGATGCTTGAAAGGTGTTTACATAGTAACATAGTTCATAAGGTTTAAAAAAGACCAGAGTCCATCAAGTTCAAACTATTACCCTAATAAGTCCCTACTAAGTTGATCCAGAGGAAGGCAAACAATTCCTTCCCGACTCCAAATATGGCAGTCAAAATAAATCCCTGGATCAACATTCTGTCCCTATAGATCTAGAATCCATAACCTGTAATGTTATTATTCTCCAAAAATGCATCCAGACCCCTTTTAAATTATTTTACCGAGTTAACCATGACCACCTCCTCCGGGAGAGAATTCCACAGTCTCACTGCTCTTACAGTAAAGAACCCCCGTCTGTGCTGGTGTAGAAACCTTCTTTCCTCTAGACATAGAGGATGCCCCCTTGTTATAGATACAGTCCTGGGTATAAATAGATCATGGGAGAGATCTCTGTACTGTCCCCTGATATATTTATACATAGTTATTAGGTCTCCCCTAAGCCTTCTTTTTCCTAAACTAAATAACCCTAATTCTGATAATCTTTCTGGGTACTGCAGTCCTCCCATTCCCCGTATTACTCTGCTTGCCCATCTTTGAACCCTCTCCAGCTCCACGATATCTTTCTTGTATACTGGTGCACAGTACTGTACACAGTATTCTATGTGTGGTCTGACTAGTGATTTGTACAGCGGTAGAATTATTTCCTTGTTGTGGGCATCTATGCCCCTATTGATGCACCCCATGATTTTATTTGCCTTGGCAGCAGTTGCCCGACAATGGTAACTACAGCTAAATTTACTGTTAAGTAAGATTCCCAAGTCCTTTTCCATGTCAGTTGTCCCAAGTGTGCTCCCATTTAACCCCTTAAGGACTCTGGGTTTTTCCATTTTTGCACTTTAGTTTTTTCCTCCTTACATTTTAAAAATCATAACCCTTTCAATTTTGCACCTAAAATTCTATATTATGGCTTATGTTTTGCGCCACCAATTCTACTTTGCAGTGACATTAGTCATTTTACCTAAAAGTCACCAGCAAAACAGAAAAAAATTCATTGTGCGACAAAACTGAGGAAAAAATGCAGTGATCTAAAGTTTTTAGTGGTATCATTTTTGTATTGATCTGACTTTTTGATTGCTTTTTATTCATTTTTTCATTATATCAAAAGTGACCAAATATACGCTATTTTGGACTTTTCAATTTTTTTGTGTTTACGCCATTGATCCTGCGGTTAAATTAACTATATATTTTT
The DNA here is from genome assembly GCF_029499605.1 of Hyla sarda. Lineage (NCBI taxonomy): Eukaryota > Metazoa > Chordata > Amphibia > Anura > Hylidae > Hyla > Hyla sarda. The sequence goes on from NC_079189.1 coordinate 472,671,668, forward strand.
ATAGTTCTGAAATTTCTGCCCATGGCGATACCACATATCTTTATTTTTAAGTACAGTTTTTTTTTTTTTGTTTTTTTATGGGAAAAGGGCTGTGATTCTTACTTTTTTGCGAAGAGTGCATTTTTGTTACTTTAGCTGCGTCAATCAAATTTGAATGCCATGTCTAAAGGGTTAATAGCATGCGGCACAATGGTTGGTGCTACACGCTATTAGCCCAGGGTCCCAGCTTTCATTAGTTGCCAGGACCGACCCACTATGACGCGGGGGTCATGGCGTTAACCCGCGTTATAGACCAGGACCGGGTGCAGGGCGTACAGCCACGCCCTGCGTCCTTAAGAGGTTAAAACATAATCTCAGCCCCGATTTTTCCTCTTCATGTGCATAACCTTACATTTATTAGTGTTGAACCTTATCTGCCACTTCTCAGCCCAAACCTCAGACCTATCCAGATCCATTTGTAACAGTGCACTGTCCTCTATAGTGTTTACCGCTTAACAGAGTTTAGCATCATCTGTAAAGATTGCTACTTTACTATTCAAACCCTCTACAAGGTCATTAATGAATATATTAAATTGAATAGGACCCAAGACTGACCCCTGTGGTACCCCACTAGTAACAGTCACCCAATCAGAATAAGTACCATTAATAACCACCCTCTGTTTCCTTTTACTGAGCCAGTTACTTATCCACTTACACACATTCTTCCCCAGCCCAATCCTTCTCATTTTATGCTCCAACCTTTTATGTGGCACAGTATCACATGCTTTGGAAAAATCCATATATACGACATCCAGCGATTCACCCTGGTCCAGTCTGGAGCTCTCCTCCTCATAAAAGCTGATCAGGTTAGTTTGACAGGACCGATCCCTCATAAAGCCATGCTGATATGGGGTCATACATTTATTTTTATCAAGATACTCCAAAATAGCATTCCTTAGAAAACCCTTAAACAATATACATACAATGGAGGTTAAACTAACAGGCGTATAATTCCTGGTGTCACCTTTTGACCCCTGAGTCTTTCTGTCTCTATTTTTGTGGCTTTTATCTGTTTTTTACATATTTTACACTTTTCTCTGTTTTAGCAGTTAAGTAGTTTAAATGCTTTATTGTTGTCGTTTATTGCCCCCTTAACATTTTTATTCATCCATATTGGTTTTCTTTCATTTCTGACCATTTTACTCCCATAAGGTATATACCTGTTACAGATATTAAAGGACAACTGCAGCGGTGTGACACTTATCCCCTATCCACAGGATAGGGGATAAGTGTTTGATTGCGGGGGGTCCGACCACTGGGACCCCCCAAGATCTCCCTAACGGGGCGCCACCATTAGCGCTCATGGTGAGCGCTAAGGCGCGTAGTGTCGACCTAGAGGTCGAGGGTGACGCCCCGTCTCCTCCCCGTCCCCATACAGTTCTATGGGGGAGACGGGGAGGCACGAACGCTGCCTCACCGCCTCTCCCATAGAGATGTTTGGAGGAGGCGTGCCGGCTGCAACGTCATGCTGCGCCCCCTGTGGATGGGGGATAAGTGTTAATCACGCTGCAGATGTCCTTTAAGATATTTTTAAAAGTCTCCAATTTAGTGTCAGTATTCTTGTTTTTGAGGACATTATTCCATTTTATATTGTTAAGGGCTTCTTTGAGTTGATCAAACTTTGCCTTCCTAAAGTTCATTGTTTTTGTGGCCCCTAGAGAGATTCCCTTATTGAAGAACAAGTTATAAAGTATTATATTATGATCACTATTTCCTAGGTGTCCTTCTACCTGCACATTAGTTACTCTATCAGGTACGTTGTTTAACATTAAGTCTAGTAGGGCACCCCCACTGTTCTGGGTCTGCACCATTTGGGACAGATAATTGTCTTTAGCCATAGTCAGAAACCTGTTTCCTTTATGAGATTCACAGGTCTCAGTCTCCCAGTTTATATCAGGATAGTTAAAGTCCCCCATTATTATCACATCATTCTGATTTGCTGCCTTGTTTATTTGCCTCAGTAATTGATCTGCCTCTTCCATTATGTTTGGTGGCTTATAGTAAACCCCTATCAGAATTTTTTTTTTATCTCCATATATTTCTACCCATAATGACTCCACATTATCGCTTCCCTCCCATATATCCTCCAGCAGTGCGGCCATCAGACTCGATTTCACATAAAGACAAGCATTTCTCCCCTTTTCGTTTTGGCCGATCCTTCCTGAATAGACTACCGTATATACTCGAGTATAAGCCGACCCGAATATAAGCCGAGGCCCCTAAATTCACCCCAAAAAAAACAGGAAAAAAAAAAAAAAAAAAAGTTATTGACTCAACTATAAGCCTAGGGTGGGAAATACATCATCCCCCCATGTCATCATCCACATCCCCGTCATCATCCAGACCCCCGTCATCATTCAGACCCCCGTCATCATCCCCCCCTTCATGATCACCGCCTGTCAATCCCTTCATCAGTGGTCTTCAACCTGCGGACCTCCAGATGTTGCAAAACTACAACTCCCAGCATGCCCGGACAGCCATCTGCTGTCCGGGCATGCTGGGAGTTGCAGTTTTGAAACCTCTGGAGGTCCGCAGGTTGAAGACCACTGCGGCCTTAGTCATCATCCAGCCCCCCCTTTGTTTTGTACTCACCTCCCCTTGGCGGGAAGCTAGGGTGAGCTGGTCCGGGCCATCTATGCTGCAGGGACCGTCCGGTGGGGATGGTTAGTCGTTGCGGACCTTCCATTTTCACCGGGGGGCCCTCTTCTCCGCGCTTCGGGCCCTCTTCTCCGCGCTTCGTGACGTTGCCTTGACAACGACGCACAGGGACGTTCATGCGCAACTTCCCTGTGCGTTGTCGTCAAGGCAACGTCGCTAGTCCGGGGCCGGGCCCGGAGCCGAGAAGAGGGCCCCCAGTGAAATTGGACATTCCGGTGGAGATGGTTAGTCGTTGCGCAGAGAAGAGGGCCTGAAGCGCGGAGAGGAGGGCCCCCCGGTGAAAATGGACAGCCCGCAACAACTAACCATCCCCACTGGACGGTCCATGCAGCATAGATGGCCCGGACCAGCTCACCCTAACTTCCCGCCGAGGGGAGGTGAGTACAAAACAAAAGGGGGGGAAGCTGGATGATGACGAAGGCCGCAGCGGTCTTCAACCTGCGGACCTCCGGAGATTTCAAAACTACAACACCCAGCATGCCCAGACAGTCGATGGCTGTCCGGGCATGCTGGGAGTTGCAGTTTTGCAACATCTGGAGGTCCACAGGTTGAAGACCACTGAGAAGGGATTGACAGGGGGAGAGTTCACTCGAGTATAAGCCGAGGGGGGCGTTTTCAGCACAGACTTCTGGCATTAGTGAACATGCAATTCAAGGTGTATATTGTTTCTTCCTATGAAGCCTATCCCTATTAACTATTCTAACCCCTCCCTCCGCTCCACCCCAGGTACATTAATTAGTCCCCCCTCTCTATCTACACTATCTTCCCCCTCTATGTTGTTGGTTCCCTCCCCCCAGTCCCTCGTTTAAATACTCCTCCACCCTTCTAAACATTTTCTCCCCAAACACAGCTGCACCCTCCCGTTGAGGTGCAGCCCGTCCCTATGGTAGAGCCGGTATCCGACAGAAAAATCGGCCCAGTTCTCCATGAACCCAAACCCCTCCTTCCTACACCAGCTTCTGAGTCACTTGTTTATCTCCCTAATATTCCACTGCCTCTCTGGTGTGGCTAGTGGTACCAGTAATATTTCAGAAAATATTACCTTGGAGGTCATTGCCTCAAGCTTGCGGCCTAAGTCCCTGAAATCATTTTTAAGGACACTCCCCCTACCTCTTACTTTGTCATTGGTGCCAATATGTACCATGACTACTGGGTCCTCTCCAGCCCCACCCAGCAACCTGTCAAACTCGAGCGCCAGGAAGACAACACACTGTTCGGTGATCCCGGTCTTTGCGACAGATCACCCTGTCTGTCCCCCTAATAACTGAGTCCCCCACTATCAGTACCTGTCTGGCCTGCCCTGCACTCCTCCCTCCCTCCTTGCTGGAGCAGCAACCCCCCTGGCGATCAGAGGCAGAGTCCTGCTGAAGTACTGCTAGCTCTATTATAACTACTGTACATAATAGAAAAATTCTTCAGACTTTGGACTTTTGCTACATATTACTGTATATTTCCTAATTTTTAATTAATTATTTAGGTAAGTGGATTAGTATTCACCATATTTTCTGAAAGGGTGATCTCATAGTTGTGTAGCAGGTTGTTGTTCTTATCAGTGCATAGTGTTAGGTTATACTGCAAGTTCATTTGGACTAGCGTTTCCCATACTATCTTCTTCTTAGAGTGCCCTTTAGACTCCCTGATGAGTATGCTCCATGACCATAGACTTCTCTTGGCCCCAATGAGGTGGCCAGTTTTATCAGTGAAGGTGACACTAAGGGCCCTTTCACAGGGAAGAATTCCCTCACTGAATTTCCTCTACTTCCCCATGGAGTAATTTGAGGAAGATTTAGGCAAAACCCTGCATGGAATCCTTGTGGAATCAAAGCCCCATTAATGTCAATGGAAATATGCCTCAAATTATTGCCATGGTTTTTGCATGCTGAACAAGAAAAAATGTAGTGAGTAAATTCTACAGTGAGCATGGGCCCCAATGATCCTGCAAAATCTGGTGTTGGATTCACCACGGTCACCTTCACATAGCAGAAATCCAAATAAATGTCTCTCTCTCAGTTTTCCTTCTGTTTATTTCCAACAGTAACAATAAATCTGTGAAACAGCATAGCGGTTCTATCTGACTCCAATACTTCATGTCATAGACTGTTCTTAACTACCGTAAACTTGGAGTCATGGGCGACAAAAACTAATGATGGGTTTTAAATGTTTTTGAAAACGACTTTCTTAAAGGAAGTCATCTGCCCAAAATGTTTAGCAGTGCTTGTAAAAAAAAAGCATTTCTTTTAGACAGACAGAAGATTGCTGGCGGAAAAAGACCACCTGGTCCATCTAGTTCAAATAGTATTCACTTTTTCTATTTTTATCTAAAATAAAAATAAGGACCCTCTGCAAAACTTGTGTTATTTTTAGTGGCCTTTAAATATATATATATATATGTATATATATATATATATATATATAGATATATATATATGTATATAAATGAAAAAAGCAATCTTAGTGGTTGCTATGGACAACTCTGCTACATATTTGTTCTGCACAGGTTTTGATAAATCTCCCCCTATATTAGAAGAGTATATTGGTCTCTTGGGTACCAAGCATCAAAGTCTCCTTGGGCTTCTTAGCTTTGAACACTATTTGCACATGAATGTCTAATACACACACACACACACACACACATATATATATATATATATATATATATATATATATCTATCTCAAACAATACAAAAAGTTGAACAAGTGTGAGACTCTACGAGCAATAGGACAAAGTCACTGTGAACTGCATAGGAGGATTCAATAGTTAATATGTTTCACAGAACAATGCAACAAAAGACCATTAGTAATAAAATTAAATAAAGAAGCAGAAAGAAACAGATGACCTTCATCAGGAATGACATTATAGCGAATGGCTGAAAAGAAAGAGGTAGACATAAATGTCTTGCATGAAAGGAATATTGCTTACATGATTATTACAAATGAGCTTTAACACCTCTAGAAATTAAGCAGCCTTTGCAAGAATAATGGGAATGTCAATATGATCTAGAGTATTCTTTTCATAATATGAGACTAGCGTCCATCTTTACACTACAAGCTAAACCCTACCATATGTACATACTTTAGCTGGAAGACTTGGGCCCCATGCATACATACCGAGCCACGTGTACAGTCTGTGTGAAGAAAAAACACCACCGATACCCTTATTAAGGAAGGCAATCAACTGTAAAACACCAGTGCCAAATTAGGCACAAAAAGCCTGTTACCCCCAATAATAAAACGTAACTTTTATTTGGTATATGTTAAGATAGACGTGAATAAAAATATCTATATTGTCACGGTCTTATAAGGTTCATGAATTGACACAGTGTGGGAAGTATTAGGAAAACTATTTAGCACCCAATACTAGGGCCAATGCCACCAACACTGTGATACAATTAGAATGCTCGGACCTGACACCCATAATGTGGTGGTGCACCATCTTGCTGGAAAAACTCAGGGAACGTGCCAGGTCCGAGTATTCCTAGATGAACAGTTTCCTGGAAAGTGGATTGGTTGTCGTGGGCCAGTTGAATGGCCCCCAAGGTCTCCCGATCCGACCCCCTTAGACTTTTATCTTTGGGGTCATCTGAAGGCAATTGTCTATGCTGTGAAGATACGAGATGTGCAGCACCTGAAACTACGGATACTGGAAGCCTATGCTAGCATTTCTCCGGCGGTGTTGCTATCAGTGTGTGGGAGAAGAGGGTTGCATTGACAATCCAACACAATGGGCAGCACATTGAACACACTTGAACACAAGTGGTCAGAAACTTGTAAATAACTCATGAAAGAATAAAGTTACTTTAAAAACAAGCACATAATTGTTTTTCTTGTAAAATTCCCAATAAGTTTGATGTGTCACATGACCCTCTTCCTATTGAAAAAACAAAAGTTGGATTCAAAATGGCCGATTTCAAAATGGCCGCCATGGTCACCACCCATCTTGAAAAGTTTCCCCCCTCACATATACTACTGTGCCACAAACAGGAAGTTAATATCACCAACCATTCCCATTTTATTAAGGTGTATCCATATAAATGGCCCACCCTGTATATTATTTTAACCTTAGGCTGCAGTCCATTAGGCTGTGAACCGTGACAACTATGAGAATTTTAAAAGAAAACAGACACTGCCACCTAACTAGTTTCACTCAAATACATGAGCTTCATCAGCGGTGCAGGCTAGTGACTCACATATTGTGCCTGGCCGCATGGAAAGCTGGGAAAGGTCAGAGACAACAGTACAATAAAACTTGCACTACAGCACTTCTAGCTGTGGGTTTTGTGCATGAAAACGTGACAAAGCACCACACGGAGGTAATAAGCACAATACATTGTATTATAACAGGGCGTCATGAAGGCACCCTTAGGGTGGGGTCACACTTGCTGCGTATTCTGCAGCGTATTTGCAGCATAAAATGTCAATTTCTATCTTCACTTGAACTAAGACTGATGATACAGAACCAGAACTAGAACAGTAAAGTCTCAGACTTTAACCATAAAATGGATTCCCACGTTGTAGACTTATAAGAGGCATGGAGAACAAGTACAAGTGCTGCTGCTTTTCATTTTTACTTGTGTAACTAGGACTTGCTATAGTTGCATTTATAGTCAGGTTTATTGCTAATTATATTGCAGAGGAGTAAAACTACCCAGGACTAATAGAGGAAAGTCATTGGGGACACTGGCTCTACTTATTTTCTATTAAATGGACTTTACACTTTAATAAAGAGGGCTAAACAGAACAAAAGGCAGAAGATTCAATAAAACTTTGTTAAATGGAATGTGTCATCAGAAAATGACCTATTGTAAAAATCCAGTTTATATGTTAACCACATTTTTAACGAATTTTTTTATGAAGTTCTAATCTTCCATTTGACTATATGATCATATATTTAATAATTTGAATTGAATAATTTTCAAATCTTGCAGTTTTTACTTTGGCCCCTAGGCCTAAAAATAAGCTGAGACTTCCTGTTCTTTACAGCTTATTTTCCAGCAGTGTCCTCCTTATTATCACAAACAGAAGTACTGTGAAAAGTGACCCCAGTATATAGACAGCAGAAGCACACACAATAGTTGTTCCTCCTCCAATACTTATCAGCTGCTGTATGCTCCAGAGGAAGTTCTTTTCTTTTTGAATTTCTTTTCTGTCTGACCACAGTGCTCTCTGCTGACACCTCTGTCTATGTCCGGAACTGTCCAGAGCAGGAAAGGTTTGCTATGGGGGTTTGCTCCTACTCTGGACAGTTCCCAACACAGACAGAGGTGTCAGCAGAGGGCACTGTGGTCAGACAGAAAAGAAATTCAAAAAGAAAAGAACTTACTTTGTATTATACAGCAGCTAAAAAGTACTGAAAGGATTAAGATTTTTAAATAGAAGTACCGTAATCTACAAATCTGTTAAATTTTCTGGTACCAGTTGATAAAAATAAAATTAAATACAAATTGTTTTTCACCGGCGTACCCCTTTAACTACTCATCTCATGGTAAGGGGGCTAAGGCAACTAAACACCTCCAGGAGTGGGATACAAAGAATAGGTTAAAGGGGTAGTCCAGTGGTGAAAAACTTATCCCCTATCCTAAGGATAGGGGATAAGTTTGAGATCGCGGGGGGTCCGACCGCTGGGGCCCCCTGCGATCTCTCTGTACGGGGCCCCGGCTCTCCGCCGAGATAGCGGGTGTCGACCCCCGCACGAGGCGGCGGCCGACATGCCCCCTCAATACATCTCTATGGCAGAGCCGGAGATTGCCGAAGGCAGCGCTTCGGCTCTGCCATAGAGTTGTATTGAGGGGGCGTGTCGGCCGCCGCCTCGTGCGGAGGTCGACACGCCCCCTTCCAGCGGGCTGTCGGGGCTCCGTACAGGAGATCGCGGGGGGCCCCAGGGGTCGGACCCCCCGCGATCTGCAACTTATCCCCTATCCTTAGGATAGGGGATAAGTTGCTCACCACTGAATCACCACTGGACTACTCCTTTAAGAAAGTCTAAGGCATGAATAGATGTCCGAAAATGTCTAGCAGCCCAGAGACATCACAAATGCTGAAAAGCCTAATGTCTCTAGGCAGCTGGAGGCTCCAGTTAACAAATTGAACTTACAGCTCATCTTGAAAGTCCACACAAGGTCACAAAGAGTATATAACTACTGCACAAACTGAAATGCAATACTTTTCTTTAGCTGGCTTGTACTCTCATACAATAACCATTTATAAGAGCCAATAGTCATTTCATATAATGCAGAATGAAATGGTAAGAAACGATGCTTACTGTTTAATATTCTATTTTTTTTTTATTTGCTATTTATTTGATTACTTTATAACAGACTTGAACCTAATACTGAAATATAAGGATGTAAGAAGAACAAAAAATAATGGAAGGAAAGGATGCAACTGTACAAAAAAGGAAACAGTGCATCACATGTATTAAAAATCCTACAGAATGCTGCTGCACTCATTATGGGGGTATTTATCAATTTTGCCTGATGACAGTTTTTTTTTATCCTTTTTTTCACTTTGATTTTTCGGACGTGCGCCAAATTTATAATTTGGAGCACGTTGTTAATTTTGGTGCAAATGCCGAAATCAGCTGTTCACAGCGACTTTTACACAGAATTTACCGACACAGAGGACAGCGTGTTTTACCCTGTAGAGCAGCCATAACGGAGTCCCTCCTGCAGTATATCAGCAAGCGACGTGAGTTATATTCTTTTGTGTTTTTGTTTTGTTACTTTAGTGCTAACCTTTCCTGAACCTGTGTGGCCATGTCCAATGCTGGCTCAACGGAGGGTGAAGGTCCCTCAGAGACAACTATGTCACAGGATAGTATTGAGCAGCCCTGGAGGCGTCGCTGCTTTCACAAAAAACATTTTTTATGTATTTTGATGCCTTTACATTTTCTGACATTGCTAAGTGTGTTTTCAAAGTACAAAATTTATTGGCAGTGAATTGCACCAAAAAAACGATAAAGGCACAAAATTGTGCCAAAGATCGATTGGCGCAAATGATAAATTACTGACCAAAGCAAAAATCACACAGGACCGTGTGATTTTAAGCAAGTTTAAAAAAGGACAGTCGAGAGAATGCGCCAAACTTTGGTGCAAAAAGACACTGCACCAAAGAATTGCACCAAATCTACGCAAAAAAAAAAAGACAGATCAATCCATTCATAAATACCCACCTATATTCTTACTTACTGAAGCAGATCAGGATTAGACATGTTAGGAATATACCTTTGTGCCATTGTGAATGCATTGTAAGAAGTATAGGAAAGCTACATCATATTCCCTTGGGCTTTAGGCACAGCTCGATATAGTTAAAATCAGATTGTAACGCTACAACAATCTCATTGTAGCCCTAGCCTAAGAAGATTCCTCTAGAAATATATTATGCATTTTAAAAGTTTGGGCAAATCCTTGGATCAGTGCAGCTTGTACAGATAGAAATCTGGCCTTTTGTTGTACCGTACCACTCTCTACAATTAAGGAACCTTTGAACATGTACAGAACACTCATACACCAGACAATAAAAAGTCTATGATTCTTTTGTACCTGCCTATGTGTTTTACATGGAGTGCATCTAACAGATGGCAGGCAGTGTAAACTGGTACAGGTTAAACTACAAAGTTGCTTTGGCATGCGCTCCAAGGAGATCTGGACTAGGCACTTATAATCTTAATAAGCACATGTCATTTGGTCAAATGTTGCACAGATCAAAAGTACAAATGAATATAGGAAACTTTGTAAAATATCTTTTTAGACAAAAATACATCTTTCTCTTCACCCCCCCCCCCCCCCCAACTCAAGTCTTCTCTGAAAATCATCTCAGTCCTGTCCTGTGTCTGTAAGGCAATACAAGTCAATGGCAGGGAGAGGAAGGAGCTCTTCCCACCTGCTCTGGGAGAACTGCAAAATCTAGATGAATCCTGCAAGTCAGAAATCTGCTAAAACATATCAAATACAAGTTCTATTATAGGCAGAAATAGTGCTGCTCCTTATCTGCACACACACTGGGCAACTTATCCTCAAAAGTCACCAGAAATGACAGGTCTGCTTTAAAGGGGTACTCCGCTGCGCAGCGTTTGGAACAAACTGTTCCGAACACTGGAGCCGGCGCCGGGAGCTCGTGACTTCATAGCCCCACCCTCTCAATCCAAGTCTATGGGAGGGGGCGTGACAGCGGAGTACCCCTTTAAGTACAAAGAGTAGATGCAAACACTAGGCAGGATTTTACAACAAAAATAAAATATAGCTAGAATTACCCCAGTCGATCACTAGCATCACGTGTCTGCTCCAGTACAAATGCGGAATGCCTCTTTAAAACTCATATAGGTTAGCATGGATATGTAAAGAGGCCTCATGTCGTATCCATTATGATCAAAGGCTAAACAAAGCTAGGAAGAGCTGTCAAGAATCCAAGGAGCCTACTGTTTTATACTGTACTTCAGATATCACTCAGAAAGGCCATTTATCTGTATTGTTTTCCAAAGATTTTCTAGTGAATCAAGGCATTTTTATGGGAAGCTATTTTGATCGATTCTTTGAAGGCCGAGGGTAGCTTTGGCATGACTGCTGCCCATATGGATGAAAGCTATACGTTTTAGTGCTTTTCTGAACAAAGTACCTGTTTACAAGGTACATGCTCTCCTCAAGTGATGACTTTATCGAACCCACTGCAAATAAAAACATTTAAAGAAAATATAATTTGCCCTTGACTTAATGTTTCTAATTGTTGTTTACCGGGATGACAAAATGTGGCAAAGTTCACAAAAGCTTCCAAACCTTGACAACTTTAGGTGTCATCTTGAAATGAAAATATATATAGATTGCCAGAGCAACATAGCATTGGCCACCATGATTGACAGCTTCCCTGACAGGTAGACTAACCTAGCACCTTTAGCTGTTAAGGTGCCACTCAAAACGCTATTCTTGACAGGATTTGTCTGTCATCCAACTAGTCATCTCCTTTCTTCTACCAAACTCTTGCTGAGTCAATGACCCAGAAACCAGCTCACTCTTTTATACAGTTTAAAAGGTCAGTTTAAACACTTTGCTGGATTTACCGCAGTATCAAAACAATGTGAAAATGATACTTTTGTATCTTTAGCCTAAAATATAAGAATCCGTTTTTAAGTGTTTTTTTTATTTTAATTGGCCTCTTTTATTTTTAACTATATGTCATTAGTTCTTTAATTTGCTAAAGTAAAATCTAATCTAAATCACATTAAATAATTTGGCTGTTGCCTAATGAACTGTTATCAGTGAAGAAGTGTATAGGAACGTACGGGCAGTTAAAACTGTTCACGGCTTTCAAACTTCATCAGAGAAATAGAAAGGAAGGGAGGATTAAAAAGATGGTGGGATCCCAGCCTTTTTTCTTTTCATTTATTTATTTAAGAGCTAAATGATAGAATATACTTCAGTGGCATGGATACAGGCATCAGGATGAGAATATGGGCTTGTATAAACAGTATTAAAGCAGTATCTAACAATGCTTTCTTTGAATTGAAAGGTACAACAGTGAAGGTTTATGACAATAAATGTGTTCTTGGTGAAAAAGGAAAGATTTCTATTTGAAAATTCAGTTTGTGAGCGTGAATGGGAAGAAAATAAATTGATAGAGTTATCATAACAACTGCCAATGGCAATAAGGCACAATAGGCTGGCTTTACACATGGGGAGGGGGGGGGATTTATTATAGGGGTATTCCAGGTTTTATAAACTTTACAGTATTGTGCCCACGACGCAAGGTTATGTCTTAAAGGGGTACTCCACCCCTAGACATCTTATTCCCTATCCAAAGAATAGGGGATAATATGTCTGATCACGTGGGTCCCACCGCTGGGTACCCCTGCGATCTCGGCTGCGGCAACCCAGACATCCGGTGCATGGAACTTCGCTCCGTGCCGGATGACTGCCGAGGCTCGTGACGTCATGGCCACACACCCTCAATGCAAGTGTATGGGAGGGGGAGTGACGTCCGTCACGCCCCCTCCTATATACTTTTATTGAGGGGCGTGGCCATGATGTCACGATTGGGGCATGGTCATGATGTCATGAGCCTCCGGAGCTGCACCCGGCGCTCTAAACGAATGCCGGGTACAGCAGGGAGATCACGGGGGTCCCCAGCGGCGGGACCCCTGCAATCAGACATCTTATCCGCCATCCTTTGCATAGGGGATAAGATGTCTAGGTGGCGGAGTACCCCTTTAAGTACATTTACTTGCCTTAAATGTGTGGGGTGGATCAACCTTTTTTTGTGTTTTCATGGTGCCCCAAGGTTCAACATTCCTCTGGCCTCTGGATTACTGTTGTTTTGAGCCTTTCCCAGGATCCTGCTTGAGACAACAGCTGATCAAAGGGGGATTGGCTTCTTCTTTTCTTTCAAGACAAGCCAGCCCCCTGATCATGTGTGTGGTCCAGCTGTAAATGCTGCCGCATTGGCGTTCAATGTGTCCCCCGCTGTCTGCAGACTGCTGAAATCATGTGACGGCAGGGGACGCATTGAACAGTGGCATGTAAAGCTGGACAGCACACGTCTATAGGGGGCTGGCTTGTCTGGGAAGACATGAAGAAGCCAAGCCCAGTGTGATCAGCTGTTGACTCAAGCTGAACAGGATTCCAGGAAAGGCACGAGACAACAGTCATCCAGAGACCAGAGGAATGTCGAACCTGGGGGAACCATGAGAACACAAAAGGGGTTGATCCACCCAACAAATGTAAGGCAAGTAAATGTACTTAAAGGGGTATTCCAGGAAAAAACTTTTTATACATATATATCAAACTGGCTCCAGAAAGTTAAACAGATTTGTAAATTACTTCTATTAAAAAAATATTAATCCTTCCTGTAGTTATCAGCTGCTGAAGTTGAGTTGTTCTTTCCCATCTGACAACAGTGCTCTCTGCTGACACCTCTGCTTGTCTCAGAAATTGTCCAGAGTAGGAGCAAATCCCCATAGCAAACCTCTAATGCTTCGGACAGTTCCTGAGACAAGCAGAGGTGACAGCAGAGAGCACCTTCAGTAGCTGATAACTACTTGAAGGATTAAGATTTTTAATAGAAGTAATTTACAAATCTGTTTATCTTTCTGGAGCCAGTTGATATTTAAAAAAAAAAAAAAAAAAAAAAAGCTTTTTCCTTGAATACCTCTCTAAGGCAAAGGGCAAAGTTGGCATTACGGGCACTACAGTGAAAAGTTATTTAAAAAAATATTAACCCCTTTAAGACCAGCATCTCAAATGCCAGTCCCCTGTCAGTACATGTTGGATTTATGCAGAAAAATATGCAACTTTTTGATAACCTTCACAAGTTGAATGAGAGAAAACAAATTCATTGTGCAGGTTTTTTGGGATCTCTAGCAGCTTGAAGAATTGAATAATTCGCTTTATTCCTGAACCGCACTACAGACTTGCATACTTGGAATTAGACAGTATGGAAGTAATGTTTTTTTTCTTGCTTTTTTATGGGTCATATTGTCAGGCATCATTTTCTCTCAAGATAAAAGCAGGAGCGTACAGCATTACTCAAGGGAAATGGAATCCCTTTCATTCTACGATACATCATACATTCAATATTAATATTTCAATGTTAATATTTATGTTCACATGTCAAAGTAGGCTTTATCTGCACAGTAAATCCACAGTAAGATGAAATACACACTGAAGTGACAATTAACAGTGATAAGCTAAAGAAACAAAGTTTACAAGAATTGGATTCTGTATTTAAAGAAAATAATTACATTTAGATGATTAAACATGAAGGTGGAATTTGCTAACATTTAACTGTGTAAGGTAAATAACAGTCCATACATAAAAGGATGTAGTTAAGATTAAAATTAATAAGAAAATATAGCCCTTCTAAAGATGGGTTCCAGTCCACCACATCCACGAGGTACATATAAATTTTTAGATATTTAATCATAGACAAAAAATGGTTATGGTTGATACCAAGTTAATAAGTGAAAACGTCACCTTGGATTTGCTTTAAAGGGGGTTTTCTGGTTATGAAATAAAGAATTGAGTGGGCAGAGATTGGGAAAATATATTAAAAGGGTATTCCATGAAAAAAAAAAGTTAAAAAGATTTGTTAATTACTTCTATTAAAAAATCTTAATCCTTGCAGTACTTATCAGCTGCTGAAGCTGAGTTGTTCTTTTCTGGCCGACAACAGTGCTCTCTGCTGACACCTCTGTCTGTCTCAGGAACTGACCAGAGCAGGAGAGGTTTGCTATGGGGATTTGCTGCTACTCTGAGACAGACAGAGGTGTCAGCAGATAACAAGGTTGTCAGACAGAAAAGAACAACTCAACTTCAGCAGCTGATGAGTACTGGCAGGATTAAGATTTTTTAATAGAAGTAATTCACTTTCTGGAGCCAGTTGATATGAAAAAAAAAATGTTTTCATGGAATACCCCTTTAAAGAAGGAAAAGTCCAGTTTAGAAAAATTTTAATTTATTACATTTGGATAGGGGATGAGTGTCAGATCACTAGGACCCTCTGCAACCTCCTACCTCATGCCCTGACCCTCCCCATGCACAGAGCCGTGTTGACCCTCACACGAAGCTGTGTCCGGCACGTCCCCTCCATGCCTCTCTATAGGAGAGCCGGAGATACAAGTACAGCGCTTCATGTAGGGCAGATGCCGACCACGCGAGAGTTGAAGCGCCATGCAGGAGATCGCGAAGGGTCACAGCGGTCGGACCCCCCGATATCTGACACTTATCCCGTATCCTTTAGTAACATAGTTCATAAGGTTGAAAAAAGACCATCAAGTTCAACCTATAACCCTAATGAGTCCCTACTGAGTTGATCCAGAGGAAAGCAAAAAAACCTCATACTAGAGGTAAAAATTCCTTCCCGACTCCAAATATGTCAGTCAGAATAAATCCCTAGATCAACGTTCTGTCCCTATAAATCTAGTATACATAACCGGTGATGTTATTACTCTCCAAAAATGCATCCAGACCCATTTTTAATTCTTTTGCAGAGTTCACCATGACCACCTCCTCCGGGAGAGAATTCCACAGTCTCACTGCTCCTACAGTAAAGAACCCCCGTCTGTGCTGGTGTAGAAACCTTCTTTCCTCTAAACTTAGAGAATGCCCCCTTGTCCAGACTCCACGTCACTAGGATATGGACCATCTAAATGGAGCCAGTGGGTCCCCGCCTCTAGCGTGCAGTTTACTGAATTTAGCATAGGATCTTCTGGGAAACAACTCTCAGGAACTACTGGACGCATTTTAATAGTAACTAGTGTATTGGGTTTAGTGTGGGTGAACAGGCTGACAGTTTTCCTCTAAAGGGGTACTTCATTGGAAACATCTTCTCCCCTTATCCAAAGGATAGGGGATAAGATGTTAGATGGCGGGGGTCCTGCGTCTTGCAGCTTCTGCGTTTGTGATGTCACGCCACACCCCCTCCATTAATGTCTATGGGAGGGGGAGTGACGTCTTGCATCACCAGTCATCGTGCATGGAGTGGAGTTCAATCCGTGCACGGAAAGAAAGGGGTGCTGCGGAGATTGTGGGGGTCCCCAGTGGCGGGACCACTGTGATCTAACATCTTATCTCCTATCCTTTGGATAGGGGATAAGATGTTTCCAATGGAGTACCACTTTAAGGCTTTTTCTAATATGCTTGCTTGACCTGTATTATTGTCCACAATTCACAATTATCCACAATTATCCTGTTTTAAATTATATCAAATGATTATTGATATGATTGTTTTGTCTTGAATATGTGTTTTTAAATAGCTGATTTAAAGTCATGTTTGAGAGCATTTTCTCATTTTGGTAATACCATTACCATTTACAGTACACTAGCCTAGTTGACCAATATTTTTTACAATCACAATAGTAGTGTAATTATTTGGTTGTAGTATGTAAAGGATGATATAAGAATTAACATTTTGAAGGTTCTATATCGATTAGATGAGGTTTAAGGTTGTACTCTGGTGATTTGGGGGCATTTTGATGTGACATTTTAAATATAGGCAAGAGTTATTGTCAGTAAACACTGAATAGTTGTGTGTAATACCCAGATCTGACCACTATTATCAAGACAGTCACATACAGTAGTTATGGACATTGGCGGGAATTTATAATTAGTTTTACCTTGTTTTTGTGGTGTTTATTTGTCGCATGATTTGTCGCAGTTGCTGTTCAGAGACTTTTTATTTTGACCTTTTCTTTAGGTGCTTTTTCTAAAATTGTGTAGCTATGTTATAGTCTGGTTAACTTTACAGTGGTCATGTGCAATTTGTCAATTTGTCGAAAAATCTACACCAGCCATGACCAAGCTTACAAACCTGGCTGTGATCAGCACTTTGTAAAAATTTGCATCATTTTACTGCAACGAGTTGAAGAAGTCATAAAGAAGGAACCATATAATATGGTGTACTAAAGGCTAATTAAAAAAAAAATATGTGTACTACCACCATATTTATCACATGCCGTGCAACCATATAATAAATTTGGTGCACATACATATTACCACTACACAAATTCAAGGTGTAGAAAAATCGTTCCCCTACACCACCCTTGATAAAATGCCCCATAGTGAATTAGCTACAAAGAGTGGTTCTTAAACTGGAGGACTGAAGTTATGTATTATAAGCCCCTAAATTTCCAAAAACTGTTTCCAGCAACTGGACAACAATTGGAATAGGGGTTATGATGACGTGAAATAGTACTCAGAATTAAAAATGGTTTTCAAATCAATAGGTACCAGTAAGGTATGCAGATTTTTAATTAAAGAGAACAAGAAGTATTCCAGCTCACCCCTCCTGTCTCTCCGCGACCTAGACTAAGCAAGGCGGCACAAACTTGGCAAATGAACAAAGACAGGAAAGTCCAGTGCAGAACTCGTGCAAGACCAATCTTTAATGCTTAAAAGCCTAAATCAGGATACAAAACTGTAACTAGTTTCAGGTGCACTCTATTGTACCCTTAGTCGTACGACTAAGGATGCAATAAAACACACCTGAAACTAGTTACACTCTTGTATCCTGAGTCAGGCTTTTAAGCAATAAAGATTGGTCTTGCACGAGTTCTGCGCTGGAAGTTCCTTTGTAGATTTACAAATTACTTTTATCTAAAAACTCTCAATCTTTCAAGTACTTATTAGCTGCTGTATGTCCTGGAGGAAGTCATGTAGTCTTTTCAGGCAGACACGGTGCTCCCTGGTACCACTTCTGTCTATTCTCGGAACTGTCCCGAGCCAAAGAGCATTGCTATAATGACATGCAGGGAGAACTGTGGTCAGACAATAAAGAACTACACAACTTCTTCTGGAGCATACAGCAGCTGATAACCACTAGAAGGTTTATTTATTTATTTATTTTTATTTTTACAAATTTGTATAACATTTTGTCACCAGTTGATTTAAAAAAAATGTTTTTACTCCAGATTTCCCTTTGAGCGTAACAATTTTAATTGTAAATACAGCCATCTGAGTACAGACCCTGTTATGAGAACTAGAAGGTCTTTATGTAGACTGGAATATAATTTTTCTGAAGAATTCTAAAAAAAAAAAATTCTTAAATCTCCATGTCTGTAAATGGCCAATTTCAAAAAGTATTAATTATTTTCTGGTTAAAGGTCACAACATATGTGTTAAATTAGGCTTAAATATGATTCTCTAGTGTAATATAAATGTTTACAGACATACAAGACCGTATGAGACAACACTTAGAATCTGCTACTAGAGTAGGTAGTATAATAAGAAAGTTTTGATGTTGTACTAACATCTCACTACTAATAAAAAAAAAAAAAAAAAAGTCAAATATGGATAGTTTAACAAAAAAGAAAAAAGCCGGGAAAGTTCAGAGCTCTGGTGAGATTACCGTATTTATGAATGATCTTCGTCAGGCTCCTGAAAAAAACTTGAAATGAGAGAAGGGATTTGCTAGTATTTCTTGGCTCTACACAAAATGTCACATCTGTTGCCTGGAAAAATGTAGTCCATTCTAAACAAAGGAGGTTGTGAAACCCTACGGGAACATGAGAAATGAAAAGCGCTGCAGCCCCTTTTATACACCCAGCATCACATTTTCAAATGCAAATTCTTTATTTCCATTTGGCAGTTAACTAAAGGAATATACTTGAAGGAGATGTTGATAGGGCAAGTCACAGGATGCTTTATGTACACATGAAACAAGAAGGTAACTGGTACATTTAATCTTGCCTAGTAAATGAGCAGCACATGGCCAAATAAAGGATTCAAGAGCATCTTGCTCTTTGCAACGACATCATCCTTCTCTCTTCCCTCTGAGCTTTTCGAATTTGCCAAGCCTTAGCTAAATAGTCCATTGACAAATCTGTAATGGCAGACCATATTTTTCTCTCCACTTGAGATGGCTAATTACTCATCACTCCCTAGTCACAGGCCATTAGCTCCTAAGTCTCTGGCTGCACATCTGAGAGACCATATCACATTAATCCTGCATGAACTTCAAAGACAGCCTGCTTGGTCGCTGCATCACAGTGGCTTCAGTGCTTCAGCCAAATATTACCCTGTAGCCACTTTTAGGTATTACTTCACTCTAGATATTAATTCAATGGACCCAAACATATGATAATATCACAGAATGGAGGGGGGGGGGTCAGACTCACCCGTCAACAGGGTCAGACTCACCCGTCATGGTACCAAAGAATTCTCTGTTGGGCCCAGGCACTGACATTATAACCTGACAGGTTTATGTGAAAAAAATCTATAAAAGTGAACTAAAGCTCCCCCGAAAAAAAATGTATAATATACTTTTCTTCCACTTTTTCCATTTCTTCACTTTACCCCCCACCACCACCTTTCTTCTTCAGTATCTTGATGTGACAGTTCTTCATATATAATAACATCATGTCAAATGTTTTATATTTAGAGGTGCTAAATCATTTATATTTAGGGATGATTATGAATGTCTTTTTGAATGTCAGAAAGGGAGCCAATAATAATAATAATAATGATAATAAAGTCGTTGTAATTCTATATCCTTTCTCTTTACTTTAAAGCATAACAGATGTTTCAAAAGTTTTTTAAAAACCTGCATGGCTTTGTTAAATGTACCCTTCAGATTGGTGACAAGGTGATTTTTGGGCTCTCCCCGCCGTTATTCAGCGGCGCATGTCCCGTTCTCCCACGCCGCCGGACTTCCAGGAAGCGTGACAGGTGTGGCGGACAAACGGAGCATGCGCACATGGAGCCAGGATGACAATAAGGATAATAGTAAGGTACACCACTAGAGCAAACCCTAGTGGTTAGGACAGGGAAAAACTAAGTATACTTATAGTAAAGGGCCACTAGAGGGGGTCCTAACTACAATAACATACCTTACTTATAGACAAGGATATTATTCAATTCCTTATATATATATATATATATATATATATATATATATATATATATATATATATTACATAAAAATAAACAATTCAAAACAAATTATTATTATTAATAGGTTATATTAATAGATCCACATGTCATGATTCTACTACTACTAAATACAAAAACATATATATATGTGTTTTAATAATTATCATAAATTACACAGAATTGTGTAAGACATCAATAATTTACTTGCAGCAGCCTATAGACACGCAAGAAATGCAGCTTCATTACACTCTTCTGAAACTGACATAAAATTGACAGGGGCTCTAGCTGACGTAAATGAATACTTGCCACATCGAGCAATCTGCCAAACCAAAAAAATCACTGAGAAAGCGACACCAATTGGGCACCAACAAGCTATAAAACTTTAAATGGGCACTGTCAGATACCATATCTTTTGATATGGTATAAAGCATGCAAAAACAATATGTTTTGCAATTGCTTTCATCAGAAAATTTTCAGGATTTCATACTGAAAAAGCACTGCCTCCTGGGACACATACCAGTCCTGCAGTGTCCAGTGGTCATCGACATGTCATGGACACCATGAGTGACTGACAGGGCTGCAGGCAGGTCCATAGCTGCTGTGCTTGCTCTCAGCCCTCTGTGAGTCAGAGCAGAGTGAGGGAGGGGGAGGAGTCATCAGAGTGAGGAGAAGAGAGTTACTCACCCCATGCCTCTGCATGGACAGAAACCTCACTGAGCAATGATGGCAAGCAAACAAAGATAATTCTGAGAGAAATACAGGTCATAGACACATAAAAATTAGATGTACATGATCAGGATGAGGCAACATATAACAGTTTTTTTAGGGGGGAATTTAACAGGTACGCTTTAATTTTTATCATACATCTAATATGTTAAAATTGCTACATGACTCTCACAAACATACAGATGACACCCTATATTCATGGTCAGTGTGGAAAAATGATATCACAGATCCGACAACTGGGAATAGCAACAACAAGACACACAGAAAATGACACGCTAAAAATCTTCCGCTACCTCTTGGGGTGCCCACTTCCCTAACAGAGTGGCCCAAACCACGTTGATGGTTCCTTCCTACTGTATTGTGAAGGTGAGAATAACAAAAGAGGTGACGGGGAAACTACAATGCAAAAAACGTGATGAGGACACATACTTCAAAAAGCCAAAATGTAGGAATGTGAGTAGAGCAATAACATATTTGATAAGCATAAAACTAATCACAACAAAAATACATGATGCACTATGGGTATACACAAATGTCTGGACAGATCCCACTATCTACTAAACAATAAAGCCCATTCAAGGGTGCATTCACATCACAGTTTTATCACACTTACCTGGTATATGTTGGCATCCTGTCATAACATATACCATACATATATAAACCTGGCAGTGACTGCATTCACTTTAATGGCCCAAACACAGTGAACTAGTGGCAATGTTTGGGGCATTTCCAATGTATAAGTTTACTTTGCTAGATAATGCTGCATTTCTGAGACTCCCTATATAAACATATATGTGCAGGAAACAGCTTAAAGGGATAATCCTGTGGAAAACTTTTTTTTTAACCCCTTAAGGACCCAGGGTTTTTCCGTTTTTGCATTTTCGTTTTTTCCTCCTTACCTTTAAAAAATCATAACTCTTTAAATTTTTCACCAAAAAATCCATATGATGGCTTATTTTTTGCACCACCAATTCTACTTTGTAATGACGTCAGTCATTTTACCAAAAATCTACGGTGAAACTGAAAAAAAAATCAATGTGAGACAAAATTTGAAAAAAACGCCATTTTGTAAATTTTGGGGGCTTCCGTTTCTACACAGTACATTTTTCGGTAAAAATTACACCTGATCTTTATTCTGTAGGTCCATAGGATTAAAATGATACCCTATTTATATAGGTTTGATTTTGTCGTACATCTGGAAAAAATCAAAACTACATGCAGGAAAATTTATACGTTTAAAATTGTCATCTTCAGACCCCTATAACTTTATTATTTTTCCGCGTATGGGGCGGTATGAGGGCTCATTTTTTTCGCCGTGATCTGAAAGTTTTAGCGGTCCGATTTTTGCATTGATAGGACTTATTGATCATAATATAATGATCTAGATGATATAAAAAGTGACCAAAAATGCACTATTTTGGACTTGGATTTTTTTTGCGCACACGCCATTGACCGTGCGGTTTAATTAACAATATATTTTTTTAATTCTGACATTTCCGCATGCGGCGATACCACATATGTATATTTTTATTTTTATTTACACTGGGTTTTTTTTATGGGAAAAGGGGGGTGATTCAAACTTTTAATAGGGGAGGGGTTAAATGATCTTTATTCACTTTTTTTCACTTTTTTTTGCAGTGTTATAGCTCCCATAGGGACCTATAACAATGCACACACTGATCTTTTACATTGATCACTGGTTTCTCATAGGAAACCACTGATCGATGATTCTGCCGCTTGACTGCTCATGCCTGGATCTCAGGCACTGAACAGTCATTCGGCGATCGGACAGTGAGGAGGCAAGTAGGGACCCTCCAGCTATTCAGTAAGCTGTTCAGGATGCCGCGATTTTGCCACGGCTATCCCGATCAGCTCCCTGAGCTAACCGGCATGGTTTCACTTTTATTTTAGACGCGGCATTCAACTTTGAACGCCGCGTCTAAAGGGTTAATAGCGCACGGCACTGCAATCAATGCAGCGCGCTATTAGCCACGGGTCCCGGCCGTTCTTAGAGGCAGGGCCCGTCCGATATGACGCGGGGCCACGCCATGGCCCCGCGTTATAGATAGGGAGCAGACTCAGGACGTACAGGTACGCCCTGGGTCCTTAACAGGTTAAATCAACTGGTGCCAGAAAGTTAAACAGATTTGTAAATGTTTGCATATGTTTGCTATGGGGATTTTCTCCTGCTCTGGACAGTTCCTAAAATGGACAGCAGAGGTCAGCAGAGAGCACTGTGGTTGTGACAGAAGAGAAATCAAAGATGAAAAGCCTTTCCTCTGTAGTATACAGCCCCTAAAAAGTACTGGAGGGATTTAGATTTTTTAATAGAAGTAATTTACAAATCTGTTTCACGTTTTGGAACCAGTTGATTTAAAAAAAAAAGTTTTCCACAGGAGTACCCCTTTTAATAGTCACTACTGGCTGACAATGTTCAGGCCAGTAAAATTTATGAGTACGCTGCCAACACACAATGGTATAAGTAGACACCGCTTTTTGACAGGTTCTCGATGTATACCAGGCACCTAAGGTAAAATCGTGACGTGAATGCTCCCTTATTGATGTCCTTATATAAAACACTTTGTCAAATGATTCTGTATAATTTTTTAGATTAATTCAACAAATACCGTTCTGCAATGAATTTTAGAACCAAGTGTGGGAAACTTGTCCTGAAATTAATTTGCTAAAAGTGACATCAAATTATTTTTAATTAGTAAAGCTCAATTTATAATCCAGAATTTTGTCTCTAAATTGAAGACACATTTGCCCTGTCATGTAAATGCTGGGGCTGCTCTATAGAGAATCAAAGATTTATCCTAATACACTGGTCTTGGATACAATGTTAACCTTTTTAATTCATCTCTATTTATTGAAGTGTTAATTACCTTGGCTTAATTTCCCTTGCTATTTCTTCACTGGAACAGTTTAGAATGAAGCGGATGAAGAGAGTGAAAAGGCAGCTTATCACTTATAATATTACGAAACTATAATTAAGCTTTAGCTGAATGATTTAGATATATGGATTCTATCAGTCCGCGCCTCAGATTAAGATTAAAAATCACATGTTTAATAAATATTGCGTCCGCCTTCCCACCAGCTAATTCAGGTGGAAATTATATCTCCCCCACCTATCATTATACCGAAGATTTACCCCATTAGTGTTTAACACTGAATACACAAGAAGAAAAGTAATTGTTGGTTATGCTGCGTAAAAAGTAAGATAGAGTATGGAATATGGAACTATTGAAACATTTGTTAAATGGAGCATAAACTTGTCAGAATGAAAGTCATGAATAGTGTGCATATAAACTAGCAGAAGTCACTTGAATGAAGTGATGAAAGTAAGGTAGCTAGAATATACAAAATAGTAATAAACTCCATAAACGGAGTATATATTACATGGACAAATAAGTGGCATGAATGAAGTATATATAAGCAGAAAGAAGTCAAGAATGGAGTATATATTACATGGATAAATAAGTGGCATGAATGAAGTATATATAACTAGAAAGAAGTCAAGAATGGAGTATATATCCCATGAATAAAGGCATACTGGAAAATATTTACTAATACTGTCTAATTCTTGTAGTCTAAAATGCACTTGATGCATCATAGGGGCTAATGCAATCTGGTGCATCTTTAGATTATGTAGTGTACATTTAAAATAAACAAATAATTGGCTTACTTTACATCAAATGTTTTTCCAAAATGTTTATGCAGTGTCGCATTAAATCCTCACCCCCTTCCCGGCTAAATATTGCTAATATATTTTGGCAATGGGATGTATATATATATATATATATATATATATATATATATAATGTTGCACTGTATGGATGTTCTGTTCTTCTGCAGGTCGGCTGGTGAAGGGTCATAGTACCACCGAAGACAAATTGAAGTAGCTAGAAAAAGGAGTGACACTCTTCTGGGAGCCAGCTACTGGAAGTTAAAGGGGTTATCCACCATAAGGGGATTTTAGTACTTACCTGCCACACAGTACTGGACATGCTTAGAAAGGATCTGCACTTGTCTTCGCGCTAAATGGCTGTTTGTGTGTTGTGAGATTACCATAACGCTGTGGCTATCTTTTTGTAGACTGGGTATTTCCTGTTGGATTTCGTTCTCAAATCACATACATCCCTTAGTTCCATGTTTGTAAGATTGAGGTCACTTTCCTCCCTCCCACACATCAGCCACCCCACCCATTGAAACACAAATGAGTTGCATTCCATTCAAAAGACAAGTGTTTTCTAACCAGGGTGCCTACAGCTGTTGCAAAATGATCTCTCTCCAACTCAGCGGTCACTCCACCCATTGAAGCAGAGAGACTCCCTGTCATCACCTAACTAGTGATGTCATGTCTCGACGCACTGCAACATGGAAAAACCCAAGACCTGAGTAATTTTGTATACTGTTAAAAATAAATATTGGGGCAAAAGAATTGCGAGACCCCCGTCACACGCAGGTAAAGACACTACATTATGAACTACACTAACTTTACAGCCCCTGTAGTATAGTCAAACAAACAAAATCCTGGAATACCCCTTTAAACTAGGCCCATATGAGTCTGACATGGCCTAGGACAATAATCATTAAGATACATGCACTGCACCACAATGTTTAGAAATAAGGATGGAGGCTTTACACCAAGCACCTGAGCATAGTTAGTTGAAAAAGGTGCTGGATCTGCAGTGGGTTTGCAAAATAGACAAAAAAAAAACTGGGGAGGCAAGGGAAAACCCCAAAACTGTTCAGAAGATGTGGTGAGCTGTAGGTTAGGAAACATAATGTTGAGGCCTGTGCAGAACAGAGAAAGTTGCTGGTGTGAAAGTCAGCAAAGCTTTGGAAAGTACAGCTGCTCTACCTGGACATGCCTTTGTCATGCGTGGACAGTACAATCATCAGTGGTTTAGAGTCAGGGCAGCTGCCTTAGGGCCCGTCGGTGGAGGACAGAAAAATCTGAATCCCCAGCCACTGGCAGGGCATTTGGATCAGAGGTGGATCAGAGACTTAGCCCCTGAGAGTGGGGTCTGACCAAAACTCGCAATAGACAGACTGAAGGCCATTAGTCTCAAATATTTGTAAGGAAACAAGCGAGGAAGGAGCTATATGATCTGGAATCCAGATTAAAGGTGTAAATTTTGCTAAGCCTCTGTTTACCTGGTTTTGTTAGTAACACTTAAAAAATTTGCATCATTTTGTGAGAAAATATGTTTCTATTAAGACTTTAAACTGCTAAGATTTTTGTACCACTTAAAGAGAACACTGTCATGCAGCCTGAGGCTTAAAGGGAATGTCATGATGTCACGCCACTCCCCTCAATGGAAGTCTGTGGGCGTGATGGCTGTAACGCCCCCTCCCACAGACTTGCATTGAGGGGGCGGGGCTATGACATTACAAGCTCCCGGCGCTGGCTCCAGCGTTCGGAACAGTTTGTTCCAAACGCTAAGCAGCGGAGTACCCCTTTAAGTCATCAACCAGCTTCTTCCTTCCAAACCAGGCTTAATTCATGGATCTCCCCCTGTCTGGGTATAGGGAGAGATCTATCAAGGCCAGCAGAGGAGAGAGAAGCCAAGCCACTGGGGGTACGGGAGAGCCCGGTTGGCCCCTCCCGACACCCGTAACGTAAAAATGAGGTGTGAATGCAGCCTTAGTAGTAGTAGAAGAGGTTTAATTAATGTCATTTTACATATTAAAAGGGTTGTTCAGTGATAGGTAAATTTTTTAAAAGGGCTTGGCTGTCTTTAAATAATAAAAAGGAGTACTGACCTGCCCAATCCCCTGCCACAGCCATTTCAATGGTGCTCATTCCATGCTGATCAGGAATTCCTAGTATACCAATCAACATAAGGAAACGTCTGTTCAGACAGTCAGTTCCAATCAGGGCATTAACGTTAATGGGCACTGTCACTAAACATGATTTTTAGTATTTTATTCCTTATACCAAATAAATAACTTTTGTAATTTTCCATTAAAAAACCAAAAAAAACCTTTTATGTTAGTTTGTCTGCTGTATACTTCTGGCCACCAGGGGTCTCCCTTCTTGGCCAGAACACATTCTGTATGGTCAAAATCTCAGATTTTGCTCTCCTGCTTGTAATGGCAAAAGTCCAGACTCAGGAAGTGTTTTTCTGCACTGAGCTTGATTGATAGCTACAAAGAGCCTCACTGAAAGCCTCACTAAGCTGCACAGACTAAAAGCTGAACAGAGCTTCACTGAAAGATACACAGACTGAAAGCTGCTGCACAAAGCTTGAGGTCTTCTATTCATCACAGCGCTGCGATGATGTGAGGGCGGAAGTGATCCCACAGCAGGCTTCAGTGATGTCATGCCTGCTGGGTAATGCCCACTTTCTTCTGTTAAGAGATTTCACTATTCTAACCCCAGAAACCTACGGTGACCTTTAGAAGGGGCTTGACCCTACGCAATATGGTGGCCCTAGCAGACTAAAAACTGGCACCATAGGTACTAACAACTTTCTGACCAGCGTAGGTTGCTACTCATGTGGTATATCTAGATGCAAATGTTGCACTAACATTAACAATCAATGTAAAAAATTCACCTCCAACAAGACTGGGGAACAGTTTGACATTAAGATGTTTTTAAATTCTTTCTCACAGTATGTAATATATGTACTTGAATGCTCATGCAAGCTCCAGTATGTGGACTGTACTATTCGCAGTTTGTGCGAAAGAATCAACAAGCATCGAAGCAATACCGTTTATGGTTTTCTGCTCCATAGTGTTTCTCAACACCTTACTCATGAACACAATTGAGATTTTGGCTGTATCACTGTTACTCCCATAGAAAGTATTCCTAAAGAAGACCCACATAGATTCAGTATCCTAAGAAAAAGAGAACACTATTGGATCTATAGGTTGCAAACCCTTGTACCGCCAGGCCTGAATGAACAGATCGAGTGTTCTTTATGATTTTATCAGATCCGTCTGTTTTATGATGTAACACTTGGTGTGTACTTGGTTTATTATAATTTTATACAATTTTATTGTCAGGATCCGGACTGGTATGCAGCAAGGACACTGGTGGTGGATCCTCTGTGTCAGTGGGGTGATGACGTGGGCCGTACCAGGGGAACGGAGTCTAAGGGGTTACTGGTTTTCACCAGAGCCCGCCGCAAAGCGGGATGGACTTGCAGCGGCAGGTAACCCCCAGGTCGTTCCACCCGATATCGACTCAACCCCAGCTGACAGCTGAGACATGCGCGGTACACAGGGACAAGGCAAGAGCAAGGTCGGACGTAGCAGAAGGTCAGGGCAGGCAGCAAGAGTCGTAGTCAGGGGCAAAAGCAGAAGGTCTGGGTACACAGGCTTGGGAACACACTAAACGCTTTCACAGGGCACAAGGCAACAAGATCCGGCAAGGACAGGAAGGAGAAGTGGGTTTTTATAAGGAAGGCACAGGTGCAGGTACTGATTGGGCCAGGCACCAATCAATGGCGCACTGGCCCTTGAAATCTCAGAGAGCCGGCGCGCGCGCGCCCTAAAGAGCGGGGCCGCGCGCGCCGGGACTGAGCCGACAGAGAACGGGGCAGGTGAGGAGATTGGGATGCGCATCCCCGCTGGCGATACTAGTGCAGCGCTCCCGGTCAGCGTGTCTGATCGGGGCGCTGCACAGAGACGGACGCCGCGAGCGCTCCGGGGAGGAGCAGGGACCCGGAGCGCTCGGCGTAACATTTATCACAACGTCTTACATGTGCTTATTTGTGATTTATCTTACATCATATTATCTCATATATTCCCAGGACTTTTTTTTTTTATCAATTATTATCCCAACATTTTAATAACACAAACTTGCAAGTAAGGTCATTGATTATTACTATTTATTCTTTAAATATACATTTTTTCACATAAATTTTTTTCTATATATACCATTTTACACCACATACTACTTGATATTTTATTCTATGGTATCTCTATGGAATTATTTCCACATCTCCTACGTTACGCCTCAAGTGATGTACATTTTTATACACTACCTTATGGGACCCCTATGACATTTTATCTTTGCCCTATGTGCTGCGCCCCATATGATACTCATAAATTATGCAAAGACTGACTTAACCACTATATGTTACCCCTCTATACTGATATAATGCTCTTAACCGGGTCATATTCTACCTGTATACACACTCCATACTGTATGCATACAAACTCCATGCTGTCTTAATGCTCCCTTTGTATGAATATACCCGCCTTAGATGCCATTATTTTCACTCTCCACCTCTCCACTACTACTGTTCTTGTTTAATGCTTCCCCTGTATTAATACATACGCCCTAGATGCCATTATTCTTACTCATCCACCTCCCCACCACTACTATTCTTGTTTATACATACCTGACATTGTGTATAAGTTTCTCAACTGCTGCAGGTCCGCTTCGGGAGGCCCACGCTTGTAGCGGAGCACCCCCAGGGGGAGATCGTATTCTCCTCCCTGCCATTGACCCGGCCGCAACACGTGACCCCGGCACCTAGCAACGCGTCTGTAGCAACCACGGCGCTACAGCGGGGCGCTCTCCGGTGGTGCTACAGCGCTGCTGAGCGCTCAGGATTGAATATGTATCGGCGATCAGATAATTCTGTGGACCTCCTGTTTTTCATTAATGTACTATATACTATTCTAAATGTATGTGTTCGTTATTACTGCACTGTATACTTGTTGCTTGGTATTATCTGCCATGAACTTTGACCACTGGGCCACTTCTACACCTTGTTTGGCGCCAGTTTACACTGCATTTAAGCATGTTGTATGCTACTGTACTGTTATGCTGATCTGAGGAAGAGGGGGCTACCCTCGAAACGCGTCATCCATATTGTTTTATTATTTTTGCAACAATAAAAGTGATCCTAGCCTGGATCTTTTACAAGAAACTTCTGGACTCTTATGTTTGAGTTAGCAGCGCCTGGAACCGATGGTCTATTTTTCCCTATCTCTTCTGCATACTACTACAGGACAGATTCTTCTGATCCCTGAAGACCTTCTGGCTGAGCAGAAGACTCCATCAGTATACCTCTATAGTGAGGTGATATGCTTTCTTTCTTCTACTTTAAGGTGAGCAGCCACCTATAAGGAGCAATACTATCTGTTGATCTGATCAAGGGGTAATACACGAGGCGCCGTACGTCGTCATCCTTTTTTTCTACATTACTACAGTGTCTATTTCAGAAGGAAAATGGCTGATCATATAACAAATGGAAGGGCTGGCTCCAGCACAGTGCTACAGTGTTTCCCTGCAATGGTTAAAAAAGGAGGGGCGTCATAAGTGGGGCCATTCTATGCCATATTTTACCTTAACAGAGAAAACATAGAGAGAACGTCTTCATAAGACAACTTCATTGTTTTGAGAAAAATTATTTCTGTGATATGTTTAAAACTGGGTACTGTGGTAAAGTAGTAAAATTACTCTGTAAACATTTATGGGGTAATTAGTCAAGGAGCTTCTAGAGATACAGTGCAACAAAAAATTTAAACTTCTGGCTCCCGGTTAAATAAATATCAAAATGTTATTTTTAAAGTAAATTAACTTCTTAAAATGTTCACAAGTGGATCATTTCAAAAAGAAAAAAACATATGATAAAACTGCAAACAAAACACGTTTTGTTTGCGGTTTCATCATATGTTTTTTCTTTTTGATATGATCCACCTGTGAAGATTTAAATAAGTTACAAATAAAATGTTGATATTTATTTAACCGGGAGCCGGAAGTTTAGATTTTTCCTTGCACTGGATTACTACGCTGAGACTCGGCTTTGCTGACAGACTCCGTGCTTCCGTATAAGACCTAAGACTGCTGCTACTTGGATTTCTGCATACACATGGGTGGGGAGCTGACCTTATACCGTTATTATACCATTACTATACTTAATTACTGAGCTTCTAGAGATAGTCCAGATATATGCAGGGCACAAAATTTACTGCTTTTCACACAGCCTAGCATAGGGTTAAATTTGGCCCTTGCAGTAGAAATAGTTTTGGAGGTGATATCCCAATGTCCTTATGGGCCTAATTAAGGTTATGTGATAGAAAGTTGTTAATCCAATTAGAGCATGCAATAGAAGAGGAAACATGGCCATAAATGAGAAAACACTCCTTGCATGGGCCAATTAAGTGATAACACTTGCACTATGCAGAAAGTAGCCGTTGTGTATTTCCTGTCAATGGATCATCTCTTTTCTCATTTCTCGTCTTAATCAACAGTGACATGAAATGTTTAATTTCCCTCAAGTAATCAGTCTTTATCATTGTCATCATATCTTGCTCATACACTGGTCGTTGTCAGGCACAATTCACTACTATTTTCTACAAAAAATAGCTAAAGACAGCTGAGAAGTTAAAGTAAGATGTGCGTATGCCTCGGTAATGTCTATTAGTAGTTAACAAGACTAGGATGTTAGTAGCTAAAAGAACTAAACTTTGAAATCAATGATAAAAGTGATCAGGATTTCTGTTGTATGTTCCTGGAATAGTTTTATGGAATTCTGACAGAGAACACAAGGATCACCTTTCTGCTTATCACATCTATAATAGATGAGGGTGGGGCATGACCAGGAAGTGGGGCCTAACATTGTGTCCTACTTCAAACAAAGCAGCGGAGGGGGGAAGCTCCTGCTGCAGCCAGCTGCCTTATAGCCATTCCGGATTGTGAGGAAGAGGATGTTGGATCTAGGACACATATAGAAGATTTTCTCCTATTTCTCACAGTTTAGAGTTTTTGTCTGTTTTTAATGTGATATTTCTTTAACAGAGCCAGGTTGACATGGATTACATTCGTTCCATTATCCACATAAAATGTCATAGTGAAATTGTAAATAAAACATTTTTCCCCCCAATAACATAGACCACCAACAGGCCCTGCTTGACTGGCTTCGGTTCCCAGCATTGGAGTTATGCTCATCCTTGCCCTCAGGATGCGAATATACTTAAAAGCTATAATGAAGCAGAGAGCCACTGGTCTCTCCCCCATTGTATACTATCAGCTGACCTGCACCCTGTTAGCTTCTGGAAGACCACGGAAGATGTCAGTGGCCAAACATTGGTTATTAATACATCGACAACCAGCCTGTGGCCTATGAAGATGGCACAGAAAATGGAAGAGGCTCCAAAATGAACACATCCTCAGAATAGGGGTATGGGAGTATAAGTGTTATTTTCTTTTGCTAAAATCACTGAATGTGCGGGGAGTGGCATAATTACGTACCGGAGTCATAATCATTGACTTTGGGAGAAAGGGACAAAATGACTAACTGAATTTTGGCATAAAAAGGCAATTTATTGCCTGGAGGGGGGGGGGGGGGGCAAACAGGGAAACTCAATGACTGGGGCACTAAGGGGTGCAGTCCCTTTGCTTAGGGCTAAGGGAGAAAAATGACTGACTGGGAGGGGTAAAATGGGCAAACTTACAAGGGTAGGGGGACAATGGGCATTATTATTAGTTGGGGACAAAAGGGGCACTGTTGTTGTTTTGGGGCACACTGTGTGGGACACCAAAGAGGGCATTATTACCACTTTGTATCCTTTAAATAGAGAAAAGGTTAAGATGATACTGAAAAAGATAGGAACCTAAGATGTTTTCTAACAGATTTCTTTGGCGGCAAGAAATCTTAAAGGGGAACTCCGGTGGAAACAAGTGCAAAACAAATGTTTTCAAATCAACTGGTGCCAGAAAGTTAAACAGATTTGTAAATTACTTCTATTAAAAAATCTGAAGCCTTCCAGTACTTATCAGCTGCTGTATAATACAGAGCCATTTGTGAAGTTTTTTCCAGCCTGACAACAGTGCTCTCTGCTGACACCTCTGTCCGTGTCAGGCACTGTCCAGATTAGAAGCAAATCCCCATTGAAAACCTCTCCAGCTCTGGAGTTCCTGACACGGACAGAGGTGTCAGCAGAGAGCACTGTTGTCAGACTGGAAAAAAATTCACAAATTTCTCTGTAGTAAATCTGTAGTTTAGGCAGCTGATAAGTACTGGAAGGGTTGATATTTTTAAATAGAAGTAA
Organism: Hyla sarda; assembly: GCF_029499605.1. Classification (NCBI taxonomy): domain Eukaryota; kingdom Metazoa; phylum Chordata; class Amphibia; order Anura; family Hylidae; genus Hyla; species Hyla sarda. Next base: position 472,704,460 of record NC_079189.1, read on the forward strand.
TTTACAAATCTGTTTAATTTTCTGGAGCCAGCTGATTTGAATTTTTTTTTCCCCGCTGGAGTTCCCCTTTAATGGCAAATTAGGCAGAAAAGAACAGGAAAGAGTATATTGATGTAACAGCATTAAAATATTTATATGATCTGGAGAGCCTATGTAGGACTGGAATTTATCATTATATTGAGACTGCATAGGAGGGGATATTGTATAGTAGTTGTTATCCAGTACCAGTATGGTGTACTATTTAGGGTAGTATACATTACACTACTTAGGTTAACCATGCCCTTTTATAAAAACCCCAACCCTCAACATGACCACTTCCATTTAGCTGCCCCGTGAAGGGCTGTCTTAGGTAGACATTTATAAGAAACAACCCCAATGCCATATAAAGTTTACTATTCATTAGGTTTAATTTTGCTGTATACAAATTTGTTGTTGTCTAAATTATTGTATACAGAAAAAATGTGTATGCTGCAATCTATTTATGATGTTAGTCAGTGGGGAAGAGATTCTGCTGTATAGCATACAGCATAACCCATTGTCAGCTTCTGTTAGTGTATACTTCTTTATCCTTTTCGAGAGTATAAAACATATACGGTACATTAAATGCAAGCACAAACAAAATGTGAAGCCAGCATAAGAAATGTATTAATGCATATCTAGTTGAATTTTCCACCTAGATATTTTTATTGTGATATTCTCTCAGTTACCATTTTCTACACCCCCCTCCCCCCCACTCCCAAAACTGGATTACTGAAATTAACCATCCCATGTTACAGCATAAAAACCTTTATAATGTAAGACAATAAGTAACATGTTGCAAATAATAAAATATATCAATAATGACTATCTGTCCTGATTAAGGTGAACGTCTTTAATATTCCATTAATCTAGTAGTATGTGAAAAGTCCACTTTAAGAAGAAAGCTTTCTAGAAAGCAGCAGAAACAGTTACATATAAGGAACCAGAGAGAAGGTGAGACACGGATCAACTCTCTCCTTATTTTCTTCTTGCTTGTCTTAACCAGCAATGACATGAAATATTTCATTTCCCGGGAGCAATTAGTCTTTATCATTGTCATCAGATTCTGCACTAACTCACTGGTGTGTCACCAACATCCACAGAATTTACCAAAGATTTTCTTACTGAATCTCTGCTTTTCCTGCAGAGATTATTCAGGATTATCAAAAGGGGCTCGATCAGTATGAAATATTAGTAACTATAGAAATATATATCTATGTGGTAATATGGCCTTATATCATGATAACTGATGAAAGCAAATAATACAACCCAGTATATATCATGATCACATCTTATCTTCTGGGCAATCTTCTATGTCATAATTAATCTATCTTTCTGTCCATCTTTTTCCTCTAAGGAAATCCAAAAGGTTCCAGAAATAACTGGGAGAAATTACAAATGATCCAGAGCAAGTCCTAAAATGTAAGACTTTCCTATGAGAAGACATTTTTCATATTTCCTATAGCAGGGTTCTGAGCACTGAGGACAAGCAGGGCTCTGTGCACTGAGGACAAGCAGAGCTCTGTACACTGAGGACAAGCAGGGCTCTGTACACTGAGGACAAGCAGGGCTCTGTGCACTGAGGACAAGCAGGGCTTTCTACACTGAGGACAAGCTGGGCTCTGTACACTGAGGACAAGCAGGGCTCTGTACACTGAGGAAAAGCAGGGCTCTGTACACTGAGGAAAAGCAGGGCACTGTACACTGAGGACAGGCAGGGCTCTGTACACTGAGGACAAGCAGGGCTCTGTGCACTGAGGACAAGCAGGGATCTGTGCACTGAGGACAAGAAGGGCTCTGTACACTGAGGACAAGCAGGGCTCTGTGCACTGAGGACAAGCAGGGATCTGTGCACTGAGGACAAGCAGGGCTCTGTACACTGAGGACAAGCAGGGCTCTGTGCACTGAGGACAAGAAGGGCTCTGTGCACTGAGGACAAGCAGGGCTCTGTACACTGAGGACAAGCAGGGCTCTGTGCACTGAGGACAAGCAGGGATCTGTGCACTGAGGACACGCAGGGTTCTGTACACTGAGGACAAGCAGGACTCTGTGCACTGAGGACAAGCAGGGCTCTGTGCACTGAGGACAAGAAGGGCTTTGTACACTGAGGACAAGCAGGGATCTGTACACTGAGGACAAGCAGGACTTGATGCACCGAGGACAAGCAGGGAACTGTACACTGAGGACAAATAGGGCTCTGTGCACTGAAGAAAAGCAGGGCTCTGTGCACTGAGGACAAGCAGGGCTCTGTGCACTGAGGACAAGCAGGGTTCTGTGCCATGAGGACAAGCAGGGCTCTGTACACTGAGGACAAGCAGGGCTCTGTGCACTGAGGACAAGCAGGGCTCTGTACCATGAGGACAAGCATGGCTCTGTACACTGAGGATAAGCAGGGATCTGTGCACTGAGGACAAGTGGAGCTCTGTACACTGAGGACAAGCAGGGCTCTGTGCACTGAGGACAAGCAGGGCTCTGTGCACTGAGGACAAGCAGGGCTCTGTGCACTGAGGATAATCAGGGATCTGTGCACTAAGGACAAGCAGGGTTCTGTGCCATGAGGACAAGCAGGGCTCTGTACACTGAGGACAAGCAGGGCTCTGTGCACTGAGGACAAGTAGGGCTCTGTACCATGAGGACAAGCAGGGATCTGTACACTGAGGACATGCAGGGATCTGTACATTGAGGACAAGCAGGGATCTGTACAATGAGGACAAGAAGGGCTCTGTGCACTGAGGACAAGTGGAGCTCTGTACACTGAGGACAAGCAGGGCTCCGTGCACTGAGGACAAGCAGGGCTCTGTACACTGAGGACAAGCAGGGCTCTGTGCACTGAGGACAATCAGGGATCTGTGCACTAAGGACAAGTAGGGCTCTGTACCATGAGGACAAGCAGGGCTCTGTACACTGAGGATAAGCAGGGATCTTTACACTGAGGACAAGAAGGGTTCTGTGCACTGAGGACAAGCAGGGCTCTGTACGCTGAGGACAAGCAGGGCTCTGTGCACTGAGGACAAGCAGGGCTCTGTGCACTGAGGACAAGTAGGGCTCTGTGCACAGAGGACAAGCAAGGATCTGTGCACAGGACACACAGGGATCTGTACACTGAGGACAAGCAGGGCTCTGTAGACAAGCAGGGCTCTGTGCACTGAGGACAAGCAGGGCTTTGTACACTGAGGACAAATAGGGCTCTGTACACCGCTTGTTCCACCTGCACTTACTGTGTTTGGACTCCTCACAGAAACAAACAGGCAATAGCTGCAGGGATAGCATTATTTCACCTGAAAATAATACTATTGATAAGGTTATAAGTTTAGTGTTTTGTTTATTAACACTACGCTACATGGTGATATGCATAATGGAGATATACATAGGTGTAGATCCAACTTTACATAAGGAAAATTACTTATAATGAACTTACCCATACAGGATCCAGGGTTGCTTCAGCCTTCTCCTCTGGTGCTCGGTGGCATCTTAGGTAGCCGTGGCAACAGCCCTGAGAGTCGCAGGACCAAATGTCATGCTATGATATGACCACTCTGGCCAATACAATGGTGTGCTAGCCGGGCCACTCAGCAGTGGCTCCGGCGTCCATGTCTCCTAGAGGTGCCATATAAAAATCCCTGCTTAGCCTGCCCTCCACTCCTTGCTTGTGGTGCATCTCCCTTCATTAGCACCTGTACCTCTATTTGACCTATGTGTCCTGTATTCTGACCACCTGCTTTTTTCTTGACCACTCTCTTGCCTGCTGTCCTGTAGCTTGTTGTCCTCCCTGGATTAACCCTTGCTTACCTTCTCACCATTCTTCTGCTTAACATTTTGTACCTCTATCTCCTGGTTCTGACCTTGGCCTGTCTGACCTTTTAGTCAGTGACCTGACATTAATAATGTTTTTCCTACAATTTCAATATGTCCAGAAACAATAACAGACAGCAAAGAAACTATTCTTTGAGCACACTTAAGTCTATGTGGTGAAAAGCTGCTGATAACAAAACATTAACCATGTGAAATGTCTGTAGTGATTCTTGGTCTCAATCTTTTTTCATAGGAATCACTGCCTATGCTGAGGAGCATGCTGCTTTAATCTTTCTTATCCATGCAAGCAGGAGGTTTCATCGAGAACATGGTATACGGCAATGAAAATAAACCAAGTTAACTCTTTTTGCAGAATCCAAGCTTAATGTGGTGCTCATTACGTAACAGAGCCGAATGGATTTTACTAATTGGCCTTGGAGACTTGAGGAGCTGTTGTGGGAATATGATACCAAGATTCAGTTTTTAATCATATCACCAAACATGTATTACTGTGTGTATCCATTTAGGAAACGATCAGTATAATTGTATTCTATGTTAGGGAAGGTGGCAATAATTGCCTCCTATGACCCCATCCACCTTCTAAGTTGTTATTCATTTTCATGTTACTCACATTAATGTGTAGCTCCACCTGCAGGGGACTTTAGATTTATATGCAGTATATACATTTTGAATATACACTGCTCAAAAAAATAGAGGGAACACTAAGATAACTCATCCTAGATTTGAATGAATGAATTAATCGTTCCAAGGAACTTCCCGGCGCTGCCGCCCGCAGCTTGTCCTGCTACACTGTGCACTTTACTATGTGAATATCACCTGAATAAAGAGCAAAAGAAAGATAACTAAGAAGAGTGGTGAGTGCTTTCCCTGCATGTTTTCTCAATACACCGTTGTTTGGAAGCGCTTTGTGCATTAACGGAGTGAGCACCACCTGTCTCTTAAAGAAAATTCCAGTCTATTCATGATTGCTGTTGGATAATGCCAAGCCAGGCTTAACATATGCAGTGCCAGATGAACTGTTTCTTATACATGTAATCATATGAAATACTTTTGTTTTTACATAGTTGAATGTGCTGACAACAAAATCACACAAAAATTATCAATGGAAATCAAATTTATCAACCCATGGCGGTCTGGATATAGAGTCACACTCAAAATGAAAGTGGAAAACCACACTACAGGCTGATCCAACTTTGATGTAATTACCTTAAAACAAGTCAAAATGAGGCTCAGTAGTGTGTGTGGCCTCCACGTGTCCGTATGACCTCCCTACAATGCCTGGGCATGCTCCTGATGAGGTGGTGCATGGTCTCCTGAGAGATGTCCTCCCAAACCTGGAATACAGCATCTGCCAACTCCTGGACAGTCTGAGGATGGAGCAAAACATGATGTCCCAGAATTACTCTATCGGATTCAGGTCTGGGGAACGGGTGGGCCAGTCCATAGCATCAATGCCTTCCTCTTGCAGGAACTGCTGACACACTCCAGCCACATGAGGTCTAGCATTGTCTTGCATTAGAAGGAACCCAGGGCAAACCGCAACAGCACATGGTCTCACAAGGGGTCTGAGGATCTCATCTCAGTACCTAATCGCAGTCAGGCTACCTCTGGCAAGCACATGGAGAGCTGTGCGGCCCCCCCAAAGAAATGCCACCCCACACCATTACTGAACCACTGCCAGTCATGCTGGAGGATGTTTCTGGCAGTAGAACGTTCTCCACGGCATCTCCAGACTCTGTCATGTCTGTCACATGTGCTCAGTGTGAACCTGCTTTCATCTGTGAAGAGCACAGGGTGCTAGTGATGACTTTGCCAATCTTGGTGTTCTCTGGCTAATGCAAAACGTCCTGCACGTTGTTGGGCTTTAAGCACAACCCCCACCTGTGGACATCGGGCCCTCATACCACCCTCATGGAGTCTGTTTCTGACCATTTGAGTGGACACATGCACATTTGTGGCCTGCTGGAGGTAATTTCGCAGGGCTCTATCAGTGCTTCTCCTGCTCCTTCTTGCACAAAGGCGGAGGTAGCGGTCCTGCTGCTGGGTTGTTGCCCTCCTATGGCCTCCTCCACGTCTCCTGATGTACTGGCCTGTCTCCTGGTAGCGCCTCCATGCTCTGGACACTACGCTGACAAACACAGCAAACCTTCTTGCCACAGCACACATTAATGTGCCATCCTGGATGAGCTGCACTACCTGAGCAACTTGTGTGGGTTGGAGACTGCGTCTCATGCTACCACTAGAGTGAAAGCACCGCCAGCAATAAAAAGTGACCAAAACATCAGCAAGAAGCATAGGAGCTGAGAAGTGGTCTGTGGTCACCACCTAAAGAACCACTCTTTTATTGGGGGTGTATAATTTCCACCTGTTGTCTGTTCCATTTGCACAACAGCATGTGAAATTGATTGTCAATCAGTGTTGCTTCCTGAGTGGACAGTGTGATTTCACAGAAGTGTCATTGACTTGGAGTTACATTGTGTTGTTTAAGTGTTCCCTTTATTTTTTTGAGCAGTATACTTTAGTTAATACACAGTACCATTATCCCTACCAGGCTATAACAATGCTAAAGTCTAGCCATGTTTTAAAGAGCTATCCATGATAAAAAAAAAAAACATAATTGCGTTCTTCCAAACTCTTAAGAACTTTTGTTCTTAAAGGAGTACTCTGGTGCAGAGTATTCCTGCTCCGTCCTGCCCGGGCTGCAAAAAAGATGAAAAATAAACCATCACTCACCTTCCTGGGTTCCCACTACATCTTCTTCATACTTCCGTGTGACCGAAGCGTCACATGGCGCTCAGCCTATTATGGGCCGAGGCAGAATATTGCGGTGCCCGGCGATAGGCTGAGCGCCATGTGACACTTCGTTCACACAGAAGTATGAAGAAGATGGACCGGAGGACCGATCAGCTGTAGTGGCGCTCCGCGGGAACCCAGGAAGGTGAGGGATGGTTTATTTAATTTTTTTTGCTGTTGCTGCCCAGGCAGGACGGAGCAGGAATACTCTGCACCAGAGTACTCCTTTAAAAGAAGCTATCAAAGAAAAAAACGTTTATATATATCAACTGGCTCCAGAAAGTTAAACAGGTTTGTAAATTATTTCTATTAAAAATCTTAATCCTTTCAGTACTTGTGAGCTGCTGAAGTTGAGTTGTTCTTTTCTGTCTAAGTACTCTCTGATGACACCTGTCTCAGGAACTGTCCAGAGTAGAAGCAAATCCCCATTGCAAATCTATTCTGCTCTGTGCAGTTCCTAAGACAAGCAGAGATGTCAGCAGAGAGCACTGTTGTCAGACAGAAAAGAACAACTCAACTTCAGCAGCTGATAATTATTAGAAGGATTAAGAATTTTTAATAGAAGTAATTTACAAATTTGTGTAACTTTCTGGAGCCTGTTGATACATAAATTTTTTTTTTCCTGTAATACCCTTTTAATTTGTGTTAGATATTGCAGTTGATTTCTTTTGAAGTGGACAGAGCTTAGTTGTAATACCACACACAACCTGAGAACAGGTGTGGCACTCTTTTTGGAAAAAAGCAGATTTTTTGGAAGAAAGTTTTTTAAATCATAGATAACCCCTTCAATATGTAAATAGTTGTTTTTTTTTAACTGTATTTTAATTAAAGAGTTTTGTACAAATGTAGAAAATAACCGAAAGCAAGATGTGTAGGAGCAGTGATCGCTCAAACAATTCAGTGAATTGAATTCACAGAAAAATATCACAGCAAACCATAAGACAGAACATGACAATAAACAAGAATCGTTGTTTTTTAATAATAAAAATCAGTGGCCAAAACACTGATTGACCATTGCTTGACTTTGTGTTAAAGGGGTTTTACAGGTTTTTAAATAATGGCCTGTCCTCGGGATAGGCTTTCAATATCTGATTGGTGGTCATCCAATCTGGCAACCCCGACGATCAGTTGAGGAAAGGGATGGCTGGCTTGTGAGCACTGCAGCTTCTTTACTTCTTACAAGACATAGCTGTGTACACTTAGAGGCGGCTTTACCCAATATTGAAGCTTCTCCCACTAAAATGAATAGGGTTAGGTGAACAGCCACTACCCAGTGTACAGAGCTGTACCTGATATGAAGAGAAGAAGCTGTAGAGCTTACACTAGTGCTGCAGCCTCTTCTATCAGCTGATCGATAAGGAAGCTGGGAGTCAGACCTCCCCAATCAGATATTGATAGCCTATCCTAGTCCATCGATAAAAAAGGTGAGGAAGACCCCTTTAAGATAAAACACAAGCTATACTCCCCTGCTGTTTCCAGTGCTGTTACTCTGGTCGGGGATGTTGCTATATGGGTATGTAATCGCTGCAGCCAAGAAATGAACCAGAAATTATTGAAAATCTATTATTGAATTTTTTTTTTTACACAATAGCAACTGGGGCAAAAGTTTTAAGTAACGTGAAACCCTATCTCTAAAAGTATAGAAAAGACCATGGTTCTATACTACTATTCTATGTTACACTAAATACCACCATAAAGAGCCCAAATAATACTGCCGTACAGTGACAACATATCACCATTACAGTTAAAGGGGTACTCTACTGGAAAAAAAATTTTAATCAACTGGTGCCAGAAAGTTAAACAGATTTGCAAATTACTTCTATTAAAAAATCTGGACCCGTCACCGCTGCCCTGGATGTCGCTCCATCGCTGTCGCCGCGTCCCCGGGGTGTCCCCGACGCTCTGGACGTCTTCTTCCCGGGATCCACGCTCTCCGTCGCCGTCATCAAGTCGCTACGCACGCCGCTCCTATTGGATGACGGGATGGCGTGCGCGACGACGTGATGACGTCGAAGGAGAGCGCCGCCATGCAGGGGATCCCGGCATGGAGCAGACACCGAGGAGGCAGGTAAGGTCCCTCCCGGTGTCCTGTAAGCTGTTCGGGACGCCGCGATTTCACCGCGGCGGTCCCGAACACCCCGACTGAGCAGCCGGGTTACTGTCACTTTCGCTTTAGACGCGGCGGTCAACTTTGATCGCCGCGTCTGAAGGGTTAATACAGGGCATCACCGCAATCGGTGATGCCCTGTATTAGCCGCGGGTCCCGGCTGTTGATGGCCGCAGGGACCGACCCGATAGGTGTGTATTCGCCGTATAAGACGCACCAACTTTTCCCCCCCAGTTTTGGGGAAGAAAAAGTGCGTCTTAGATGGCGAAAAATATGGTAGCTTACAAATCACTAGATTTGTAGAGGCCAATGGCTGTTTGCCCCTTTAACCCTTACATAGCCATGTTAATTATGCAAAAAACAGCCTCGGTAATAGGAACATTTTAACGTATAATATTCACATGAGATAATTACGTTATTACTAAAAAGAATTACTATTATGAGGGGAGTACCCATACCATGGTGACTCATTTATTAAAGGGCCCCGGTATGAGCTGTATAACAGGTAAAGTTAGGGAATGGCTATATTACGGCTATATTCAGCATGCACTTTAGTTCATATGCAAAAGTAGTAAAATCTTAAATTTAATGAACCTTTAAGCTTGAGCTCTCCAGAGTTATTAAAGCTCCTGAATAACTACCCAAGAAGTGAGAAGAGAGCAGATCATTCAGCAAACAAAATCATTTGCATACGCACTAGATCATGTTTAATGACATGCAAAGTGCAGAAGAAGGAGGATACATAAAGGCCGCCGCAGCAGATTCATTCAGCACAATCTCCTCCTTTCTCCTGCCGGCTGCCTACTCCTGGATGAATTAAATCCATAAATAAAACACATTTTACAATACATTTAAATGAAAAACTTCGGTTGAAAATTACTTTACCAAAACAGTTTAACAGAAGTTTCCCTTCTTTTACATATTCTCTTCAAGCTTTAAAGAGTACCTGTCATTTTATATGCAGATAAGATTATATGATTACATGTATATTTGTTACATGAATTTGTTAAAAAATGTGTATATTTTATGGTGAAAAATGCTGCCTTGTCCCTGCAGCTATTGCCTGTGTAGCCCCTCTACTCTAGCCCTGATGACTGACATGTCAGGAGCCTGCACACAGCTTTGCTTGTGCCGTCCACTCTTCCTGTATTTCTTTCTAGTCTGACCACGGTGCTCTCTGCTGACACTCTTTTTATTATAAATATATAAAACTTAACAAAACCGAAAAACAGGCTTAACTAGCAATAACAAAGCACAACACAACAAAACCTGCCTAACCGGCCAGCCCAGCTTAGCTAATCTAACAAAACACATAACATTATACCTACATATAAATTACCTACATATAAATTATGAAAAATACTATCACACACACACACACATACCCACGCATTCTTTACATAAACATAAAAATAGCTTTACTTAGCTTTAAACTAAACAACCAAACTTGGTAAAAACTCAACTGCACATTACATTCACAACTAACATCCACCCTTTTTTTTTTTTTTATAATTTTTTTTTTTTTTTACTTTTTTATTTTATTCATACACATATATATATATATATATATACATACACACATCTACATATACATATACATACATACACACTTTTTTTTTTTTATAATTTTTTTTTTTTTTTTTACTTTTTTATTTTATTCATACATATATATATATATATATATATATATATATATACATACACACATCTACACATACATATACATACATACACATACTTTTTTTTTTTTTTTTTTTTTTTTATCTACACTACCATAATATAACCAATATTTAAAGTAATATAAAAATGCTAACTAAATCTGATCCGACTGCCTATCCCCATCCCCTCATAAAATAAAATAATCAATCCATACTATATAATAATATATACAATACAAATATAAAAATACAAATACATAACCTAAATGCAAATATATACATAAACCATATACACCAAAAACCAAACTATACATCTACAAAACACATGACATCCTACACTAGTCTAACCCATCACCCACACAACCACCCACCTTGACATGGGTCAGAGTCCATAGTCCATGGATATCCAGTCCAGTCCATAACTGACCCATGCAAGCCCCTCCAAACATCCACCAACCCACCAATTCCCCCACCCAACCTAATCTATACCCAAACCAACTATACAAATACAACTTCAAAACACAACATAACATCATATACAAATACAAAACAATACAACCCACCTTAGGCCCAAGTTCGGTCGCCTGTAAGCCCTTTAGGCAATACATATTCTGAAAACAAAACAAAAAGACTAGGGTGTACATGCATAGCCCACCACCAGGAAGAAGGATGGCAATCCTGATATTACTTTTTTAAACTCTCTCCACTAACGTTTCCCTTCGACTCACCCTACCGTTATCCCTTCAACAAACTGACCCTGCACTCACCCTCTCTCTGTCCCTATATTGCTATCCCTAACCAGAAACAGGGGTACTCTACCCAAGAGGTCTAGTACCTAGGGCACATCAAATGAAAAACCTCTCCACAGGAGAGAAGCCCTACTGTTACCAAGACTGCCATACTCCAAAGACCTGATCTTCCCGAGGTCACCGGTGATGTTCCTACAGACCTCCACCTCGGAGAGGACTTTCCGCTGTGTAGATACTAGACACCGTGCATTCCACGTGTAGTACCTAACCACTAAACTGACTACAAATAAAGTGCCCCGGTCTCGGCCACCCAGGTTCCTGAATGCCCCATAAGCCCACTCCGGATAGGTAAGGCCAGCAAGGTGACTCCAGCCAATGGAAGCGCCCACCCGGTTGTAGACCCCTACATTAAAAGGACAATGAAGCAGGAAGTGGTCCATGCTTTCCAGCGTGTCCCCGCACTCTTCTCGGGGACATCCCCGGTCATCAGAGCTCCTACACTTCAAATTGTCCTTTACATATAGCTTCCCCTGAAAGCAGCGCCAGGCCAAGTCCCAAAACTTCTGGGGGATCCTTTTCATGTTTAAAAGGTACAACCCCACCCTCAGATCCCGACCTGGGCAGTCCCTGAGCGCCAGAGGCTTCTGGAAGTGGGTCAACAGAACCCGTTTGTCAAGGAACTGCCTTGACTGGGTCCTGATCTCCCACACTCCCAGACCCCACCGACGTATCGCCTTCAGAGTCGGGGTAGCATAAGCCGGAAGATATCCGTGTGGCGTACGGAGGTCCTTCACTCGCCCTCCTCTCTCCCATTCCTGGAAGAAAGGCCGAAACCATTCCCTGCAGGAGAGTACCCACGGAGGAGCCCTCTCTGACCAGAGGTTTGAGATGTTAGCTTTCAAGAAGGTGTTTGTTAAGAACACCACAGGGTTTACCATAGATAAACCCCCTAGTCTCCTCGTGCGGTACGTAACCTCCCTCTTGACTAGGTTCATCCTGTTTCCCCATAACAGTTGGAAAAACAGGCTGTAGATTTTAGTGTAGTAAGCCTCTGGCAAGATACATACGCTGCCCAGATAGATAAACAAGGGGAGCAGGTACGATTTGATCAGGTGTACCCTTTCCCTGAGGGTCATAGACCAACCCTTCCACTGGTTCACCTTCTGAGTGGCATCCTGGAGCTTACCATCCCAGTTTTTGGTGGAATAATCATCCTGACCGAATGTGATGCCCAAAACTTTTGCTGACTCTTGGGGCCCTGGAAGGGTGTCCGGGAGATCAAACGTGGGATCTCCCCCTCCCAGCCAGAGACTTTCACACTTATCCCGGTTGATCTTAGACCCGGATGCCTCCGAGTAGCGGTCCACTTCTGACATCACCACATCGACCTCCTCTCTCAAGGACACGAAAATGGTGACATCATCAGCGTACGCCACTACTCTCTGGGGGACATCCAGCTCCACCAGACTCATCCCGACTCCCGCCAACGGCCCACAATCTACCCTCCTGACGAAGGGATCGATTGCGAACACGTATAAAAGCGGGCTCAAAGGACAACCCTGACGGACTCCGGACCCCACCTCAAAAGAGCGGCCAGACCACCCGTTCACTAGCGGGAAACTCTCTGCCCCTGCATACAAGATCTTAAGCCAATTAACAAAAGTACTCGGTAAGCCATATCTCAGGAGGACAGACCAGAGGTACTCATGGTTCACCCGATCAAATGCTTTGGCCTGATCCAAGGACAGCAAGTACCCCTTCCAGAGACCCGCACTACTCCGCTCCACTGCCTCCCTGACACTAAGGACCGCACTTAAGGTGCTTCGGCCTGGAACAGAGCAGTGCTGGGCCCCCGAAAGGAGCCGGGGTGCAAACTTCACCAGCCGATTAAACAGTATCTTGGCCAGAAGTTTCCTGTCCGTATTGAGAAGAGCTATGGGCCTCCAATTCTCAATACGGCTGGGATCTTTACCCTTTGACAGGAGAATCAGGGCTGACCTCCTCATTGACTTCGGCAGAGTACCCGAGGAGAGACACTCATTGAATACCTCAGTCAAGAGGGGAGCTAAAGACTCCTTAAAGGTCCTGTACCACTCGGATGTTAAGCCATCCGGACCTGGCGACTTCTTAGGGGCGAGCCCCTCGATCGCCAGTCTCACTTCCTCTTCCCTGATTTCTACTGCCAAAACATCAAGAGAAGGGTCTACCCCTGGCTCAGGAATGGTTTCAGCCAGGAAAACCGACATCTTGTCTCGATCCAGATCCTTCCTCCCCAAGAGGTGCGAGTAGAAGGATCTGACAACCTCCAAGATCCCTGATCTGGACCGATTCAGAGATCCTGTACTATCAATCAGTCCTGAAATGACTTTACTACTCACTGACATCTTACAGTTTCTGTAAGGGTCGGGCGAGCGGTACTTCCCGAAATCCCTCTCAAAAACCAAAGATGCGTGCCTATCGTACTGACACCTCATCAGCAAGGATTTCACTCTGGAGATATCCTCTCGGCTACCTCCAGTCGAGACAAGGAGCTCGAGTTTCCTCCTCAGACCCTGATACAGGCGATACCTGTTCAGGGACCTGAGGCTCGAGAGCTGGCGGAAGAACCCCGCAACCCGCTTCTTGAATATCTCCCACCACTCCAGCTTATTACTACAGAGGCCCAGTAAAGGTACCTGACTCTGAAGAAAATCCTCAAAGGACTGTCTCACCTCTGCTTCCTCCAGGAGGGACGAATTCAGCTTCCAATAACCTTTACCCATCCGGGGGGTCTCTGAAACATTCAGGGAAAACAAAATCATACAGTGATCGGAGAACTCCACCTCAACCACGGACACTGCGGAAGAGACGGCTTCCTCCTTTAAATAAAACCTATCTATCCTAGACCTGCGACTACCTTGATGATAGGTGAAACCCGCGTGGCCCGAGGGGCTCCGGATGTGGGCGTCCTCTAGGCGAGCTTCTCTAGCTATGCTAATCAGTGCCACACTATCGCAAGTCAGCGGACCATTGGAGCCTCTCCTATCTTGGGACCTCGTGACATTATTGAAGTCCCCTCCAAAGATCACTTGCCGACTCGTAAAAAGAAAGGGCTTAATCCTCATAAAGAGATCTTTGCGGCCCCACTTGGTTTGTGGGGCGTAGATGTTAATGAGCCGGAGCTCTTGTCCCTTCATGAGGACATCTAAGATCAGGCACCTCCCCATTTCTAACTCAATAACCCGTCTGCATTCAACTGGAGCGGTAAAAAGGACCGCCACCCCACTATACGGCTCAGCCGCAAGAGACCAGTGGGAGAGACCGCGCCTCCACTCTCTTCTGGCTTTTACCAGAGAGGCTAGATCTGACAACCTGGTCTCTTGTAAAAAGAAAATGTCGGCTTCAACACGGCCGAGAAAATCAAAGGCTGCGAATCTAGCCGTATCCGACTTAATGCTGGCGCAGTTAATAGATGCCAGCGTCAGTGGGGTGAGTGCCGCCATCCTGGGTGATTGAGTTAGATGGCCTCACCCCTTATACCTTCTTCCTCTCCTTCCCTCTATCCCCATCTGAATCAGAGGAAGACCCTTTACCCCTTTTTAGGCTCAGAGACATATCCATCCCAGGATCTTTACCTCTGGCATCTGGTGTTACCTCCACCCCTGAGGAAACTGTCCCAGAGGAAGGAGGCTCGGCACCTCCTGGAGGCCGCACTGCTTCCTGAACCTCAAGAGGAGGAGGGAAGGTAGTATCCCCGAGGGCCTCATACCGATTTGAATGGACGATCAGAGGGTCGGAGACTGAATTGTTCCTTCTATGGTCTGAGGCTACAACTGAAGAGGAGGATGGCGCCACCTTACTCTTACCCTTTTTCCTCCTCTTCTTTTTCTGGCCACCATTTACTGTCTGCCCCTCCTCCTCCTCCTCATCCACAGTTTCGGATTCAGAGGCATGACTGGAGGAAGGAGCATTTTGACCTTCTTCCCTACGCAGTCTCCCCATCTCCTCGTCCAGTTTGGCCTCACCCAAAGCCTCAGAGTTATTCTGACCTCCTTCTGAGCCAGTGTCTGGAGTGGGACCCCGAGCTACCCCTGGCACCTGGGCATTCTCAAGGGCCCTCTCCAACCTGCGCTTCTCCTCTCGCCTCCGCATAGAGGGGGTCTTATGTTTTTCCTTCACTGGCTTTGGTGCCCCCTCTCCTCCACTGGTCCCTTCCCCCGCCGGGGCAACCGTTAGGCTTTCCCCAGCCGGGGCGGTCACAGCATTAGAGAACGAGCGCGGACACCGGCTGAACGGGTGACCTAAGTCACCACACAAGTTACACCGAATCTGTCCACAGGTGGCCGCCAGGTGACCCACCCCACAGCAGAGGGCGCATATCTGCTGAGTGCAGTTGGCACTAAAGTGGTTTGGGTCACCACACCTGTGGCACAGCCTCGGCTGCCCCTGGTAGAAGATCTGAATCCTGTCGCGTCCCAGGAAGGCGGCCGAAGGGATGTGGGTGACCGTGTTCCCTGAACGCCTGAGACGGACGGAAAACGTCCAGGCCCCTGACCATATATTGTGCTCATCAAAGTTCTTCCGGGGGATGTCCGTCACCTCCCCGTACCTGCCCAACCAGGTCATAATGTCATAACAAGAAAGTGACTCGTTACGTGTCAAAACGGTCACTTTCTTTACCATACTCTGGCGAGATACCGCTTTTACAGCGAAATCTCGCCATCCGGGCTCGTTTTTCATCAGCTCATAATTAGACCAAAAGAGATCTAGTCCCTCCGGCCTAACAAAGCTGACGTCAAACTCGGAGGAGCCGAAGGGGTGAATCAGGGCAAAGATGTCCCTAGCCCTGAAACCCATCTGGAAAAGAAGCTCCACCACCTTGCCCCTTTGGGGGCACGCATCTTCGCCTTTCCAGACCAGACGGGCCACATTCCTGCGACCCATCTCCTGCCCGGGTGTCTGGAGGGACCATACGGTCTCCCCATTCCTCTCTCGGAACGCTCCCAGACCATGTCTCTCCACCCAAAAAGACAGGTCCATCTCCTTTCCCTCTACCTGGAGCGTCCTTTCTCCTCTCTTCAGTGCCTCCAGGAGGCGCCGTTGCAACTGACCGTCACCAGATGCAGGAGGTAAAGATCCCACTGAACCCCCAGCCGCCACACTCGCATAACTCCTGGCGACCGGGGGGGCAGCCGGACCAGACACCGTCCCTATGTCCCTGCCTAGGCCACCTGTACTGCCACAAAAGCCACTACCACTCCTCCCATCTGCACCACTACCACTCCTCTCATTCACACCACTACCACTCCTTCCATTCACTCCACTACCACTCCTCCCATTCACTCCACTACCACTCCACCCATTCACACCGCTACCACTCCTCCCATCTACACCACTACCACTCCTCCCATCTGCACCACTACCACTCCTCCCATCTACACCACTACCGCTCCTCCCATCTGCACCACTACCACTCCTCCCATCTGCACCACTACCACTCCTCCCATCTGCACCACTACCACTCCTCCCATCTGCACCACTACCACTCCTCCCATCTGCACCACTACCACTCTTCCCATCTACACCACTACCACTCCCACATACACCCCTCTCATCCACAGCACTACCACTCTCATCATTCACACTCTTTGTATTTACATTGCTTTCATTTACAGTATATATGGGATCAGCAGCTGCTTCACCCACTACCTCTGGGCTGGCCTGGATGTGTTTTAGCTTGGGCTTCTTGCTCCTTCTTAGGTCACCGGCGGCTGCCGACACTGACTCCTCCTCTATACGAGACGCCACCGTAGACGTCAAATCCCGAGGCTGCCCCTCCGGGCGCACCTCCACCCCTCCTTCTACCACTGATGTGCAGGGACTCCCCTCCCTATCAGGGGAGATCCCTGCAGCATCCGCGCTACACACTGCGCCCGACCGCACAGGCTCAGCAGTAGGTCCCGGTGCCTGGACACTCCCCCCCTCTCAGGGGAGTGCCCTGCAGAGCTGGTGACATTGCCCACAATACTCGGGGAACCGCTCCCCTTGCACACTGCCGCATAACTACTGCCCACCATTAGCCCGTCCTGCTCTTCCCTACCAGCAGGACGCATGACTGTAGCACCCGCGGCCATGTTGGATGCAGCACTGTACCCCCCGTGCTGGTCCCGTTCCACAGCAGAAGCGGGATCTGGCAGGGTGGGGGGCCCAGCAGCCTGAACCAACTTTTCAGGTAGCCCAGACTGCTGGATAGGAGAGAAAACAAACTTCACTTGCTTCCCAGCCTTTTTCTTCTTCTTTTTCTTCCTTTTATTCTCCTCAGGGCCCAGGTCCTGGCCAAAACTGAAATTTTCCAGACGGGTGGGTGACTCCTGCATCACTATGGCCCGCAGGAGCCCCCCACCGACCGGGCTGCTGTCACCGCCATCACTGCTGTCACTTTCCTCTGAGGTGGTTGGTAAGGCGACTTGGGCAGGGTTAATATATTCTGCACTTGGGGTGACAGAGGTCTTAGGGGTACATGGGGTATCACACACATCCCCCTCACTCTCATC
The DNA here is from genome assembly GCF_029499605.1 of Hyla sarda. NCBI lineage: Eukaryota > Metazoa > Chordata > Amphibia > Anura > Hylidae > Hyla > Hyla sarda. The sequence continues at coordinate 472,722,131 of NC_079189.1, forward strand.
ACCCTCACTGCCGCCATCTCCCTCACCACCTTCCTCCATCTTCTCCTCTGTATCAAACAGGCATTCTTCCTCCCCCTGACTATCCTCTTCCTCCTTCACAGGGGTCTTCATGATTTTATAGCGGTCGTTATTTTTAACTTTTCCTTAAATATACCCGCTCCCTCTATGATCTGCATTCGGGCTCTCACCACCTCCTGCTCCTCTGCCTTCAGTTCACACACCCTGGCAGCAAACTTAGCCCTCATGGCCTTGGCAGAGTTATCTGTCTGGTAGCGAGCAAACTTCAGATCTTCCCTTAACACCTTCAGCTTCTTTCCCAGCTGCTCATATTCCACCAGCTTTGCCTGCATGCGGGATCCAAAGGTGGCAAGCGACTCCCTGGGTCCCTTCACCCCCCATTGCTGGGGTTCCATAACAACAGTCCCTGAAGACATAACTGTAATTTTCTTACCGGACGCCTTGCGGTTTCCAGCGACGGACGGGGGAGTGGGCTCCACATTACTGCGGAGCCTGCTGGATCTTCTCACCCCGTCCTGAGAATCGGCCGTAGCTCTCTCACTCCCACCCCCCTCCGGCCTAGTTCGAGGGGTGGAAGTCTGGGGCTCCATAGCAGGAGGTTCTCCCAAGGAGGCTGCCACCCTCCTGGGAAAAAGGCTGTAGGAAAATCTGCTTCAATCCCCTCTCTCTGGAAAGCCCTGGAAATCAGACACACCCAACAGCTGCTGTGTTCCACAGGAAGTGCTCTCTGCTGACACCTCTGTCCATGTCAGGAACTGTTCAAAGCAGAAGAGGTTTGCTATGGGGATTTGCTCCTGCTCTGGACAGTTCCTGACATGGATACAGGTGGCAGCAGACAGCACTGTGGTCAAACTGGAAGGAACTATACAACTTCCTCTGTAGTATAAAGCAGTTAATACTGGACTGATTAAGATTTTTAAATAGTCATTTACAAATCTGTTTAACATTCTGACACCAGTTAATTTGAAAACCTTTTTTAATTTATCTCCGAAGTACCGCTTTTACTCATGTTGCCTTGAAATATATATTGAAACATATATATAAAGCTACATGCAGGATGGCATGTATCTTTTTGGTTGGTTGCCCTTTTCTGTCTGAAGGAAAAACAACATGCATTTTCTATTCATTTTTTATATTACCGTGTATACTCGAGTATAAGCCGACCCGAATATAAGCCGAGGCCCCTAATTTCACCCCAAAAACCCAGGAAAAGTTATTGACTCGACTATAAGCCTAGGGTGGGAAATACATCATCCCCCCCCCCCTGTCATCATTCAGACCCCGTCATTAACACCCCCATCATCATCACCCTGTCATCATCCAGACGCCCCTTTTAGTTTTCTACTCACCTCTACTTGGTGGGAAGGAAGGGTGAGCTGGTCCGGGCCATCTTCACCGGGAAGCCCTCTTCTCTGCTCCGGGCTCGGCCCCGGACTAGTAACGTTGCCTTGACGGTGACGCACAGGGACGTTCATGTGCAGGGAGGTCCCTGTGCGTCATCGTCAAGGCAATGTCACTAGTCTGGGGCTGGGCCCGGAGCGGAGAAGAGGGCCTCCCGGTGAAGATGTATAGGTACAAGACAAGGCTTCAGTATAGGGTGCAGGAGTACATCGGCGCTGAACGGACCTAGGACACAGCAGGTAAGAAGGTAAAATCCAATTTATTTGATGCATCAAATAAATTGAGGCATCAATTTATTTGAGGCATCAAATAAATTGGATTTTACCTTCTTACCTGCTGTGTCCTGGGTCCGTTCAGCGCCGATGTACTCCTGCACCCTATACTGAAGCCTTGTCTAGTACCTTTACGTTGTGGAATCCTCACCAGGAGGGCCGCAGACGGACCATTGTATCCAAGCAATTTCCATTGTTGTGTATGAGGTTACACAACCACCCAGGGTGAGCAGTTTAAAATTAGCTTTTACTCTCCCCTCCCCCCATCTCCGGTGGTATTACCCTATGGAGCGCCTTCTCTCCTGTTTTTAGTCCCGGTGAAGATGGACAGCCCGGAACGACTAACCCTCCCCACCGGACGGTCCCTGCAGCATAGATGGCCCGGACCAGCTCACAAAAGGGGGGGAGGGGGTCTGGATGATGGGGGGGAGGGGGTCTGGATGATGACGAAGGCCGCAGTGATCTTCAACCAGCGGACCTCCAGATGTTTCAAAACTACAACTCCCAGCATGCCCGGCAGCCGATGGCTGTCTGGGCATGCTGGGAGTTGTAGTCTTGCAACATCTGGAGGTCCGCAGGTTGAAGACCACTGAAAGGGAATGACAGGGAGAGTTCACTCGAGTATAAGCCGAGGGGGCGTTTTCAGCACGAAAAATCGTGCTGAAAAACTCGGCTTATACTCAAGTATGTACGGTACTTACCACAGTGTTTTCCAAACAGTGTGCCTCCAGCTGTTGCAAAACTACAACTCAACTACACCAAAAAAAAGGAGATACCAGTATACTGATTTGAATACAAAAATAGTGAATAAACTTTATTCAAGTGCATTATAAAATCATACATAAAATACAAGGTACTATACAGATGAAAGCTACAGAAAGAGGTAGTGATAGTAAATCCACAATGGTAGACAATACGGACGGCAGGGATACAGTCCACAGATATCAAATTGCAACATGCCCATAAATAGTAAAAATAAATAATGAAACATACATATAGTGAATGTATAAAGCTGGTATATGTCCTCAATAGGGCTATGAGTAAACAATGGCTCAGGAGAGCATTTTGAGAGAGAAACACACCAAGAGAGATGCCCTTCTGCAACCAAAGCCACGAGAGAAACGGGATAACCAGGTGAGACTTATTTCTAGGTACCATGCACATGTCCCTGAGTTTCGTAATATTCTATCTAAATACTGGGAGGTTCTCCTGGTAGATCCAATTCTCAAGTTATACTTACCTCAAAGACCATCAATCACCTTCCGACGGTCACCTAACTTACGGGACATGTTGGTCCAAAGTCATCACCGAGCCATAGTTCAGAAACCTGCTTTTGAGAGACCTAAACCCAGATGGGGATGTGCCCCCTGTGGAAAATGCAAGGCCTGTGTCAATATTTGTACGGATACTGTATTTCCTAATTCAAATGGCTCACGCATTTTTACCATTACTCACAGGATTTCATGCGATACCATAGGGGTGATATATCATGCAACATGCCCCTGTGGCCTCATATACATCGGGATGACGACCAGAGAGCTTCGAAGATGCACACGAGAACACGTACTTGGAATTTTGGCAGCCAAAGAAGAAATGGATACTACAAAATTAACAACAATTCCACGGCATTTTAAACAACATCATGGTAGTGACCCACACGGATTCTCGGTAAGAGGGATTGATCGTATTTTTATTGGTACTAGAGGTGGGAACTGGAAAATACAGCTTGCCCGCATGGAGACGAGATGGATATATAGGTTGAAAACTTTGTGCCCCGAAGGCCTTAATGATCACGCCAGCTTTGCGCCATTTCTGTAGCTAGGTATACTTATGAGTTGACTCCGTTTCGTTTTGTGTCTAGTCTACTCCTTGATTGGAGTTTTCTATTGTCTTTTGATTTTAACATTATTTTAATCTTATTCATCTCTTTTTCCTTTTCTTTTCTTTTCTATTTTCTTTATCTTTAGGATGTTCTGTCTTGTGGTCTGAGGGGCTGAATACTTCTGTGTGGATGGACATACCGATACCCTTTGTTGTACACCAGTGACTGAGACTTGAATGAATAAATAATTTTTTTAAACCCTGCCATACACCTGGGAGATTTATAATGTATTAATAGATGATGATTATTATTAATTTAAATTTGGTTACTTTATTTACATTAGTTATATAGTGTAAAGATTGTACACATTTATATAATCATTTAATTTCTTTTATGGAATATCCTGATTTGGTATTCGTTTCACCTTATTGATTTTGATGCACTCATATCATGGTTTTTATTCTAATTTTTCGGTATATGATGTTTCTTTTGACGTACTACAATATGAATTTTTGTAGAGTACATTATTGCACATTATCAATTGTCTTATATATAGCCTCACCGGGGACATATAAATATTTTTTTACATTGTGTTTTTTCACTTATTCTTATTTTATTTATATATTTTTTATATATAATTTTTCTACAGTAATTATGTATATTGATTTTTATTTTTATTGTTTTGATGGTTTTTATTTGAGGGTTTACATATGTTTCCATGAGCTGTGTTTTTTATTTATTTATTTTTTACGGGACTAACACTATATTTACTATTATTATCCTATTTGGTAAGTATATACTTCCATCGATTTTGCACTATTATCACGTTTGGTTTTTTGCACCTTGAGCACCTTTCACCGATTTTTTCACTTACTGGTGATGCTTTCTTTTTTCTCATTATTATTAATTTATTATTTATTTAATTGTCATCATTATTCTTTTACGAACATATTTTGGCTATATTAGTCATGTGACTACTATCATGTGACCGTTTTAGCTATTGTCATTATAGTGATCTCTTCCCTGGTAGTATGGCTGGCGCCGACAACGATCACGTGAGTTGTGCACATCACGTGATCGGCTGACTCGTTTGTCACGGAGCTGTACTGTGATCGCATGGGTATGGTGCGCCATGGGACGCTGTGGCGCATCGGTCATGTGATCTCGGTTCGGTGACGTACGGGTCAGGTGATCGGGAGCCGGACCGGATGTGGCGCTGGAGGAAGTGACGTCACCCGCCGAGACAGCGGGTACCAGCGCCACACGCGGTATCTGTCCTATCACTTAGGCTGTCGGAATTGATGCGCATCTACAAGTAGGTGATATTGTATAACACCCATGACCATTGGCTGCAATAGCTGCCCCTCAACCTAACCCTAACCAATTGTGTTAGGAGGACCACTATAAATAGGAACACCCTTTAGCACTAGGCACGCCCCCTGACGAAGCCCATACGCGAAACGCGCGTTGGGGTACAGGTAGTGATCTCCCCTATTGGTGTATGGCAGGTATTTGTTACTTTATGCTGTCTTTCATGCTCTCCTCTTTTTTACTATATAATGCTGCTGACTGACCTCTGAACAGGGCTAGGTGCAATACAATTAGTTACTTGCACTTTACTCATAGCCCTATTGAGGACATATACCAGCTTTATACATTCACTATATGTATGTTTCATTATTTATTTTTACTATTTATGGGCATGTTGCAATTTGATATCTGTGGACTGTATCCCTGCCGTCCGTATTGTCTACCATTGTGGATTTACTATCACTACCTCTTTCTGTAGCTTTCATCTGTATAGTACCTTGTATTTTATGTATGATTTTATAATGCACTTGAATAAAGTTTATTCACTATTTTTGTATTCAAATCAGTATACTGGTATCTCCTTTTTTTGGGTGTAGTTAGGCTATGATAGGATCCAGTTTACGCAATTGCCTGTTAGCCAATTGTGTTTGTTCAGTGACAGAGAAAACTACAACTCCCAGAATGTTGGGAGTTGTAGTTTTGCAACAGCTGGAGACACACTGTTTGGAAAACACTGACTCACCACTTCAGTCCAATCTACTTACACACTGGGGTATATTTTGTAATACAATGAAAAGGGTGGTGCTCAAGCTAAACACAATGGGGGAGATTTAGTGAAACCTGTTCAGAGGAAAAGTAGACCAGTTGCCTATAGCAACCAATCAGATTGCTTCTTTTATTTTTCAGAGGCCTTTTTAAAAATTCAAGAAGCCATCTGATTGGTTCTTATGGGCAACTGGTCAACTTTTCATCTGCACAGGTTTCGATAAATCTCGCCGAAGATCTGCTCTGGTTTTTTTTTCTGACGCTTTTAAAAAGAATGTTTCAAAAGTCAAATGCAGTCCGCTCTATTTACAAAGAAAACACCTCTTACATAAGGAAAAAAGGCAATAGAGTTACAATAGTTTTCTCATTCATCAAACCCCAATGTTAAAAAAGCACACACAGTCATGGCTGTAAATGTTGGCAACCCTGAAATTTTACTAGAAAATGAAGTATTTCTCACAGAAAAGGATTGCAGTAACACATGTTTTGTTATATACCTGTTTATTCCCTTTGTGTGTATTGGAACTAAACCAAAAAAGGGAGGAAAAAAAGCAAATTGGACATAATGTCACACCAAACTCCAAAAACGGCTGGACAAAATTATTGGCACCCTTAACTTAATATTTGGTTGCACACCCTCTGGAAAAAATAACTGAAATCAGTTGCTTCCTATAACCATCAATAAGCTTCTTCCACCTCTCAGCCGGAATGTTGGACCACTCTTCCTTTGCCAACTGCTCCAGGTCTCTTATTGGAAGGGCACCTTTTCCCAACAGCAATTTTAAGATCTCTCCACAGGTGTTCAATGGGATTTAGATCTGGACTCATTGCTGGCCCCTTCAGAACTCTCCAGCGCTTTGTTGCCATCCATTTCTGGGTGCTTCTTGACACATGTTTGGGGTCATTGTCCTGCTGGAAGACCCAAGATCTCGGATGCAAACCCAGCTTTCTGACACTGGGCTGTACAGTGCAACCCAAAACCTGTTAGTAATCCTCAGATTTCATGATGCCTTGCACACATTCAAGGCACCCAGTGCCAGAGGCAGCAAAACAACCCCAAAACATCATTGAACCTCCGCCATATTTCGGTCTTCAGTCAGCATGGCTTTGCAGCAAATTGGCCAAGTCCACTATAAGTCCCAGCAAGTCCACTATAAGTCCCAGCAAGCCCTCAGTCCCGGCGCGCACGGCCCCGCACCTTAGGGCGCGCACGTGCCAGGTCTCTCAGATTTAAAGGGCCAGTGCACCATTAGTTGGTGCCTGGCCCAATTAGTTCTAAGCACTACCCACTCATAAACACATAAAAACCCACTTCCCCTTCCTGTCCCTGCCGGATCTTGTTGCCTTGTGCCCTGAGAAAGCATTTCTGTGTGTTCCATTGCCTGTGTATCCAGACCCTTGCCGTTGCCCCTGACTACGAACCGTTGCTGCCTGCCCAGACCTTCTGCTACGTCCGACCTTGCTCTTGCCTTGTCCTTGTGTACCGCGCCTGTCTCAGCAGTCAGTGAGGTTGAGTCGCTATCGGGTGGAACGACCTGGGGGTTACCTGCCGCTGCAAGTCCATCCCGCTTTGTAACCCCTTAGATTCCGTTCCCCTGGTACGGCCCACGCAATCACCTCATTGACACAGAGGATCCACCTCCCGTGTCCTCCCCGCATACCAGTCCGGATCCTGACAGTAACCTTGAGATTGTTGATATTTTTTCACAATTTTAGTTCTCAAGTCCTCAGACAGTTCTCCTCTTTCTGTTGTCCATGCTTAGTGTGGCACACACAGACACACAATGCAAAGACTAAGAGAACTTCTCTCATTTTTATCTGCTTTCAGGTGTGATTTTTATATTGCCCACACCTGTTACTTGCCCCAGGTGAGTTTTGAGGAGCATCACATGCTTGAAACAATCTTATTTTTCCACAATTTTGAAAGTGTGCCAATAATTTTGTCCTGACCATTTTTGGAGTTTGGTGTGATATAGTCCAATTTGGGTTTTTTCATCCCTTTTTTGGTTCAGTTCCAATACACACAAAGGGAATAAACATGTGTATAACAAAACATTTGTTACTGCAATCCTTTTCTGTGAGAAATACTTGATTTTCTTGAAAAATGTCAGGGGTGCCAACATTTATGGCCATGACTGTATCACATGGTATGCATTTGTCTGGACGTCTTTGCCCTGACTTTCGCCCATACGCGAAACGCGCGTTGGGGTACAGGTAGTGATCTCCCCTATTGGTGTATGGCAGGTATTTGTTACTTTATGCTGTCTTTCATGCTCTCCTCTTTTTTACTATATAATGCTGCTGACTGACCTCTGAACAGGGCTAGGTGCAATACAATTAGTTACTTGCACTTTACTCATAGCCCTATTGAGGACATATACCAGCTTTATACATTCACTATATGTATGTTTCATTATTTATTTTTACTATTTATGGGCATGTTGCAATTTGATATCTGTGGACTGTATCCCTGCCGTCCGTATTGTCTACCATTGTGGATTTACTATCACTACCTCTTTCTGTAGCTTTCATCTGTATAGTACCTTGTATTTTATGTATGATTTTATAATGCACTTGAATAAAGTTTATTCACTATTTTTGTATTCAAATCAGTATACTGGTATCTCCTTTTTTTGGGTGTAGTTAGGCTATGATAGGATCCAGTTTACGCAATTGCCTGTTAGCCAATTGTGTTTGTTCAGTGACAGAGAAAACTACAACTCCCAGAATGTTGGGAGTTGTAGTTTTGCAACAGCTGGAGACACACTGTTTGGAAAACACTGACTCACCACTTCAGTCCAATCTACTTACACACTGGGGTATATTTTGTAATACAATGAAAAGGGTGGTGCTCAAGCTAAACACAATGGGGGAGATTTAGTGAAACCTGTTCAGAGGAAAAGTAGACCAGTTGCCTATAGCAACCAATCAGATTGCTTCTTTTATTTTTCAGAGGCCTTTTTAAAAATTCAAGAAGCCATCTGATTGGTTCTTATGGGCAACTGGTCAACTTTTCATCTGCACAGGTTTCGATAAATCTCGCCGAAGATCTGCTCTGGTTTTTTTTTCTGACGCTTTTAAAAAGAATGTTTCAAAAGTCAAATGCAGTCCGCTCTATTTACAAAGAAAACACCTCTTACATAAGGAAAAAAGGCAATAGAGTTACAATAGTTTTCTCATTCATCAAACCCCAATGTTAAAAAAGCACACACAGTCATGGCTGTAAATGTTGGCAACCCTGAAATTTTACTAGAAAATGAAGTATTTCTCACAGAAAAGGATTGCAGTAACACATGTTTTGTTATATACCTGTTTATTCCCTTTGTGTGTATTGGAACTAAACCAAAAAAGGGAGGAAAAAAAGCAAATTGGACATAATGTCACACCAAACTCCAAAAACGGCTGGACAAAATTATTGGCACCCTTAACTTAATATTTGGTTGCACACCCTCTGGAAAAAATAACTGAAATCAGTTGCTTCCTATAACCATCAATAAGCTTCTTCCACCTCTCAGCCGGAATGTTGGACCACTCTTCCTTTGCCAACTGCTCCAGGTCTCTTATTGGAAGGGCACCTTTTCCCAACAGCAATTTTAAGATCTCTCCACAGGTGTTCAATGGGATTTAGATCTGGACTCATTGCTGGCCCCTTCAGAACTCTCCAGCGCTTTGTTGCCATCCATTTCTGGGTGCTTCTTGACACATGTTTGGGGTCATTGTCCTGCTGGAAGACCCAAGATCTCGGATGCAAACCCAGCTTTCTGACACTGGGCTGTACAGTGCAACCCAAAACCTGTTAGTAATCCTCAGATTTCATGATGCCTTGCACACATTCAAGGCACCCAGTGCCAGAGGCAGCAAAACAACCCCAAAACATCATTGAACCTCCGCCATATTTCGGTCTTCAGTCAGCATGGCTTTGCAGCAAATTGGCCAAGTCCACTATAAGTCCCAGCAAGTCCACTATAAGTCCCAGCAAGCCCTCAGTCCCGGCGCGCACGGCCCCGCACCTTAGGGCGCGCACGTGCCAGGTCTCTCAGATTTAAAGGGCCAGTGCACCATTAGTTGGTGCCTGGCCCAATTAGTTCTAAGCACTACCCACTCATAAACACATAAAAACCCACTTCCCCTTCCTGTCCCTGCCGGATCTTGTTGCCTTGTGCCCTGAGAAAGCATTTCTGTGTGTTCCATTGCCTGTGTATCCAGACCCTTGCCGTTGCCCCTGACTACGAACCGTTGCTGCCTGCCCAGACCTTCTGCTACGTCCGACCTTGCTCTTGCCTTGTCCTTGTGTACCGCGCCTGTCTCAGCAGTCAGTGAGGTTGAGTCGCTATCGGGTGGAACGACCTGGGGGTTACCTGCCGCTGCAAGTCCATCCCGCTTTGTAACCCCTTAGATTCCGTTCCCCTGGTACGGCCCACGCAATCACCTCATTGACACAGAGGATCCACCTCCCGTGTCCTCCCCGCATACCAGTCCGGATCCTGACAGTAACCTTGAGATTGTTGATATTTTTTCACAATTTTAGTTCTCAAGTCCTCAGACAGTTCTCCTCTTTCTGTTGTCCATGCTTAGTGTGGCACACACAGACACACAATGCAAAGACTAAGAGAACTTCTCTCATTTTTATCTGCTTTCAGGTGTGATTTTTATATTGCCCACACCTGTTACTTGCCCCAGGTGAGTTTTGAGGAGCATCACATGCTTGAAACAATCTTATTTTTCCACAATTTTGAAAGTGTGCCAATAATTTTGTCCTGACCATTTTTGGAGTTTGGTGTGATATAGTCCAATTTGGGTTTTTTCATCCCTTTTTTGGTTCAGTTCCAATACACACAAAGGGAATAAACATGTGTATAGCAAAACATTTGTTACTGCAATCCTTTTCTGTGAGAAATACTTGATTTTCTTGAAAAATGTCAGGGGTGCCAACATTTATGGCCATGACTGTATCACATGGTATGCATTTGTCTGGACGTCTTTGCCCTGACTTTCGCTTTCATTTTTAGTGGGACTATCTTTGCTTATGTAATGTTTTTTATTCAATATTTTATTACACAGAAAAATGTGTGAAAATATTCTTCCTTCAATCTTGCAATGATGATATAACCATGAGACATATTTTATCTGGTTCCAAATGATTTCCCTAGTGTCTAGTGACATAATATACACAGCAACTAAACAGTGCTAAAGGCGTGGACAGATGCTTATTTTATCAAAAATAGTTATGTGGTGAGGGTGTGATCAGGGCAGATAGAATTACCCTATGGGCAGATGGCATTAACCCCTAGTGTTTGTGATGCCAGGGTGTGATTTATCCTCTACACCACCCAAAGGAATACCGCTGGATTCTGGGGTAGGCACGGAGACAAATAATGACTCAGATGCCAAGTTACGGAACAACGGCAGCTTTAGGTGTAATAGTCTATTCAGCTTGGCTAGGCCCACGGAGGTGACCAGTGACTACAGAGACCTTAGGGCTTGCTGGGACTTATAGTGGACTTGGCCAATTTGCTGCAAAGCCATGCTGACTGAAGACCGATTGACTTGGACTGACTTGACTATGGCAGACTATGACTGACTTCACCCCTTCTGAAGCTTACCAGGCTTTGACTTGACTTGTGGGGTACTGGACTTTAGGATCTGTGGCTGCGTGGGAGACTTTAGGCCTCTTTAGGACTCCAGACACACACCTTGACCTTACTGCAACTCAGCAAAGACTTAAAGAGAGAGAGGAGGCTCCACCCAGGGCTTATATGGGGGAGACTCTGATGGGGTCCCATAGGTCACCCTTAGGTCACATGGTCACTGGTACCTCACTGGGTTACAATCACATGACAACAGGTCTTAAAACTATAACACATTTTATGTACATTATATGGTATAACATAGGCATTTAAGGGAGTAGGTAGAACACAAGTGCAGGGGGGCCAAGGGGTCACTATATGGAGTCTGCCGGACAGGGCAGCTAGGGTATAGGGGTGCAACTCCTGTACTGGGCCACCACAAACTCCCTCTCTTAACATCAGCCCTCCTCGGCGTCCAGTCCTGGAGGGTGGACGACATTAAAGTGGCCATTGGGGTCTGGTGATATTTACCGTTCCTGGGGCATTGATACAGAATGTACTTCTCAGGTCTGAGGAATAAATAACAAATAACTGGGGGCGAGTCCATGTGGCATTGGTGAAAATGTCCTTTACATGCTCGTTTGTGAGGGTATTGATAATTGGGCAGTTTAGACATGTGAAGTTGTGAGTCTTGCAAATACATACACAAACACATTTGTTTCGGATCGGGCTGCCGGAGGCTTTCTATCCGAATGCCTTAGCTGCTGGGGCGCTTCGGCAATTGCTACTTCTCCTCAGACACGATGCACATGTCTACACAATATAACAATATTACAATACATGGTAACTCTGCCTCTATACGTGTTTCACCTATGCTTCAGGGGAACCCTCTGGCCAGTAGAGTACCCTGTACACGATGGACAGGAAAATGGTTAGACATGTACACGTTTCTGACTATGTATGGACTGGATAATATACATTTTAGCTACAGTCCTGACTAGACATGACAATTGACAAGTTTATATACAAAGCACTATATACATGACATTAGCATTATCTATGCTAGACTGACTAAATATACAAAGGTACTATCACTCTCGGCACTCAGCTGGTAACTGTCCCTGAGTTAACCAAATTGTGGCTCATACCCAGGTTTCCGTACTTCGTACACATCGGACTCAGGATAGGTTTCTGTCTCTCAGATGGAATCTAACTTGTTAGTTCTCGGGAACTTCCATAGCCAGACTTTATCCCCCACCTGGAGTGGTTTGGCAGAGGCATGTTACAGTCTTCTTGTTGTCTTTGTTGGGCCTCGCCCATTTTATTGCTGACAATCTCCTTGGCCTCTGGAATCCTTCTCTGATGGTTGCCCACTCCAGGGGCGCTTGTGGAGAATTGTTGATTGGGGCCTGTAATCAAGTGTGGGATGAAGCGGTGGTAGTAGCCGGCAAATCCCAGGAAGCTCCTGACATCTTTCAGTGTGTGCGGTGTAGGCCAGTTCTTGACAGCATTCACCTTTTCAGGGTTTATCTGGACTCCCTCTGCGTTTACAACATCTCCCAAGTAATGGACTTGAGGTTTGAGCAAGTGACACTTTGACGGTTTGATCTTCAACCCATGCTTGATCAAGACTGGAAAGATGTCTGACAGATTACTGAGATATTCCTGTAAGACTTAGAACACATGATGACATTCTCCAGGTACAACAAGACACTTTGGAAATTCAAATGACCCAGGCACCTTTCCATCAGACGCTGGAATGTAGCAGAGGCATTGAATAGCCCAAACGGCATTCTTTTAAACTCGAACAACCCCATGGGGGGTCACAGAGGCGGTCTTCTCCTGATCCTCCAAAGCCATGGGCACCTGCCAGTATCTGCTGGTTAAATCCAGGCTGGAGAAGTAAGAAGCAGACCCAAGGGCTGTAAGCGACTCCTCGATCCTTGGCAAAGGATAAGCATCCTTATGTGTGACATTGTTCAGTTTCCTGTAGCCGACACAGAAGCGGATGGTTCCGTCTTTCTTCTTGACCAGGACAAGTGGTGCCGCCCAGGGAGTCTGATTTTCCTGTATCACGTCCACCTCTTTCATGTCGGCCAGTATCTTCTTGACAGTCTGATATATGCCTGGCGCAACCGTACGGTGCCATTCCTTGAGGAGGATGTGAGAATGCAGTGCTGGATGATCAAAGTCTTCCCGAAGTCTGTGGGGTGTTTGATGGAAGCTTTGTAATACCTTTTGGTGACATTGATGACTGAATTGACCTCGTCCCTTGGGGAAGTGTCGTCCCCCACCTGGAGCTGTGCCCACCAGGGGATTAGTGCTGGATCCACCGGTAACTTGAGCTGCACACTGTCGGGCCACCAGACATTCTGTCACAATGTCTTTCAACTCTGTCTTTCGACCACTGGAGTGTATTTAGGTAAGACAGTAGCAGAATCAGACAGGATTACTAACCGCAGCGGGACTCTCCCATTGGTGACAGTTACGAGATTTCTCACAGCTCGGACAAGAAGATGATCTTCTAACTGCATAGGTTCCAGCAGGGCCTGATAGTCCCTATTCTTGACTCCGGGAGGTGCACGGCACCAGATGATGGTTTCAGTGTTAGGTTGTAAGATCAGCGACCTGATATCTTGAACTCATACTCTGCAGATTTCACCTTGCTTGTTGGCAAACTTCTGTTCAGCTTGTAGGACTTTTAAGTGGTGCTGCACAGTCCGCTTTGGACATATGGGGAAGAGAGACATACAACGCATCTAATATCTCAGTGAAACAGTTTTTCATAATGTTCATCCCCAATATAAACTCAGCAGACCCTTTATCTGTCACATTAGTTACAAACACTCCCTGCCCTTTAAGTACATGTTCACCCAATTGAATGGTTGGCTCCCAGTATCCATGTCTGGGGACTGGTTTCCCATTAAATGCAACTACTTGGAAATTAACATCATCAGGCTCACACAAAACACGAGCATCCCAATGCTGATAGAAAACACGTTTAGATATGGTAGACACTTGTGACCCTGTATCTATTAATGCCTCTAAAGGTACACCTTCTACAATAACCGTTACAAAGGGGCAGGAGGCGACATAAAGTGAGAGTCCTGACTTTGGTCTAGAGTTGAGCCTGCTGACTTTGTTGGTGGTCAGTATCGTTGGTGATTGCAGAGTTTGCGCTGCAGCAGGTACTTGATAGATGACAGCTGAGCGCAGCTACCGGAGTATCCAATATGGCTGCACCCAGGGAACTTCTGGTTTTGGCCCGTGTCGGCAAAATCTTCCCCTGTGCAACACAGGGCGGCTCTTTGGTTCCTTTTCATTGTACTGTAGAGGCGTCACCACTGGGGACTGATGGGGCGTTGCGAACTAAGTTAACTCTTCCAGGTACAGACTCTATACAGTTCACAATGGCAGATAACAGTCTTTTCTTCACCTCCCCCTCTATTTCACAAGCGCCTCGGATTAAACACTTTTTATTGACAAAGTCTCGTACACTTTCTGGCGCAAACTTTGTTCGCATCGGCATGCAAATTTTACTCTGCAATACTGGACACAGTTCAGACTGTGGGGTACTGTAGACATAAGGCGCACACCCGTATCTTGTTCGTAGGATGCCAAAAGTTGTGGTGAGGGTGTGATAAGGGCAGATGAAATTACCCTACGGGCAGAGGGCTTTAACCCCTTGTGTTCCTGACGCCAGGGCGTAGTTTATTCTCTACACCACCTGAAGGAATACTGCTGTATCCTGGGCTAGGCATGGGGGCAAATAATGACTCCGATGCCAAGTTACGGAACAACAGCAGCTTTACTGAGTCAGACAGGTGTAACAGTCTATACAGCTGGGCTAAGCCCACGGAGGTGACCAGTGACTTCAGAGATCTCAGGGCTTGCTGGGACTTACAGTGGACTTGGAACATTTGCCCCAGAGAAACGTTAACGGAAGACAGATTGATTTGGACTGACTTGACTATGGCAGACTATGACTGACTTCACCTCTTCTGTAGCTTACAAGGCTTTGACTTGACCTGTGGGGTACAGGACTTTAGGATCCATGGCTGCGAGGTAGACTTAAGGCCTCATTAGGACTCCAGACACACACCTAGGACTTGACCTTACTGCAACTCAGCAAAGACTTGGGAGGCTTCACCCAGGGCTTATATGGGGGAGACTCTGGTAGGGTCCCATAGGCCACCCTTAGGTCACATGGTCACTGGTACCTCACTGGGTTACAATCACATGACAACAGGTCTTAAAAGCTATAAAACATTTTATGTACATTATATGGTATAACATAGGCATTTAATGGAGTAGGTAGAACACAAGTGCAGGGGGGGGGGCAAGGGGTGACTGTATGGAGTCTGCGGGACAGGGCAGCTAGGGTACAGGAGTGCAACTCCTGTACTGGGCTACCACAGTTACTAATAAGGTATAAATATTGAAGTGTTCTTTTCTTCTTTATATTGTTTATTTGAAGGAATACCCACACATACTGAAAGTGTATGTTGTGATCTTAAAGGGAAACGGACAGGTGGGTCACCCACACTAATGTGAATATACAGGCCTATATTGCAGGTTACCATCTTTTTAACAATGTATCGCTCACCCAGATCTGTAAAACGGTTCCTGAGAGATGAGGCTAAATATATACAGTCATGGCTGTAAATGTTGGCACCAATGAAGTATTTCTCAAAGAAAAGGATTGCAGTAACACATGTTTTGCTATACACATTCCCTTTGTGTGTATTGGAACTAAACCAAAAAAAGGGAGAGAAAAAGCAAATTGGACATAATGTCACACCAAACTCCAAAAATTCAAACACAGTACCTACAGTGAAATATGGTGGAGTTCAATGATGTTTTGGGGTTGTTTTGCTGCCTCTGGCACTGGGTGCCTTGAATGTGTGCAAGGCATCATGAAATCTGAGGATTACCAACAGATTTTGGGTCGCACTGTACAGCCCAGTGTCAGAAAGCTGGGTTTGTGTCTGAGATCTTGGGTTTTCCAGCAGGACAATGACCCCAAACATACGTCAAAAAGCACCCAGAAATGGATGGCAACAAAGCGCTGGAGAGTTCTGAAGTGGCCAGCAATGAGTCCAGATCTAAATCTCATTGAACAACTGAGGACAGATCTTAAAATTGCTGGTGGGAAAAGGCACCCTTCCAATAAGAGAGACCTGGAGCAGTTTGCAAAGCAAGAGTGGTTAAACATTCCGGCTGAGAGGTGTAAGAAGCTTATTGATGGTTATAGGAAGTGACTGATTTCAGTTATTTTTCCAAAGGATGTGAAACCAAATATTAAGTTAAGGGTGCCGAAAATTTTGTCCAGACCATTTTTGGAGGTTGGTGTGACATTATGTCCAATTTGCTTTTTTTCCTCCCTTTTTTGGTTTAGTTCCAATACACACAAAGGGAATAAACAAGTGTATAGCATAACATGTGTTACTGCAATCCTTTTCTGTGAGAAATACTTCATTTTCTAGAAAAATTTCAGGGGTGCCAACATTTACAGCCATGACTGTATATGACTCGCTGATCCAGGAGCCGAATCACAGCTTCCTTGCAGCCCACTGCGCATGTGCTGCTACTTTATAGATCTGGGTGAGTGATACATCGTTAAAAAGAGGGTCACCAGCACTATCAGCCAGTATATTTTGGTTATGGCGGGTGACCCTCCTGTCAGTTTCCCTTTATGTCACATTGAGTTGATAACTAAGATGACACTAAATATAAAAAAAAATAAGAATAATTAAGAGCTTGTTTGGGGTTCACAAATGATCCATCGAAGGTAAAACTTAATTATAGCAAACTGAACACACTTTCAACCTCTAAAAGTTCATGCATATGGTTACATTGGGGAAAACCCATCAATAGCATTGTAGGTGTTTAATTTGTGTGGTGAAAACTGTGTACATGCACAAAATTTATTGAATGGTGCTGGTACACATTTGTTTTAACTTTTTTTTATGACTGTCCAATTCTATATTACTGTCCCTGTAATATTACAGTAGCATTAAGGCTCCAAGCTCATAGCTCTGCCATGATGCCTAAGGGAAAAATATCTGATATAGGTTATATATTGTGTACATCTATTTCTATAGACGCAACTGTATGACAAAGAAGGGGAGAAAAGTAAGAAAAAAAATACCACCCTTATTTTTTTCATTATAATTATTATACTAGGATAAAAAGCAGTGGCCACAGCTGTCGCTTTTTACAGACAAAAAGAAGAGAAATTCATCTTATCCTGTACAAATACACCTAGGCACGACACTAATAATCTTGGCTTAATAACCATGGCTTAACATGCCAATTCCAGACCCTCACCAAGTTTAGTTTAACAAGGGGCACAAAAAGGGAAACAAAATTCCAGGCTTTCACAAAGGTAAAATGATCATTGAGTATGACTGTACTATACCAAGAACAGGGATCAGATGAGTTTCCATGTAAATCCAAAATATTATTGCCTGTTTTCATATGGTATTCTTAATTATAGTCAGTTTCTGGCAGGTGTCCACATTGTGTAATAACATCAGACGTTCTTCAGGAATACAATAAAGCTTGACTAAAGTCACAGAAATGTTGAAAAAAAAAAAACAATGCAGAAAATATCGGATAGTGCTCTTGATTGCATTGTGTGCCAGCTGTGTGTCACTGATGCCCTCTTCAGGATGGCAGCATGTATTACAAGCAGAAGCAAACTACTACAGGCACTTTAAAAGTCCTGCATTTTAGGAACAACAGAATTAGGCAACATTGCAGGAGCTGCTGTCATGTGAACATGTGGTCAAAGAAAACATTTATATTTTCTGTCATTGCAAAATGTCTAAAAAATGTAATATCGAATTTCTTTCTTTTTCTTTTTTCTTTTTTTTAAACAACTATATTTTTGACACTTTTTGTGGTAGGATTGCATCAGTATTAGATGCAGACACAGCTCCTTTTTATATTTAGCTGACTTTCTGCCCTTTTTTTCCCCTAATTAGTGACCGCACCAATTTACTTTTCCGGTCTTTATTAGCATATGTTCACTCAGCAGAATATTTGCAGAACATGCCGACACTAGGACAGCAAAGCATTAATATCAACTGCAGAAGTTGAACAGATTTGTAAATTACTTCTATAAAAAAAAAATCATAATCCTTCTATTAATACTTCTAGTACTTATCAGCTGCTGTATGCTCCACAGGAAGTTGAGTTGTTCTTTTCTGTCTGACCACAGTGCTCTCTGCTGACACCTCCATAGCAAACCTATCCAGCTCTGGACAGATCCTGACATGGATGGAGGTGTCAGCAGAGAGCATTGTGGTCAGACTGAAAAAAATAAAAAGAACTCCCTGTGTAGTATACAGCAGCTGAAAAGTACTGGAAGGATTAAGATTTTTCGATAGAAGCAATTTGCAAATCTGTACAACTTACTGGCACCAGTTGATTTGAAAAAAAAATTATTGTTTTCCACCGAAGTACCCCTTTAAAGTTTATCTGTGTTAAGTTAAAATGGTCTGTGTGAAGATATACAGTCATGGCTGTAAATGTTGGCATCCCTGAAATTTTTCAAGAAGATTAAGTATTTCTCACAGAAAAGGATTGTAGTAACACATGTAACTCCAAAAATGGGCTGGACAAATTTATTGGCACCCTTAACCCCTTAAGGACTCAGCCCATTTTGGCCTTAAGGACTCAGACAATAAAATTTTTACGTTTTCATTTTTTCCTCCTCGCCTTCTAAAAATCATAACTCTTTTATATTTTCATCCACAGACTAGTATGAGGGCTTGTTTTTTGCGCGACCAGTTGTCCTTTGTAATGACATCACTCATTATATCATAAAATGTATGGCGCAACCAAAAAACACTATTTTTGTGGGGAAATTAAAACGAAAAACGCAATTTTGCTAATTTTGGAAGGTTTTGTTTTCACGCCGTACAATTTATGGTAAAAATGACGTGTGTTCTTTATTCAGAGGGTCAATATGATTAAAATGATACCCATTATTATATACTTTTATATTATTGTTGCGCTTAAAAAAAATCACAAACTTTTTAACCAAATTAGTACGTTTATAATCCCTTTATTTTGATGACCTCTAACTTTTTTATTTTTCCGTATAAGTGGCGGTATGGGGGCTCATTTTTTGCGCCATGATCTGTACTTTTTTTTGATACCACATTTGCATGTAAAAAACTTTTAATACATTTTTTATAATTTTTTTTTAATAAAATGTATTAAAAAAGTAGGAATTTTGGACTTTTTTTATTTTTTTTCGTTCACGCCGTTCACCGTACGGGATCATTAACATTTTATTTTAATAGTTCGGACATTTACGCACGCGGCGATACCAAATATGTCTATAAAAAATGTTTTTTACGCTTTTTGGGGGTAAAATAGGAAAAAACGGACGTTTTACTTTGTTATTGGGGGAGGGGATTTTTCACTTTTTTTTTACTTTTACATTTTTTTTTTACACTTGAATAGTCCCCATAGGGGACTATTCATAGCAATACCATGATTGCTAATACTGATCTGTTCTATGTATAGGACATAGAACAGATCAGTATTATCGGTCATCTCCTGCTCTGGTCTGCTCGATCACAGACCAGAGCAGGAGACGCCGGGAGCCGCACGGAGGAAGGAGAGGGGACCTCCGTGCGGTGTTATGAATGATCGGATCCCCGCAGCAGCGCTGCGGGCGATCCGATCGTTCATTTAAATCGCGAACTGCCGCAGATGCCGGGATCTGTATTGATCCCGGCACCTGAGGGGTTAATGGCGGACGCCCGCGAGATCGCGGGCGTCGGCCATTGCCGGTGGGTCCCTGGCTGCGATCAGCAGCCGGGATCAGCCGCGCATGACACGGGCATCGCTCCGATGCCCGCGGTTATGCTTAGGACGTAAATGTACGTCCTGGTGCGTTAAGTACCACCTCACCAGGACGTACATTTACGTCCTGCGTCCTTAAGGGGTTAAAGGGGTTATCCAGGAAAAAACTTTTTTTCATATATCAACTAGCTCTAGGGAGTTAAACAGATTTGTAAATTACTTCTATTAAAAAATCTTAATCCTTTCAGTACTTATGAGCTTCTGAAGTTTAGGTTGTTCTTTTCTGTCTAAGTAATCTCTTATGAAGCTCATAAGTACTGAAAGGATTAAGATTTTTTAATAGAAGTAATTTACAAATCTGTTTAACTTTCTGGAACCAGTTGATATATAAAAAAAAAAGTTTTTTCCTGGAATACCCCTTTAACTTAATATTTGGTTTCACACCCTTTGGAAAAAATATCTGAAATCAGTCGCTTCCTAAAACCATCAATAAGCTTCTTACACCTCTCAATCGGAATGTTTAACCACTCTTGCTTTGCAAACTGCTCCAGGTCTCTCTTATTGGAAGGGCCTTTTCCCAACAGCAATTTTAAGATCTCTCCACAGGTGTTCAATGGGATTTAGATCTGGACTCATTGCTGACCACTTCAGAACTCTCCAGCGCTTTGTTGCCATCCATTTCTGGGTGCTTTTTGATGTATGTTTGGGGTCATTGTCCTGCTGGAAGACCCAAGATCTCGGACGCAAACCCAGCTTTCTGACACTGGGCTGTACAGTGCGACCCAAAATCTGTTGGTAATCCTCAGGTATCATGATGCCTTGTACACATTCAAGGCACCCAGGGCCAGAGATCGCAGAGCAACCCCAAATCATCATTGAACCTCCATCATATTTCACTGTAGGTACTGTGTTCTTTTCTTTGTAGGCCTCATTCCGTTTTTGGTAAACAGTAGAATGATGTGCTTTACCAAAAAGCTCTATCTTGGTCTCATCTGTCCACAAGACGTTTTCCCAGAAGGATTTTGTTTTACTCAAGTTCATTTTGGCAAAATGTAGTCTTGCTTTTTTATGTCTCTGTGTCAGCAGTGGGGTCCTCCTGGGTCTCCTGTCATAGAGTTTCATTTCATTTAAATGTCGACGGATATTTTGCGCTGACACTGATGCTCCCTGAGCCTGCAGGACAGCTTGAATATCTTTGGAACTTGTGTGGGGCTGCTTATCTACCATCTGTACTATCCTGCGTTGACACATTTAATACATTTTTCTCTTCCGTCCATGCCCAGGGAGATTAGCTACAGTGCCATGGGTTGCAAACTTCTTGATAATGTTGCGCACTGTGGACAAAGGCAAATCTAGATCTCTGGAGATGGACTTGTAACCTTGAGATTGTTGATATTTTTCAACAATTTTGGTTCTAAAGTCCTCAGACAGTTCTCTTCTCCTCTTTCTGTTGTCCATGCTTAGTGTGGCACACACAGACACACAATGCAAAGACTAAGTGAACTTCTCTCCTTATTATCGGATTTCAGGTGTGATTTTTTATATTGCCCACAACTGTTACTTGCCCCCAGGTGAGTTTAAAGGATCATCACACGCTTGAAACAATCTTATTTTTCCACAATTTTGAAAGGGTGTCAATAATTTTGTCCAGCCTATTTTTGGAGTTTGGTGTGACATTATGTCCAACTTATTTTTTCCTACCTTTTTTGGTTCAGTTCCAATACACACAAAGGGAATAAACATGTGTATAGCAAAATATCTGTTACTGCAATCCTTTTCTGTGAGAAATACTTGATTTTCTTGAAAAATTTCAGGTGTGCCAACATTTATGGCCATGACTGTATCACATGGTATGCATTTGTCTGGACGTCTTTGCCCTGACTTTCGCTTTCATTTTTATTGGGACTATCTTTGCTTATGTAATGTTTTTTATTCAATATTTTATTACACAGAAAAATGTGTCAACATTTATGGCCATGACTGTAAGTGACCTGTGAAGACTATGTTTGATGATTTCAAGTACTGTTGTACCAAGCATTTGTACCACTGTTGTGAAAAAGAAATAAATGTACCTGTTTAAAAATGTAGCATTTCTTTTCTTTTATTTCTTTTCCTTTCATGTATACAAGCTTACCCACCCAAGAGATGATAAATCCACTGTTAAGCCCCCAAACGAAAATTGGGCAGGGAGAGTGGTAAGCCACAAGTCCAGTCTGGTCTCTAATTTACTTTGGGATCTGTTCTGGGTGTTATTAATTTAGGGGGTCTGATGACTTTTCGGATGATGAAGAAGTGTCAGCACAACTGCAGCGGGGGTGGTGCCCATGGTAGCAAAGCCAAAGGCACAATATTAAGGAAGTCCCAGCACTCACCAAGTAGGATGCAATGACTTGCAGTGTTTATTCACATCAGGTCAGGATAGAGGTACAGACAGGATACGTTTCGGCACAACATGCCTGGGGTCTGTATATATTGGTCTGGGTCTGGAGTCTGTATTAATTTTAAGATCTGTTTCGGGGTCTGATTAATACATTAAAACTAGGCAAGAAAAAATGCTTCCATGCTTCCAACCCTTTCTGTCATTCTCTGCAGTACTTTTCTCTGCAGTCTACTTTTATAGTTAATGTTGTTTTTTAGTGAGTACAGAGTTTGTTGTGTTTGTCATACATACATTATTGATTTATAAAAAAAATAAAAAATGGCCCAGGCATGAACTATAATTGTATATTAGTTTATCTATACCTTCAACCATATGATTAGACTTCAAGTAGAAGACAACATATTTACAAGACCTTCCCATGTGCAATCTACTGGTCCTACAATCCTAACATTTAGCATTTTATTTCAGTTTTTTTTTGTTGTTTAGTTTTTTTTACAGAAAACCTACAAAGTAACAAAAACAATAAACCAACACTCTTATGTCTGGCAAAATGATGTTTCCATCCCTGAAATCAGTTGCTGAATTCCATACAATTTTCCCAAAAAATGTTTGTAATGCTTTTTTTTTTTTGTATAAGTGACCTCACCTGACTTGTGCACACTCCGTAGACAGGAGAGAGAGGCATTTAACCGGTCACATTCCTCACTGCTGGCACCAAACTTTCCCAGTGTTTCACAGACCTGCTCATCTTTCATTTCCAACAGCTCCTCCAAATTCAGCTGTCCAGGGTCGATTTCCTGCAGCACAAAAATATAATATAAAATATTTTATTACAGTATTAACCTCTTTTCTGCAGACACTAATGATATTTTCACTTAAGGAACAGGACCTTTATTGTTGCCGACACAACCAACAGTGATGGTCTGCAAGTAATCTAGTCTTCATCGACATACCACATGGTCTTAACAATAGATAAAATACAGTGACCCCTCGACCTACGATGGCCCCAACATATGATAATTTCAACATGCGATGGCCTCTCAGAGGCCATCGCATGTTGAAGGCAGCATTAACATACAATGCTTTTGTATGTCGGGGCCATCGCATAAACGGCTATCCGGCAGCGCAGACTGCTTCAGCTCCCACTCGGGGACGCGGCGACAGCGATGGACGGCGACATTCCGGGCAGCGGTGACGAGCGGTGACGGTCCGGAGCGGCGGGGACAGGTGAGTACAACTTCCTCTAGCAGTGGTCTACAACCTGCGGACCTCCAGATGGCTGTCCAGGCATGCTGGGTGTCGTAGTTTTGCAACATCTGGAGGTCCGCAGGTTGTAGACCACTGTCCCATACTTTACATTGCACGGATCCCTCAACATGGGATGGTTTCAACAAACGATGGTCCATTTGGAACGGATTACCATCGTATGTTGAGGGACCACTGTAATCAGATGGCAAGTATTTAACAGAATAATCTGAAAAGGCTCAGCTGTATAAACCTTCCAGTCTAAAGAAAAATACAATATGAATATTAACAGTATAACACAGTAAATAATACGTTATGAACTAGCTCCTGATCATTTGCCAGCACCTCTCATTGTCTACAAAAAAAAAATAAGGGCATGTTCACAAAGCAAATAGCCGTGAGATTTTTGCAGTGAAAACTGTGCTGATTACTGCAGCAAAACCCACATTGGCCCTCATTTACTACTGTAAACCTGACATGTTTTGCTCGTCGGGTTGTGCGCCAGATTTTGGCACATTGCGCCCAAAATTCTGTCTGCGACAGAATTTGCAACAGAATTTGTGCCAGAATTGAAAAAAACCTGACTAACTCTGAGAAAACCCAAAAAAGGGTAGTGTCTGTCTGGGGGAAGGGGGCATGGCTACCAAAAAGGGGCGTATTCCTGACATTTTCACAAAAAAACAACATATTTACTAAGGTTTCCACAGAAAATGTAGTGGGTTTGAGCTGAGGAAAACCCTACAGATCAGAGCATGTGCAAAAAAAGCAAAATGTAGGGAAAAGTGCAAAATGTAGGGAAACCTTAGTAAATATCGTGGAAAAAAATTGTAGGGAATTAAAACCCACATAGAAAACTATTCTCCACTCTCAGTAAATCAGGACCACAGTGTGAAACCGCTCTCCAACTGACTTCAATGGGAGCCAGGGAACACTGAAGAAACTAAGTGAGAGAAAAGTGGTAAGTTTAGTCCATCTTTTATTCACACCCTCTATGCCCACTTACATATACCTACCCCTTTTTTATTGACAGTTGGCATGCAGGTAGTATAAAATAAAAGATGGGCTGACTAACCCTGGGCTCTTGCCCTTCTTGGGGATGTCCCCTGGGCAGTTTGGCCTCATTTACATACTAACAAAAAGGATTATATCTTGGTGCTGGAAAGGAATATAAACGTATGTTTAGAACCAGGATAGCTTTATCTAACATTTGTGCTTAAAGGGGTATTCCGCCCCTAGACATCTTATTCCCTATCCAAAGGATAGGGGATAAGATGTCAGATCGCCGGGGTCCCGCTGCTGGGGATTCCAAGGATCTACCATGCAGCACCCAACTGTAGCAGCTTCCGGAACCGATGGAGGTCCTCAGGCTGAGTTCATCTCGACCACGGGGACGGAAGACCACGACGTCACGACAGCTGTCACACCCCCTCCCATAGACTTGCATTGAGGGGCGGGGGGTGACGTCACAAGGGGTCGAGATGAACTCAGCCTGAGGACCTCCAGCAGTTCCGGAAGCCGCTACAGGTGGGTGCTGCATGGTAGATCCCGGGGGTCCCCAGCAGCGGGACCCCGGCGATCTGACATCTTATTCCCTATCCTTTGGATAGGGGATAAGATGTCTAGGGGCGGAGTACCCCTTTAATCACACCCCTGTTTTCCTGCTGATATGCACCACTTTAATGCTCTCATTGCCTGGCCAATAAGATGCCAGTCTCCCGAAAGAGATATATTACCCATTCAGTGCATCTAGGGGAAAACCATCCTCTTTAACCCCTTAAGGACTCAGGGTTTTTCCGTTTTTGCATTTTCATTTTTTCCTCATCACCTTTTAAAAATAATAACGCTTTCAATTTTGTACCTTAAATTCCATATTATGGCTTATTTTTTGCGCCACCAATTCTACTTTATAATGATATTAGTCATTTTACCAAAATATCCACGGTGAAGCAGAAAAAAAATTCATTGTGTGACAAAATTGAAGAAAAAATTCCATTTTGTAAATTTTGGGGGCTTCCGTTTCTACGCAGTACATTTTTCGGTAAAAATGACACCTTATCTTTATTCTGTAGGTCCATACGGTTAAAATGATACCCTACTTATATAGGTTTTATTTTGTATTACTTCTAAAAAAAAATCATAACTACATGCAGGAAAATGTATACGTTTAAAATTGGCATTTTCTGACCCCTATAACTTTTTTACCTTTCCGTGTACGGGCGGTATGAGGGCTCATTTTTTGCGCCGTGATCTGAAGTTTTTATCGGTATCATTTTTATATTGATCAGACTTTTTGATCGCTTTTTATTAATTTTTGTGAATTTTTTTGCACTTACGTCATTGACCGTGTGGTTTAATTAATGATATATTTTTATTATACCACATAGGTTTATTTTTATTTACACAGTTTTTTTTTTATGGGAAAAGGGGGGTTATTCTTACTTTTATTAGTGAAGGGGTTAAGTGATCTTTATAAACTTTTTTTCACACTTTTTTTTTTGCAGTGTAATAGTAGTCCCCCCAAGTGGTTATTACACTTCACATACCGATCTCATACACAGATCATTGCCGTGCATTGACACGGCAAAGATCAGTGTTATCGGCGGTCGATTGCTCAAGCCTGGATTTCAGGCTTGGAGCAATCAACCGCGGTTCGGACGCGAAGGAGATAGGTAAGGGGACCTCCGCTCGCATTGTAGCTGATTGGGACATCACGATTTCACCGCGATGGTCCCGATCAGCCCGACTGAGCTGCCGGGAAGCTTATACTTTCATTTTAGACGCGGCAATCAACTTTGAACGCCACGTCTAAAGGGTTAATAGGGTGCGGCACAACGATCGGGCCCAGGGTCCCAGCTGTCATTAGCCGCAGGGACCGACCCGTGATCCTGCGTTATATACCGGGATCGGGCACTGGGAGTACATGTACGCCCTGCGTCCTTAAGAGGTTAACACAGGTAAGACATATTGCAAAATGTATCTTTGCATACACTTTCTATTCATGAAATCAACATAAAAATGCTCTGTATGGCTAATATCAGAATATATTTACCCCTAGAAGTGATGTTTTTAGAGATACGGTATGGCACAGAAAACAATCATTGGCGTTGCTAATACATGTGCGATACAATTTTATATTTAACCAAAATATACACAGGCTCATAAGTAACCTTTCTACATTTCTTAAGCTGCATTGTTTTGTAACCTTTTATGGTAGTGAATATTAAAGGGGTAAACAGTTAAACAGATTTGTAAATTACTTCTATTAAAAAAATCTTAATCCTTTCAGCACTTATACTGTATACTACAGAGGAAATTATTTTATTTTAGGATTTCTTTTCAGCCACGACCACACTGCTCTCTGCTGACACATATGTTTGCTATGGGTATTTTCTCTTGCTCTGGACAGTTCCTGACATGGACAGAGGTGTCAGCAGAGAGCACTGTGGTTGTGACAGAAAATAAATCCAAAAAGAAAAGAACTTCCTGTGGATCATACAGCCGGTAATAAGTACTAGAAGGATTAAGATTGTTTAATAGAAGTAATTTACAAATCTGTTTAACTTTCTGGCATCAGTTGATTAAAAAAAAAAAGTTTTACACTGGAGTACCCCTTTAAAAGCTGATTGTGGTGCTCTCACTGCTCACTCACTACTGAGATCTGATATTACCCTTGATGGTGCACAACTATTTCTCATCATCTTAATTTCAGGAGTAAGGACAAGAGCTCAGAAGGACTTCCTTTCCCTTACTTGTCTGGCCAAACACAGCAGAGCACCTACTCCACATTGCTATGACATGACAGAGTGTTGATGAAAGTACACTGGAATGAACAGGTATTGTGCTACAGTATGATTTGCGCAGTACACTATTATTGATAATGTGTGCAGGGAGAATGGAGTTATTGATGGCTCAACTTTGCAAGGTGCAATGTGAGCACAAATCAATGAAACAGCTGCAGCATAGAACAGAAAGGGTTACACTGAGCACTGAACTGCTGTTGTTGGTAACAAGCTTCAGTAGGCAACACTGTGTACATACAGTAATAGAAACACAAGGGACAGCTGCCTAGATCTGCATTAGTAGTCCAATATAAAAAGAAAGCCTAGATTTACCTTTCATGTACATTGTGGATATTCTGGGGAACAGGCTCACAGATTGCAGGTACAGAGCCCAGGTTCTCTCTTTCTTCTGCAAATTGCTCTAGCTAAGCCCTTCCTCTGTTACTGTTTTTAGTTTTGTTTTGTTTTCGACTGAGTCTCACACCAGGCAGTTGACATCAGATTGCAAAGACGTAAGACATCTAGTGGCCAAAACTTTAGACCTTGTCTACACAACAGTGGTCATTTAAAGGGTCACTCACATTAAAACTAATTTTTGCTATTGCACTCCTTATGGTAAGTGAAAAATATTTCTAATATACTTTGTTTTAAAAAAATGAAGTTTTCTATGTTATATTTGTGCTTAAAAAAGCTCAAGAGCACATTTTCCCCCAACTCATACACAGACTTTGGACCAAGGTCTAAACACAGGAAATGCAGCCTGGAGTGCTGAGGGGGGGGGGGTGTCCAGCCTCATCCAATCAGAGCTCCTCTCACACATAACTGCCATGTGCTGTTGGTTGGACACCCCCCCCCCCCCATCAGCACTCCAGGCTGCACTTCCTGTGTTTGGACTTTGGTCCAAAGTCTGTGTATGAGTTGGGGGAAAATGTGCTCTTGAGCTTTTTTAAGCACAAATAAAACATAGAAAACTTCATTTTTTTTTAAACAAAGTATATTAGAAATATTTTTCATTTACCATAAGGAGTGCAATAGCAAAAATTAGTTTTAATGAGAGTGCCCATTTAAGGGAACATTAGATGACATTTACAAGTAGCTTCAATTTCAAATGGAATTTAATATCTCCCATAAATATCTATTCTACAAAAAAAAGTTAAGTAATTCTATTAATATTTATCACTTGTGCTGGTCCTGGTTTACAAACTATATTATAGCTTTTCCTCACCACCACTTCATTCACAGTCCAACAGAATTAAGAGCACAAATCTTCCACATACTCTGCTAGCTCAGCATTATTGTATACAGTGTTTTAGTGATTATTCTGGAAAGCTAAGGCAATATTTAATACAATTAAAACATTAAAAAATGAAGAATTTGTTTTAAACAGAGCTGGTAAAAAAAAAGAAAAAAGCCTGTACTTGCCTGGGGCATATAAGACTGTAGCTATATGTCCCATAGGGCTCATAGTATGATAGCAAGCTAGTTAATAATTAACAAATACATAATTAACTGCTCCAGAGGGACAAGTAAACACTGCCTCCGTGTGTTAAGTAGCAGGTTCCTGGCAATGAATCTTTTTCAATAGCATAGTGTAGATAAATGATCCTGAGAGATTAGGGCACTGCTAAAGCCGGAAAACAAAGTTCTCATACATAGTCTATATCTGCCAATAGTGTTGTGTTGTTAAAACTTTATTGATTTCAGAAAACTGCATTATTATTATTATTATTATTGTTGTTGTTGTTGTCGTTGTTATTACAATTGAAAATGCACAAGAATTATGGCACAATTTTCAGTACAACACTGAGTTATCACAGCAAGTTGGGGCACTGGTGGTGCGGTCTAGACAAGTGTACTTGAGTGGTAATGCGTACAGTATTGAATGTATCACCAATCACTCACTATATTCACTGGGTCAGGCATCGTGGCACCCAGCCCAGCTCAGAGGTGAACATGGAAGCAGTATGCGTTATCACTCACTAAGTGTAGCATACATCCGTTCTAGCACCATCCAAGCATGAAGTCTGTCCTCGGACAGGAGTCCCTGCTCCTCATACATTCTGTGCATTAGGCTAGACTCTAATCTAGACTCATGTCCAACAAGGAACATGGTTTTACCTTAATGGTGCATTCCCACCTGGCGTATTTTGCTGCGTATTTGATGTGTATTCGCTGCTGCCTATTTTCCTACCCATTGACTTTAACCAGCCTAGCGGTATTCCCGAGCGTGACTCGGGGTTAATTTTCGCTGCTAGAATCGGTAACCCCGAGTCACGCTCGGGGTAGAATTGCAGAGTTGCTGTGCGGGCTGCACAGTATATCGCAAAAGCAATCAAAAAGCAATCAAATGTTATACAAAAGCAGCCGTTCAGCTGTACGGGATAATTAACATTATATTTTAATAGTTCGGATATTTACGCACCAAATATGTTCATAAAATTTTTTTTTTTACTTTTTGGGGGTAAAATGGGGCAAAACTAACAATTGACATTTTTATTGGGGTAGGGGACTATTTATAGCAGTCATTCGATTGCTAATACTGTTCAGTGCTATGCATAGGGCATAGCACTGATCAGTGTTATCGGTCATCTTCTGCTCTGGTCTGCTCGATCTTAGACCAGAGCAGAAGACGCCGGGAGACGGACTGAGGCAGGTGAGGGGACCTCTGTCCGCCATTACAGATGGTCGGATCGCCGCGGCAGCGCTGCGGGCGATCAGATCGTCCACATTAAGTGCCGCCCTTTTGCAGATGCCGTGATCTGTATTGATCACGGCATCTGAGCGGTTAATGGCAGACATCCGCGCGATCGCGGATGACGGCCATTACCGGCGGGTCCCTGGCTGCTATCAGCAGCCGGGACCTGCCATACATGACCCAAGCATCGCTCCGATGCTCGAGGTTATGTATAGGACGTAAATGTACGTCCTGGTGCGTTAAGTACCACCTCACCAGGACGTACATCTATGTCCTGCGTCGGAAACCAACATGTAGGGTATACGTTGTGTATTTGATGCTGTGTTTTTCAATGCTAGCAGTCTATAGGTGTTTATTATTACTCCCATAGACTTTGCTAGCACAGAAATATGCAACGTCAAATATGCAGCATCCAGTACGCAGCTTATTTTGCTACCCATTAACTTCAATTGGTAGCAAATATGCCGCAGCAAATACACAGCAAAATACGGCAGGTGTGACACTACCCTAAAGGGTTTTGCAGATGCTGCATCTTTTTAAATATCTTAAGGATTTCATTTTCTAGCAGGACAAGTTGTACTTTTTAATAGCACCATTTATTTTACCATACAAGGACAATAACACATTGATATTATTTTTGTTATATTTTACTACTTTCTACTGCTTTGCATTGCCACATTGTGACCCCTGAAACTTTTTTTTCTTTTTCTGCCTATAAAGCTGTTTCATGGTTTTTATTTTTGTGGGAGAAGATGTTGTTTTTATTGATACCCTTTTGATTTATGTGACTATGATTGCTTTTTAATCCATCCATGCATACTTTTTTCTCTGATAACGTTCCCCATACTTGATAAATAATCTTATGTGTTAAAAGATATTTCCAACTATATAAACAATAGCAACATTTCTAATTTTCAACAACTATTCAACAGCAACTGTGTTTATTTATGTTTAGAATATCAATGTACTTGTCATTTCAAAACATTTTTTAAAATACATAATTTTGTTAGATTAACCCCTCAGTGTGGTGACAAAGTGATTTTGAGGCTTTTACTTCATAGTGCTTTGCTATTTCTCATTCTCTCTATTTCAGGGGGCAGGGCAAGAGCTAAGCTTTTTTTTTATCAGTAGTACACACATAAGTGCTTCAACAATTAGTTGTCTGCCCAATGACAGCACAGGACCTACTCAATTTTCTGCTATGCAATGACATAGTGCTGGTAAAAGTGCAATAAAGAAGCCGGCATTGTGCTGGCTCATAATTTATATAGTACACTATTATAGATGGTATGGAGATGAAGATGGTGTTAATGATGCACTAGGTTTGCAAGATGATATGTGAGCAGAAGGAAAAGAAACATTAGCACAGCAAGGAAGGGATTACACCAATCACTGAACTGCTGTTGATGGTGAGATGAAGGGAAAACCTTAATTTACCTTCTAGGAACAGTGCAGATGCTCTTGAGAATGGTGGAGAATGAACATGGTTTACAGGTACACAGTCTATTTCTCTTTCTACTGCACATAGAGACAGAAAATACAACAGACTATTTCAGGAAGCCATAATTTAGGCATGTTTCTATGTTTTAATTGTGAACACTGCAACTATGTACAAAGGGTAACACCTTCACACATCTCAGAAATACACTGCTCAAAAAAATTAAGGTAACACTAAAGCAACACAATGTAACTCCAAGTCAATCACACTTCTGTGAAATCACACTGTCCAATCAGGATGCAACACTGATTGACAATCAATTTCCTATGCTGTTGTGCAAATGGAACAGACAACAGGTAGAAATTATAGGCAATTAGCAAGAAACCCCCAATAAAGGAGTGGTTCTGCAGGTGCTGGCAACAGACCACTTCTCAGTTCCTATGCTTCCTGGCTGATGTTTTGGTCACTTTTGAATGCTAGTGGTAGCATGAGACAGAGTCTACAATCCACACAAGTGGCTCAGGTAGTGCAGCTCATCCAGGATGGCACATCAATGCGAACTGTAGCAAGAAGGTTTGCTGTGTCTGTCAGCGTAGTGTCCAGCGCATGGAGGCGCTACCAGGAGACAGGCCAATACATCAGAAGACGTGGAGGAGGCCGTAGGAGGGCAACAACCCACCAGCAGGACTGCTACCTCCGCCTTTGTGTAAGGAGGAGCAGGAAGAGCACTGCCAGAGCCCTGCAAAATGACCTCTAGCAGGCCACAAATGTGCA
This sequence comes from Hyla sarda, assembly GCF_029499605.1. Classification (NCBI taxonomy): domain Eukaryota; kingdom Metazoa; phylum Chordata; class Amphibia; order Anura; family Hylidae; genus Hyla; species Hyla sarda. The sequence goes on from NC_079189.1 coordinate 472,754,421, forward strand.
TATGTCCACTCAAACGGTCAGAAACAGACTCTGTGAGGGTGGTGTGAGGGCCAAAAGTCCACAGGTGGGGGTTGTGCTTACAGCCCAACACTGAGCAGGACGTTTGTCAGTTGCCAGAGAACACCAAGATTGTCAAATTCGCCACTAGCGCCCTGTGCTCTTCACAGATGAAAGCAGGTTCACACTGAGCACATGTGACAGACGTGACAGAGTCTGGAGATGCCGTGAATAACGTTCTGCAGCCTGCAACATCCTCCAGCATTACCGTTTTGGCGGTGGGTCAGTAATGGTGTGGGGTGGCATTTCTTTCGGGGGCCGCACAGCCCTCCATGTGCTTGCCAAAGGTAGCCTGACTGCCATTCGGTACCGAGATGAGATGTTCAGACCTAGATTAGACCATATGCTGGTGCGGTTGGCCCTGGGTTCCTCCTAATGCAGGACAAGGCTACACCTCATGTGGCTGGAGTGTATCAACAGTTCCTTCAAGAGGAAGGCATTGATGCTATGGACTGGCCCACCCGTTCCCCAGACCTGAATCCGATTGAGCACATCTGGGACATTATGTCTCGCTCCATCCACTAACGCCACGTTGCACCACAGACTGTCCAAGAGTTGGCAGATGCTTTAGTCCAGGTCTGGGAGGACATCCCTCAGGAGACCTTCGGCACCTCATCAGGAGCATGCCCAGGCATTTAGGGAGGTCACACGGGCACATGGAGACCACACACACTACTGAGCCTCATTTTGACTTGTTTTAAAGAGTAGCTCCCACCATCTTTTTTTTTCCTGTCCCTGCCTATTGCCCATCTATCCCTAACCCCCTCCCTGCCTTACATTTTTTTCTTTACATATTATAAATGCCCTTTGTCTGCCTGGTAGTATGCCCACTACCAGGCAGACTTCCCCAACAGGTGCAACGTCACTGATGCCTGCTGGGGGGACTTCCACCCTTTGATCACCTATGCAGTGTGCCTCCAGCTGTTTCACCACTACAACTCCCAGCTTGCCCTGACATCTATTGGCTGTCCGGGAATGCTGGGAGTTGTAGTGGTGAAACAACTGGAGGCACCCTGTGGTGAAAACAATAACTTTGTTATGGCCGCGGTACTACCCCCGCAACGCTACCACTGCAACGCCCCCCCACCCCGAAAGCAATACATTTTATGGCCGCGGCGCTAAAATCCCCCCACCCGAAACACACATACCGAAGTGCTTCCTGAGGCAGCAGCGGGAGGCAGGGCTGGCGTGTGAGGCCAGGGAGTGTAAGGTCGGCGTGCAGGGGCAGCAGCGACATGGTGCGGGAGAAGTGGCTGGCATCTGAGGCCAGGGAGCCAATGCACTCGCTCCCACCTGTCTGATTGACAGGCAGGGAGCGAGCGCAAGCTGAATGAATTCGGACCGATTGCCCGGCCGGCATCGGTCCGAATTCAGGCGTGATGTCACACCAGGCTGCAGTCGGCCACTAGGAGGGAGACCCCTAGTGGCCGGCTTTCAAAATAAAAATAAAGGTTTTTAATAAAAAAAAAAAATAATAATGAAAGTATATTAGAAATATGTTGTAGTACATCAGCAACATTAAACACTGTAAGGGTGCATTCACACCACGTTTTGTACATACGGGTGTCGGATCTGGCGGGGTGAGGGGGCAAACCTGGCGCTCCCGTACCCCGGCCGGATCAGCCCGTGACTCCATTTACTTTAATGATCCGACCGGAGTCAAACGGTGACTCCGGTCGGCTCAGTTTTGACCCCTATGGGGTTTTGGACTGGACCTAAAACCCATAAATTGAAGACAGGCAAATATTACAATATCAAAATGCATAGAATTTACCAAACACTAGGTCCAAGTGCCGTGCCCTACACGTACCTCCATTCAAAACAGCTTCATCAAGAGTAAAATTCTGCTATGCGTTTTTCTTTTTTAAATTTGAAATTGGGGATTTACATGCTGACTGGCAATGCTAAATAGTTACTGGTGTCCAATTGTTTATTTTGTAGTTTATTGATTGGGCACCTAACATACTGGCATCTGGCAATATTTGGGCACTAGACCAGGGCAATGATTAAAGGGGTACTCCGGTGGAAAACTTTTTTTTGCGTTTTAAATGAACTGGTGCCAGAAAGTTAAACAGATTTGTAAATGACTTCTATTTAAAAATCTCAATCCTTTCAGTACTTATTAGCAGCTGTATGCTACAGAGGAAATTCTTTTCTTTTTGAATTTTTTTTTTCTTGTCCACAGTGCTCTCTGCTGACACCTCTGTCCTTGTCAGGAACTGTCCAGAGCAGGATAGGTTTGCTATGGGGATTTTCTCCTGCTCTGGACAGTTCCTGATACGGGCATCAGGTGTCAGCAGAGAGCACTGTGGACAAAACAAAAAGAAATTCAAAAATAAAAGAATTTCCATTGTAGCATACAGCTGCTAATAAGTACTGGAAAGGTAAATATTTATTAATAGAAGTAATTTACAAATCTGTTAAACCTCTCTGGCACCAGTTGATTTAAAAAAAATAATAATAATCCACCGGAGTACCCCTTTAAGTAACCAAGGGAACCTAACTACAATAAGCATGTAAGTGGCCGCTAAATTAATTGAAAGTTTTCAAACAGAAAACAAAAATGGTGTATAAAAAGAGCAGACCTTCACAACCACATTTTCTACAAATAATAATTTACCACAACATAAATGTATTTGCCTCTAAATAGAAAACATTAGGATTTCAGAGTTGAGGAGATAGAAAGCTGCCCACACACAAGCACGACCTGCGCACACTTTCTCTGCCTACACACACTTATTCTTATGACAAACTTCAGGATTAATAGAAAATGCTTGGACTCTTGGACATTTCCATGCCTGACACCCACGGATATATTTGTCAGAATATACAGCAGTTTCTCATTCTGCAGTAACTTAACCTGCCTGTGCTCTTCGTGAGTATTTTTTATAAAGAGTTATATATAATCATCTGTGTGAAGCCCAATTATGTCAATAAGGAAATCTAATTGTATTACAAATCTCCTCTCTTGCATAAAGCTTCCAATTGCTCACATACTGTATAAGCCATTACTAATTGCTTGCTGAAAGCATCTGCTTTATCACCACTCTCAAAGGTACAGAACTTTCAAAAAGCCTTCCTATCTTACCGGCCTACCTATCATTTCTCACTTGTTAAAGAATAAAATATAGACATAGAGTCAGCTCATTAAAGTAGTTATCTGAGTCCAACTGTGTGGAGAAAACTTTGTCCCATGCAAGTGAATGAGAATGAGCTGTAATACCATAAAGTACAAGCTGTGCCTGTTGAAAAATGACTGGTACACGGCGCTCCACAGGGTGCTGTGGCTGCTTTAAACAGATGATCAGCAGGGGTGCAGAGAGCTGGACCTCACCAATCTAATATCAATGGAATTACCATTAATATATTAAGGATAAGCAATCAATTTAAAGGTAATAGGATAACATCTTTAAGAGGACATGAGGAGTTCTGGGCAAATACTAAAGCCTAACTCCACTGTGCACACATAGTTTAGTTGGTATTACAGAGATACTATCATTAGGTTTATGCTGTCCTATCAGAGGGAAGTATAACCTGGTCATGAGTCCTTTAAAATTGGAGATATCATGGATATGAAGGACACCAAGCACTACACACTAGTCCTCTCCATTATGTGCGCATGCTCGGTAGTGCTCATTATTCATGAGAAACTGCTCCCCCTGCCTAAAATCTGCTGACTGGCAACTGTCTGCCTAGAGCAGCTGGTGGGCAAAGCATGGTGTTCCTTCCCCTGCAAGTAATACACTGCTCTGTTCCACATCTTTATAACTAGATAATGCTGCACATAGAAAGTGCAGCATCATCTTAGTGACAGATTCCCTTCAAAAAAGACCTGTCACCACTCCTGAGCTTTTATTTGCATTAAATGGTCACTGTGTTTTCATACAACTCCCCTCCATGTGACAGGCAATTCCAAAAAAAATTGTGATCAGTTTATTAATAAAAAATGACTTCAACCATGGAGGAAAGCAGCAGGAATATCAGGAGAATGAGGCACATTTTCTAAATGTATGTATTTGCAAAGAAATACTTAACATGATCTGCCCTACCAGTTTAAGTATGTTAGTTGAGATGATAATAATAATAATAATAATACATGCAGAGAATCTTGCTACAGCAACCTTTAAAACATCAGTCTTAAAAAATACCCCTTTATGTTTTAGGTTTGGCAAGAAAAAGGTGACCTTCACAAAGGCGCTCAGGTATCTAAAGGAACATCACAACCAAGTCATGGAAGTGGAATAACACATTTCTGGCTGTACAAACCCCTTCTTCAGATTGGTAGATATACATACATGGCAGATATACTCATTGTTGGCTACTTCAGAACTCTCCAGCACTTTGTTGCCATCCATTTCTGGGTGCTTTTTGACATATGTTTGGAGTCATTGTCCTGCTGGAAGACCTAAGATCTCGGACGCAAACTCAGCTTTCTGACACTGGGCTGTACAGTGCAACCCAAAATCCATTGGCAATCCTCAGATTTCATGATGCCTTGCACACACACATTCAAGGCACCCAGTGCCAGAGGCCGCAAAACAACCCCAAAACATCAATGAACCTCCACCATATTTCACTGTAGGTACGGTGTTCTTTTCTTTGCAGGCCTCATTCCATTTTCGGTAAACCGTAGAATGATGTGCTTTACCAAAAAGCTCTATTTTGGTCTTATCTGTCCACAAGATGTTTTCCCAGAAGGATTTTGGCTTACACAAGTTCACTTTGGCAACATCTAGTCTAGCTTTTTTAGGTCTCTGTGTCAGCAGTGGGGTCCTCCTGGGTCTCCTGCCATAGCGTTTCATTTAATTTAAATGTCGACGGATAGTTCACGCTGACACCGATGCTCCCTAAGCCTGCAGGACAGCTTGAATATCTTTGGAACTTGTTTGGGGCTGCTTATCCACCATCCGGACAATCCTGCGTTGACACCTTTCATCAATTTTTCTCTTCTGTCCACGCCCAGGGAGATTAGCTACAGTGCCATGGGTTGCAAACTTCTTGATAATGTTGCGCACTGTTGACAAAGGCAAATCTAGATCTCTGGAGATGGAATTGTAACCTTGAGATTGTTGATATTTTTCCACGATTTTGGTTCTCAAATCCTCAGACAGTTCTCTTCTCCTCTTTCTGTTGTCCATGCTTAGTGTGGCACACACAGACACACAATGCAAAGACTAAGTAACCTTCTCTCCTTTTTATCTGCGATCAGGTGTGATTTTTATATTGCCCACACCTGTTACTTGCCCCAGGAGCATCACGTGCTTGAAACAATCTTAATTTTTCACAATTTTGAAAGGGTGCCAATAATTTAGTCCAGCCCATTTTTGGAGTTTGGTGTGACATTATGTCCAATTTGCTTTTTTCACTCCCTTTTTTGGTTTAGTGCCAATACTCACAAAGGGAATACACATGTGTATAGCAAAACATGTGTTACTGCAACCCTTTTCTGTGAGAAATACTTCATTTTCTAGAAAAATTTCAAGGGTGCAAACATTTTCGGCCATGACTGTAATATATAATTTTTTTATTTTATTTGTTAGACTGTTGGGCTCACTGTGTCTTGGCCCCATTGCAATGACAGGTGTTAGGTTTTGTCTTTCCAATGTAACTATGTAAATTAGGCAGGATCCACAATTCAATCTAATGCGAGTTACAATATTAAGTAACTTTTACTTTACATGCTACAACACTGCCACCATGTGGGCTTTTTAAAGCAATGATAACAATCAATTGTAGTAGAAATACAGTACAGTAAAGGAAATAATTATTTGATCCCCTGCTGATTTTGTTCCTTGTTCCTAGAATTGTATTTCCAGGTTTATTTTAACAGTGAGAGAACAACAACCAAAAATTAGGAAAACGCATTTCAAATAAGTTATGAATTGATTTGCATTTTACTCAGTGAAATAAGTTTTTGATCCCCTATCAATCTTATAGGGAGCACTCCTAACCTCATCTTGTTACATGTATAAAAGACACCTGTCCACAGAAGATTCCACCAAGACCAAAGAGATGTCTTAGGATGTGAGGGACAGGATTGTAGACCTACAGAAGACTTAAATGGGCTGCAAGACCATCACCAAGCAGCTTGGTGGTTTACAAAAATGGACGCAATTATTCCCAAATGGGAGAAACACAAAATACATGTCAATCTCACTTGGTTGGACTCAGAAGCTCCATGCAAGACTAGTTTGCCAAAAAACGTCTGAGTGATTTAGAGGTTCATTGGAAACTTCATACAGTTTGTTACCTGTATAAAAGACCCCGGTGAGCCAGAGATCTTTCTGATTTATAGGGAATCAAATACAAAAACGTAGAATGCTAATTAATTCATAACTTATTTGAAATGCGTTTTTCTGAGGGAAGGGAGGTGTTGTGATTATCCTTTCCTTTTTTTTTTTGCTGTTTCAATAAACCTACCATTAAAGGGGTACTCGGGTGCTGAGCCTTTGGAACAAATTGTTCTGAATGCTTGGAGCTGGTGTCGGGGCTCGTGACATCATGGCCCTGGCCCCCTCGTGACGTCACGCCCCACCCCCTCAATTTAAGTCTATGGGAGAGGGCGTGGCAACATCACGAGGGGGCGTGCCAATGACATCATGAGCCCCGGTGCCGTCTCCAAGCATTCAGAATAATTTGTTCGAATGCTCAGCACCGGTGTACCCCTTTAAAATTATAGACTGATCATTTCTTTTTCAGTGGACAAAGGGGATCAAATACTTTTTTCCTTCACTGTACATGGTACAATGTCATATGAAAAACACAGCAAAAAACTGTTTAAAAAAAGAAATCTTTTTTTTCATTTGCACCACAGAACCTCAGCTGCAATGCTTGCAATGAATGCAGAATGCAGAATGTTAAATGCTAAATCCTAAACCTAAATGCATAACCTAAATCCTCACAGATTTCTGAAAGATTGAAGATACCCTAAGCGACTAAAGGAGTAGTCCAGTTATAGTAAGTTATCATGTATTCGCTGGTTGCTGAGACCCCCATGCACCTGAATAGGCCAGCGATGAAGAATGTGCACTGCTGCTCCACTAACATAAGACCGCCATCTCTATGTAGACTTTGAACAGAACGGCTGCAGATATGGTCAACTGCTGCTTTAGTCAAATAGGGGGCACAGGACCCCATACTAGTAATCAGTTGGGGGTTTAACAGCAACTATTTTTAATTGAGCAGCAATTGGGAAAGAGATGATAGTGCCATATATTATATATTTAACATTCAGGGGAATCTACATGAAAGTAACAGATACAAAAAGCAACAAAAAAATATCCCCTATCTACAGTTTACAGGATAAGTGGCACACCATCTAGAGCTGCATTAAGTGAGATATCCCGGCACTGTACTCCGGTATGTATGGTGCTTCCATAGACAATGCTGACACACCACTCCATGTAGCAGGGATGGATGAGGCCATGTTCTGGAGATCCTGGGGGTCCGAGAGGTCAGACCCCCCAAAATCAGACACTTATGCTGAAATACCCCTTTAAGCTTATGGTTTCTAGCAATACATACATAAACCGTATGCACAGTTTTGGTTAGTGTTAGTAAGTATTTTGGAATTGAAGCCATGTGATATGATAATTTGATGTCCTACTATGAAGAGTCAATATATTACTGCTCAGTTAATAAAAGTGATTTCAAGTGGTTATCCAGGAAAAAACTTTTTTTTATATATCAACTGGCTCCAGAAAGTTAAACAGATTTGTATATTACTTCTATTAAAAAATCTTAATCTTTTCAGTACTTATGAGCTGATGAAGTTGAGTTGTTCTTTTCTGTCTAAGTGCTCTCTGATGACACCTGACCGGAACTGTGCAGAGTAGAAGCAAATCCTCATAGCAAACCTCTTCTACTCTGTGCAGTTCCCGAGACAAGCAGAGATGTCAGAAGAGAGCACTGTTACCAGGCAGAAAAGAACAACTCAACTTCAGCAGCTGATAATTAGTGGAAGGATTAAGATTTTTTTAATAGAAGTAATTTATAAATCTGTTTAACTTTCTGGAGCCAGTTGATATAAAAATTTTTTTATTCTAGAATACCCCCTTAACCGCTTCCCTAATAAAATCTTGAATCACCTCCCTTTTCTCATAAACAAAAATAAACATATGTGGTATTGCCGCATGTGTAAATGTCCAAACTATAAAAATGTAATGTTACTTTAACCGCACAGTTAATGGTATTTTCGTTAAAAAAATACCAAAGTCCAGAATTGCGTATTTTTGGTCACTTTGTCTACCTTTAAAAAATGTATAAAAAGTGATCAAAAAGTCCCATCAAAACAAAATTGGTATCGATAAAAACTACAGATCACGTCGCAAAAAAAGCGGCCTTCCCATACCTGTCTACAGAAAAACAAAAAAGTTATAGGGGTCGGAAGAGGAAATTTTTAAACATGCAAATTTTCGTACAAATAGTTATCATTTTTTAAAAGAAGTAAAACAAAATCAAACCTATATAAGTAGGGTATCATTTTATTCGCATGGACCTACAGAATAAAGATAAGGGGTCATTTTTATCAAAAAGTGCACTGTGTTGGAATTGAAAGCCCCCAAAAGTTACAAAATGGCGTTTTGTTTTTTTTCAATTTTGTCCCACAAATATATGTTCACTTTTTTTTTTGTTTCGCCATAGATTTTGTGGTGAAATGACTGATATCATTACAAATTACAATTGGTGGCAGAAAAAAGAAGCCATCATATGGGTCTGTAGGTGCAAAATTGAAAGCGTTATGATTTTTAGAAGGGGAGGAGGAAAAAACAAAAGTGCAAAAATGAAAAATGGCCTGGTCCTTAAGGGGTTAAAAACACACTGCACTAGCGGAATTATAGATTTTTGGAGGCAGATGCCTGCCAGTGATACTTCGTGCCCAGAGGTAATGGAAAAAGCAATGGATTTTTCCAAGTGATCCAAAAATTACCCCTTTTTGGGAGTAGCAGCAAGTCTTGTGCCTGGAAAATGAAGAAGCAATGGCTATTTACAAGCAGTCAAAAAATGATTACATTTTTGAGGAGCATCAAAAGGAATGGTATCCTACAACGTGCACTAAAGTGACACAAACCCCTCTCCTAACACCTGCTATCCCTTAAATGGCTGCTGAAGCTACATGCTTAGGCTTTTATAGTGGCTCTGGCATCACCCCTACACGATCGACTGGCAGAGCTTTATGGGCTACATTGAGGTCATGTGATCCTTCTTCCTTCTCCTTTCTTCCATGTGGCTGATGTTATTTTAACAGGTTTGGCCAAACCAAAATGCCTGAGGTTCAATTTGCGCCAAACTAAAGTAAAGATTATCTACCCTTTATCCATGACGCCTGCCTCTCCTTTGGGAGCGGTAATGGCCACAAGCTGTGCTGTTCTGCATGATAACAGGGCTTATGACCAGACCCGCCATTCAGCCTATTGACCATAATGGCGGAAACCTCATGGCTAACTGTAACTGGTATCAGACGATAAAGCCAAGCACATGCTTTTAGGGGATTGGGCAGTAGTCTCTCTCTATAATTGCTCTATAATTATGCAGTCACGTCCATAAGTAAAGCACTAAGCCATTGGTCCTATTCATTTTTTTACAGTCAACTCCCTGGGCTGCATTATTGTTATACCTGAAAAACACTGCTCTGCTACATTTCTGTGTATGTGTCCAGAAATACAACCTAGCATTAGGAAAGGACTTCAGTGTCAGAATAAAAGCGTTCAAACAGAAACAGTTGTTCTGCGCTGCCATAGTACACGATAATATGCTCAGTTACCAGATATTAATAGGACAGTCATGAGGGGGTCTCATTTACAACGCATTAGGACAAGGCCTGTTCACATCTGCATTGGGGGTTCCATTAGCGGCCTCTGTCACAGATTCCAGCAGAAATCCTGGCACTGAAAGCAGCGCTATTGTGTCTGGTAAAATGCCTGATACAATTATGGAAACCTGATGGACTCCATTATAATCAATGAGGTCTGTCGGGCGCCGTGTGTTTCCGCCATTTGAAGGATCCATCAACACCATGAATTTTATAGTTCTGCTTCTATGATGGAAGGCTAAATTCATACATCAGAAAATGTACCAATGTATTTTATTTTAAGTGCATAGTTTTGCTTACAGGTGTAAAAAACAAATGTGGGAATTTATTTTCCGATAATGGACAAAAAAATTTGCACATAAAATAAAAGGCGTGTGAAAATTTTCCGACGTGTGAACTTAACTCAAAATGCTTATGACAAAATTATAAATTATCACCTATTCACACGATAGCTAACAAGTATCTGACCGATTGGACCCCTAGCAATTATGAAAGTAGGCGAGTGCTGTAACCATCAGTCTACAGCAAGTGAATAAAGCAGCAGTCCAGCAAGCTATGTTCACACACGGGGCGGACTGACCATCCAGACCATTCAGACGTGGTCCGAGGGCCCGGCCGGGTACAGCCAGTACCCCAGTAAGAGGCCTGGGCCCCTGCTGTACCCCCCTGCAGCAGATGCAGCACAGAAGGGACGGACTGATCGTGGGGCACTCGAGCCTAAAAGGGGGCCCGCTGCTGCAGCACTGTTTTTTTTTTTTGAGAGCAGAGGACGCGGCCGCAAAGCCCCCTTCCATAGACTTGGATAGCGGGGGCGGGGGGGTTACATCATACGGAGGCGGAGTCATGACGTCACAATACTCTGGCCCCGTGGTCGCCACCTGGCGGTTTGTGAGCTGGCACCGTGGCGTGCAGCTCAAACAGGTGGGTGGCGAATACAAGATTGAGGGGGTCCCCAGCGGTGAGACATCTTATCCCCTATCCTTTGGATAGGGTATAAGATGTCTCAGGGCTTGCGTACCCCTTTAAGAACCAGGTTTTCATTTCATTTTTGTACTTTTGCTTTTCCCTCATCCCCTAAAAATCCTAATGCTTTCAGTTTTGCACCTACAGACCCATATAAGGGCTTGTTTTTTGTGTCACCAATTGTAATTTGTAATGACATTAATGATTTAATAAAAAAAAATCTCCGACAAAACAAAAACATATATATATTTGTGGGGGTGAAATTGAAAAAAAATGCAATTTTGTCAATTTTGGGGGCTTCCGTTTTTACACAGTGTCATATTAGGTAAAAATGACACCTTATCTTTATTCTGTAGATCCATACGGTCACAAAGATACCCAAATTATGTAGGTCACAAAGATACCCAAATTATTTTATTTTCCTACTTTCAAAAATTATACCTACATGCACATATATGTTTAAAATTGTCATCTTCTGAACCCTATCACCTTTTTATTTTCGCATACGGGGCTATATGAGGGCACATTTTTTGCGCCCTGGTCTTTTTTTTTTTACATTTTATTTTAAAAAATGGGAAAAGAGGAGGCGATTTCAAACTTTCATTAGGGAAGGAGTTAATTCACTTTTATAATTTTTTTTTTTTTTTTTACACTTCATTTTTATTTTAGCTATACCATGCAATCTTCTGATTGCATACACTGTTCAATGCTGGTCACTGTTCAATAGCATTGATCAGTATTATCGGCGCTCTACTGATCCAGCATGCATCTCAAGCTTGGAGCAGCAGAAGACCGATCAGACGGCGAGGAGGTAGGTGAGGACCCGCCCGCCATCCAGTCAGCTACCGGCACCGTTAACCCTGCATTTTAGATGCCGCAATCAACTTTGATCATGGCGTCTAAAGGGTTAATACCAGGCATCGGCCTGATTGGCGGTGGCCGGCATTAGCCGTGGGTCCTGGCTGCCTATGGCAACCGGGACCAACCGGGTTTAAAGAGTTCTCTGCTCGTGAAAACGGTTTACTAGGACAGGCTGCTGGCCCTCTAAAATCAGCAAAGGGGCTGCCAGCGGTAACCACATTACTTACCTGGGGCAATACCTGTCTGAGGAACTACTTACTGGAGGCATGACCTACCTGGGGGCACTAACTACTGAGGGAACTACCTACTAGGGGCACTACCTACCTAGGGGGGCACTATCTACTGGGATCATTACCTACTGGGGGCGCTACCTACTGGAGTGGCACTATCTACTGAGGGCATTACCTGCCTGGGGTCACTAACTACTGATGGAATTACCTACTGGGGGCATTACCTACCGGGGGGCACTATCTACTGGGGGCATTGCTTACCTCAGGCATTATCTACTTGAGGCATTACCTACTGCCTACCTATTTGGGGCATTACCTATTACCTACCTGGGGACATTACATACTACCTACTTGGGGGCATCACCTACAACCTACCCACTGGGGGCATTATCTGGTACCTACCTACTAGGGGCATACCCTACTACCTACCTACTCGGGGCATTACCAACCTAATGGGAGCTTCTACCTTATAGGGGGAATTCCCTACCTATTCACTGGGGGAATCTAACTAATAGGGGAGGGAAAATTACCTATCCACCACCACCCAATCCCCTACCCTTTTCCCCAACACACATACTTCCTCCCTTATACTATGCAGGGCACCAAGGGAGGAATCATTTGGGGCACTGAGGGTAGAAAACAGGTGGGGAATGTGCTGAAAAAGTGTGATGCCTAATATGTTTGTTGTCCGGAAGATTCTGTGAATACGAGTAATGGTTGGAAGAAGACTTCATGACGGTCTGAGCAAGACTAGAGTAGAAAAGGAAAGAGAACGACTTCAAGAAGATGCCTCCTGTGAGTCGGTAAATGTAACTGCAGTGTAATTACTTACATGGTCTGCGGCATTTGTGTAGAGCTGGGGTCACCACTATATGGACTTTGTTTAGGGGATATTGGTCTCTGTTCAGTGGTCACTCTGTAGAGGTATTGGTAGTGGTCATGATGTGGCGGTATTATTCTCACTTGCATACTGGTATTATTGGTAATAGTGGTCTTAGTATACAGCATTTGGTCAGTAAAAGTATAGTGGTAATATTTATTATTTATGGTAATAATACTCCTCTTTCCTTCCTCATTAAACTAAAGAGCTCATGTTTTTCTTGTCCTGTGTTTTCATATTTTTTTTCATAGACAATGAGGACGATAGCATAAGGTGGGGCGGGATGTTAGGTCAGGCCACTTATAAGATCACTTATATGGTATACAGATCCTTTGTACAGCTGGTATCTATTGCTATGTGGGCACTGTGTATAGTGGTTTTATTCAGTACAGTATGGTGGTATCTATTCAGTCATTGTGTGGTGGTATATATTTCCTCCTTGTATACTGGTATTATTATTCATGGAAAATTATCTCACCTACGTTAACGTGTTTTAAATATATGTATCTATATAATTTTATTTTGTGTGTAGGGGTGGGGCATGAGGAGGGATTTGGGTGGGATAAGGGCATGGCAGAGTTGTGACAAGGGGCGGAGCCTCACAGGAGGTCCTTGCTTTATTTGGTCCGGGGCCCAGAGTGTTATCAGTCCGCACCTGTTCACAAAGCTAAGCTTGCTGAACGGAATTGCATCGGAATTGCAGCAGAATTTCTGTGTTCTCAAAACACAGAATTCTGCTGACATTTAAGCCCCATTGACTTCAATGGGATGTCACCATGGGATGTCACCACTGGTTTTATATTTTTTTGGAAAGCGGAAATTCTGCTGTCTGAATCAATAGGCGGTAAATTACATCGGTATTTCCAGCGGAATTCTTCCGTGGAATTCTGGACAGAAATTAAACAAAGCCTTAGGAGACAAGGGACACCTGTTCTACTGATGGGAGGGGGTCTCAATGGTCATTTTCTGCCAGACATTCACCAATTATACCGTAGATAGGTGATAAGTTGTTCACTCGAAATAATCCTTTTAATGCATAAATTGAAGGGGTTATCCAGGAAAAAACTTTTATATATATATATATATATATATATATATATATATATATATATATATATATATCAACTGCCTCCAGAAAGTTAAACAGATTTGTAAATTACTTCTATTAAAAAATCTTAATCTTTTCAGTACTTATGAGCTGCTGAAGTTAAGTTGTTCTTTTCTGTCCAAGTGCTCTCTGATGACACATGTCTCGGGAACTGTCCAGAGTAGAAGCTTCCGCAGCTGATAATTATTGGAAGGATTAAGATTTTTTAATAGAAGTAATTTTTCAAATCTGTTTAACTTTCTGGAGCCAGTTAATTTATAAAAACAAGTTTTTTCCTGGAATACCCCTTTAACAAACCACTAGGTCAGTGTTTTTCACACTGTTGCTAATGCCTGGCATGCTGGGAGTTGTAGTTTTGCTCCAGCTGGAAACACGCTGTTTGGAAAACACTCCCCTAGGTGCATACCTGGCAGGTACTAGTACTACGCAAAAAAAACAAAAAAACAATAAATATAACAAAAAAAAAAATATATATATATATATGTATATACAGCTTCTGTAATAAAAACTATGCCATTGTTCACATGTGCAACTGAGTCTCAGTCTTTGGTGCTTTTCCTCAAAGAGAAAGCAACAGACCCCACAACAGGACCGCAATGGACCCCATTATGTCATTGGGGCTTTATACAATAGATCTTGCAGTGTGCCAATGCTGCTGTTACATAAAGAAGTCACAACGCAAATGTGAACAGGCCCTTCCCTATACAGTCAAACAATTCACCACTAGCAGAAAGTAAGGCCTTATCCCAGCCAAACAGCACCACCTAGTGGTAGATAAAGCTCATTCCCTTGAAGTTTCCAATTGTTACTGCTCCGGCACAGATGCTTGATGTCTGTCTGCAATGTGCTTGTTTCAGAATCATTAGAATAAAACATTTTACAGTCCATAAACTTCCATGGCCCATTATCTAAAACAAGCAACATTTTCACATTTCCTAAAAAATAATTTTCCGGCATGAACTTGTATTGTTATTACAAGGTTGGAAACACAACACTCCACTGTTATTACGTCTTCTGTTCCCAATAATGATATTGTTTTGTTACTCAAATATGAAGCTACTTGCCCATGGAATATAAGCTGTGAATATGAAATGTGATCTACCTGCCATTCCCTTGTCTGTGGTTCTCTATCTCATTGTGCCAAGGTAGATATCTCATTTCTGATCAATTACAAACCATCAATATCATCAATGGCAAATGATGCTGGTGCGACACAAGGAATGTATTCATGGGCAAAATAGAGGAGAAATAAAAGTTTGGCTGAAACTCAAACTTTGAAGGAAAGCCATAGATCTTGGAGTCACATTACTTTAGGACAGTGCTTCCCAATCAAGGTGCCTCCAGCTGTGGCAAAACTACAACTCCCAGCATGCCCGGACAGCCGGAGGCTGTCCGGGCATGCTGGGAGTTGTAATTTTGCCAAAGCTGGAGGCAGCCTGGTTGGGAAACACTGCTTTAGGAAAATAAAACATAATTAAATTAAAGGATAGGGGATAAGATGTCTGATCGTGGGGGTCCTACCACTGGGGACCCCCGCAGTATAGCATGCAGCACCCACCTGTATCTGCTTAGGGCAACGCTGGAGGTTCTGGCTCCCGACCACGGGAACGGAAGATCGTGACGAACGACTCCGCCCCAGTGTGACGTCACGCCCCGCCCCCTCAATGCAAGTCTATGGGAGGGGGCGTGACAGTCATCATGCCCCCTCCCATAGACTTACATTGAGGGGGCGGGGCGTGATGTCACATGGGGCGGAGTACTTACGTCACGATCTTCCGTTCCCGTGGTCGGGAGCCAGAACCTCCAGCGTTGCCGGAAGCAGATACAGGTGGGTGCTGCATGCTATACTGCGGGGGTCCCCAGCAGCTGGACCCCCGCGATCAGACATCTTATCCCCTATCCTTTGGATAGCGGATAAGATGTCTAGGGGTGGAGTACCCCTTTAACAACACATTGGCAGCAGCTGATAAGTACTGGAAAGCTTAAAAAAATTTTATAGAAATATTTAGCAAATCTGTATAACTTTCTGCTACGAATTGATTTGAAAATATTTTCTTCTGAACGTTCCCTTTAATATTGATAATAAAATAATCACAAGCTTTTTATGTACAATAAATAAGAAAACACAGATTTAGCCTCAGTTGCTGACAACCAATATGACGCTATATCTGTAAGTAAATAAAACATAATTAAACTCTGGCTACTGTTGTCAATTTTAATTTACTGATTTAAAATCATTCGTACATCTTCGGCTGAGGCTGCGTTCACACTCCTGTCAGAATTAATTGTAGAGTTCTTCTCAGCGAAACAATGGACTCCATGACTGAACTCTGACAGACCCGATTAAAGTAAACGTGGATGCAAATTCTGTCTGTTGTGTGACAGGTCTAACAGTGTGAACAGAACCTAAACCAGGCCACCTTTTTTTGTGGGCCCCAGATTCTGAGAGGACAGAAGTTAAAGGGGTAATCCAGGAAAAAACTTTTTTTTATATATCAACTGGCTTCCGAAAGTTAAACAGATTGGTAAATTACTTCTATTAAAAAATCTTAATCCTTTCAGTACTTATGAGCTTCTGAAGTTAAGGTTGTTCTTTTCTGTCTAAGTCCTCTCTGATGACACCTGTCTCGGGAAACACCCAGTTTTGAAGCAAATCCCCATAGTAAACCTCTTCTAAACTGGGAGTTTCCCGAGACAGGTGTCATCAGAGAGGATTTAGACAGAAAAGAACAACCTTAACTTCAGAAGCTCATAAGTACTGAAAGGATTCAGATTTTTTAATAGAAGTAATTTACAAATCTGTTTAACTTTCTGGAGTCAGTTGATATATATAAAAAAAAGTTTTTTCCTGGAATACCTTTAAATGGGCACTGTCACCAACTTTATTTTTTGATATGTTGTAGTACTTATGTACTACAACATATCTCTAATATACTTGTATAATTTTTTTTTCATTAAAAAGGTTTAATTTACATTTAAAAACCGGCCACTGAAAAAGGACTGATTTTGGAGTGGCAATCAGTCCTTTTTCAGTTAGGCTGCACTCGCTCCCTGCCTGTCAATCAGACAGGCAGGAGTGAGCACATTGGCTCCCCGGCCACTGGCTGGGAGGCCACTCCTCCCGCACATCGCCGCCGCCTCGTTGCCGCCGCTGTCCCTGCACGCCCGCTGCCGGACTCTGCAGTAACTGCAAGTGTAATGAGGGAACGGGGTATGCGGGGCGGGGGGGGGGGAGGGAACGGGCTAGTGCCGTAGCGGGGGGGGGGAACGGGCTAGCAAAAAAAATTAAAAATAGGATGGTGGGAGCTACCCTTTAAGATCTCATACTAAAGAAGCTGTTGGTAGTGTTGGTCCAAAATGTCAGTTTTTCTGCAGAATTGTGGGAGTCAGATTTATTAGGCCACCTAAATAAGATAACATCTATTTTGTACACACAGAAAAAAATGTACACAAATGTTGACTTTCTATGTACTGTAACTCAAGAAAAGAATCAACGTAAACAGTAAAAGAATAACACTTGTTTTCTCTATTTTGTAAACTGAATACTGTATATGCTCGAGTATAAGCCAGGTTTTTCAGCACGATTTTTCGTGCTGAAAACGCCCCCCTCGGCTGATACTCCAGTGAACTCTCCGCCTGTCAATCCCTTCATCAGTCACTTCAACCTGCGGACCTCCAGATGTTGCAAAACTACAACTCCCAGCATGCCCGGACAGCCATCGGCTGTCCGGGCATGCTGGGTGTTGTAGTTTTGAAACCTCTGGAGGTCCGCAGGTTGAAGACCACTGTGGCCTTCGTCATCATCTAGCCCCCGCCCCCTTTTGTTTTGTACTCACCTCCCCTCGGCGGGAAGTTAGGGTGAGCTGGTCTGGGCCATCTATGCTGCAGGGACCGTCCGGTGGGGATGGTTAGTCGACGACTAACCATCCCCACCGGACGGTCCCTGCAGCATAGATGGCCCGGATCAGCTCACCCTAACTTCCCGCCGAGGGGAGGTGAGTACAAAACAAAAGGGGGGGGGGGGAATGATGACGAAGGCCGCAGTGGTCTTCAACCTGCGGACCTCCAGAGGTTTCAAAACTACAACACCCAGCATGCCCGGACAGCCGATGGCTGTCCGGGCATGCTGGGAGTTGTAGTTTTGCTAAATCTGGAGGTCCGCAGGTTGAAGACGACTGATGAAGGGATTGACAGGCGGTGATGATGAAGGGGGGGGGGATGATGACGGGGGGTCTGGATGTTGACATGGGGGGATGATGTATTTCCCACCCTAGGCTTATAGTCGAGTCAATAACTTTTCCTGGGTTTTTGGGGTAAAATTAGGGGCCTCGGCTTATATTCGGGTCGGCTTATACTCGAGTATATATGGTATTAAGGCTCTGTGGAATCTACATAGGTCAGGACCTCTGTGTTGGACCATTTCATAATACATAACACACTGAGCCTGTAGAACGTCATCAGGGAAGTGTAAAGAGAAATTGGAATGGATATGAGGGGGTGGCACTGGATTGGCCGAGGTGAGTACAGTGTAAGTTATGTAGTCTCTTGCACGTAGCAGTTTGTTTTTACATTAAATCGCAGAACCCTTTTAAAGTGTACCTGTTATATTCCACACGCAAAAAAAGAATTAATATCTTACTCAGTACCTAATCCTGACCATGTACATCTTGTTTTTATGCCTCTATAACCGATATTTATTATACAAATCCCTCTTTTCATTAGCTCACAGTGTTAGAAATCCTCTCAGGAGAAGGGGGGGGGTGTCCCTCCCTTGTGGTGGTGGGAGGTGATTGGTGTGTCTGCTCATGCAGCCTTGTCCATGAGTCATCTCTTGTCCATGACTCATGGACAAGCCTAATGCTGCAGCAGGACTAAATAGTGTACCTGTAGTAATGAGGACCCCTAGTGGTGAGATTGTCAGGGGCAGTTTTCTTTATTAAAGGGGTACTCCAATGGAAAACATTTTTTTTAAATCAACTGGTGCCAGAAAGTTAAACAGATTTGTAAATTACTTCTATTTAAAAATATTAATGCTTCCAGTACTTATAAGTTGCTGTATACTACAGAGAAAGTTCTTTTCTTTTTCAATTTATTTTCTGTCTGAACACAGTGCTCTCTGCTGACACCTCTGTCCATGTCAGGAACTGTCCAGAGCAGGAGCAAATCCCCATAGCAAACCTTACAGTACTAGATCTCAGTATTTCCTACCTGTGTTGCTTGGGAGTAAGATATTAAGCTTGTCAGCGAAAGGCCAAAAAGCACAAATACACAAATGAAGGGCTTGTCCAGTAATAGAAAACCAGAACTAATATCTTCCAAAAACAGCACCACACCTGTCCTTAGGTTGGGTGTGGTATTGCAGCTTAAACCTGTGGAAAACATTTTTTTTTAAATCAACTGGAGCCAAAAAGTTAAACAGATTTGTAAATCCCTTCTATTAAAAAAAAATCTTAATCCTTCCAGTACTTCTCAGCGGCTGTATAGTACAGAGGAAATTCACTTCTTCTTGGACTTCTTTGTGTCTGACCACAGTGCTCTTTACTGACACCTTTGTCCATTTTAGGAACTGTCCAGAGGAGATGTTTGCTATGGGGATTTTCTCCTGCTCTGGACAGTTCCTGACATGCACAGAGGTGTCAGCAGAGAGCACTGTGGTCAGACTGAAAGGAACTTCAAAAAGAAAAGAACTTCATGTGGAGTGTACAGCAGCTGATAAGTACTGGAAGGATTACGATTTTTTAATAGAAGTAATTTACAAATCTTGAAAACAACAAAAAAAAACTTTCAGCTCACCCCATGCTTGTATTCAAATGGAGAAGGTGCCTTGCAGCAGGGAGCACAGGAGGTGAACATAATCTTGGTTAGTAAAGCAATCCAAAAGGGAAAAAGAGTGACTCCAGCTCCACAAAAATGTATATAAAAAATATACGACTTTAATTCATATTGTCTTAAAATCCTTTTTTGGATTTTAAGACAATATGAATTAAAGTCTTTATTTTTTTATATACATTCTTTGTGTAGCTGGAGCTCCTCTTTTTCCCTTTTGAATTAATTTACAAATCTGCTTAGCTTTTTGGCACCAGTTCATTTAAAAAAAAAGTTTTCCACCAGAGTACCCCTTTAATACAATTGAAGTGTATAGAGACAAGTTGTAATACCATTACAGAACCTGAGGACAGGGGTGGTGCTGTTTTTGCAAGAAATAAGCTCTGGTTTTCTATTCCTGGACAACCCCTTTAAATAGACTAGTACCAGTAAACAAGAAAGATATAGATATACTGAATATTTTATACCAGATCCATATAGGAGTGCATCAGAATAAACATGGATGCAGCGCACAATATAGTCAAGGTCACAAGGCATTCGATCACCAAAAAGCACCTGGTACTTACCAGAAAGATAAATATCACAATAACACGTAGTGATACCACTTAAACTACATGTAGGAGTAATCCCAGATAATGTCAAACACAGGTGCAGATATATGGGATATGGCAGATACAGCAATTAGAGATGAGCGAAGTTACAGTGATTCGATTCGTCACAAACTTCTCGGCTCGGCAGTTGCTGACTTTATCCTGCATAAATTAGTTTATCTTTCAGGTGCTCCGGTGGGCTGGGAAAGGTGGATACAGTCCTAGGAGAGAGTCTCCAGCCCACGGGAGCACCTGAAAGCTGAACTAATTTATGCAGGATAAAGTCAGCAACTGCCGAGCCGAGAAGTTTGTGACGAATCTAATTAATGTAACTTTGCTCACCTCTAACAGCAATGGTACGAAAAAGTACAAATGATTGTTTACAGATGTATACAGGATTATGCTTAAGCCTTTGAGAAGGTCTACATCCCAGGCACACACTGATTAGTCTCAATGTATACACACGCAGTCATGGCCGTAAATTTTTCTAGAAAATAAAGTATTTTTCACAGAAAAGGATTGCAGTAACACTTGTTTTGCTATACACATGTTTATTCCCTTTGATGGACATTTATCAACGGGTTTAGTCAGGTTTTCTTAACTATAACTGTCGCAAAATTTTCGCAACTGCGACTAAGTGATTTTTCGTGCGACATTTTGACTGGAAAGCGAGAAAAGCAAGTTTTTCAAAAATTTACTACGTAGTAATAATTTTTAAATGGACTGCGGGTAGTCAGGTATTTATTAACTGCGACAGTTGCAACTGCGCAAAAAAAAGTCGCAACAGGGTTAAAAATTGACTAAATTTACTCCAGCTCAAACATGGAGCAGAAAAAGCTTCTACCAAAGTAAAAAAGGAAAAATTGCTTACGTGAAAGAAAATTATCAACAGGCTGAAACCAGTTGATAAATAAGTCGCACATAAGCAAAAAAAGTAAGGAAAAAATTACTAAAAAAAAAAAATACATAAGCAAACATTGATAAATGTCCCTCTTTCTGTGTATTGGAACTAAACCAAAATAGGGAGGAAAAAAAGCTAATTGGACATAATGTCACAACAAACTCCAAAAATGGTCTGGACAAAATGATTGGCACCCTTAACTTAATATTTGGTTGCACACCCTTTGGAAAAAATAACTGAAATCAGTTGCTTCCTATAACCATCAATAAGCTTCTTACACCTCTCAGCCGGAATGTTGGACCACTCTTCCTTTGCAAACAGCTCCAGGTCTCTCTTATTGGAAGGGCCTTTTCCCAACAGCAATTTTAAGATCTCTCCACAGGTGTTGAATGGGATTTAGATATGGACTCATTGCTGGCCACTTCAGAACTCTCCAGTGCTTTGTTGCCATCCATTTCTGGGGGCTTTTTGACGTATATTTGGGGTCATTGTCCTGCTGGAAGACCCAAGATCTCGGACACAAACCCAGCTTTCTGACACTGGGCTGTACAGTTCATTGATAATCCTCAGATTTCATGATGCCTTGCACACATTCAAGGCACCCAGTGCCAGAGGCAGCAAAACAACCCCAAATCATTATTGAACTCCACCATATTTCACTGTAGGTACTGTGTTATTTTCTTTGTAGGCCTCATTCCATTTTCGGTAAACAGTAGAATGATGTGCTTTACCAAAAAGCTCTATCTTGGTCTCATCTGTCCACAAGATGTTTTCCCAGAAAGATTTTGGCTTACTCAAGTTAATTTTGGCAAAATGTAGTCTTGCTTTTTTATGTCACTGTGTCAGCAGTGGGGTACTCCTGGGTCTCCTGCCATAGCGTTTCATTTCATTTAAATGTCGACACATAGATCGCGCTGACACTGATGCTCCCTGAGCCTGCAGGACAGCTTAAATATCTTTGGAACTTGTTTGGGGTTGCTTTTCTACCACCCAGACTATCCTGCGTTGACACTTTTCATCAATTTTTCTCTTCTGTCCACGCCCAGGGAGATTAGCTACAGTGCCATGGGTTGCAAACTTCTTGATCATGTTGAACACTGTGGACAAAGGCAAATCTAGATCTCTGGAGATGGACTTGTAACCTTGAGATTGTTGATATTTTTCCACAATTTTGGTTCTCAAGTACTCAGACAGTTCTCTTCTCCTCTTTCTGTTGTCCATGCTTAGTGTGGCACACACAGACACACAAAGCAAAGACAATTTTGAAAGGGTGGCAATAATTTTGTCCAGCCCATTTTTGGAGTTTGGTGTGACATTATGTCCAATTTGCTTTTTTTCCTCCCTTTTTTGGTTCAGTTCCAATACACACAAAGGGAATAAACATATGTATAGCAAAACATGTGTTACTGCAATCCTTTTCTGTGAGAAATACTTAATTTTCTTGAAAAATTTCAGGGGTGCCAACATTTACGGCCATGACTGTATATAGCAAATAGAAGATAGAAAATATGTTCCTTAGATATAAGTACAGCAGCACAGTAATAGTGATGACAGATGTTTGTAGCGTCACTGCAATATGTTACAACAATACAGTCAATGATATAGTCACACACATCAATATACGCCATTCAGGCTAGTGTGACAGTATATGAACACTATATAGACACCTTTATAACAGTGACAGATGACATAGCTGCACTATGTAACAACTATAAAGTCAGTAATATTGTCACAGACAGCAATATAAACCAGAGCCATTCAGCCAAGTGTGACAATATATGATGACTATATAGGCACTGTAACACAGGGACGAATAACGTCACTGCAATACGTCACAACAATAAACCAGTAGTACAGTCACACACAATAATATGCAGGGTAAAAATATGCAGGGTAAAAATGACCCTGTACAGTGACCCCCCCGACCTACGATGGCCCCGACATAAGATCATTTCATCGGCATTGATCAGTGTTATCGGCAGTCGACTCGGACGCAAAGGAGGCAGGTAAGGGAAGCTCCTGATGCGTCCTAGCTGATCAGGACATCGCAGTTTCTCCGCGATGGTCTCGATCAGCCTGACTGAGCTGCCAGAAGTGATTTTTAACAACTTTAGACCCAGCGATCAAATTTGAACGCCGCGTCTAAAGGGTTAACAGTGCACGTCACCGCGATCGGTGACGCGCGCTATTAGCCATGGGTCCTGGCCGCGTTATAGAAGGGGAGCGGGCAAAGGGCGTACAGGTACGCCCTTTGTCCCCAACAGGTTAAATAGAAGTCATTTTCAAATCTGCTTAACCCCTTAACCCCTTAAGGACTCAGCGTTTTTCCGTTTTTGCATTTTCATTTTTTCCTCATCACCTTCTAAAAATCATAACGCTTTCACTTTTGCACCTAAAATTCCATATGATGGCTTATTTTTTGCGTCATCAATTCTACTTTGCAGTGACATTAGTCATTTTACCAGAAAATCCACGGCGAAACGGAAAAAAAAATCATTGTGTGAAAATATTGAAGAAAAAATTTCATTTTGTAATTTTTGGGGGCTTCCGTTTCTACGCAGTGCATTTTTCGGTAAAAATGACACCTTATCTTTATTCTGTAGGTCCATACAGTTAAAATGATACCCTACTTGTATAGGTTTGATTTTGTTGTACTTCTGGAAAAAATCATAACTACATGCAGGAAAATGTATACGTTTAAAATTGTCATCTTCTGACCCCTGTAACTTAGCCCGGTATGAGGGCTAATTTTTTGCGGCGTGTTCTGAAGTTTTTATCGGTACAATTTTTGTGTAGATTTTTTGACTTTTTGATCGCTTTTTATTCATTTTTTATGATATAAAAAGTGACCTAAAATACGCTATTTTGGACTTTGGAATTTTTTTGCGCGTACGCAATTGACCGTGTGGTTTAATTAATTATATAATTTTATAGTTCGGACATTTACGCACGTGGCGATACCACATATGTTAATTTTTATTTTTATTTACACAGTTTTTTTTATGGGAAAAGGGGGGTGATTCAAACTTTTATTAAAAGTTAAATGACCTTTGTTAACTTTTTTTTTTTTCACTTCTTTTCTTGCAGTGTTATAGCTCCGATAGGGACCTATAACACTGCACACACTGATCTCTAATGCTGATCCCTGCAAAGCCATAGCTTTGCACGGTTCAGTGAAATAGGGGCTTGATTGTTCAAGTCTGTAGCTCAGGCTTGGAGCAATCAATCAACGATCAGACGCTGCGCAGTCAGGTAAGGAGACCTCCGCCTGCGTCCCAGCTGATCGGAACATCGAGATTTTATCGCAATGTCCCGATCAGCCCGACTGAGCTGCCGGGAAGTGTTTACTTTTGTTTTCAGATGCGGCGGTCAACTTTGATCAGGTCTTAAGGGTTAACAGCACGCGGCACAACGATCGGCAACGTTGTGCCGCGCGCTGTTAGCCCAGGGTACGGCTATCGTTAGCAGCTGGGACCGACCCGGTGTGATGCGGGTTTCCGTTTTTCACACCGGGACAGGGCTCAGGGCGTACAGGTACGCCCTAAGTCCTTAAGAGGTTAACTTTCTGCCACCAGTTGATTTGAAGACATTTGTTTTCCACCAGAGTACCCCTTTAAGGTGTGCCTCAGTTACTGAGTGGCAGGCATAGGGTGTGACAACAATTCAAGGCAAGGGTAGTAAGATACAGATCCTTTCCCTAAATATCTAGCTACAGCATCAGAGATCATAAAAAGAGATTTATGTCCACGCACAATCCTGTAAGGATTTCCTGCCATATTTCTCTGACTGTAGCCAGACTCTGGCATAACTCCTGCATCTTACAGGAAAGAACGTGACTAAAGCAGCTTTGCGGAGAGTGCATGCAGAGTGGGTGCGTATTTCTATGTATATGTACTCATGAGATATCCGGCTGCCACATCTTTTCTGTTTACAGCCTCATTTAGTAAAACATGTGCTATATGAGTTGTTTGCAAATGATATCAATATTGATGTACATTCATGCTGTGCGCCACTCATTCTATGAGCCAGATTTACATCATCCTATTTTCTTTAAATCGCTTGTTTTTCAACCATTGACAAAGTCATTATAACGTGTCAGTGTGCCACTGGTTGTGTGTGAACCGATATGACGAAGTGCAGAAAATCCTAAAAATTCTATAGATAATAAGATAATTTAGATGGGGACAAGTCTTCCTTGTGATGTGTTGCAATTGGCTTTGATTGTAACAGAGGTGTTTTTCTGACCCTAGTTATTGCATATGTGTGGCTGTATATTCTAACAAAGCTCCTGATCACTAGGCCACAGTGGTTCTTTCCACCCAATGACCATGTGGTAATAGCATATCAAGGAACGTATCACTTATCAGGTGGAGATAATACTGACAATGGGAACAAAGCAACATGAGGCCATGATGCCACATTGTCTGAGGCTAAGTTTATGCATGTTTTTTATTTATTTATTTTAAATGCCAAGAAAAACGCCAATTCTGCCGCGTGCCGTTTTTTCGACCAAAGAACGCTGCGGCCAGATGTTAGCTGTAAATCAATGAGAAATTGCTAAATTCTTTTTCCACTTGGCGTTTTTCAGTTTGGAGTTTTTTTTAATACTTTTGGCGTTTTTTCACTTTTTTGGGGGCGTTTTTCAGCTCCTTGGCGGTTTTGCAAAATCGCAGCATGTTGAGCCACTGGCGTTTTTTTCCCTGAAATCGTGGTGTTTTTCTCCCATAGAAGTCTATGGGAGTAAAAAAACTAAGAAAAACGCCATGTGGGTTTTAACTTTGGCGTTTTTTCAGGCGGTTTTTATTCTCTTTTGGACTTTAGCGATCCAAAAAAGTGATGGAGATGCCTTTTTAATAAAATTTTGTAGGGTACCATTTAAAAAAAATAAAAAAGATACAGCAGTGATGGAAAAAATTGTATCTAACGAAATATATATTTTTTATTACAAAATTTTTATAAATTTTTAAACAGGGATCAATTTATGTGTGCGGGCAGGGATCTAAAAATGTAGCCGGTAATGTAGTGTGTGCGTTTTTCACAGTTTTTCTTTATTTTTTACATTTTTTTAGATAGTACTACTACTCCCAGCATGGAACACACTGTTCCATGATGGGAGTAGTAGTACCTGTACTAATTGACAGATCGCCCTTTGCAATCCTCTTGTATAATGAATAGATGCGGCCGGCTGCTCTCCTATGGTTCCCTGTACTGACGTATATATACACCTATTCATATTTCCCGCAGAGAGATGTGATTGGCCAGATGGTTCCAGCCAATCACAGCTCTCTGTGGGAAATATGAATATTTGTATATATACGTCAGTGAAAGAGACATAGAAGAGCGGCCGGCCGCATCTATACATTATACAGGAGGACATCCGCTGTGATCTTTCCTGAACTGCAAGTGCTACTACTCCCAACATGGAGCACATTCTGTTTCATGCTGGGAGCTATAGTACATGTAGAAACTTAGCCTAAATGAAAAGTGATGCAATTTAAACTTTCCATAAAGCTTTTATTTTAAATGGAACCTATTAGTTGGTTCATGCTGCCTTAACCACAGGCAAAAGATGCAGTAGGGATGGGGAAAAAAAGTATTTATTTTTTTATAACACATTTTTTATAAACTATTAATAAAGTGTGTGTGTGTTTCACTTTTTTTTCTAAATTTTTTTAATTTTTTAGGTAATACTACTACTCTCAGCATGAAACAGACTGTTCCATGATGGGAGTAGTAGTGCCTGTACTAATAGAAATATCGCCCCGGCTGTCACTCCTGACACCCGATGCGATCGTCCATAATATAGCAGAGGTACGGAGCGGCTCTATACAGCGCTCGCATCTCTGCATTATACTCCGGGCCGGCCAGTGGTGTGAATAGAACATCACTCATATTCATATTTTCTGCCCAGAGTGGGGATTGGCCGAATGGTTGCAGCCAATCCCCGCTCTCAGAGAGAAATACGAATGAGTGATGTTCTATTCATATCACTGGCCGGCCGGAGTATAGTGCAGAGATGTGGAGCGCAGAAGAGCCGCTCCGCATCTCTGCAATAGATAGGACGATCGCATCGCGTGTCAGAAGTGACACCCACTGTGATCTGTCCTTAACTGCAGGTACTACTACTCCCAACATGGAGCACACTCTGCTCCATGCTGGGAGCTGTAGTACCTGCATTAATAGACATATCACAGCGAGTCTAACTTCTGACACCTGTTGCGATCTGTCTCTTAATGCACGTACTACAGCTCCCAGCATGGAGCAGAGTGTGCTCCATGCTGGGAGCTGTAGTACCTGCAGTTCAGGAAAGATCACAGCGGGTGTCACTCCTGACAATTGCTGTGATGCTCCAGTATAATGAATAGATGCGGGCGGCCGCTCTTCTATGGTCCCCTGCACTGACGTATATATACACATATTCCTTTTTCCCACAGAGAGTTGTGATTGGCTGGAACCATCTGGAAATATGAATAGGTGTATATATACGGCAGTGCAGGGGACCATAGAAGTGGGTCGACCACATCTATAAATTATACAGAAGGATCGCAACGGACCTGTGTTCCAATGTGTTCCATGCTGGGAGTAGTAGTAGTACTACCTAAAAAATGTAAAAAATAAAGAAAAAAAAGTGAAAATCACACACTACATTTTAATTATTGTCGGCTACATTTTTATTGCCCTGCCCGCACACATAAATTGATTCCTGTTTAAAAATTAATAAAAATGTTGTTATAAAAAAAGATCAAATTTGTTAAATACAATTTTTTCCATCACTACTGTATCTTTTTTATTATTCTTTTTTAATGGTACCCTACAAAATTTTATAAAAAATGTATCTCCATCACTTTTTTGGATTGCTAAAGTGCAAAAGAGAATAAAAACCGCCTGCAAAAACACCACATGGCGTTTTTCTTGGCGTTTTTTAACTCCCATAGACTTCTATGTGAGAAAAACGCCACAATTTTGACAAAATAAATCGCCAGTGGCTCAACATGCTGCGATTTTGGAAAAATGCCAAGGAGCTGAAAAACGCCAAAAAAGAGTGAAAAAACTCCATAAGGATTTAAAAAACGGCAAAGTGAAAAGCCCCAAGTGGAATAAGAATTTTGCGATTTCTCATTGATTTATAGCTAACATCTGGTCGCAGCGTTTTTTGGCCGAAAAAACGCCATGCGGCATAATTGGTGTTTTTCTTGGCGTTTTTCCCAAAAAAACAAGTAGAAACTTAGCCTTAGTCTTAATGTATTTATATTATCGGTTTGAATTATAGACTGGAAAATGTTCCTACTGATGTAACTATATACCATAAACCATCATTGCAAAATAATATATACTGTGCACTATACATGTATTGTTGTGCCTGGTCACACAAAAAAGCACTCTTCTATCCAAACAAACAAAAGGTATGTAAGGGGGCTGAACTGTAAGTTCTCCCTTACAGCACAAGGACTATGGATGTATGCTGAAAACGTTTGCATATTGTTTTAAAGGGGTATTCCAGGAAAAAAAAGGTTTTTTTATATATACATATATATATATATATATATATATATCTGGTTCATTTAAAGGCGTTATCCAGGAACAAACTTTTTATTATATATCAACTGGCTCCAGAAAGTTAAACAGATTTGTAAATTACTTCTATAAAAAAATCTTAATCCTTTCAGTACTTATGAGCTTCTGAAGTTAAGGTTGTTCTTTTCTGTCTAAGTGCTCTCTGATGACACGTGTCTCGGGAAACGCCCAGTTTAGAAGAGGTTTGCTATGGGGATTTGCTTCTAAACTGGGCGTTTCCCGAGACACGTGTCATCAGAGAGCACTTAGACAGAAAAGAACAACCTTAACTTCAGAAGCTCATAAGTACTGAAAGGATTAAGATTTTTTAATAGAAGTAATTTACAAATCTGTTTAACTTTCTGGAGCCAGTTGATATATAATAAAAAGTTTGTTCCTGGATAACGCCTTTAAATGAACCAGATGCTTATCTAAGAGACTACTCAGAGATGTATTTGCTTCTGTTTGTATATACATGTCATCTGAACATCACATGGGCCAGTGCTTCCCAACCAGGGTGCCTCCAGCTGTTGCAAAACTACAATTCCCAGCATGCCCGGACAGCCTTTGGCTGTCCGGGCATGCTGGGAGTTGTAGTTTTGCAACAGCTGGAGGCACCCTGGTTGGGAAACACTGACACTCTGGTTGGGAAACACTGATGTGGGCAGTGGTGGCAGCAGCAAGCTATGTTATTGTCAGCCCTTCTGGCTGCAAGGGATGTACCTCGACTTCTGCCGAGAAGAGCCTGACTGGAAGACGTACTCTGCACCAATACACTGTTAAGTGTATAAAAGAGTGAGGTTTGGTGCCACTGCCTATAGTCAGGTTACAGATGGTCTGTGTGTAGTGGTGGTGTCCGTGGTGGCTTTGTGAAATCTGCCATTACCTCCATAACCTCTTTGCGGATGTTGACAATCCTGAACCAGTGCATAAGTTGAGGGAATCCTTCTAGCTCTGCATTACGCTCTTGTAAAGCCACTTTTCTCTTGCAGGACAGCTGTCGACTGAAGTACTTCACTAGCTTGCTCTGAAAAAAAAAAAATATAGAACTTTTTAAATAATGGAAAGATCAAAAGAACATCTTATGAGCAGAATAAAACTTCTAGCATTCCAAATATTTCATTATAATCTACAAAAAGTCATGTTTATAACTATTCTGTATACAGTCATGGCCTTAAATGTTGGCACCCCCTGAATTTTTTCAGGAAAATGAAGTATTTCTCACAGAAAAGGATTGCTGTAACACATGTTTTGCTATACACATGTTTATTCCCTTTGTGTGTATTGGAACTAAACCAAAAAAGGGAGGAAAAAAAGGAAATTGGACAAAATGTCACTCCAATTGGACAAAATTATTGGCACCCTTTAAAAATTGTGGAAAAATAAGATTGTTTCAAGCATGTGATGCTCCTTTAAACTCACCTGGGGCAAGTAACAGGTGTGGGCAAAATAAAAATCCCACCTGAAAGCACATAAAAAGGAGAGAAGTTCACTTAGTCTTTGCATTGTGTGTCTGTGTGTGTCACACTAAGCATGGACAACAGAAAGAGGAGAAGAGAACTGTCTGAGGACTTGAGAACCAAAATTGTGGAAAAATATCAATAATCTCAAGGTTACAGGTCCATCTCCAGAGATCTAGATTTGCCTTTGTCCACAGTGTGCAACATTATCAAGAAGTTTGCAACCCATGGCACTGTAGCTAATCTCCCTGGGTGTGGACGGAAGAGAAAAATTGATGGAAGGCGTCAATGCAGGATAGTCCGGATGGTGGATAAGCAGCCCCAAACAAGTTCCAAAGATATTCAAGCTGTCCTGCAGGCTCAGGGAGCATCCGTGTCAGTGTGAACTATCCATCGACATTTAAATGAAATGAAACGCTATGGTAGGAGACCCAGGAGGACCCCACTGCTGACACAGAGACATAAAAAAGCAAGACTACATTTTGCCAAAATGAACTTAAGTCAAAATGCTTCTGGGAAAACGTCTTGTGGACAGATGAGACCAAGATAGAGCTTTTTGGTAAAACACATCATTCTACTGTTCACTGAAAATGGAATGAGGCATGCAAAGAAAAGAACACAGTACCTACAGTGAAATATGGTGGAGGTTCAATGATGTTTTGGGGTTGTTTTGCTGCCTCTGGCACTGGGTGCCTTGAATGTGTACAAGGCATCATGAAATCTGAGGATTACCAATGGATTTTGGGTCTCACTGTACAGCCCAGTGTCCGAAAGCTGGGTTTGTGTCCAAGATCTTGGGTCTTCCAGCAGGACAATGACTCCAAACATACGTCAAAAAGCACCCAGAAATGGATGGCAACAAAGTGCTGGAGAGTTCTGAAGTGGCCAGCAATGAGTCCATATCTAAATCCCATTGAAAACCTGGGGAGAGATCTTAAAATCGCTGTTGGGAAAAGGCGCCCTTCCAATAAGAGAGACCTGGAGCAGTTTGCAAAGGAAGAGTGGTCCAACATTTCAGTTATTTTTTCCAAAGGGTGTGCAACCAAATATTAAGTTGAGGGAGCCAATAATTTTGTCCAGCCCATTTTTGGAGTTTGGTGTGTCATTATGTCCAATTAGCTTTTATTCCTCCCTTTTTTTGGTTTAGTTCCAATACACACAAAGGGAATAAACTTGTGTATAGCAAAACATGTGTTACTGCAATCTTTTTCTGTGAAAAATACTCCATTTTCTAGAACAATTTCAGGGGTGCCAACATTTACGGCCATGACTGTAAGTGATATGGACTATTAAGACAGGACTTCACTTTGATGACCTATGAGCAGAACAAAGAGTTTGTCCTGCTCAAGTGAGTTAATCTGGCACAAGAGGCGCCTATACATTTGACTGTACCTGAACTGCGGTGACTGGATAAACAGCGCAAACTGCTTTTCATCCAAGGGCGTGAGCTCACTCACAGTTATGAACAACACTACCATGACAAAAGAATGGTTTCTAAACATCCACAGTCAACTTTTCCCAACCATCCAGAAGCAATTTGGAGATGAACAATGCTTTTTTGAGCATGATGGAGCACGATGTCACAAGGCAAAAGTGATAACTAAGTGGCTCAGTGAACAAAAGTGAATAAAACAATGACATTTTGGGACCCCAGATCTCAATCCCATTAAGAACCTGTGGTCAATCCTCAAATAGTGGTTGTGCTAAACCCCAAGCACTGACTAGTCAAGAATGGGTTGCCGTCAGTGAGTATTTGCCTCCAAAGCTGATAAAGCAAGCCAGGGAAAATTGCAAGTCTTGAAAAAGAAGGGTTAACACTGTAAATATTAAATCTTTTAATGTATTTGCCAATAACAGTTGAAAAATGTGAAATACTTACAATTGTAGTTCAGTAACCATTGAAACATCTGACAAAAAGAACTACAAACACTTAAGAAGTAAAGTTTGTGTAAAATGTTTGTAGGTCTCAAAACTTTTGCACATGACTGTATGTCAATAAAAACGGAGCACCCAAAATTGCCAAAAATAAAGGGTAAGTTAGAGGAGCGGTCTAGCCAAAAAACAGGGCCAATATGACTATAAGAAGAAAACTGCTTGGCATCACAAAAAGAATTTGATCTAGATGAGAAGGGGTCTTCCTAAAGAAGTGGCTGGTGGAGGGAAAAAGTGGTGCAGTTACCCCTGCTTTCATTTTTCAGAGGCCTTGTTAAAAAGGAAAGAAGCAATCTGATTGGTTGCTATGGCCAACTGGATCACTCCACTACACAGGTCTTGATAAATCTTCCCCAATGTTTGGAAAGTCAATGCTTGAAGAGGACAAACCTAGCAATTACCAAGGACTATTCACACAGGATGGTAATAGTGTGGTAGTGAGCCATACCATACTTAAAGGGGTTATCCAGGAAAAAAACACTTTTTTTATATATATATCAACTGGCTCCAGAAAGTTAAACAGATTTGTAAATCACTTCTATTAAAAAATCTTAATCCTTTCAGTACTTCTGAGCTTCTGAGGTTAAGGTTGTCCTTTTCTGTCTAAGTGCTCTCTGATGACACATGTCTCGGTAACCTCCCAGTTTAGAAGCAAACCCCCAGAGCAAACCTCTTCTAAACTGGGCAGTTCCCGAGACAGGTGTCATCAGAGATCACTTAGACAGAAAAGAACAACCTTAATTTCAGAAGCTCATAAGTACTGAAAGGATTAAGATTTTTTAATAGAAGTAATTTACAAATCTGTTTAACTTTCTGGAGCCAGTTGATATATATATAAAAAAAAAATTTTCCTGGATAACCCCTTTAACAAAATTGTATAAATGTTCAGCAATGGTGCAGCCTTCTCCAACACCATTATTGTCTGCAGATTGTTTAGATTCTGCCATACAGAATACACCAATCAGCCATAACATAAGAACAAAACAGCTGGAAGAAGGAAAAATCTGAGCGACTATGATATGATCTACCAAACATGGTCCAAGAATGGACAACCAGTAAACTGGTGTGAAGACCATGGGAGCCCAAGTCTCATTAATGCCCATTGCGAGCGAAGGATGGCATGCCTGGTCTGATGCTACAGATGAACTACTAAAGCACATATTGCTGAAAATGTGCCTGGTGACTATGACCTAAAGGTGTCAGAAAACACACAGTGCATCACTGCACTGCGCTATGTAGC
The DNA here is from genome assembly GCF_029499605.1 of Hyla sarda. Taxonomy (NCBI): domain Eukaryota; kingdom Metazoa; phylum Chordata; class Amphibia; order Anura; family Hylidae; genus Hyla; species Hyla sarda. The sequence goes on from NC_079189.1 coordinate 472,787,834, forward strand.
GACAGACCGGTCAGAGTGCCCAAAATTCCCCCGTCTACTCCTAAAAGCATCAGCAGTGCTCAAGGTTCAATCTCCAGAGGTAACAAGATATTTTCAACCACAAGAATCATGGAGAAGCTTTATCAAAACTTGTGCAGAGAAAATCAGATCGCTTCTTTCATTTTTAAAAAGGCCTCTGTAAGATAAAAGAAGAGATCTAATTGGTTGCTATGGGCACCTGGTCAGCTCCCCCCATGAATCTGTGGAACAGTCTACCTCCAGAGCTAGTCACAGCAGAAACAGGTAATGTCTTCAAGATAGGCTTAGACAAATTCTTAGAACAAACTAATGAGAATAATTATGTTAAAGTAAAGAATTGTTTAGGCACGGCTTGACGAATTTGTTAAGGATCTAGGAGCCAGCAGAAAAAGATCCAGGATACTACACTTCATATAACGTGACATCACACAATGGGACGTTGTGTGACATTATATGATCATTCATTATTGTCCCCCTCGCCTTTTGCTGTGTCACATTTATAAGTGTCCCCTGTTACACGGTCATTTATGCCCCCTCTGTGTCTTAGTCATTAGTGTCCCCTCATCTCTCCCTGTGTCACAGTCCTTACTGTTCCCTAATCTCCGCTGTGTGTGTGTTAGTTATTACTGTCCTCTCATCTCCCACCTGTGTGTCAGTTATTACTGTCCCATCATCTCCCCCCTGTGTGTTACAGTTATTACTGTCCTCTCATCTTCCACCTGTGTGTCAGTTATTACTGTCCCATTATCTCCCCCCTGTGTGTTACAGTTATTACTGTCCTCTCATCTTCCACCTGTCTGTCAGTTATTACAGTCCCATCATCTCCCCCCTGTGTGTTACAGTTATTACTGTCCCCTCATCTTCTCCTAATGTATCAGTAAATACTGTCCTTTCATCTCTCATCTGTACTGTCCTCTCATCTCCTGTCCTCTCATCTCACCTCCCCCCTGTGTGTCACAGTCATTTTTGTCCCCTCATCCCTCCCTGTGTGTCACAGTCATTAGTGTCCCTTCATCTTTCCCTCTATGTGTATATAATCTATAAAAAGAAAAAAAACTATTTGACTTACATCTGCCTCCGTTCCCACGCTGATCCCCCATTCTGTCTCGTACAGCACTTTGGTCAGTGCTTCAGAGTCACGTGATGGCAAAAGCCAATCAGCAGCCTTGCCATGACGTTTCCTACTCCTGAGTATGGGGTGTCAATGCCAAGACCGCTGACTGGCTGTAGTGGTCACCTGATGGTGCTCCTGTGATACTGGAGTGCAGACAGCAGGCAGAATGGGGAATCAGGCAGAAACTGAGGCGGAGGTAAATAAAACAGATTTTAATTGTTTTTTTTAAAAGGATGGGCAACCCCTATTGGAAAGGGCTGAAAAAAACCTGTGCGCCACCATAAAATTCTTAGTTACCGTGGCTTTGTCAAGTCGGGTTACCCATACCCCTTCACTTCATCCATATTTTCTCCCTTCCCTGGGTTGAACTTGTGTCTTTTTTTTAACTGTACTATGTTCATATGTAACTGGACTATGAAGCTGTATAAAATAAATCCCATTTTCTTTACAATCATGTAAATGGCGGGGTGAACGTTATAGCACCAGGATCCACTATAGAGAGATGGCAGCTGAGGCAGCATGGTGATCTGGACAATGTTCTACTGGAAACCTTGAGGTCTGGCATGTGGATGGTAATTTGACATATACCACCTACAACTGCAGACCAAGTAAACCATCTGCAACCCTTCATGGCAATCATATTGCCTAATGGCGGTGGCCTTTTTCATCAGGATTATGCAACCAACCCAACTGCAAAAATTATTAAGGTTAAAATAACAAAAGAGTTTATGGTGTTGTCTAGTCCTCCAAAATCTACTCGAGCATCTGTGGGATGTGCTGAAAAGCAAGTCTGATTCATGAAGGCTCCACTTCTTATTTAAAGGGGTATTCCAGGATTTTTTTTTTATTTGACCAAGCTACAGGGGCTGTAAATTTAGTGTAGTTCATAATATAGTGTCTGTACCTGTGTGTGACTGTTTTCTCACAATTCTTATGTGATTTTCACCCCAATATTTATTTTTACCAGCATACATAATGACTGTTGTCTCAGATTTTTCCCAGCTTGCAATGCGGCCGAGACCTGACTCACTAGTCAGCTGATGACAGGGAGCCTGTCTGCTTCAATGGGTGGAGGGATCGCTTGGTGGGAGAGAGATCAATCTGCAACAAATGCAACAGCTGTAGGCACCCTGATTGAAAACCACAGGTCATTTGAATGGATGTAGCTCATTTATGTTTCAATCGGTGGGGTGGCTGATGTGTGGGAGGGAGGAAGATGGAATTATGGGATTTGTAGGCAAAAGAAGAAAACTCAAAAAGGAAATGACAAGTCACAAACAGCTAGCCACAGTATTATGGTAATCTCACAACATAGCCATTTAACCCCAAGACAAGCACAGATCCTTCCTAAGCATGTCCATTACTGTCTGCCAGGTACGTACTAAAATCACCTTATGGTGGATAACCCCTTTAACTGGATACAGAAAGTTAAACAGATTTGTAAATTACTTCTATTTAAAAATCTTAACCCTTTCAGTACTTATCAGCTGCTGTATAATACAGAGGATGTTCTTTTCTTTTTACATTTCTTTTCTGTCTGACCACAGTGCTCTCTGATGATGCCTCTGTCCATGTCAGGAACTGTCCAGAGCAGGAGAGGTTTGAATAGCTCCTGCTCTGGACAGTTCCTGACATGGACAGAGGTGTCAGCAGAGAGCAAAAAAGAAATTCAGAAAAGAAAAGAACATCCTATGGAGAATACTATAGCTGATAAGTACTGGAAGGATAAAGATTTTTTAATAGAAGTAATTTACAAATCTGTTTAAACTTTCTGGCACCAGTTAATTTAATAAATTTATGTTTGCTATGGGGATGTTCTCCTACTCTGGAAAGTTCTTAAAATGCACAGAGATGTCAGCAGAGGGCACTGTGCTGTTTAACTTTCTGGCACCAGTTGATTTAAAAAAAAAAAAAAGTTTTCCACCGGCGTACCCCTTTAATAGTGAAATTAATGAGTTTGGGTTTTTAGCAGCTTTTTAGCCTAATTTTAGGGGATGTAACTCTACAAAATGCCAATTGTGAAAAGCAACTCAGTAAGATGGCATCTCCTATAATCACAATCACAAAAAAAAACAGAATAGAATAAAAGAATGAGTGCCACTATTCGATTTTAATAAATAAAGCGCATATAAGTGATACATCCTTTTATTTTAAATTTGTTTTGTATTTATAAAAACATAGTAATTGTTAGGATCCTATAAAGAAAGACAGTGACATTTATAGTGTGAACATATGTGCTTCTTTTATTTGTCCACAGGATGGCACTGTTGCACTAACTGTTGAAAACCCTAGTATATGTAAAGCTTATAGTAGGAAGATGGAAGACACTATTAGGATCTTTAACATTTGGTTATTCTTATGTAGTCTTAATAGTCTAAATACATTTACACCTTCACCATCAAAGGATTATATAAATAGAATTCTCTAGATAAATTGAGGTACACATTCATAAATAAATGCATGCACACATTCACGCAAACATTTCAAAAGTTAAACAGATGTGTAAATTACTTCTATTTAAAAATCCCAATCCTTCCAGTACTTATCAGATGCTGTATGCTGCAGAGAAAGTTGTTTAGTTATTTTTTAGTCTGACCACAGTGCTCTCTGCTGACACCTCTGTCCATGTCAGGAACTGTCCAGAGCAGGATAGATTTGCTATGGGTATTTGTTCCTGCTCTGGACAGTTACTGACATGGACAGAGGTTTAAAGGGGTACTCCGGTGAAAACCTTTTTTCTTTTACATCAACTGGTGGCAGAAAGTTAAACATATTTGTAAATTACTTTGAATATAAAATCTTAATCCTTCCTGTACTTATTAGCAGCTGAATACTACAGAGGAAATTATTTTCTTTTTGGAATTCTCTCTGATGACATCACGACCACAGTTCTCTCTGCTGACATTATTATAATAATAATAACACTTTATTTCTTGTTGTTCTTAGCGGGATTTGAACCCAAGTCCCCAGCACTGCAAGAAAGCAGTGCTAACCACCGAGACACCATGCTGCCCTTTGCATACATCTGCTATGCACGGTTGCTAAAATGGACAGAGATGTCAGCAGAGAGAACTGTGTTCGTGATGTCATCAGTGTTCCAAAAAGAAAGGAATTTCCTCTTTAGCATTCAGCAGCTAATAAGTACTGGAAGGATTAAGATTTTTTAATAGAAGTAATTTACAAATATGTTTAACTTTCTGCCACCAGTTGATTTAAAAGAAAAAAGGTTTTCACCGGAGTACCCCTTTAAGCAGAGAGCACTGTGGTCAGACAGAAAAGAACTACTCAATTTACACTGGAGCATACAGCAGCTGATAAGTACTGGAAGGATTAAGATTTTGAAATACAAGTAATTTACAAATCTGTTTAACTTTTTGGCATCAGTTGATTAAAAAAAATAGTTTCCCACTTTGAGTGCCCCTTTAATGTTCACATGTAGTGTATGTTCTGTGGATTTCACACAAGGAAATCCACAGATAAAATCTGCAGTGTAATCAGCAAGTTTTGATATTCACTTTATTCTCCTTTCAAGCATTGAATACAAAATAAAATCTGCAACATAAATGCTGCAGCATCAAATCCACAACATTTTTGCTGATATAGTGCAGCATAGGCTATTATTAGAAAATAATGTAGAGATTATGGTATATGTCTTTTGATTACCTTTTTTGGCTGATGTGGTGTGCATGGAGTAAGCTCCATTTTTTCAACGGCCCATCAGTCATGAGAAATTCATGTCACATGGTTTTCTTGTGACTGCTGTGTCACTTTTGAGTCAAGCAGGGCACCATAAGAGATCTTAGGTCAAGCGACCATGTGTGTGGCCAAAAAGTGTCCCAGCCTAAACTGTTTTTTACACTTATGTACAAGGGTGTAAATGGAATTCATGGGGCCCAGTAGTAAAAACTCAGGATCTGACTTCTGGGGCCTGGCAGGAGATTTCTGGAAAGCTGCAGGATAAAGCTCCAGTTTGGTCACTACATGACAACATAAATAGGAAAAAACTTTCTCATTCATAGAATTTTGTAAAAAATAAATAAAAAAATTAAAAAAATAACAACAAATAAATGAATAATTCTGCAGACATTACAAATAGGGAACATATTAAAGGAGTTGTTCAGTTTAAAAAAAAAAATGTATCCCCATCCTTGCATCTCTATGGGAGAGCCGGAAATACACACACACTGTATCTTCGGCCCTCCCATAGAGATGCATGGAGACTGCATGTCGGCCACAGTGATGCCACAGTACAATGACAATGCACACAGTCATGTCACTGTACAATGTGCATAGTGATAACACAAGGATAATCTACTCGGTGATGTTACAATGTACACTACAGAAATTATACAAACAGTGATGACAGTACAGGGAAGAATGCACAAAAAATATATAATCACTTTGCAGCATTGGAATAAGGGGCCATTTAACCCCTTCATGACCCAGCAATTTAATATTTTGGCTCACATTTTTTCCCTCCTCACATTCTTAAACCTATAACTTTTTTGTCTTTACACTGACAAAGTTGTATTAGGGCTTATTGTTTGTGGGTTAAGTGGGCCTGTGCCATATAACAATCACACGACTCATTACATACTGGTACGACATGGGTTGGGAAGGGGTTAATGTCTTCTGCAGCTAAAATATGCCAAAGTTAAAGGTACCATATATATAGATGTTACCCATAGAGATCTAATACAAAAGCTTAGGCTGGTTTTCCATCAGCATTTTTCATTTCTTTCACAACTATCACATATTTTCTCCTGCACTATCCACAGGTATTGGTGGATAGTGCGGGAGACGCTGATTAAAACGAGCCCTACCTTGGTCTGATCCGCGCCGCCGTTCGTCTGCAATTGTAGTTTTAATCTCTGTGTATATCCTGCTGTAACTGGCAAAGGCGGGGCTTCTGCGGGCTAACGGACACTGACGTCAGCGCCGCTCATGAATATTCATCACTCCTGTTCTCCCTCTCTTCGCCGCTCCTAACCAGAGGGAGGGATGAATATTCATGAGCGGCGCTGACGTCAGTGCCAGTTAGCCCGCAGAAGCCCCGCCTTTGCCAGTTACAGCAGGATATACACAGAGATTAAAACTACAATTGCGGGCGAACGGCGGCGCGGATCAGACCAAGGTAGGACTCGTTTTAATCAGCGTCTCCCGCACTATCCACCAGTACATGTGGATAGTGCGGGAGAAAATATGTGAGAGTTTTCCTTTAACGGATCCCATTCATTTCAAGGGGGGGGGGTTTCATCTCCGCTATTCTCAGTTATTATCAGTTCTGCTTAATTTCTGTTATTTTAACGGAAAACAAAGAACTAGGCATTTACTAATTTTTTTCCGTCAGAAATAATGGACATTCTAACGTAATGGACATTCTAACATTGAAGTCTATGGCAATGGAAGTAATCTCTGTTAGCCTCCATTATTTTTACATCTGTAAAAAATGGTAAAAAAAAAAAGACCAGAAATGTTTAAAAAATAACTGACATTAACGTAATAAACAGATATTTTAACGGATAAATACAGATGCAAATGGTCCGTTATTTTATAGTTGATTTTAAAAAATCCTTTTCACATAATGGACCGCTGACTTCTGTCAATTTCAGATCCTTTAAGAATTACCTTCGTTCTGTGACAATAACAGACATTTCATAATGGATTTGCACTGATGTCAACAAATGTGTTTGTTTGTTTGTTTTTGTTTTGTCTTTTATTTTACTGGACTACTCAGGATAGAATTTCGTAGTCTCCTAGTATTTTATTTATTTTTTATATTTTTTTGCAGCATTCTCTTTTTTACTAAATACCTTTTGGCTCAGTTGAGTTATTTAGCTCTATGAGTATGTACAGTGGTCCCTCGAGTTACAATGTCAATCGGTTCCAGGACGACCATTGTATGTTGAAACATTTGTATGTTGAGACTGTAACGCTATGGAAACCTGGTAATTGGTTCTGAAGCCCCAAAATGTCATCCAAAAATAGGAAAAAGAAAATTAAAGAAAAATAAGTAGATAACTGATATAGATAAAGCAAATCCTTACATATAAATGTAAGAAAGATCTGCTGGGAGCTGTAATAACTGTCTATGAAGAGAAGAGGAGCTTCTTCAGGGTCCTGTACAGTAAATGCAATGTCCTAAAAAAGTAAAATGGAGCTGCCCTGTGTTGAAACTATTGTATGTTGAGGCCATTGTAAGCTGAGGGATCACTGTACTTAAATGTACATCACAAAGGAAGTGCTCCCTTCCATAATCATCACTAACTGTATCTTATGTCTAAGTGGAAACCCTCCTTCTCAGTTTCCCTATTATTATGCCCATGCCTTGGACCACACTAAGGCTATGTTCACACGTCGAAATTTCCATGCCGAATTACGCATTGGAATTCAGCACAGAGATACCGCTGCAGCAGCGTTCCATTGAATTCAGCAGGATTCTGCTGCGCTGTGCACACGGAAACATCTGGCACTGAAATTCCGATCTCTATTTCCGCAGAAAGAATGAACAAGTTAATTTTTTCTGCGGACTCCGCATGGAATGCAAAGCTGTGTATGAGACAGCGCATTTCTGTGCAGTCCTAGCGCCGGCGCCTGCAGTCTGTGGAACCTCCGCACAGTGATTTTCCGTGCAGTAATTTGACGTGTGAACATAACGTTAAGAATTATTTCATCTTTAAAAATGTTTTTAGTCAGTGTCTGAGCTATCAGTTTATTTAGGAAATAATTTATGGTAACAGTTCAGTGTCTTTACTATTGTCTGTCTATGCATGATGCAATCTAAACTTCTTGTTTGGGTATTTTGCATTATGTGTCTGTTAGATATACAATAGTTCTTTATTCCCCCAGGAGGCAGTGCGATGACGTAGTAGGTATGAAATGTACGTTAGCCCCCAGTCCCCAGGGCTGTGTGTAAGGTTCCCTACTGCATTTGATTTATTATGCCGATAGTTTTTTCTTTAACCCCTTAAGGACCAGGCCATTTTACACCTTAGGACCAGAGCGTTTTTTGCACATTTTGTCTATACTTGCATCATTTCTTGGTGAAAAATTCCAAAATTTTATGAAAAAATTGAAAATGTAGCATTTTACTAACGTTGAAGCTCTCTGCTTGTAAGGAAAATTAACATTCCAAATAAATTATATATTGATTCACAAATACAATATGTCTTCTTTATATTGGCATCATAAAATTAAAATTTTTTTACTTTTGGAAGATATCAGAGGGCTTCAAAGTTCAGCAGCAATTTTCCAATTTTTCACAAAATTTTTTAAATCTGAATTTTTCAGGGACCAGTTCAGGTTTGAAGTGGATTTGAAGAGTCTTCTTATTAGAAATACCCCACAAATGACCCCATTATAAAAACTGCACCCCTCAAAGTATTCAAAATGACATTCAGTGTGTTAACCCTTTAGGTGTTTCACAGGAATAGCAGCAAAGTGAAGGAGAAAATTCTAAATCTTAATTTTTTACACTCGCATGTTCTTGTAGACCCAGTTTTTGAATTTTTACAAGGGGTAAAAGGAGAAAAATCCTCTCAATATTTGTAACCCAATTTCTCTCGAGTAAGGAAATACTTCATATGTGGATGTCAAGTGTTCGGCGGGCGCAGTAGAGGGCTCAGAAGGGAAGGAGCGACAGTGGAATTTTGGAGAGTCAGTTTTTCTGAAATGGTTTTTGGGGGGCATGTCACATTTAGGAAGTCCCTATGGTGCCAGAACAGCAGAACCCCCCCCCCACACACACATGGCATACCATTTTGGAAACTACACTCCTCAAGGCACGTAACAAGGGGTCCAGTGAGCCTTAATGCCCCACAGGTGTTTGACAACTTTTCCTTAAAGTTGGATGTGTAAATGTGTAAATTTTCACTAAAATGCTGTTTTTTCCCCAAATTTTACATTTTTGCAAGGGGTAATAGGAGAAAATTACCCCCAAAATTTGTAACCCCATTTCTTCTGAGTATGGAAATACCCCATGTGTGGATGTCAAGTGCCCTGCGGTCGAACTACAATGCTCAGAAGAGGAGGAGTGCCATTGAGCTTTTGAAGAGTAAATTTGTTTGGAATGGTAGTCAGGGGCCATGTGCGTTTCCAAAGCCCCCGTGGTGCCAGAACAGTGGACCCCCCCCCACATGTTACCCCATTTTGGAAACTACACCCCTCACAGAATTTAATAAGGGGTGCAGTGAGTATTTACACCCCACTGGCATTTGACAGATCTTTGGAACAGTGGGCTGAGCAAATTAAAAATTAAATTTTTCATTTTCACGGACCACTGTTCCAAAAATCTGTCAGACACCTGTGGGGTGTAAATGCTCACTGTATCCCTTATGACATTACGTGAGGGGTGTAGTTTCCAAAATGGGGTAACATGTTGGGGGGGGTCCATTGTTCTGGCACTATGTGGGCTTTGTAAACACATGTGGCCTTCAATTCCGGACACATTTTCTCTTCAAAATCCCAATGGCGCTCCTTCTTTTCTGAGCATTGTAGTTCGCCCGCCGAGCACTTTACATCCACATTTGGGGTATTTTCTTACTCAGAAGAAATGGGGTAACTAATTTTGTTTTTGTTTTTTCCTATTTTCCCTTGTGAAAATGAAATATTTAGGGTAACACCAGCATTTTTGTGAAAAAAAAAATTTTTTTTCATTTTCCCATCCAACTTTAACGAAAATTTGGCAAACACCTGTGGGGTGTTAAGGCTCACTATACCCATGGTTACATTCTGTGAGGGGTTTAGTTTCCAAAATGGGGTCACATGTCGGTATTTATTATTTTGCGTTTATGTCAGAACCGCTGTAAAATTAGCCACCCCTGTGCAAATGACCAATTTAGGCTTCATGTACATGGTGCGCTCTCACTCCTGAGCCTTGTTATGCGTCCGCAGAGCATTTTACGCCCACATATGGGGTATATCCGTACTCAGGAGAAATTGCGTTACAAATTTTGGGGGTCTTTTTTTCCTTTTACCTCTTGTGAAAATAAAAAGTAAAGGGCAACACCAGCATGTTAGTGTAAAAAAAAAAAAATTTTTCCCTAACAGGCTGGTGTAGACCCCAACTTTTCCTTTTCGTAAGGGGTAAAAGGAGAAAAAGCCCTCCAAACTTTGTAGTGTAATTTCTCCCGAGTACGCAGATACCCCATATGTGGCCCTAAACTGTTTCCTTGAAATACGACAGGGCTCAGAAGTGAGAGAGCGCTATGCGCATTTGAGGACTAAATTAGGGATTGCATAGGGGTGGACATAGGGGTATTCTACGCCAGTGATTCCCAAACAGGGTGCCTCCAGCTTTTGCTAAACTTCCAGCATGCCTGGACAGTCAGTGGCTGTCCAGAAATGCTGGGAGTTGTTGTTTTGCATCAGCTGGAGGCTCCGTTTTGGAAACACTGCCGTACAATAAGTTTTTAATTTTTATTGGGGGGGGGACAGTGTAAGGGGGTGTATATGTAGTGTTTTACCCTTTATTTTGTGTTAGTGTAGTGTAGTGTAGTTTTTTTAGGGTACATTCGCACTAGCGAAGGTTTACAGTGAGTTCCCTGCTAGGAGTTAGCACTGCGGCAAAAAATTTGCCGAATCTCATACTTAAGCCATACTTAAGCCTCATACTGTAAGCCTGCCCGTGTGAATCTACCCTGTACGTTCACATGGGGGGGCAAACCTCCAGCTGTTTCAAAACTACAACTCCCAGCATGTACTGACAGACCATGAAGGCTGGGAGTTGTACTTTTGCAACAGCTGGAGGCACACTGGTTGGAAAACCTTCAGTTAGGTTCTGTTATCTAACTCAATATTTTCCAACCAGTGTGCCTCCAGCTGTTGCAAAACTACAACTCCCAGCATGTACTGATCACCGAAGGGCATGATGGGAGAAGTAGTTATGCAACAGCTGGAGGGATCGCAACTACAACTCCCAGCATGCTGGGATTTGCAGTTTTGCAACATCTGGAGAGCTACAGTATAGAGACCACTGCAAACTGTGGCCCTCCAGATGCTGCAAAACTACAAATCTCAGCATGCCCAGACAGAAAACAGTTGTGTGGGCATGCTAGGAGTTGTAGTTTTGCAAGATCTGGAGGGCTATAGTTCAGAGACTACCATATAGTGGTCTCAAACTGTAGCCCTCCAGCTGTTGCAAAACTACAACTCCCAGCATGCCCAAACAGCTGTCTGGGCATGCTGGGAGTTGTAGTTTTGCAACATCTGGAGTGCTACAGTATAGAGACCACTATATAGTGGTCTCGGACTGCAGCCCTCCAGATGTTGCTAGGCAACTTACCGGCTTCCGTCGGATCCAGGGAGCCTGCTGCAAGTCATCGCCGCCCGCCGATCTCCAACACCGATCGCCGCCCGCAGCCTCCGCAGATCGGTAAGTGGACTCCGGCGCCGGTCCTCTGTCGTTTCCCCGTTCTGCCCCGCCTATTGTGGGTGGGCAGGATGGGGAAAACGAACGTTAACCCCCCCCCCCCCCGCTCCAGATCTGCTATTGGTGGTCGCGTCTAGACCACCAACAGCAGGGATAGGAGGGGTGGCACCCCTGCCACCTCACTCCTATCTCTTCAGGGGGATTGTGGGTGTCTTAGATTGTGGGCGATACCCCTTATATTCTGGGTCACCGGGTCACCATAGACCCGTAATGACCCAGAATCGCGCAAATCGCAAGTGTGAATTCACGGTCCCCGCCCGGCGGGATGCAAAATTCCCACGGACGTATGAGTACGTGCCTGGTCCTTAAGAGGTTAAAGTCTGCTACTGACATTGCCGCAACACTTATTTTCCATGCTTGGTGGGTAAGAGGTTAACTGCTAGTCTCAATGTGCTGAGTCTATATTTCTACAACTTGAAAAACACTATGATTGATTTGTTGGGCAAAGGTCAATGATAGTTAATCAGAGAGCATGGAAACGATTATATCTACTGCTCAATAGGAGACGTCTAAATGTCTAAATTCAGAGGATACCATGCACCGGCTTTATACACAAGTAGGAAGACGACCCAGCATCTTTAAAGGGGTTATCCAGGAAAAAACTTTTTTTTATATATCAACTGGCTCCAGAAAGTTTAACAGATTTGTAAATTACTTCTATTAAAAAATCTTAATCCTTTCAGTACTTATGAGCTGCTGAAGTTGAATTGTTCTTTTCTGTGTAAGTGCTCTCTGATGACACGTGTCTCGGGAGCTGTCCAGAATAGAAGTAAATTCCCATAGGAACTGCACAGAGCAGAATAGGTTTCCTGTGGGAATGTGCTTCTACGCTGGACAGCTCTCAAGACACGTGTCATCAAAGAGCACTTAGACAGAAAAGAACAACTCAACTTCAGCAGTTGATAATTATTGGAAGGATTAAGATTTTTTAATAGAAGTAATTTACAAATCTGTTTAACTTTCTGGAGCCATTTGATCTAAATAAAAAAGTTTTTCCTGGAATACCCCTTTAAGCCTCATGCACATTGCTCTACAGTGGTCCCTCAAGTTACAATATTAATTGGTTCCAGGACGACCATTGAATGTTGTAACCATTGTATGTTGAGATCAGAACTCTATGGAAACCTGGTAATTGGTTCTGAAGCCACCAAAATGTCATCCAAAAATAGTAAAAAGTAAAACTAAGTAGATAACTAATATAGATAAAGCAAGTCCTTACATATAAAAGTAAGAAAGATCTGCTGGGAGCTGTAAATCAATGTCTATTTCAGTGTTTCCCAACTAGGGTTCCTCCAGCTGTTGCAAAACTACAACTCCCAGCATGCCCGGACAGCCAAAGGCTGTCCGGGCATGCTGGGAGTTGCAGTTTTGCAACAGATGGAGGCAACCTCTTTGGAAAAACACTGGTCTATGTAGAGGACAGAATATTCTTCAGGGACCTGTACAGAACACACAATGTCCTAAAAAAAGAAAATGGAGCCGCCCTCACCTGATGTCCAAAGAAGAAGCTAACCCTGACAGAGGTAAAGAGTACAGAACATGTAATACCTCCCTGTACTGTAGGGGGCGCTAACAGACACCAGTCAGTGCATGCACTTCAGTAATACAGATAAAGAGTAGTACAGAACATGTAATACGTCCCTGTACTGTAGGGAGCGCTAACAGACATCAGTCAGTGCATGCACTTTAGGAATACAGGGGTTTTACCAGTAAAATATCCATTCTGATTGGTCGGTTTTTCCAGCCATTGACACGTTTCGCAGATTCCATAGCATTGTACGTTGAGTCTGGTTTCAAGTTACAGTGGTCCAGAAAAGACCATTGTATGTTGAAACTATTGTATGTTGAGGCCATTGTAAGTTGAGGGATCAATGTATTTGGGATACGTATTACTTGGATCCAGAATACAGTGCCTATAACCTACAATGGAAAATCCCCATAGCAAACCTCTTCTAAACTGGGCGGTTCCCAAGACACGTGTCATCAGAGAGTACTTAGACAGAAAAGAACAACTCAACTTCAGAAGCTCATAAGTACTGAAAGGATTAAGATTTTTTTAATAGAAGTAATTTACAAATCTGTTTAACTTTCTGGAGCCAGTTGATATATATATAAAAAAAAAGTTTCTTCCTGAATAACCCCTTTAATATGGCATCTAGATAGCAGCTCTATCCATGAAAAGTTGTCTACTCTATAATGTTAACATGCAAGTGCCAGGATTTTCTCTTGAAACAGGGAAATTTTCTCTTGAAATTGCATATTATCGGGAACTTGTCGTCAGTTTCATGTAGCCTGGACCATGGGACAACCTGCCTTATACCAGTGATGTACGAATTACTCTGAAACACTGCAGTGATTTGCAAGATGGCAAAGTAAGCAAGTGGAGGCAGTCTAATGCTCTGGGCAATATTTTACTCAGAAACATATGTTACTTTGACACATATCACCTATCTTAATGGTGCTGCACACCAACTAAAACCCTTCAATGCCAACAGTATTTCCTAATGGTCCCCATCCTGCAGAATAATGCATCTCCCACACTGCAAAAATTCTTCAGGATTGATTTAAGAAACATGATGGAGTACTGACTTGGCCTTTCAATCTGGTTGAAGGTCAAAAAGTTGGAAAAGCAAGTCCAATTCATGGATGCCCACCTTCAGGGGTATTGTGAAGTCCATGCTTCAATGGGTCAGAGTAGCATTTTTGGTATTACGAAGGGGGCCTACACAGCATTAGCCAGGGGGTTTTAACATAATCACTGATAGGTGTAGATGAACTTAATTGTTATAACTCATACAATAAAATGTAAGCATAATTTAACATGTTCAGAGAACTATGAGAAAATAAACACAATCAAAATCCAAAGATGGAATTTAACTTTTTGCACATTGTTCTAAATATAAATTAGTCATTATGGGAGAAGATTTATCAACTGGTTTGCACCTGCTAAGATGCATGCACTGTGTTTTTAATTCTTTGCATTGATTTACGCCAAAGTTATCATCTAATATTTAGCTATTTTCATGATGTCTGTGCTGGCTCCATAATTTTGCTTGCTATGTTTTTGCAGGGGGTGTGGTTTGAAGATTCCCTGGTTGGAAAGAACACGCTTCAAACTAAAAAAAAATCAAGATCTCACACAGTAATGTCAGCAAAAAAATCGAACTTACGAGACTAGGAATGTTGTAAGTCAAAAATGGAAATATTTATGTCTTAAGAGTTAAAATTACTTTGAGGGCAAAGAGCTAGACTGAACATATACAGTAATCCTTCAAGTGACAATATTAAAGGGGTACTCCAGTGGAAAACATATCTTTTTTTTTTTTTTTTTTTTTTTTTTTTTTAAATCAACTGGTGCCAGAAAGTTAAAGGGGTATTCCGTGCTTAATTAACTTTTAACTATCCTGCCCATTATGAAGAATTATGCTAGTTCTAGATTTACTTGCTACACCGCTCTGCCATGGATCGTCTTCTTTTTCTTCTTTATATGGTCCCCCCAGGTCTAGCGTTTCCGTTTAGGTGTGGATGAAGTTCGTCTAGTAATCCTTTTGCGGCTCAAGGCGGCAGCTGGTGTCTTGTATTTCCTCTCAAGCCAGCCCCCTGATGATGTTTGCTGTCCATCTGTACGTCCTGATGTGCCAGTGTTCTCTATGTTCCCGCATTCTGCAGATTTCCGAGATCACGAGACGCCGGCACGTCAGGACGTACAGAAGGACCGCAAATGTCATCAGGGGGCTGGCTTGTGAGGTAATACAAGAAATAGCCAAGTCCCCTGATACCAGCTGCCGCCTCGAGCCGCAAAGGATTGTGAGAAGAACGTCATCCATACCTAAATGGAAAAGCTAGACCTGGGGGGACAATATAAAGAAGAAAAGAAGACGATCCATGGCAGAGCGGTGTAGCAAGTAAATGTAGAACTAGAATAATTCTTCATAATGGGCAGGATAGTTAATAGTTAGTTAAGCCTGGAATACCACTTTACACAGATTTGTAACTTACTTCTATTTAAAAATCTTAATCCTTCCAGCACTTTTCAGCTGCTGTATGCTACAGAGGAAGTTGTATTTTTTTTCTTTTCTGTCTGACCACAGTGCTCTCTGCTGACACCTTTGTCCATTTCAGGAACTGTCCAAAGCAGGAGAAAATCCCCATAGCATACCTCTCCTGCTCCAGACAGTTCCTGACATGGACAGAGGTATCAGCAGAGAGCACTGTAGTCAGACAAAAGAAATGTAAAAAGAAAAGAACTTCCTGTGGAGCATACAGCAGCTGATAAATACTGGAAGGATTAAGATTTTTAAACAGAAGTAATTTACAAATATGTAAATAAGTACCCCTTTAATTGGTTCCAGGATGACCATTGTATGTTGAAACCATTGTATGTTGAGACCATAACTCTATGGAATCCTGGGAATTGGTTCTAAAGCCCCAAAATGCTATCCAAAAATTGAGTATTAAAGAAAAATGAGTGGATAACTTATATGGATAAAGCAAGTCCTTACATATAAAAGTAAAAAAAATCCTGGAAGCTGTAAATCACTGTCTATGTAGAGGACAGGCGCTTCTTCAGGGTCCTGTACAGAACACGCAATGTCCTAAAAAAGTAAAATGGAGCCGCCCTTACCTAGTGTCCAAAGGAGCAGCTAACTGTGGCACAGGTAAAGAGTAGTAAAGAACATGTAATACCTCCCTGTACTGTAGAGAGACGCTACCAGACAGACAGTCAGTGCATGCACTTCAGTAATACAGTTGTTTTACCAATGAAATGTCCATTCTGATTAGTCAGATCTTCCAGCCATTGACACGTTTCACAGATCTGGACTGTCTGTAGTATTGTATGTTGACTATGGTTTCAAGTTGCAATAGTCCAGAAAAAAACATTGTATGTTCAAACTATTGTAACCTAAGGCCATTGTAAGTTGAGGGACCACGGTATACAGTATTTATGGCGTATACAAGTGGTATGTCATAAATGTCTCATGTTCACCAAATGACTGTGTTTACTGTGGTCCAAACAAGCAGTGTAACCATGATAGATAGAAAGCATGTAAAGCGACACGTTAGAGCAACAGCATGCTGTGAAATCAATATCAATAATAAAATATTAATAATCCTCACCTAAAATCATTAGAATGAAGACCACAGACAAGTGGAATCATTGTGTAGAAACCCATGTCAGATTTGTCATAAGTTGTACAGACCAGATACAGACTAGTGTAGTCTTATTCTGCTCTGCCTACAGTCAAAGTAGGAGGCCGGGGAAACAGATCAATGGAAAACAGCAGATGTCAGGGTGGAGATTCACTCCCATGCCAGGCACTGAACTTGCTTCTGCTGTCGAAGAGTTCACTAAGTGTTACTAAATAAACAAGAAATCCTAAAGAATTGTTACTTTATATAAACTTACTTAAAACAAGAAAATATACAACAGGTCAGCGAATGGCTGTCCAGGCATGCTGGGAGTTGTAGTTTTTCAAGACCTGGAGGCACCCTTGGTTCTACACAGTATATTTACATAGCTTTGAGATCCATTCATTTTGTCAACTTTAGGAGTTAACATAAAAACCATGTGTGGAAATGTCCAAAATTGCTGATTTGAGGTCATGTCACATCCCAGAAAAACAGTGATCAAAAAGTCAAATATACGCAAAAGTGGTACTGATGAAAACTGTTACGCCGAGCGCTCCGGGTCCCCGCTCCGCCCCGGAGCGCTCACAGCATTCTCCTATTCGCAGCGCCCCGGTCAGACCTGCCGACCGGGTGCGCTGCGATAATGTTCCCAGCCGGGATGCGATTCACGATGCGGGACGCGCCCGCTCGCGATGCGCGTCCCAACTCGCTTACCAGACCCGTTCCCCGTCTGTGCTGTCCGGCGCGCGAGGCCCCGCTCCTTAGGGCACGCGCGCGCCGGGTCTTTGCGATTTAAAGGGCCGGTGCGCCACTGATTGGCGCATGAGGTTTTAATCAGTACCTTCACCTGTGCACTTCCCTACTTATACCTCACTTCCCCTGCACTCCCTTGCCGGATCTTGTTGCCATTGTGCCAGTGAAAGCGTTTCCTTGTGTGTTCCTAGCCTGTGTTCCAGACCTCCTGCCGTTGCCCCTGACTACGATCCTTGCTGCCTGCCCTGACCTTCTGCTACGTCCGACCTTGCTCTTGTCTACTTCCTTGTACCGCGCTTATCTCAGCAGTCAGAGAGGTTGAGCCGTTGCCGGTTGATATGACCTGGTTGCTACCGCCGCTGCAAGACATCCCGCTTTGCGGCGGGCTCTGGTGAATACCAATAGCAACTTAGAACCGGTCCACCGACACGGTCCACGCCAATCCCTCTCTGGCACAGAGGATCCACCTCCAGCCAGCCAAATCGTGACAAAAACTACATATCACGGCACAAAAAAACAGCCCTCATACAGCCCCGTATACGGATAAATAAAAAAGTTATGGGGGTCAGAACAGGACAATTTTAAACATACTGTAATGACTGGAGGTGGAGAAGTGGATCTGCTGGACCTGTGTGGATAATGGCGTGGGCCATACCAGGGAGCGGAGTCTAAGGTGCCACTGGTATTCACCAGAGCCCACCGCAAAGCGGGATGGCCTTGCTGTCGCAGGCGGCACCCAGGTTGCTACCCCTGATACGACTCGTCTACACAGGCTGCCGAGGTGTAACGTGGAGCAGGTAGGATGAGACAACTCATAGTCAGGACAGGCAGAGGTCAGGGCAGGCGGCACATGAGCAAGGTCAGGTCACAGAGCAAGAGGTCAGATACCCGGCAAGACTAAACACTAGGGAACGCTTTCTCTCAGGTTAAGGAGCACAAAGATCCGGCAAGGTAAAAGAGGAAGTGCTGACCCTTATAAGGTCAGCGAGCAGCATAAACCAATTAAGGGAGTACTAGGAGTACTTTAAATTTCAGAGAGCCGGCACGTGCGCCAGCAGACTGAGGGAGCAGGAGCGTGGAGAGGTAAGTTACGACATGCGGACCGCGGGGCCGCCGGCACTGGGGACAGAACAAGGGTGCGCCAGCATGTCTGGCCGCAGCGTAACCCCAACACATACAAATTTTGTTAAAAAAGTTTTCGTTTTTTTTTTTTTTTTAAAGCAGTACAACAATAGAAAAGCATGTAAACATGGGCTTCATTTCAGTCATATTGACCCACAGAATAAAGTGAACATGTCAGTTCCATAAAGTGCACTGCGTAAAAAAAAAAAAAAAATTGCGGGTTTCTTATCAATTCCCCACCATAAATATTTTGGTTGGTTCATAGATTTTATGGTAAAATAAAAGGTGTCATAACAAAGAACAATTGGTGGCGCAAAAAACAAGCCCTCATATGGATCTGTAGATGAAATAATAAAAGGAGGAAAAAACAAAAACACTAAAATAAAAATTTCCTGTGTCTTCAAGGCCAAAATGGGTCCTTAAATGGGCACTGTCAGATACAATTACTTTTGATATGTTCTAAAGCATGCAAAAACAATATGTTTTCAAATGCAATTGCTTTCATCAGAAAATTTTCAGTATTTCATACTGAAAAAGCCAGTCAAAAAACTGGCCACTAGGGGTCCGCCTGCCTCCTGGGACACATACCAGTCCTACAGTGTCCAGTGGTCATGGACATGTCATGGACACCATGAGTGATTGACAGGGCTGCAGGCAGGTCCAGGGCCCTTTGTGAGTCAGAGCAGAGTGAGGGAGGAGGTGGAAGAGTCATCACAGTGAGGAGAAGAGAGGGACACGCCCCATGCCTTTGCATGGACAGAAACCTCACTGAGCAATGACTGTAAGTAAATAAAGGTAATTCAGAGATAAATATAGGTCGTAGACACATAAAAATTAAATGCACATGATCAGGATGAGGTACTGAGCAACATTTTTTTGGGGGGGGGGTGGGGGAATCTGACAGGTACGCTTTAACGGATTAAATTCTTTGTCTCAAAGCACTGTCAAGCATTTGGCCTGTTTTTACCACTAGTAGTTTTGTGATCTCATCATGTTATCATGGGGGCACAGTATTTGTGCTCCTGTGATTGGTAGCATGGGGACAGCTGCAGTTTACAGCCACCACCTTCCAACTGATGCTAGACATGCAACTCTTGGTCCTGTATATATTATATGTCCTAGCTGGAGTAAAACCAGGAAAGTAGCTTATAGAGAAGGATTTGGGTTTATTTGTAGATTATACACTACAGAATAGCAAATAATGTCAATCAGCTGCTTCTAAAGCCAGCAAAATATTGTCATGAATTAAAAGAGACAAATACTTGCAGCAGGAGAGGGGTCATAATATTACTATTTTAATATTATTGGGAATCCCAATAGTCAAGCCCTTACCAATTAGCTTGTTATCCCCTATCCTGTGGGAATACAGAATAACAGATTAGTTAAAATCTTAAAAGTCTTAAACAATCAATATTGTTATAAAACAAATCTATAAATAGGTTGTTGAAAATGGCACAGATTGCACCAAATTTATTAGACTGAAACATGCAGCACAATAAATTTGGGGCCACTCCCTAGATATGTTATATATGATTGTTTTAAGTGAAAAGAAAAATGTGTGCTGCTGTTTAAAAAATATATTTAGCACATTTTACAACTTTCCTTAACCATCTCCCTTTTTCTAGACAAATTTAAAACTGTTATGGAAATAATAGCCCTGATTTACTATTGTAATGTCGGGTTGTGCGCCAGATTCTGTCTGCGCCAGAACCCGAGTAACTCTCCATTTTACTGAGAAAACCCCAAAAAGTGGGCGTGGTCACCGAAAAGGGGTCGTGTCTCCGACATTTTCACAAAAACCCATCATATTTACTTACATATTTACATCTCTGTCCATTTTAAGAACTGTCCAGAGTAGGAGAAAATCCCCATAGCAAACATATGCTGCTCTGGACAGTTCTTAAAATGGACAGAGATGTCAGCAGAGAGCACTGTGGTCATGATGTCAGCAGAGAGCTCTGTGTTCCAAAAAAGAAAATAATTTCCTCTGTAGTATACAGACCCTAAAAAGTACTGGAAAGATTAAGATTTTTTAATAGAAGTAATTTACAAATCTGTTTAAAGGGGTTATCCAGGAAAAAACTTTTTTTTGTATATCAACTGGCTCCAGAAAGTTATACAGATTTGTAAATTACTTCTATTAAAAAATCTTAATCCTTTCAGTACTTATGAGCTTCTGAAGTTGAGTTGTTCTTTTCTGTCTAAGTGCTCTCTGATGACACGTGTCTTGGGAACCGCCCAGTTTAGAAAAGGTTTGCTATGGGGATTTGCTTCTAAACTGGGCGGTTCCCGAGACACGTGTTATCAGAGAGCACAGACAGAAAAGAACAACTCAACTTCAAAAGCTCATAAGTACTGAAAGGATTAAGATTTTTTAAAAGAAGTAATTTACATATCTGTTTAACTTTGATATATAAAAAAAAGTATATTTTTCCTGGATAACCCCTTTAACTTTCTGGCACCAGTTGATTTAAAAAAAAAAGTTTTCCATGGGAGTACCTCTTTTAAATAACATACTGGGATTTACAAGAATACATTTTGTAATGTCTCCACATTTATTGTATGATTTAGACAAATTGGCCCTTATTTACTAAGAGTGGAGTGGAGTTTTCTTTGTGGGTTTTAATTCCCTACGATTTTTTTCCCACGATAATTTTAGTACCCATTTAACCATAATATGAACAGAAACTTAGTCTTAGCCTACAGAGAGTCCTCCACATACTTTTAGCCAATCTGCAGACGAGGCTGGGTTCATGCATAGTATTTTGGGTAGTATATTTGTTGGTATTTTAGCCAAAACCAGGAGTGGGTCCAAAACACTTAACCCCCTAAGGACACAGACCATTTTGACCTTAAAAGGGTACTCCGCCACTGGGGACCCCTGCAATCTTTCATGCAGTACCCCACTATCATCAGCCTCTGGAGCAAACATCGCTCCAGGTATCCTTTGGATAGGGGATAAGATGTCTTAAGGTCGGAGTACCCCTTTAAGGACCAGGCCAATTTTAGTTTTTGCACTTTCGTTTTTTCCTCTTCACCTTCTAAAAATCATAACTCCTTAAATGTTGCACCTACAAAGCCATATAAGGGCTTGTACCCCTATAACGTTTTTATTTTTCCGTATATGGGGCTATATGAGGGCAAATTTTTGGCGCTGTGGTCTGTAGTTTTTATCGGTACCATTTTTGTTTTGATGGGACTTTTTGATCTCTTTTTATTAATATTTTTATGTTATATGAAGTGATCAAAAATGCACAATTTTGGACTTTGGTATTTTTTTCTGTGTGTACACCATTGACCTTGCAGTTTAGCTAACCTTATATTTTATTAGTTCGGACATTTAATCGGGGTGATTTAAACTTTTAATAGGGGGATTAATTAACTTTTATAAACTTTTTTTTATTTTTTGTTTACGCTTTTATTTATTTTTTTGCCCCCATAAGGGGCTATACCATGCAATCTTCTGATTGCATAAACTGATCAATGCAATATCATATGCCATAGCATAGCATTGATCAGTATTCTCTGCGCTCTGCTGCTCTAGCCTGCTGAGCAGGCTTGGAGCAGCAGATCGCCGATCAGACGACGAGGAGGCAAGTGAGGACCCTCCTGTTGTCCATTAAGCTGATTGGGACATCACGATTATGTCACGGTTGTCCTGATCAGCTCCGCTGAGCTGCTGGGATACTTTTGGTTTCATTTTAGACAACTTGATCAACTTTGATCATGGCGTCTAAAGGGTTAATGCCGGGCATCGACCCGATTGCCCATGCCTGGCATTAACCCTGGGTCCTGGCTGCTGATAGCAGTCGGGACCCACAGGGTTTAAAGCGTTCTCCGGTTGTGAGAACGGTTTAAATGCCCTGAGTCCATAAGGATTTGGGAATGGGGGCGTGCGCGTGTTAAACATGTGCAAATCCTTTCATTACAGTTTTACTCTGTGTAAGTTCCACTCCTGGTTTTGGATACAAATACTAGCCAAATAATGACCAAAATACTATGTGTAAACCTAACCTAATACTAAAAGTATAGTTTGATATCTATTACTTGGCTACTGAGGAATAAGACAGGAATAAGGACACGAGGATGCCAGGGACTGCTATCATTACATCACCTACTATATTCCCCTTCAGCCGGACACATCACCGTGAAAGCCTGTGTTGCCAGGACCATCTACTCAACTTTACTGGGACCACACATGCATACTGAGTCCGGACGCCGCTCCGTGTCAGCGCCGACAGATACCCTCACTGCGAGACTGCCACTCCCGAGGATGCCGGCTGCATTCCGCCAGTAAGCAAAAAAACTACATTAATGGCACACAGGTACCATCTAACTATTACTGAACTAACATTATCAGATTCTTTCCTCCTGAATTAATTTACTTATCGTTCCCTGAATTGCGCTTTTCTTGAACTTTACCAATATATTACCCCTTGAACTGTGACATCTAATGATCGGACCCCTTCATTTATGGACACTTCTCCTAAGGTGGTTGCAAGATAGTGACATTTGAACATTTTAATTTTAATTTCCATTTTTATGTTGCCATTTATGCTATTATATTGACATCTGGCGCAAGGGCCCTGCCCAGATGTAGGTTATTATTTTGTGAATAAATCGCTATTTTACTATATTTTACTGTCATCCTCGATTCAGGTCTTAATTAATATAATTTATCAATTATTTATCCATTATTTACCCATTATTTATTGCTATTTTATTATTTCCTCAATATTATTACCGTATATACTCGAGTATAAGCCGACTCGAATATAAGCCGAGGCCCCTAATTTCACCCCAAAAACCCAGGAAAAGTTATTGACTCGACTATAAGCCTAGGGTGGGAAATACATCATCCCCCCCCTGTCATCATCCAGACCCCCGTCATTAACGCCCTCATCATCATCACCCTGTCATTATCCCCCCTTCATCATCATCACCTGTCATCATCCCCCCCTTCATCATTACCCTGTCATCATCCCCCCTTCATCACTACCCTGTCATCATCCCACACCAGCCCCTTCATCATTACCCTGTCATCATCCCCCCCTTCATCATCCCCCCCTTCATCATTACCCTGCCATCATCCTCCCCTTCATCATCCTCCCCTTCATCATCCCCCCCTTCATCATTACCCTGTCATCATCCCCCCCTTCATCATTACCCTGTCATCCTCCCACACCACCCCCTTCATCATCACCGCTTGTCAATGTCTGATTTAACAGTGGTCTTCAACCTGTGAACCTCCAGATGTTCCAAAACTACAACTCCCAGCATGCCTGGACAGCCACCAGCTGTCCGGGCATGCTGGGAGTTGTAGTTTTGAAACATCTGGAGGTCCGCAGGTTGAAGTCCTCTGCCCGGGCCTTCATCATCATCCAGACCCCCCCCCTCCCCCCCTTTAGTTTTGTACTCACCTCCGCTCGGCAGGACGTTCGGGTGAGCTGGTCCGGGCCAACTGTGCTGCAGGACCGTCCGATGGGGAGGGATAGTCGTTCCTGGCTGTCCATCTTCACCGGGTGGGCCTCTTCTTCGCGCTTCGTGCCCGTCCCCGGAATAATGACGTTGCCTTGACGACGACGCACAGGGACGCAACGTCAGGTGAGTACAAAACTAAAGGGGGGAGGTGGGGGGCTGGATGACGACGAAAGCCCGGGCAGTGGTCTTCAACCTGCGGACATCCAGATGTTTCAAAACTACAACTCCCAGCATGCCCGGACAGCCGATGGCTGTCCGGGCATGCTGGGAGTTGTAGTTTTGAAACATCTGGAGGTCCACAGGTTGAAGACCACTGAGGGCGGAGAGTTCCCTCGAGTATAAGCCAAGGGGGGTGTTTTCAGAACGAAAAATCATGCTGAAAAACTCGGCTTATACTCGAGTATATATGGTACATTTATCTTACCACATTGTCCTCTCATCATCCTTTCCTAGTCTATTCCCCCCCCTCCCCCCCCCCCTTTTTCATTCACTATCCTTGAGGACTGGTCATATATAATTATTTATTATATACATTCTTCCACTTATTTATGTCTTTTTGGGATTTAGACCAATCCAGTTAACCTCAGGATAGCTTACCTGAGTGAGCTACACATACCTCTTGTTGTTTCCAATTAATACTAAAACTAGCCAGAAATCAGGGAGTGTCCGATTTTTATCAATGTTGTATGATCTATCCTTTCGAAAAACCATAAAACATCATGGAGAGAAAAGCTTATCCATTATCACCTGCCTATGTTATTAAACTATATTGGTTGTATCAACATTTAGATTCAAATCTAACAATAGTATAAAATGATGAGTATTGATGAGTGAGTACACACAACATATGATTGTGAATACGATATACACAGATACACTTGGAGGCAACCTGTTTTCACCTTAAAGTACATTATGAGAGTAAAGGATTACTTATGTGTGTAGGATTACATTTCTGGCCTGATGTATTCATACAGTAATCCTTCATTCTCCTCACTGGTTAATAGGCCTTTCTTTACATATATAACATTTGAACCGTTCAACAATCAGTTTTGTAATACTTTTTGCTAGCACAATATTGACAAAAGATCACACACTTATATTATGTAAGCAGAACACTGCAGGAAATGTGCTGACCCACTACTGAGTGATAACCAAGCACAACACTGCATTACGTAAGCAAAAACACCATGAACTGTTCCTAAAAATTGCACATGACAAATAATGGTAGGGGGAAGTATTGTCCTTACTAGGGATGAGCGAATCTGACAAATCTGAATTTGTTACGAATTTCAGGAAAAATTTGATTCGCAACGAATATAGGTGATTCGATCGCGCAAATTGCTTCACTAAACTCCATTTAGTCCGGTCCAGGCTCCAGGGCATCTAAAATGGCGGATCCAAATGTGAGGACATGGGGCAAGGAACCCTGGAAGGTGGGAACAAGGGTAGGTGGGATCACCCTGAATCACATGATGCATGCAGCCTATCAGCTGCCAACCACCCTGTGATGTCACAGCCCAATATAATCGGCATCCATCTTGCAGCCGGTCATTTCAGCCTTTTATTGCTGAGAGATAGAGAGGGACAGATAGCGCTGTGTATTGCACTGAGAAGCATTTTTCCAGCAGCGATTCACCTCCCAGTCACATCAGCGTTCTGTTGCTCATCAGCGTTCTGTTGAGAGTGGTGTACTATTTTGTTCCTGTTAAAGGCTTAAGGGTCTAGATACTGTGAAAGGCTAGCCAAAAGTACACACTGGCTGGTGTTGTATAAAATACTGTTTTAAGCGTACTGTAGCGCATTGCCCTCACCTCATAAGTGCATACCACATACGTACATCTAAGTAGTGTACTATTTTGTTCCTGTTAAAGTCTTAAGGGCCTAGATACTGTGAAAGGCCAGGCAAAAGTACACACCGGCTGCTGTTGTACACAAATACTATTTTAAGCGTAGTGGAGCGTATTCAACTCCCCTCATATACGCACTAAGTATGTCAGGCAGAGAAGTGCCAGGACGTGCACAGAGGAGTGGCAGAGGCATAAATTCGTCAGGCAGAGGTCGCAGCAGACTAGGGGTGAGTGGCAGCAGGAGTCGCTGAGAAAGGCCTGAGCTCCCGGTATCAGCTAGCGGTCGTGTCTCGACCAGCAACCCATCTGCCGTCATTGATTGGTTAACATGGTCATCAACTTCCTCACAAGTGACAACTGACACCCCCAGTCAACAGTCGGTGGGTTCCTGAGACACAACCCTCAGTTGGCATGGCCCGGGAGCAGTCCCTGTCCTCCCATTGCCTCTGTCCTCTGCTGGTCCCTCCCCCACAGAAGTATCTTATGCTGTGGGTTCAGCTCCACTATTTAGTTGTCATAAGCAGCGCTCCGGCTGGACATTCCGGCCGTGAGTGCAGCTTTCCCCGTGTCCTGGCCCCCGGCGGGGCTGGGATTCGCATCGCGGGACGCGCCCGCATGCAAGTACCAGCCCGTCACTCACCTCAGTCCCCTGCCTCTGTCCCTCAGCTCCGACGCACGCACCCCCGCCCTCTAGCACGCGCACGAGCCAGAGCTGTGAAATTTAAAGGGCCAGTGCGCCCTTAATTAGTAGTATCACCTGCACCTTTTTTATAAGTTCTAACTCCTCCTTAGCACCCCTGCCGGATCTTTATTTGCCCTGCACCTTAGAGAAAGCACTTCTAGTTATTCCTTGCCGTGTACCAGACCTCTGTATTCCGTGACCCGACCGTGTTTCTAGCCGCCAGCCTTTTGACCTTCTGCTACCCTACTGACTACGCTCCTGTGCCGCCTGTCCTGACCTCTAGCCTGCCCGACTACGTCTTGCCTATTCCTTTGGTACCACGCTCCACCTCAGCCGCCTGTGTGGTCGAGTAATGCCAGGGGTAGCGACCTGGGTGTCGCCTGCCACAGCAAGTCCAAACAGGGCTCAGGTGAAAACCAGCTGCACCTTAGACTCGGCTCCCTGGCATGGCCCGCGTCATCTGCCACACAGGTCCAGTGGATCTACTACTTCACCTGCTCCAGACTACCGTGGAACTACGGATCTACTACTCCCTGGGTACCTGCCATCTGCAGTGAGTCTTACATTAGTGAGGATGATCTAGAGGACAGTCAGCAACTACTGCCCAGCCAAGAAGTGGAGGAGATATCCGCCACTTCCTCTGCCAGGTGGGCAAGTAGTGATGAGGAGAGTGGCGTGGGAGGTGGTGTTGCGAGCGTTCAGGCTCCTGAAGCAGACACTGTTGAGGAACCTGAGGAGGACATCAGTAACGTGCAGACACAACTGAATGATGATGCAGCCAATCGCACTTGGGAGCCGGGTGCAGAAGGGGCTTCATCATCAGCAGGTTGCTTGTGAGGAAGCAGCTGAGCCAGCAAGGCGGTTGCATGGCTGGCAGTCAGCATGGTGGCAGAAGTGGAAATTCAGGAGCCAAACGAGGTAGATCACCTGCTTCGCGGCAGCCTACCTTCCCAGGAGGTAGTGAAAAAGGCGTTCCTGAAGTCGGCTGCAGTAGCAGTCAATCAGTGCGGACTGTTGGTGGAAAAATCAGCTACTCTGAGGTGTGGCAGTTTTTCATCAAACATCCAGAGGAGGTTAACATGGCCACATGCAAGATGTGTTGGCAGAAGGTGAAGCGTGGCCATGGTCCCAATGTTGGCACCACAGCCCTGCATCAACATACGCAGCATCACCATAAAGCGGCCTGGGAGAACTGTGGCTCCGATGTGGTGATCCAGCCTGCTGCATCACCAGTGGCACACCTGAGCTGTGTGTCATACCCATCTTCTGTCGCTCCAGATGCTCCTGCTCCTCCTACTTAGAGTCAGTCATTCCGACAACAATCCATGTCCAAGAGACAACAGTATCCGCCCACTCATCCAACGGCGCACAAGCTAAATGTGCTCCTATCCAACTTGCTGGTGCTGCAGTCCCTCCCCTTTTCAAGCAGTGGACTCTGCACCTTTCAGAGAACTGATGGCTTGTGCCGAGCCGAGGTGGAGAGTCCCAAGCCGTCATTTCTTTGCGAAGAAGGCAGTACCAGCCCTGCACAATTTTGTGGAACAGAAGGTGGGCCAGTCCTTGAGCCTGTCGGTGTGTACCAAAGTGCATGGCAGCGCCGACATATGGAGCTGTAACTATGGTCAGGGACAATACATGTCCTTTACGGCCCACTGGGTGAATGTGGTTCCTGCACAGCCACAACAGCAACTTGGACAGGTCAAGCCGCTTCCTCCTCCTACTTAGAGTCAGTCATTCCGCCAACAATCCATGTCCAAGAGACAACAGTATGCGCCCACTCATCCAACGGTGCAGAAGCTGAATGTGCTCCTGTCCAAGTTGCTGGTGCTGCAGTCCCTCCCTTTTCAAGACTCTGCACCTTTCAGAGAGCTGATGGCTTGTGCCGAGCCGAGGTGGAGAGTGCCAAGCCGTCATTTCTTTGCGAAGAAGGCTGTACCAGCCCTGCACAATTTTGTGGAACAGAAGGTGGGCCAGTCCTTGAGCCTGTTGGTGTGTACCAATGTGCACGGCACATCTTGCCCATCTAGCTTAGGAAGAATGTGGTTCCTGTACAGCCACAACAACATCAACTTGGACAGGTCGCTTCTTCCTCCATGCTCTCAGGCCGTTGGTCCTGTGACAGTGTGCGACTCCGCCTCCTCATCCTCCACCGTGTCCTCAGCCTCCACTGCCCAGACAAGTCTCAGTGCCCCTCAGTGCATACAATGTGTGCAGGGCATGGCTGTGTCACGCTGTTCTTCACATGGTTTGCCTTGGCGAACGGAGTCACACGGGGGAGGAACTGCTAAAAGTCATTCATGAAGAAATCGAATCATAGCTTACTCCACGAAAACTGGAAATTGGAACCATGGTGACTGACAACGGGAAGAACATCTTGTCTGCGCTGCGACAAAGAAGCCTAAGCCATGCCCCCTGCATGGCACACATGTTCAATCTGGTTGTCAAGTGGTTCCTGAAGTGTTTCTCCCATCTGCAAGACATCCTAACAATGGGAAGAAAACTTTGCATGCACTTCAGCCAATCATTCACTGCAAAGCACACACCCCTTGAGCTGCAGGGTCAGAACAGCATCCCCAAACATAGTCTTCTTTGCGACGTTTCCCCACGTTGGAATTCCACCCTCCATATGTTGGACCGACTATACGAACAGAGAAAAGTCATCACTGATTTCTTGATGATCCAAGCGGAGAGGGGTACTGCCCTGTGTAACGTCAATGTTAACCAGTGGCAGCTCATACGTGACACCTGTCGTTTGCTCAGGCCCTTTGAGGAAGCCACATTATTAGTTAGTCGCCAGGATTACGGGATGAACTACGTTGTTCCACTGCTTCATCTACTGCAACACGTGTTGGAAACGATGGCTGGTCGGGGCACTGGAGACATAGTGCCTACATCTCACAGCCACATGAGCCCTGTGGGGGCTGAATTGTAGAGGAGGAGGAAGGGGGGAGCACAGTGGAGCACAGTTTAGGTTTCATGGGATGGGCGGTTTTTCTAGTCATCTGACAGGGGAGGAGAAGGAGCAGCTAGAGGGTTATGAGGAAGGCGAGACAGCGGGGGTCTCCTACCTTTGCCCGGCGGTGGCGGACAGGGGCAGTTAGGAGCAGTAGCCGTGGCAGCAGCAGAAGCAGCGGCAGCGGTGCAGGCGGCAGGATACAGCAGGAGGTGAGGCCTATTCACCTCCTGCTGTTGCTTAGCAACAACTTTCAGCATGCACATCCAAAGGGCATTCTGGGGGTTGTAGTTATGCAACAGCTGGAGGCACATTTTTTCTATAAAAAAGTGTGTGTCCAGCTTTTGCATAACTACAACTCCCAGCATGCACGGACTACCAAAGGGCATGTTGGGAGTTGTAGCAGTGTGCCTCCAGCTATTGCAAAACTACAACTCTCAGCATGCCCTTCGGCTATCAATGCATGATGAGAGTTTTAGTTTTTCACCAGCTGTAGGCACACTGGTTGTGTATCACTGAGAGTTTGTGACCTAACTCAGTGTTTTGCAACCAGTGTGCCTCCAGCTGTTGCAAAAATAAAACTCCCAGCATGCACAGAGAGACCATACATGCTGGGAGTTCTAGTTTTGCAAAAGCTGGAGGAACACTGGTTGCGAAACCCTGAGTTAGGTAACAAACTCTCAGTGTTTCCCAACCAATGTGCCTCCAGTTGTTGCATAACTACAATTCCCAGCATGTATGCTCTGTTAGTGAATGCTGGGAGTTGTAGTTTTGCAACAGCTGGAGGTTTGACCCCCACCCCCCAGGGTACAATCACACGGGCAGGGGTTTACAGTGAGTTTTCTGCTGCAAGTTTGAGATGCGGCAAATTCTCTGCTGCAGCTCAAACTCCCTGCGGGAAACTCAGTGTAAACCCCCGCCCTTGTGAATGTACACTAAAAACATTACACTACACCTACACAAAATAACAAGTAAAACACTACATATGCACACCCTTACACAGTCCAATCCCCAACCCCCCCCCCCCCCCCCCCCCCAAATAAAAATAAAAAATGTCTTGTACGGCACCGTTTCCAAAATGTTGAAAAACAACAGCCACTGACTGTCTAGACATGCTGGGAGTTTTGCAACAGCTGGAGACACCCTGTTTGGGAAACACTGCCGTAAGGTATTTTGGTGGTGGATGCAAATCCCCAATTTAGGCCTCAAATGCGCATGGGGATCTCTCGCTTTGGAGCCCTGTCGTATTTCAAGGCAACAGTTTGGTGCCACATATGGGGTATTTCCATACTCGGGAGAAATTGCGTTACAAATTTTGGGGGTCTTTTTCTCCTTTTACAACTTATGAAAATGTAAAGTTGGGGTCTACACCAGCATGTTTAAATGTTTACACTAACATGCTGGTGTTGCCCAATACTTTACATTTTCACAAGGAAAAATAGACCCCCTAAATTTGTAAAGCAATTTCTCCTGAGTACGGAAAGACCCCATATGTGGATGCAAAGTGCTCTGCAGGTGCACAACATGGCTCCAAAGAGCACACCATGTACATTTGAGGTCTAAGTTGGTGATTAGCACAGGGGTGGCTGATTTTACAGCAGTTCTGACATAAACGCGAAACAATAAATACCCACATATGACCCCATTTTGGAAACTACACCCCTCACGGAATGTAACAAGGCATATAGTGAGCCTTAACACCCCACGGGTGTTTGACGAATTTTCGTTAAAGTTGGATGGGAAAATGGGGAAAAAAAATTACCCTACATTTCTCATTTCCACAAGGGAAAATAGGAAAAAAAAAAGCCCCCCATTGGGAGCTCCATTGGGCTTTTGGAGAGAAAATGTTTCTGAAATGTAAGGCCATGTGTGTTTACAAAGCCCCCATTGTGCTAGAAGAGTGGACCTCCCCCCCCCCACACACACATATGTGACCCCATTTTGGAAACCACACCCCTCACAGAATTTAATAAGGGGTGCAGTGACCATTTACACCCCACAGGTGTCTGACAGATTTTTGGAACAGTGGTCCGTGAAAATGAAAAATTAAATTTTACATTTGCACAGCCCACTGTTCCTACACCCCTTGTTACTTGCCTTGAGGGGTGTAGTTTCCAAAAAAGTGAGCCATGTGTTTTTTTTTTTGCTGTTCTGGCACCATAGGGGTTTTCTAAATGCGACATGCCCCCCAAAAACCATTTCAGCAAAATTTGATTTAAAAAAGCTCAATGGCGCTCCTTCTCTTCTGAGCATTGTAGTTCGCCTGCAGAGCACTTTACATCCACACATGGATTATTTCCATACTCAGAAGAAATGGGGTTACAAATTTTGGGGGGCATTTTCTCCTATTTCCCCTTGTAAAAATTTCAAATTTGGGGAAAAACCACATTTTAGTGAAAAAAAAATTAAGTAACTTTAACGAAAAGTCATCAAACACCTGTGGGGTATTAAGGCTCACTGTACCCCTTGTTACGTTCCTTGAGGGGTGTAGTTTCCAAAATAGTATGCCATGTGAGGTTTTTTTTTTGGGCTGTTCTGGCACCATAGGGGCTTCCTAAATGTGACATGCCACCCAAAAACCATTTCATAAAAACTGACTCTCCAAAATCCCATTGTCGCTCCTTCCCTTCTGAGCCCTCAACTGCCCCCACAGAACACTTTAAATCCACATATGAGGTATTTCCTTACTCAAGAGAGATTGGGTTACACATTTTGGGGGGATTTCTCTCCTTTTACCCCTTGTAAAAATTCAAAAACTGGGTCTACAAGAACATGCGAGTGTAAAAAATTAAGATTTTTAATTTTCTCCTTCACATTGCTGCTATTCCTGTGAAACACCTAAAGGGTTAACACACTTTCTGAATGTCATTTTGAATATTTTGAGGGGTGCAGTTTTTATAATGGGGTAATTTATGGGGTATTTCTAATATGAAGGCTCTTCAAAACTGAACATGTCCCTGAAAAATTCAGATTTTGAAAATTTGGAGAAAAATTGGAAAATTGCTGCTGAACTTTGAAGCCCTCTGATGTCTTCCAAAAGTAAAAACATGTCAACTTTAAGATGCAAACATAAAGTAGATATATTGCAAAGTGAATCAATATATAATGTATTTGGTATGTCTATTTTCCTTATAAGCAGAGAGCTTCAAAGTAAAAAAAAATGCAACATTTTCAAATTTTTCATGAAATTATGGAATTTTTTCACCAAGAAATGATGCAAGTATCGACGAAAATTTACCACTATGTTAAAGTAGAATCTGTCAGGAAAAAACTATCTCAGAATCAAATTCATAAGTAAAAGCATTCCAGAGTTATTAATGCTTAAAGTGACAGTGGTCAGATGTGCAAAAAATGCTCTGGTCCTTAAGGTAAAAATGGGCTTGGTCCTTAACCCCTTAACAACCACGGACGTAAATGTAAGTCCCGGTTTGGCGGGACTTCCCACACCAGGATGTACAATTACGCCCTATGTATGACCGCGAGCATTGGAGCAGTGCTCGCGTCATACACGGCAGGTTCCGGCTGCTATCAGCAGCTGGGGACCTGCCAGTAATGGCCGAAATCCGCGGATGTCCGCCATGAACCCCTCGGATGCGCCGATCCGATCATCTGTAATGGCGGCCGGAGGTCCCCTCACCTGGCTCCGGCCGTCTCCCAGCGTCTCCTGCACAGGTATGAGATCGAGCAGACCAGAGCAGGAGATAGCCGATAATACTGATCAGTGCTATGTCCTATGCATAGCACTGAACAGTATTAGCAATCAAATGATTGCTATAGATAGTCCCCTATGGGGACATAAAAAGTGTAAAAAGTTGAAAAATGTAAAAATAAAAAGTAAAAAAAAAGTGGAAAATCCCCTCCCCCAATAAAAATAAAAATTATCAGTTTTTCCAATTTTACTCCCAAAAAGCATAATTTTTTTTTTATAAACATATTTGGTATCACCGCGTGCGTAAATGTCAAAAACTATCAAAATATAATGTTAATGATCCCGTACGGTGAACGGCATAAACGTAAAAAATTTAAAAAGTCCAAAAATGATGCTTTTTTTGTCACATTTTATTCAAAAAAAATTATAAAAAATGATATTAAAGTTTTATATATGCAAATGTGGTATCGATAAAAAGTTCATATGACGGCGCAAAAAATTAGCCCTCATACCGCCCTATATACAGAAAAATTAGAACGTTATAGGTGGTCAAACTAGGGCAATTTTCGATTACTGATTTTGTACAAAAAGTTTTAGATTTTTTTTAAGCGGTACATAAATATAAAAGTATCTAGCCATGGGTATCATTTTAATCATATTGACCCACAGAATAAAGAACACATGTCAATTTTACCGTAAATTGTACAGTGTGAAAACAAAACCCTCAAAAATGTGCAAAATTGGGGTTTTCAAATATTTTTGGGGGTTCGCCGTACATTTTATGGTAAAATCAGAGGTTTAATTACAAAGTACAATTGGTCATGCAAAAAACAAGCCCTTATATGGGTCTGTAGATGGAAATATGAGAGTTACGGATTTTAGAAGGCGAGGTGGAAAAACCAAAATGCTAAAATAAAATTGGCCTGGTCCTTAAGGTGAAAATGGGCTTGGTCCTTAAGGGGTTAAGGGGTTAACAAACAGGCATGTTACTTCTATGTAAGGTAGAACATAAACAACTACAAGGCAACTCATGTGACACTTATCTTAGAGAAAACTACAACATGCTGGATCCCTGTATCTCTGGATGTATCAACAAAAATGCAGATTACACATTAGAGACTACCAGGATTCTATGGAATGGAGGTATGGAGACCCCTTGTCTTTCACGTAAATTGTACCATGAGGTAATCAAGCTACAAAGAGTTAGTATTTGACTATTTAATGCTTGATTCTAATACTGTATATAGTCTAGTCTATATAAAATATGAGGATCTTTGTGCTTGGACTATGGAGACCGCTTGGACATGCGCTGTCTTCATAGACAGCAATGCATTTCTGAGCAGATTCCAGTCCATGTGTCCAAACAAGTGAATTGTAGTGTAACTCGCAGAAAATACAGATAACTCACAGAAAATATTTACAAAATATCTTAGATTTGGACCCTGATACGTTTGTGTTATGGTCTTTTCCCTTCATTGGGATCTCAGGCCGTATTCACATGGTGCGTGATCAGTAACCTAGTGCTGTGTATTCTGTATCACAAAACAGAGGAAACCAGGAAAATCTTTGGTCACGCAATTCGGGGGCCCCATATTTAATTTTGCCCGGGGCCACACTTAGTCTAAAACCGGCCCTGACTATGGTTGCAACTGTTGATTTGACAGGTGTGAAGGGAGTGGTAGTATGTTTGTATGACTAATGAGGAGTAATGACTAATTAAGGACTGATGAAGGTAGTGCTCAGCTATCATTGTGAGTACAACGGACAATGAATGGAGTGCTGGACATACATTTATTAGCAATTATAGCTACAGTAGCTTTTCTATGGGATTAGACCAGAGAGGCTAGTTTATGCTTGACCACACAGTTCGGTGAGCCTTTGGTACTAGTTTACCAGTTTTTTTTCTTCAACCACTTTTGCTAAGTACTAACCTTAGCATACCAAGACCTAACACAAGACCTTGCACTGCTGGTGATGCTCTAACCAGTCATCTAGCAATCACATTTATTCCTAGTTACTCAGATACCTACACTTGCTTATTTTTCCTGCTTCCAACACACAAAGTTCAAGGACTGACTGTTCACTTACTGCCTATTATATCTCCCCCCTTTACAGGCACTATTGTAATGAAGTGATCAATATTACTGTGTCAGTGGTTGTAGGGCGCGTTTACAGATCACTCTACAGTCAACAGGGATCATGTACATCCTTGATTGCAGGTGGCACCTGGACTTTGCGCTTTAAGCGGTGGCATATGACAGCCGCAGCCGGTAGCACAGCATTTAAGAGCACCCTCAATGTTATGTCTTGTAATAATTGAGCACTGTACAGTGACCCCCGACCTACGATGGACCAGACATACGATCATTTCAACATAAGATGGCCTCTCAGAGGCCATCGCATGTTGAAGGCAGCATCAACATACGATGCTTTTGTATGTCGGGGCCATCGCATAAACGGCTATCCTGCAGCGCTGACTGCTTCAGCTGGCACCGGATAGCCGTTTATGGTGCCCCGTGTGGTCCGCTGACGATCACTTACCTGTCCTCGGGGCTCCGGCGCGTCCTCTAGGGGATCCCCTGCATCGTCGGCGCTCTCCATCGTCGTCATCATGTCGCTGCGCACGCCGTCCCGTTATCCAATAGGAGCGGCATACGTAGCGACGTGATGGCGGCGACGGAGAGTGAGGATGTCGGGGAAGCAGAGGCCTTGCTGGAACGTCGAGGACACCACGGGGACGTGGCGACAGCGATGGAAGGTGACATCCAGGGCAGCGGTGACGAGCGGTGACGGTCCGGAGCAGCGGGGACAGGTGAGTACAACTTCCTCTACCAGTAGTCTTCAACCTGCAGACCTCCAGATGCTGCAAAACTACAACTCCCAGCATGCCCGGACAGCCGTTGGCTGTCCGGGCATGCTGGGTGTTGTAGTTTTGCAACATTTGGAGGTTCGCAGGTTGTAGACCACTGTCCTATACTTTACATTGCACCGATCCCTCAACATACGATGGTTTCAACAAACGACGGTCCATTTGGAACGGATTACCATCGTATGTTGAGGGACCACTGTATATTGTAATTAGTAAGAACCTAATACTATTGAAAAAATCACAGAGATATCCAGCACAACAACCAAACGCATGGGTGCATGTAAATACAAATACAAAATACACCAAAAAAAATGTCAAATCAACTGGTGACATATCTGTAAACATTTATACAGATATAAACTGACTGTAAACTTTTATTTAAAAATCTCAATCCTCCCAGTACTTATCAGCTGCTATATACTACAGAGAAAGTTGTGTAGTTCTTTCTTTCCAGTCTGACCACAGTGCTCTCTGCTGACACCTCTGTCAGGAACTGTCCACAGCAGGAGCAAATCCCCATAGAAACATCTCCTGCTCTACACAGTTCCTGACACAGAGAAAATAAAATAATCAATTTATTTTGCAATAACAGTATCTCCCATAATACTTATTTAAATGGGTGTCTGCCTAAGACAACCCTTATTATGTGCCCTAGTAGGGATGGCTGTTAGGTAAAGCTGGGTCCTGCAAAGCTGTCAGTACTGCTAGATCACATACATCGCTATCCATATAACACATGTATTGTCACAGCCAGTTCCTGAGTGACTTTTTATTTTATAACCATTTCAGAAGAGTTTTTGCAGTGGTTAGTGATATATCAAGTTTGACTTTTTTAGCAAATTTTTGCAAATTTGTTGCATATGGCCTCTTTTACACACAAACTCAGACCAACTACCACCAGACCTCCAACAGCATACTAGCAGCATGATTTGACCGTGCAACGGCCAACGGCTGTCCGGGAATGCTGGGAGTTGTAGTTTTGCAACATCTGGAGGTCTGCAGGTTGAAGACCACTGCTCTATAGCTTCACCCCTCACAAGATGTAAGGTGAACCCATCTTACATTTAGTTTTCTATTTCTGTTGTTTTTCCTCCTTCTAAGGTTTACCTTTTGAGGTGCAGTGATGTAAGACTCTTTTCATAATGGCATCATATATCAGGAAGACCAAGACCACTAAAGGTCAATGAAATCTTTATCAGAACAAGTCAAAACAGATCCATCATATTCCTCATGGATACTGTAAAATGGTAACCATGTTTAGTATAAACAGAGCCTTAGTGTCCTGAAAAAGGAATATATCTCGGACACAAAAAAACGTTTTTCATTGGCCTTTGCAACATGTTTCACTTGTTCTTTAAAGGGGTATTCCGGGCAAAAACATTTTATCCCCTATCCAAAGGATAAGGGATAAGATGTCTGATCGCAGGGGGCCTGCTGCTGAGACGTCATGTTCCCAGTCCCAGAAACCCGGAGGTTTCCGAAACTGGAGATTCAGCACCCGCACAGAATGCGGATGCTGCAGGGAGATCGCAGGGGGTCTCAGCAGCAGTACCCCTGCGATCAGACATCTTATCCCCTATCCTTTGTATAGGGGATAAAATGTTTTTGCCCGGAATAC
Organism: Hyla sarda; assembly: GCF_029499605.1. Classification (NCBI taxonomy): domain Eukaryota; kingdom Metazoa; phylum Chordata; class Amphibia; order Anura; family Hylidae; genus Hyla; species Hyla sarda. The sequence goes on from NC_079189.1 coordinate 472,825,499, forward strand.
CCCTTTAACTGCAGTGGCCAGCTATTGCTTTATGGTAATATATTTAAAAATATAGGGGGAGAGTTATCAAAACGTGTCCAGTGGAAAAGTTGCTGAGGTGACCATAGCAACCAATCGGATCGCTTCTATCATTTTTTTTTGAAAAGGCCTCTGAAAAATGAAAGAAGCGATCTGACTGGTTGCTATGGGCAACTCAGCAACTTTTCCTCTGGACAGGTTTTCATGAATCTCCACCATAGATTTTAAAGGGGTATTCCAGTATTTTTTTTTATTTGACTATGCTACAGGGGCTGTAAATTTAGTGTAGTTCATAATACAGGGTCTGTACCTGTGTGTGACGGTTTTCTCACAATTCTTCTGTGATTTTCACTCCAATATTTGTTTTTAACAGCATACAAAATGACTGTTGTCTCAGATTTTTCCCAGGTTGCAATGCGGCCGAGACCTGACTCACTAGTCAGCTGATGACAGGGAGCCTGTCTGCTTCAATGGGTGGAGGGATCGCTTGGTGGGAGAGAGATCAATCTGCGACTAATGCAACAGCTGTAGGCACCCTGATTGAAAACCACAGGTCTTTTTGAATGGATGCCGTTCATTTATATTTCAATGGGTGGGGTGGCTGATGTGTGGGAGGGAGGAAAATTGAATTATGGAATTTGTAGTCAAAAAAAGAAAAGTCAAAGAGGAAATACCAGTTCACAAAAAGCTATCCACAGTGTTATGGTAATCTCACAACATAGCCATTTAGGCCCAAGACAAGCGAAGTTCCTTCCTAAGCATGTCCATTACTGTCTGCCAGGTACGTACTAAAATCACCTTATGGTGTATAACCCCTTTAAAATATGACATCAAGCTGCCTTCTTTCTAGCAGAGAGAAAGCAGCACAGAAGCCTAAAATGTGCGGTGTTAAAAGACACATCACTCTGCACTTTTCATAACTACCATGCCATTCAATAGAGAGCAGCCATGTATGTGTGGTAGCCCAGTACGGGAGTTGTTACCCCGTACCCTTGCTGCCCTGTCAGGCAGCCTCCCTTTAGTGTCCCCTGGGCCCCCTTATACCTGTCCCCTTATGTAAATATTGTTTACCATGTGTTGTGCTGTATAATGCCTAAAGAAAGTGCTGTTACTTTAAGGAGGTCAAGCCTAGGAGTGTGTCTGGAGTGTATAGGAGGCCTCAAGTCAGTCCTGCAGCCAGAAGCTACAGTCTACAAGTAAGCTACAGTCACAGCTTAGTCAGTCTCAAGTCACATCAAGTCAGTCACAGTCATCTGTTGTCAAGTCAGAGTGGCCTGCACTAAAACTGTCCAAATCTACTGCAAGTCCCAGCAAGCCCTTAAGGTCTCTGAAGTCACTGGTCACCTCCATGGGCCCTGGCTGAACTGTATAGATTTTTCCACCTGTCTAAACTCATTAAAGCTACCGTTGTCCGTAACTTGGCGTCGGAGTCATTATTGACGCCGTGCCTAGCCCAGGATCCAGCGATATACCTTCGGGTGGTATTGAGGATAAACCACGTCCTGGCGTCACGAATACAAGGGGTTGATACCATCTGCCCTGCATCACACCCCATACCACATATGGATGACCTTCTCTGCACTGACAGTAAAGACTAAAACCAGTTTATTCTTCTATTGAAAGGCCATAAAAAATTTTTGGAATGAAAAAGGTTATTGCAATAAAAATTGGAAAAAACCACAACAAATTTTATAGTTCATTTCTTAGTAGAAACGTGTGGATATACAAAGTGTATATTGGTAGATAGCTCCATTAAAACCTGAAACTTCAGGTGTAACAGAACAGTAGCTCAGGTCCTTTATAAGCATTATATACTTTTTCACTCCTTTAGGATATGTTCACATGACCAGATCTTCTGACTGTTTTCTGCTGTCATTTTAAAGGGGTACTCCACCCCTAGACATCTTATCCCTATGCATTCCACAAGCAGCAGGCACTGGCAGTACAAACCGACTCTAGGACTGCTCCGAAATACGCCATCTCCATAGACAACAATGCATTTCCAAGCAGATTCCGCATAAAGAATTGACATGCTCATTCCACAGAAAGAATTGACACATTCAATATTTCTGTGGAGTCTACAGCCGTAATATCTGTTGTAGAATTTCTGCTGTTTGCACGGTGCAGCAGAATCCCCTTGAATATAATGGGAGTCTGCTGCATTATCATTTCCTAGCTGAATTTTTCCACCAGAATGTGCTCGGAAATTCTGGTTCCTGCAGCCGTATCTGAAAATGGGATGCTGACATATACTGCAAAGAAGGGCAACAAATACCATTCATTTCATTGGTCCGAATGGAATCACCTAGGGGCTTAGTGACATCATGCATTCCACTCTGTATTCCACTGAAAGAATGAACATTAATTCTTTTGGCAGGGTAACGCAGAATTCTCCAGCAATTGGACTCTCCAGCACCAGATTTTCCCTGCTTGAAAATTCCGGACTGGGCATGGACCCTGAGGGTATGTTTACACTTATTGTATATGCTGATGGATTTTTTCTGCAGATTGTATGCTATGTACATCAATATAAATAAAGAGATAAACACAACATAAAATCTGCAGCGTATACAGTATGTGTGAACATATCCTAAGAGTGGCAGATTAGTTGCAACATTTTCTGCAACTATCCTATTAATCAGAAGTATTCAGATTTAGATAAATGAAACTATTTTTGAGTTCCAAAGATTTCTTCAACAAATCTGCTACATGTGAACACTCCCTTATATAGCTAGTCAGCCAGCAGCTGCTGCATTTATTCTCTGCCTGTGGCATTGTTCAGCACAGGTCAGTATAGTATAAATACACCTCATTCTTAGCTAAATCTTCCAATAAAGCTATATATATATATATTTATATATATATATATATATATATATATATATATATACATATACCGTATTTTTCGCAGTATAAGACGCACTTTTTCTTCCCCAAAACTGGAGGGGAAAAGTTGGTGCATCTTATAAGGCGAATACACACCTATTGCGGCGGTCCCTGCGGCCGGGACCCGCGGCTAATACAGGACATCACCAATCGCAGTGATGCCCTGTATTAACCCTTCAGACGCGGCGATCAAAGCTGACCGCCGCGTCTGAAGCGAAAATAACACTAACCCGGCTGTTCAGTCGGGCTGTTCGGGACCGCCGCGGTGAAATCGCGGCGTCCCGAACAGCTTACAGGACACCGGGAGGGACCTTACCTGCCTCCTCGGTGTCTGCTCCGTGCCGGGATCCCCTGCATGGCTGGCGCTCTCCTTCATCGTCATCACTTTATCGCACACGCCATCCCGTCATCCAATAGGAGCGGTATGCGGAGCGGCATGCGGAGCGGCGTCATGGTGGCGACGGAGAGCGAGGATACCGTGCAGCAGAGACGTTCCGGAGTGATGGGGACACTCCGGCGACGCGGCAACAGCGATGGAGGGCGACATCCATGGCAGCGGTGACGGGTCCGGAGCGGCAGGGACACGTGAGTACTACCTCCTATACCAGTGGTCTTCAACCTGCGGACCTCCAGATGTTGCAAAACTACAACTCCCAGCATGCCCGGACAGCCGTTGGCTGTCCGGGCATGCTGGGAGTTGTAGTTTTGCAACATCTGAAGGTCCGCAGGTTGAAGATCACTGTCCTATACTTTACATTGTATTTGGTTCAGAATCTTTATTTTCTAGATTTTTATCCTATAAAATTAGGTGCGTTTTATATGACGAAAAATACGGTATATATATATATATATATATATATATATATATATGAATTCAGGTAGGTAGAAGAACCAGGCATGGTCGCACATCTACAATCTTGTATAATGATCTAAGTGCTTCTCAGCATAATATCAAAAACTAACTGGTTGTTAGTATAGATTTTTGATCAAAAAGTACAAGCGCACTCGCCACCGTATACTTTTATACTAACGTATAAATTGTATACTAACTACCTGTTAGTTTTTGATATTATGCTGAGAAGCAATTAGATCATTATACAAGATTGTAGACATGCCTGTTTTTTCTACCTGAATTCACATTGTGTTTTCTATCCACTCTTTTTTTTTTTTGTTTGCACATGTGTCTGCACTCTTCCCCACCCCCTCAGCCCAACCCTATATAAGTAGTAGTTAGCTACACAAGGGCCATTTCTTTCCTAGCAGCCTCCCAGTCTGACTGGGAGAGCATGGTAAGTGTTCTATAACACCTTGTTCACACTGGTGTGGTGCTGTGCGGCGTCCGTTGCTGCCGTGGCACCATGTCTGTGTGGGGGGGGGTGCGGCCCATAGACTGGTTTGAGTGGCATTGGGGCCGCTCTGCCAGTGGGTCCTTCCCCCCCCCCCCACCGTGGGCACCGGTGCCGCGGCGGTGTTGGTCGCCGCCCGGTGCTACGCCATTTTATGCTAGGGACGTTAGGGACCCACTCTAAATAGGTGGCCTTGACGTGGCGAGTGGGCTTGTACTTTTTGATCAAAAATGTATACTAACTACCTGTTAGTTTTTGATATTATGCTGAGAAGCAATTAGATCATTATACAAGATTGTAGATGTGCGACCATGCCTGTTTTTTCTACCTGAATTCATATATATATATATATATATATATATATATATATATATATATATATATATATATGGCAGGTCTGTGGGGCTGGTCAGATGTGGGGACATCACTCAAGGGGAAGAGCTTGCGCTCAGAGACAAAATCCAGACACGACTCCTGAGACAGAAAAGGATGATGCATCATCTCTCAGGGGTTTGGGAGCTGAAAACAACACCACACTACCACACTAAGAACAAAAGAACTACACAACTTCCTGTCAGGGGTAATTCAAGCTAACGTATGCTAAAGTCTGTATTATTTGTGACAACACTATATTAGTAAGTTTTATATCTTTGGGTCATAGTCATATTTAAATACTATTTTCTAAATCCGGAATACCCCTTTAACCTTAGAGAAGTGATTTTTGGAAAAAAATTACTAGTAGTAACCATTGATCATCAGCTTTCTAAAAAAAAAAAAGAAGCTTCGGTAATAATTTAACCTATATCTGTGACTATATTCACCCCTTACTGACCAGGCCAATTTGGGCCTTATTATGCAGCAGTTTTCTTCATTTTTCTTATTCTCGTATTCTGAGGGTATAATCACACGACAAAATTTACAGGCAGACATTTCGCAGACATGTTCTGCCGGCGCTAGGATGCTTGTAAATGCGCCGTCTCCATAAGCAGAAATGCATTTCCATGCAAATTATGCAGAAAAAAATTGATATATCATTTCTTCCTGCGGAGGGTGGAATCGGAATTTCCGCGTCAGATGTTTCTGCCGTAGAAATACGTTGCAGCACCAGAATTTTTGGAGAAAAAGTAATTCCGAAAAAAAAAAAAAAAACCATTATGATTGTATTCTCTGTATCATTTTTAAGTACATATGTGCTTTTGATCAATATCCTTTCCATTTTTGGGTGGCAGATTAGCACAGCATTTTTTTACTGCTTTTTTTGACTGGATGATGATATATTTTTATAGCTTGGGTCATTATGGACGAGGTACTTATATTATGTTTTATACTAAATTTGTTTTTCAAATGGGAATTTATGTATTTTTATTTTTGTGGGGGTGGTTTTTTCTTTTTAAAATTATTTATTAAACAGTTTGTATGTTTTTTTTTACTTTTTAGCTAGTCTAATAAGGGGAAGTTCACACCCATATAATACACTACAATTCTATTGCAGTGCAGTGTTATATGCCTCCGGCATGGATGTATACCAGCACATACATGGCAGGCCTGGGGGGTCTTCAGAAGGCCCAGTTTGCCATAGAAGCCCATCGGTAGATGGGGTCACAAAGCCCCACATATCCCATTCTGGTCATGATTTAACCACAGTGGGGGTTAAATTGTCAGGATCAGAGGTGTTCCCTCTTCTGGTAGTTAGTTTGGGGGACCAGGTGTCATGCCGCCAGCAAAGCACCCACAATCCTGGGATAACCCTGATGGACAGCTGTTGCCAGAACAAAGGTCCCTTAGTGACTGCTATAAAAACATGTATGTCCGGTAACTGTGAGGTTAAAGGGAATCTGTCAGCTGTGGATAACCCCCAGACCTAAGAAGTCATAGAGGCAGTGCTGAACTGCAGGATGCATGCCCCCTCCCTCCCCCATCCCTCCTGCCTTGACTGCTTCACATACAGGGCTCAGTGCTGAAGGCAGGGTGGAGGAGAGCATGCTGTCACGATGCCGGCTGGCAGGAGGTGGATCCTCTGTGCCAGAGAGGGATTGGCGTGGACCGTGCTAGTGGACCGGTTCTAAGTCACTACTGGTATTCACCAGAGCCCGCCGCAAAGCGGGATGGTCTTGCTGCGGCGGTAGTGACCAGGTCGTATCCACTAGCAACGGCTCAACCTCTCTGACTGCTGAAGATAGGCGCGGTACAAGGGAGTAGACAGAAGCAAGGTCGGACGTAGCAGAAGGTCGGGGCAGGCAGCAAGGATCGTAGTCAGGGGCAACGGCAGGAGGTCTGGAACACAGGCTAGGAACACACAAGGAAACGCTTTCACTGGCACAATGGCAACAAGATCCGGCGAGGGAGTGCAGGGGAAGTGAGGTATACATAGGGAGTGCACAGGTGAACACACTGATTAGAACCACTGCGCCAATCAGCGGCGCAGTGGCCCTTTAAATCGCAGAGACCCGGCGCGCGCGCGCCCTAGGGAGCGGGGCCGCGCGCGCCGGGACAGGACCGACGGAGAGCGAGTCAGGTACGGGAGCCGGGGTGCGCATCGCGAGCGGGCGCCACCCGCATCGCGAATCGCATCCCGGCTGGAGGCGGTATCGCAGCGCACCCGGTCAGTGGATCTGACCGGGGCGCTGCGGGAGCGAGAGTGTAGCGAGCGCTCCGGGGAGGAGCAGGAACCCGGAGCGCTCGGCGTAACAGTACCCCCCCCCTTGGGTCTCCCCCTCTTCTTGGAGCCTGAGAACCTGAGGACCAGATTTTTATCTAGGATATTGTCCTCAGGTTCCCAGGATCTCTCTTCAGGACCACAGCCCTCCCAGTCAACCAAAAAGAAGGTTTTTCCTCTGACCTTTTTGGAGGCCAGTATCTCCTTTACGGGAAAGATGTCTGAAGAACCGGAGACAGGAGTGGGAGAGATAAGTTTAGGAGAGAAACGGTTGATGATGAGTGGTTTAAGAAGAGAAACGTGAAAGGCATTAGGAATACGAAGAGAAGGAGGGAGAAGAAGTTTATAAGAGACAGGATTAATCTGGCACAAAATTTTGAAAGGACCAAGATAGCGTGGTCCCAATTTGTAGCTGGGAACACGGAAGCGGACATATTTAGCGGAGAGCCATACCTTGTCTCCGGGAGAAAAAATGGGGGGAGCTCTTCTTTTCTTATCAGCAAACTTCTTCATGCGTGATGAAGCCTGTAAGAGAGAATTTTGGGTCTCTTTCCATATGGTGGAAAGATCACGAGATATTTCATCCACAGCGGGTACACCAGAGGGCAAGGGAGTAGGGAGGGGGGGAAGAGGGTGACGGCCGTACACCACGAAAAATGGGGATTTGGAAGAAGATTCAGAAACTCTGAAGTTATACGAGAATTCGGCCCATGGTAGAAGATCTGCCCAGTCATCCTGGCGGGAGGAAACAAAATGCCGTAAATAATCACCCAGGACCTGGTTAATTCTTTCTACTTGCCCATTGGATTGAGGATGATAAGCAGAAGAAAAGTTTAATTTAATCTTGAGTTGTTTACAGAGAGCCCTCCAGAATTTAGACACGAATTGGACGCCTCTATCCGAGACGATCTGCGTGGGCAACCCGTGAAGACGAAAAATGTGTACAAAAAATTGTTTTGCCAACTGAGGCGCAGAAGGAAGACCAGGAAGAGGGATGAAATGTGCCATCTTGGAGAATCGATCAACGACCACCCAAACAACAGTGTTGCCACGGGATGAGGGTAAGTCTGTAATAAAGTCCATACCAATCAGAGACCAAGGCTGTTCGGGAACAGGCAGAGGATGAAGAAGACCAGCGGGCTTCTGGCGAGGAGTCTTATCCCGGGCACAGACAGTGCAGGCTCGCACAAAATCCACAACATCCGTCTCCAGAGTCAGCCACCAATAGAAACGAGAGATGAGTTGCACGGATTTCTTGATGCCCGCATGACCTGCGAGATGGGAGGAGTGACCCCATTTGAGGATTCCGAGGCGTTGGCGTGGGGAGACGAAGGTCTTCCCTGGAGGAGTTTGCCTGATGGAGGCTGGAGAAGTGGAGATCAGGCAGTCAGGAGGAATGATGTGTTGCGGAGAGAGCTCTACTTCCGAGGCATCCGAGGAACGAGAGAGAGCATCGGCCCTAATGTTCTTATCGGCAGGCCGAAAGTGAATTTCAAAATTAAATCGGGCAAAGAACAGAGACCACCTGGCCTGGCGAGGATTCAGCCGTTGGGCAGACTGGAGATAGGAGAGGTTCTTGTGATCGGTGTAAATAATAACTGGAAATCTTGATCCCTCCAGCAGATGCCTCCATTCCTCAAGTGCTAATTTAATGGCTAGTAGCTCTCGATCCCCGATGGAGTAGTTCCTCTCCGCCGGAGAGAAGGTCTTAGAAAAAAAACCACAAGTAACAGCATGCCCGGAAGAATTTTTTTGTAGAAGGACCGCTCCAGCTCCTACTGAGGAGGCATCAACCTCCAATAGGAAGGGTTTAGATGGGTCAGGTCTGGAGAGCACGGGAGCTGAAGAAAAGGCAGACTTGAGCTGTTTAAAGGCGTCTTCCGCTTGAGGAGGCCATGACTTAGGATTGGCATTCTTTTTGGTTAAAGCCACGATAGGAGCCACAATGGTGGAAAAATGTGGAATAAATTGTCTGTAATAATTGGCGAACCCCAAAAAACGTTGGATAGCACGGAGTCCGGAGGGGCGTGGCCAATCTAAGACGGCAGAGAGTTTGTCTGGATCCATTTGTAGTCCCTGGCCAGAGACCAAGTATCCTAGGAAAGGAAGAGATTGACATTCAAACAGACATTTCTCCATTTTGGCATAAAGTTGATTGTCACGAAGTCTCTGAAGAACCATGCGGACATGCTGGCGGTGTTCTTCTAGGTTGGCAGAAAAAATCAGGATATCGTCCAGATACACAACAACACAGGAATATAAGAGATCACGAAAAATTTCATTAACAAAGTCTTGGAAGACGGCAGGGGCGTTGCACAGGCCAAAGGGCATGACCAGATACTCAAAGTGTCCATCTCTAGTGTTAAATGCCGTTTTCCATTCATCCCCCTCTCTGATGCGGATGAGATTATAAGCACCTCTTAAGTCCAGTTTGGTAAAGATGTGGGCACCTTGGAGGCGATCAAAGAGTTCAGAGATGAGAGGTAGAGGGTAGCGGTTCTTTACCGTGATTTTATTAAGACCGCGGTAGTCAATGCAAGGACGTAGGGAGCCATCTTTTTTGGACACAAAGAAAAATCCGGCTCCGGCAGGAGAGGAGGATTTGCGGATAAAGCCCTTTTTTAAATTTTCCTGGATGTACTCAGACATAGCAAGAGTCTCTGGGGCAGAGAGAGGATAAATTCTGCCCCGGGGTGGAGTAGTGCCCGGGAGGAGGTCAATAGGACAGTCATAAGGCCTGTGAGGAGGTAGAGTCTCAGCTTGTTTTTTGCAAAAAACATCCGCAAAGTCCATATAGACCTTAGGGAGACCGGTTACAGGGGGAACCACAGGGTCAATGCAAGGAGTACTGGTAACCGGTTTAAGGCAGTCCTTGAAACAAGAGGGACCCCAACTCTTGATCTCCCCTGTGGACCAATCCAGGGTTGGGGAATGGTGTTGAAGCCAGGGTAGTCCAAGGAGAATTTCGGAAGTGCAATTGGAGAGGACCAAAAACTAAATTTTTTCGTGGTGAGGTCCGATGCACATTAGGAGGGGTTCCGTGCGGTAACGCACGGCACAGTCCAATCTTTCATTGTTAACGCAATTGATGTAGAGAGGTCTGGCGAGACTGGTCACTGGGATGTTGAACCTGTTGATGAGAGAGGCCAAAATAAAGTTTCCTGCAGATCCGGAGTCCAAGAAGGCCTTAGTGGAGAAGGAGAAGGTAGAGGCAGATATCCGCACAGGCACAGTAAGACGTGGAGAAGCAGAGTTGACATCAAGGACTGTTTCACCTTTGTGCGGAGTCAGCGTACGTCTTTCCAGGCGGGGAGGACGGATAGGACAATCCTTCAGGAAGTGTTCGGTACCGGCACAGTACAGGCAGAGATTCTCCATGCGGCGTCGTGTCCTCTCTTGAGGTGTCAGGCGAGACCGGTCAACTTGCATAGCCTCCACGGCGGAAGGCACAGGAACGGATTGCAGAGGACCAGAGGAGAGAGGAGCCGGGGAGAAAAAACGCCTCGTGCGAACAAAGTCCATATCCTGGCGGAGCTCCTGACGCCTTTCGGAAAAACGCATGTCAATGCGAGTGGCTAGATGAATGAGTTCATGTAGGTTAGCAGGAATTTCTCGTGCGGCCAGAACATCTTTAATGTTGCTGGATAGGCCTTTTTTAAAGGTCGCGCAGAGGGCCTCATTATTCCAGGAAAGTTCTGAAGCAAGAGTACGGAATTGCACGGCGTACTCGCCAACGGAAGAATTACCCTGGACCAGGTTCAGCAGGGCAGTCTCAGCAGAAGAGGCTCGGGCAGGTTCCTCAAAGACACTTCGAATTTCCGAGAAGAAGGAGTGTACAGAGGCAGTGACGGGGTCATTGCGGTCCCAGAGCGGTGTGGCCCATGACAGAGCTTTTCCAGACAGAAGGCTGACTACGAAAGCCACCTTAGACCTTTCAGTAGGAAACTGGTCCGACATCATCTCCAAGTGCAGGGAACATTGCGAAAGAAAGCCACGGCAAAACTTAGAGTCCCCATCAAATTTATCCGGCAAGGATAGTCGTAGGCCTGAGGCGGCCACTCGCTGCGGAGGAGGTGCAGGAGCTGGCGGAGGAGATGATTGCTGAAGCTGTGGTAGTAGCTGCTGTAGCATCACGGTCAGTTGAGACAGCTGGTGGCCTTGTTGCGCTATCTGTTGTGACTGCTGGGCGACCACCGTGGTGAGGTCGGCAACAACTGGCAGAGGAACTTCAGCGGGATCCATGGCCGGATCTACTGTCACGATGCCGGCTGGCAGGAGGTGGATCCTCTGTGCCAGAGAGGGATTGGCGTGGACCGTGCTAGTGGACCGGTTCTAAGTCACTACTGGTATTCACCAGAGCCCGCCGCAAAGCGGGATGGTCTTGCTGCGGCGGTAGTGACCAGGTCGTATCCACTAGCAACGGCTCAACCTCTCTGACTGCTGAAGATAGGCGCGGTACAAGGGAGTAGACAGAAGCAAGGTCGGACGTAGCAGAAGGTCGGGGCAGGCAGCAAGGATCGTAGTCAGGGGCAACGGCAGGAGGTCTGGAACACAGGCTAGGAACACACAAGGAAACGCTTTCACTGGCACAATGGCAACAAGATCCGGCGAGGGAGTGCAGGGGAAGTGAGGTATACATAGGGAGTGCACAGGTGAACACACTGATTAGAACCACTGCGCCAATCAGCGGCGCAGTGGCCCTTTAAATCGCAGAGACCCGGCGCGCGCGCGCCCTAGGGAGCGGGGCCGCGCGCGCCGGGACAGGACCGACGGAGAGCGAGTCAGGTACGGGAGCCAGGGTGCGCATCGCGAGCGGGCGCCACCCGCATCGCGAATCGCATCCCGGCTGGAGGCGGTATCGCAGCGCACCCGGTCAGTGGATCTGACCGGGGCGCTGCGGGAGCGAGAGTGTAGCGAGCGCTCCGGGGAGGAGCGGGAACCCGGAGCGCTCGGCGTAACACATGCAGCTCAGCACAGCCTTTTTAAAACCTGAGCCCTGAGCATGATCTAGAGCTAACAGAATGCCTTTAAAGGGGTACTCCGGTGGAAAACATTTTTTTTAAACAACTGGTGCCAGGAAGTTAAACAGATTTGTAAATTACTTCTATTTAAAATTTTTAATCCTTCCAGTACTAATCAGCTGCTGTATGCTCCAGAGGAAGTTCTTTTAGTTTTTCATTTCTTTCCAGTCTGACCACAGTGCTCTCTGCTGACACCTCTGTCCAGCAGGACAAAATCCTCATAGCAAACCTATTCTGCTCTGGACAGTTCGTGACATGGACAGAGGTGTCAGCAGAGAGCACAATGATCAGACAGAAAATAAATTCAAAAAGAAAAGAACTTCCTCTGGAGCATACAGCAGCTGATAAGTACTGGAAGGATTAAGATTTTTAAACAGAAGTAGTTTACAAATCTGTTTAACTTTCTGGGACCAGTTGATTAAAAAAATGTTTTTCACCGGAGTACCCCTTTAAGATCTACATCTTGGCAATCACTCTAAAATAAATCTTTATAAATCACCTTATCTTTCTTTTAAAAAAAATCCCTACCATTTTCTGTCTACAGATCCAATGCAGTCTTTTGTGTCTCCATGGTAACAAGCTACAATCTAACCCTATGTGGTCTTGGCCTGCAGTCATAATGTCACCTACCTGTCCCCTATTTCTTGTACTCCACCAGATGTTAGTGAGAAGGACGGGACAGAGTATGACTTCCCTGAATTTGTTTCTGGTCATTAACCCCAGGTACACAGATAAATATAGGAGCTATAGACACAAACAGGACGGGAGTTTTAATTACAATATTTCAGAAGTTTTGCTTTGTTTTTATTTTTTATGTACAGGAGCAATACAAAATGTTTTCAAAGGTAGAAATAGCCTATGAAACAGAATCCCAGACTGGTATTCTCTTTAAGAGTTCAGTAATCCATTTAAGAGTGCACTAATCAAATGTCCAGACTGTATATCTGATAACCCCTTTCTATTAGGCAGGATCCCTTGTGACTGGATGATCAGGGAGGTCCATCAAAGCAAGAGCTACTCTCTGCTCTGGATAATATAGAAGGGTTCTGATCAGCAACTACTTTCATTTATACATCACTGGGTTCCTAGGGCATGCTGTGACCTGCAGTTCAACACTGGAACCAGTTTAAAACAGAGATAAAACAAATGTGAATCTTTACTTACATGTTTACCTGATTATCTTGCATACACATTGAATTCTCCTATGCCTAATTACTGCAAGCTTATCTCAATGCCAGCAAGTGCAGTCCTCACCTTTATTATGTATGGGGCCTTCCCACTACTGCAGATGTCACCAAACAGTCAGGAGTCTCCCAAGCAAAATAAAGAGTCAGTGTCATTCAACAAAACTTTTGACATGTGAGTCCTGAAGCCCCCTCCTATCATTACATACAGACATGTGAGTCCTGAATGCCCCTCCTATCATTACATATAGACATGTGAGTCCTGAATGCCCCTCCTATCATTACATATAGACATGTGAGTCCTGAATGCCCATCCTATCATTACATATAGACATGTGAGTTCTGAATGCCCCTCCTATCATTACATATAGACATGTGAGTCCTGAATGCCCCTCCTATCATTACATACAGACATGTGAGTCCTGAATGCCCCTCCTATCATTACATATAGACATGTGAGTCCTGAATGCCCCTCCTATCATTACATACAGACATGTGAGTCCTGAATGCCCCTCCTATCATTACATACAGACATGTGAGTCCTGAAGCCCCCTCCTATCATTACATATAGACATGGGAGTCCTGAATGCCCCTCCTATCATTACATACAGACATGTGAGTCCTGAATGCCCCTCCTATCATTACATACAGACATGTGAGTCCTGAAGCCCCCTCCTAGCATTACATATAGACATGGGAGTCCTGAATGCCCCTCCTATCATTACATACAGACATGTGAGTCCTGAAGCCCCCTCCTGTCATTACATATAGACATGTGAGTCCTGAATGCCCCTCCTATCATTACATATAGACATGTGAGTCCTGAATGCCCCTCCTATCATTACATATAGACATGTGAGTTCTGAAGCCCCTCCTATCATTACATATAGACATGTGAGTCCTGAATGCCCCTCCTATCATTACATACAGACATGTGAGTCCTGAAGCCCCCTCCTATCATTACATATAGACATGGGAGTCCTGAATGCCCCTCCTATCATTACATATAGACATGTGAGTCCTGAATGCCCCTCCTATCATTACATATAGACATGTGAGTCCTGAATGCCCCTCCTATCATTACATATAGACATGTGATTCCTGAAGCCCCCTCCTATCATTACATATAGACATGTGAGTCCTGAATGCCCATCCTATCATTACATATAGACATGTGAGTCCTGAATGCCCCTCCTATCATTACATATAGACATGTGAGTCCTGGATGCCCCTCCTATCATTACATATAGACATGTGAGTCCTGAATGCCCCTCCTATCATTACATATAGACATGTGAGTCCTGAATGCCCATCCTATCATTACATATAGACATGTGAGTCCTGAATGCCCCTCCTATCATTACATATAGACATGTGAGTCCTGGATGCCCCTCCTATCATTACATATAGACATGTGAGTCCTGAATGCCCCTCCTATCATTACATATAGACATGTGAGTCCTGAATGCCCCTCCTGTCATTACATATAGACATGTGAGTCCTGAATGCCCATCCTATCATTACATATAGACATGTGAGTCCTGAATGCCCCTCCTATCATTACATATAGACATGTGAGTCCTGGATGCCCCTCCTATCATTACATATAGACATGTGAGTCCTGAATGCCCCTCCTATCATTACATATAGACATGTGAGTCCTGAATGCCCATCCTATCATTACATATAGACATGTGAGTCCTGAATGCCCCTCCTATCATTACATATAGACATGTGAGTCCTGGATGCCCCTCCTATCATTTCATATAGACATGTGAGTCCTGAATGCCCCTCCTATCATTACATATAGACATGTGAGTCCTGAATGCCCCTCCTATCATTACATATAGACATGTGAGTCCTGAATGCCCCTCCTATCATTACATATAGACATGTGAGTCCTGAATGCCCCATCCTGTCATTACATATAGACATGTGAGTCCTGAATGCCCCTCCTATCATTACATATAGACATGTGAGTCCTGAATGCCCCTCCTATCATTACATATAGACATGTGAGTCCTGAAGCCCCCTCCTATCATTACATATAGACATGTGAGTCCTGGATGCCCCTCCTATCATTACATATAGACATGTGAGTCCTGAATGCCCCTCCTATCATTACATATAGACATGTGAGTCCTGAATGCCCCTCCTATCATTACATATAGACATGTGAGTCCTGAATGCCCCTCCTATCATTACATATAGACATGTGAGTCCTGAAGCCCCATCCTGTCATTACATATAGACATGTGAGTCCTGAATGCCCCTCCTATCATTACATATAGACATGTGAGTCCTGAATGCCCCTCCTATCATTACATATAGACATGTGAGTCCTGAAGCCCCCTCCTATCATTACATATAGACATGTGAGTCCTGAATGCCCCTCCTATCATTACATATAGACATGTGAGTCCTGAATGCCCCTCCTATCATTACATATAGACATGTGAGTCCTGAAGCCCCCTCCTATCATTACATATAGACATGTGAGTCCTGAATGCCCCTCCTATCATTACATATAGACATGTGAGTCCTGAAGCCCCCTCCTATCAGTACATATAGACATGTGAGTCCTGAAGCCCACTCCTATCATTACATATAGACATGTGAGTCCTGAATGCCCCTCCTATCATTACATGTAGACATGTGAGTCCTGAATGCCCCTCCTACCATTACATATAGACATGTGAGTCCTGAAGCCCCCTCCTATCATTACATATAGACATGTGAGTCCTGAAGCCCCCTCCTACCATTACATATAGACATGTGAGTCCTGTATGCCCCTCCTATCATTACATATAGACATGTGAGTCCTGAATGCTCCTCCTATCATTATATATAGACATGTGAGTTCTGAAGCCCCTCCTATCATTACATATAGACATGCGAGTCCTGAATGCCCCTCCTATCATTACATATAGACATGTGAGTCCTGAATGCCCCTCCTATCATTACATATAGACATGTGAGTTCTCAATGCCCCTCCTATCATTACATATAGACATGAGAGTTCTGAATACCCCTCCTATCATTACATATAGACATGTGAGTCCTGAATGCCCCTCCTATCATTACATATAGACATGGGAGTCCTGAATCCCCCTCCGATCATTACATATAGACATGTGAGTTCTGAATGCCCCTCCTATCATTACATATAGACATGTGAGTCCTGGATGCCCCTCCTATTATTACATATAGACATGTGAGTCCTGAATGCCCCTCCTATTATTACATATAGACATGTGAGTCCTGAATGCCCCTCCTATCATTACATATAGACATGTGAGTCCTGAAGCCCCCTCCTATCATTACATATAGACATGTGAGTCCTGAATGCCCCTCCTATCATTACATGTAGACATGTGAGTCCTGAATGCCCCTCCTACCATTACATATAGACATGTGAGTCCTGAATGCCCCTCCTACCATTACATATAGACATGTGAGTCCTGAATGCCGCTCCTATCATTACATATAGACATGTGAGTACTGATGCCCCCTCCTACCATTACATATAGACATGTGAGTCCTGTATGCCCCTCCTATCATTACATATAGACATGTGAGTCCTGTATGCTCCTCCTATCATTATATATAGACATGTGAGTTCTGAAGCCACTCCTATCATTACATATAGACATGTGAGTTCTGAATGCCCCTCCTATCATTACATATAGACATGTGAGTCCTTAATGCCCCTCCTATCATTACAAATAGACATGTGAGTCCTGAAGCCCCCTCCTATCATTACATATAGACATGTGAGTCCTGAATGCCCCTCCTATAATTACATATAGACATGTGAGTTCTGAAGCCCCTCCTATCATTACATATACACATGTGAGTCCTGAATGCCCCTCCTATCATTACATATAGACATGTGAGTCCTGAATGCCCCTCCTATCATTACATATAGACATGTGAGTCCTGAATGCCCCTCCTATCATTACATATAGACATGAGAGTTCTGAATACCCCTCCTATCATTACATATAGACATGTGAGTCCTGAATGCCCCTCCTATCATTACATATAGACATGGGAGTCCTGAATGCCCCTCCGATCATTACATATAGACATGTGAGTCCTGAATGCCCCTCCTATCATTACATATAGACATGTGAGTCCTGGATGCCCCTCCTATTATTACATATAGACATGTGAGTCCTGAATGCCCCTCCTATTATTACATATAGACATGTGAGTCCTGAATGCCCCTCCTATCATTACATATAGACATGTGAGTCCTGAATGCCCCTCCTATCATTACATATAGACATGTGAGTCCTGAATGCCCCTCCTATCATTACATATAGACATGTGAGTCCTGAAGCCCCCTCCTATCATTACATATAGACATGTGAGTCCTGAATGCCCCTCCTATCATTACATATAGACATGTGAGTCCTGAAGCCCCCTCCTATCAGTACATATAGACATGTGAGTCCTGAAGCCCCCTCCTATCATTACATATAGACATGTGAGTCCTGAATGCCCCTCCTATCATTACATATAGACATGTGAGTCCTGAATGCCCCTCCTATCATTACATATAGACATGTGAGTCCTGAATGCCCCTCCTATCATTACATATAGACATGTGAGTCCTGAATGCCCCTCCTATCATTACATATAGACATGTGAGTTCTGAAGCCCCCTCCTATCATTACATATAGACATGTGTGTCCTGAATGCCCCTCCTATCATTACATATAGACATGTGTGTCCTGAATGCCCCTCCTATCATTACATATAGACATGTGAGTCCTGAATGCCCCTCCTATCATTACATATAGACATGTGAGTTCTGAAGCCCCTCCTATCATTACATATAGACATGTGAGTCCTAAAGCCCCTCCTATCATTACATATAGACATGTGAGACCTGAATGCCCCTCCTATCATTACATATAGACATGTGAGTTCTGAAGCCCCTCCTATCATTACATATAGACATGTGAGTCCTCATTGCCCCTCCTATCATTACATATAGACATGTGAGTCCTGAATGCCCCTCCTATCACTACATATAGACATGTGAGTCCTGAATGCCCCTCCTATCATTACATATAGACATGTGAGTTCTGAAGCCCCCTCCTATCATTACATATAGACATGTGAGTCCTGAATGCCCCTCCTATCATTACATATAGACATGTGAGTCCTGAATGCCCCTCCTATCATTACATATAGACATGTGAGTTCTGAAGCCCCTCCTATCATTACATATAGACATGTGAGTCCTGAATGCCCCTCCTATCATTACATATAGACATGTGAGTCCTGAAGCCCCCTCCTATCATTACATATAGACATGTGAGTCCTAAAGCCCCTCCTATCATTACATATAGACATGTGAGTCCTGAATGCCCCTCCTATCATTACATATAGACATGTGAGTTCTGAAGCCCCTCCTATCATTACATATAGACATGTGAGTCCTGAATGCCCCTCCTATCATTACATATACACATGTGAGTCCTGAATGCCCCTCCTATCATTACATATAGATATGTGAGTCCTGAATGCCCCTCCTATCATTACATATAGACATGTGAGTCCTGAATGCCCCTCCTATCATTACATATTGACATGTGAGTTCTGAAGCCCCCTCCTATCATTACATATAGACATGTGAGTCCTGAATGCCCCTCCTATCATTACATATAGACATGTGAGTTCTGAATGCCCCTCCTATCATTACATATAGACATGTGAGTTCTGAAGCCCCTCCTATCATTACATATAGACATGTGAGTCCTCATTGCCCCTCCTATCATTACATATAGACATGTGAGTCCTGAATGCCCCTCCTATCACTACATATAGACATGTGAGTCCTGAATGCCCCTCCTATCATTACATATAGACATGTGAGTTCTGAAGCCCCCTCCTATCATTACATATAGACATGTGAGTCCTGAATGCCCCTCCTATCATTACATATAGACATGTGAGTCCTGAATGCCCCTCCTATCATTACATATAGACATGTGAGTTCTGAAGCCCCTCCTATCATTACATATAGACATGTGAGTCCTGAATGCCCCTCCTATCATTACATATAGACATGTGAGTCCTGAAGCCCCCTCCTATCATTACATATAGACATGTGAGTCCTAAAGCCCCTCCTATCATTACATATAGACATGTGAGTCCTGAATGCCCCTCCTATCATTACATATAGACATGTGAGTTCTGAAGCCCCTCCTATCATTACATATAGACATGTGAGTCCTGAATGCCCCTCCTATCATTACATATACACATGTGAGTCCTGAATGCCCCTCCTATCATTACATATAGATATGTGAGTCCTGAATGCCCCTCCTATCATTACATATAGACATGTGAGTCCTGAATGCCCCTCCTATCATTACATATTGACATGTGAGTTCTGAAGCCCCCTCCTATCATTACATATAGACATGTGAGTCCTGAATGCCCCTCCTATCATTACATATAGACATGTGAGTTCTGAATGCCCCTCCTATCATTACATATAGACATGTGAGTTCTGAAGCCCCTCCTATCATTACATATAGACATGTGAGTCCTGAATGCCCCTCCTATCATTACATATAGACATGTGAGTTCTGAAGCCCCTCCTATCATTACATATAGACATGTGAGTCCTCATTGCCCCTCCTATCATTACATATAGACATGTGAGTCCTGAATGCCCCTTCTATCATTACATATAGACATGTGAGTTCTGAATGCCCCTCCTATCATTACATATAGACATGTGAGTCCTGAATGCCCCTCCTATCATTACATATAGACATGGGAGTCCTGAAGCCCCCTCCTATCATTACATATAGACATGTGAGTTCTGAAGTCCCTCCTATCATTACATATAGACATGTGAGTCCTCATTGCCCCTCCTATCATTACATATAGACATGTGAGTCCTGAATGCCCCTCCTATCATTACATATAGACAAGTGAGTCCTGAATGCCCCTCCTATCATTACATATAGACATGTGAGTTCTGAAGCCCCTCCTATCATTACATATAGACATGTGAGTTCTGAATGCCCCTCCTATCATTACATATAGACATGTGAGTCCTGAATGCCCCTCCTATCATTACATATAGACATGTGAGTTCTGAAGCCCCCTCCTATCATTACATATAGACATGTGAGTCCTGAATGCCCCTCCTATCATTACATATAGACATGTGAGTTCTGAAGCCCCTCCTATCATTACATATAGACATGTGAGTTCTGAATGCCCCTCCTATCATTACATATAGACATGTGAGTCCTGAAGCCTCTCCTTTCATTACATATAGACATGTGAGTTCTGAAGCCCCTCCTATCATTACATATAGACATGTGAGTCCTGAATGCCCCTCCTATCATTACATATAAACATGTGAGTCCTGAATTCCCCTCCTATCATTACATATAGACATGTGAGTCCTGAATGCCCCTCCTATCATTACATATAGACATGTGAGTCCTGAATGCCCCTCCTATCATTACATATAGACATGTGAGTTCTGAATGCCCCTCCTATCATTACATATAGACATGTGAGTCCTGAATGCCCCTCCTATCATTACATATAGACATGTGAGTTCTGAATGCCCCTCCTATCATTACATATAGACATGTGAGTCCTGAATGCCCCTCCTATCATTACATATAGACATGTGAGTCCTGAATGCCCCTCCTATCATTACATATAGACATGTGAGTCCTGAATGCCCCTCCTATCATTACATATAGACATGTGAGTCCTGAATGCCCCTCCTATCATTACATATAGACATGTGTGTCCTGAATGCCCCTCCTATCATTACATATAGACATGTGTGTCCTGAATGCCCCTCCTATCATTACATATAGACATGTGAGTCCTGAATGCCCCTCCTATCATTACATATAGACATGTGAGTTCTGAAGCCCCTCCTATCATTACATATAGACATGTGAGTCCTAAAGCCCCTCCTATCATTACATATAGACATGTGAGTCCTGAATGCCCCTCCTATCATTACATATAGACATGTGAGTTCTGAAGCCCCTCCTATCATTACATATAGACATGTGAGTCCTCATTGCCCCTCCTATCATTACATATAGACATGTGAGTCCTGAATGCCCCTCCTATCATTACATATAGACATGTGAGTCCTGAATGCCCCTCCTATCATTACATATAGACATGTGAGTTCTGAAGCCCCCTCCTATCATTACATATAGACATGTGAGTCCTGAATGCCCCTCCTATCATTACATATAGACATGTGAGTCCTGAATGCCCCTCCTATCATTACATATAGACATGTGAGTTCTGAAGCCCCTCCTATCATTACATATAGACATGTGAGTCCTGAATGCCCCTCCTATCATTACATATAGACATGTGAGTCCTGAAGCCCCCTCCTATCATTACATATAGACATGTGAGTCCTAAAGCCCCTCCTATCATTACATATAGACATGTGAGTCCTGAATGCCCCTCCTATCATTACATATAGACATGTGAGTTCTGAAGCCCCTCCTATCATTACATATAGACATGTGAGTCCTGAATGCCCCTCCTATCATTACATATACACATGTGAGTCCTGAATGCCCCTCCTATCATTACATATAGACATGTAAGTCCTGAATGCCCCTCCTATCATTACATATAGACATGTGAGTCCTGAATGCCCCTCCTATCATTACATATACACATGCGAGTCCTGAATGCCCCTCCTATCATTACATATAGACATGTGAGTCCTGAATGCCCCTCCTATCATTACATATTGACATGTGAGTTCTGAAGCCCCCTCCTATCATTACATATAGACATGTGAGTCCTGAATGCCCCTCCTATCATTACATATAGACATGTGAGTTCTGAATGCCCCTCCTATCATTACATATAGACATGTGAGTTCTGAAGCCCCTCCTATCATTACATATAGACATGTGAGTCCTGAATGCCCCTCCTATCATTACATATAGACATGTGAGTTCTGAAGCCCCTCCTATCATTACATATAGACATGTGAGTCCTCATTGCCCCTCCTATCATTACATATAGACATGTGAGTCCTGAATGCCCCTCCTATCATTACATATAGACATGGGAGTCCTGAAGCCCCCTCCTATCATTACATATAGACATGTGAGTTCTGAAGTCCCTCCTATCATTACATATAGACATGTGAGTCCTCATTGCCCCTCCTATCATTACATATAGACATGTGAGTCCTGAATGCCCCTCCTATCATTACATATAGACATGTGAGTCCTGAATGCCCCTCCTATCATTACATATAGACATGTGAGTTCTGAAGCCCTTCCTATCATTACATATAGACATGTGAGTTCTGAATGCCCCTCCTATCATTACATATAGACATGTGAGTCCTGAATGCCCCTCCTATCATTACATATAGACATGTGAGTTCTGAAGCCCCCTCCTATCATTACATATAGACATGTGAGTCCTGAATGCCCCTCCTATCATTACATATAGACATGTGAGTTCTGAAGCCCCTCCTATCATTACATATAGACATGTGAGTTCTGAATGCCCCTCCTATCATTACATATAGACATGTGAGTCCTGAAGCCTCTCCTTTCATTACATATAGACATGTGAGTTCTGAAGCCCCTCCTATCATTACATATAGACATGTGAGTCCTGAATGCCCCTCCTATCATTACATATAAACATGTGAGTCCTGAATTCCCCTCCTATCATTACATATAGACATGTGAGTCCTGAATGCCCCTCCTATCATTACATATAGACATGTGAGTCCTGAATGCCCCTCCTATCATTACATATAGACATGTGAGTTCTGAATGCCCCTCCTATCATTACATATAGACATGTGAGTCCTGAATGCCCCTCCTATCATTACATATAGACATGTGAGTTCTGAATGCCCCTCCTATCATTACATATAGACATGTGAGTCCTGAATGCCCCTCCTATCATTACATATAGACATGTGAGTCCTGAATGCCCCTCCTATCATTACATATAGACATGTGAGTCCTGAATGCCCCTCCTATCATTACATATAGACATGTGAGTCCTGAATGCCCCTCCTATCATTACATATAGACATGTGAGTTCTGAAGCCCCCTCCTATCATTACATATAGACATGTGTGTCCTGAATGCCCCTCCTATCATTACATATAGACATGTGTGTCCTGAATGCCCCTCCTATCATTACATATAGACATGTGAGTCCTGAATGCCCCTCCTATCATTACATATAGACATGTGAGTTCTGAAGCCCCTCCTATCATTACATATAGACATGTGAGTCCTAAAGCCCCTCCTATCATTACATATAGACATGTGAGTCCTGAATGCCCCTCCTATCATTACATATAGACATGTGAGTTCTGAAGCCCCTCCTATCATTACATATAGACATGTGAGTCCTCATTGCCCCTCCTATCATTACATATAGACATGTGAGTCCTGAATGCCCCTCCTATCATTACATATAGACATGTGAGTCCTGAATGCCCCTCCTATCATTACATATAGACATGTGAGTTCTGAAGCCCCCTCCTATCATTACATATAGACATGTGAGTCCTGAATGCCCCTCCTATCATTACATATAGACATGTGAGTCCTGAATGCCCCTCCTATCATTACATATAGACATGTGAGTTCTGAAGCCCCTCCTATCATTACATATAGACATGTGAGTCCTGAATGCCCCTCCTATCATTACATATAGACATGTGAGTCCTGAAGCCCCCTCCTATCATTACATATAGACATGTGAGTCCTAAAGCCCCTCCTATCATTACATATAGACATGTGAGTCCTGAATGCCCCTCCTATCATTACATATAGACATGTGAGTTCTGAAGCCCCTCCTATCATTACATATAGACATGTGAGTCCTGAATGCCCCTCCTATCATTACATATACACATGTGAGTCCTGAATGCCCCTCCTATCATTACATATAGACATGTAAGTCCTGAATGCCCCTCCTATCATTACATATAGACATGTGAGTCCTGAATGCCCCTCCTATCATTACATATACACATGCGAGTCCTGAATGCCCCTCCTATCATTACATATAGACATGTGAGTCCTGAATGCCCCTCCTATCATTACATATTGACATGTGAGTTCTGAAGCCCCCTCCTATCATTACATATAGACATGTGAGTCCTGAATGCCCCTCCTATCATTACATATAGACATGTGAGTTCTGAATGCCCCTCCTATCATTACATATAGACATGTGAGTTCTGAAGCCCCTCCTATCATTACATATAGACATGTGAGTCCTGAATGCCCCTCCTATCATTACATATAGACATGTGAGTTCTGAAGCCCCTCCTATCATTACATATAGACATGTGAGTCCTCATTGCCCCTCCTATCATTACATATAGACATGTGAGTCCTGAATGCCCCTCCTATCATTACATATAGACATGTGAGTCCTGAATGCCCCTCCTATCATTACATATAGACATGTGAGTTCTGAAGCCCCTCCTATCATTACATATAGACATGTGAGTTCTGAATGCCCCTCCTATCATTACATATAGACATGTGAGTTCTGAATGCCCCTCCTATCATAACATATAGACATGTGAGTTCTGAAGCCCCCTCCTATCATTACATATAGACATGTGAGTCCTGAATGCCCCTCCTATCATTACATATAGACATGTGAGTTCTGAAGCCCCCTCCTATCATTACATATAGACATGTGAGTCCTGAAGCCCCCTCCTATCATTACATATAGACATGTGAGTCTTGAAGCCCCCTGTTATCATTACATATAGACATGTGAGTCCTGAATGCCCCTCCTATCATTACATATAGACATGTGAGTCCTGAAGCCCCCTCCTATCATTACATATAGACATGTGAGTCCTGAAGCCCCCTCCTATCATTACATATAGACATGTGAGTCTTGACACCCCCTCCTATCATTACATATAGACATGTGAGTTCTGAAGCCCCCTCCTATCATTACATATGGACATGTGAGTCCTGAAGCCCCCTCCTATCATTACATATAGACATGTGAGTCCTGAATGCCCCTCCTATCATTACATATAGACACGTGAGTCCTGAATGCCCCTCCTATCATTACATATAGACACGTGAGTCCTGAATGCCCCTCCTATCATTACATATAGACATGTGAGTCCTGAGTGCCCCTCCTATCATTACATATAGACATGTGAGTTCTGAATGCCCCTCCTATCATTACATATAGACATGTGAGTCCTGAATGCCCCTCCTATCATTACATATAGACATGTGAGTTCTGAATGCCCCTCCTATCATTACATATAGACATGTGAGTCCTGAATGCCCCTCCTATCATTACATATAGACATGTGAGTCCTGAATGCCCCTCCTATCATTACATATAGACATGTGAGTCCTGAATGCCCCTCCTATCATTACATATAGACATGTGAGTCCTGAATGCCCCTCCTATCATTACATATAGACATGTGAGTTCTGAAGCCCCCTCCTATCATTACATATAGACATGTGAGTCCTGAATGCCCCTCCTATCATTACATATAGACATGTGAGTCCTGAATGCACCTCCTATCATTACATATAGACATGTGAGTTCTGAAGCCCCCTCCTATCATTACATATAGACATGTGAGTCCTGAATGCCCCTCCTATCATTACATATAGACATGTGAGTTCTGAATGCCCCTCCTATCATTACATATAGACATGTGAGTTCTGAAGCCCCTCCTATCATTACATATAGACATGTGAGTCCTGAATGCCCCTCCTATCATTACATATAGACATGTGAGTTCTGAATGCCCCTCCTATCATTACATATAGACATGTGAGTTCTGAAGCCCCTCCTATCATTACATACAGACATGTGAGTCCTGAATGCCCCTCCTATCATTACATATAGACATGTGAGTTCTGAAGCCCCTCCTATCATTACATATAGACATGTGAGTCCTCATTGCCCCTCCTATCATTACATATAGACATGTGAGTTCTGAAGCCCCTCCTATCATTACATATAAACATGTGAGTCCTCATTGCCCCTCCTATCATTACATATAGACATGTGAGTCCTGAATGCCCCTCCTATCATTACATATAGACATGTGAGTTCTGAATGCCCCTCCTATCATTACATATAGACATGGGAGTCCTGAATGCCCCTCCTATCATTACATATAGACATGTGAGTCCTGAATGCCCCTCCTATCATTACATATAGACATGTGAGTTCTGAAGCCCCCTCCTATCATTACATATAGACATGTGTGTCCTGAATGCCCCTCCTATCATTACATATAGACATGTGTGTCCTGAATGCCCCTCCTATCATTACATATAGACATGTGAGTCCTGAATGCCCCTCCTATCATTACATATAGACATGTGAGTTCTGAAGCCCCTCCTATCATTACATATAGACATGTGAGTCCTAAAGCCCCCTCCTATCATTACATATAGACATGTGAGTCCTGAATGCCCCTCCTATCATTACATATAGACATGTGAGTTCTGAAGCCCCTCCTATCATTACATATAGACATGTGAGTCCTCATTGCCCCTCCTATCATTACATATAGACATGTGAGTCCTGAATGCCCCTCCTATCATTACATATAGACATGTGAGTCCTGAATGCCCCTCCTATCATTACATATAGACATGTGAGTTCTGAAGCCCCCTCCTATCATTACATATAGACATGTGAGTCCTGAATGCCCCTCCTATCATTACATATAGACATGTGAGTCCTGAATGCCCCTCCTATCATTACATATAGACATGTGAGTTCTGAAGCCCCTCCTATCATTACATATAGACATGTGAGTCCTGAATGCCCCTCCTATCATTACATATAGACATGTGAGTCCTGAAGCCCCCTCCTATCATTACATATAGACATGTGAGTCCTAAAGCCCCTCCTATCATTACATATAGACATGTGAGTCCTGAATGCCCCTCCTATCATTACATATAGACATGTGAGTTCTGAAGCCCCTCCTATCATTACATATAGACATGTGAGTCCTGAATGCCCCTCCTATCATTACATATAGCACATGTGAGTCCTGAATGCCCCTCCTATCATTACATATAGACATGTGAGTCCTGAATGCCCCTCCTATCATTACATATAGACATGTGAGTCCTGAATGCCCCTCCTATCATTACATATACACATGCGAGTCCTGAATGCCCCTCCTATCATTACATATAGACATGTGAGTCCTGAATGCCCCTCCTATCATTACATATAGACATGTGAGTTCTGAAGCCCCCTCCTATCATTACATATAGACATGTGAGTCCTGAATGCCCCTCCTATCATTACATATAGACATGTGAGTTCTGAATGCCCCTCCTATCATTACATATAGACATGTGAGTTCCTGAATGCCCCTCCTATCATTACATATAGACATGTGAGTCCTGAATGCCCCTCCTATCATTACATATAGACATGTGAGTTCTGAAGCCCCTCCTATCATTACATATAGACATGTGAGTCCTGAATGCCCCTCCTATCATTACATATAGACATGTGAGTCCTGAATGCCCCTCCTATCATTACATATAGACATGTGAGTCCTGAATGCCCCTCCTATCATTACATATAGACATGTGAGTTCTGAAGCCCCCTCCTATCATTACATATAGACATGTGAGTCCTGAATGCCCCTCCTATCATTACATATAGACATGTGAGTTCCTGAATGCCCCCTCCTATCATTACATATAGACATGTGAGTTCTGAAGCCCCCTCCTATCATTACATATAGACATGTGAGTCCTGAATGCCCCTCCTATCATTACATATAGACATGTGAGTCTGAAGCCCCCTCCTATCATTACATATAGACATGTGAGTCCTGAAGCCCCCTCCTATCATTACATATAGACATGTGAGTCCTTGAAGCCCCCTGCCTATCATTACATATAGACATGTGAGTCCTGAATGCCCCTCCTAT